>NC_086171.1:5775000-6386250 GCF_023053635.1 Elgaria multicarinata webbii | reverse complement strand
TTCAAAGCCTATAACAGGCTGATGCCCCTCCAGCCCAGGGGTCCAGCACCCCAGGCCAGTCCCGCGTGCCTCTGCCCAAGAATCCGACCCCTAGCTTCGCTTCTAAACACTGTCGCTCCACCAGTCCCTCCCTCTGCCCTAGAGTAGGCAGCCCTGCCTCGCCTTAAGCATGGCGAGGTTTCTTCAGAGCCCCCTCCCCAGTTAGCTCATCCTCATCGCAGTCCCCTGCCCTCTTCCTCTCCTTCTCCCCTGCCTCCTCCTTCAATTTCCTCTGTCTTAATCTGGTGGCCTCCAGATACTTCAGACTTCTTGTTGTTGTTGTTGTTGTTGTTGTTGTTGTTGTTGTTATTTATCACATTTCTAATCCACCTGATAACTAGTGTTCTTTGGATGGACTACAGCTCCCATCAACCTTTACCATTGACTGGCTGCTGATGGGATTTGCAGTCCAAAACATCTAAATGACACTAGGTTGCCTACCCCTGGCCTATTCTGTGCTGGTCCTTCAGCCACCGTGCCTCTGAGCACCTAAAGCATCCCTGACAGATGGTTGTCCAGCTGCCTCTTGAATGACTCTCGGGTGGGAGAGCCCACAACCTCCCTAGGTAACTGATTCCATTGCCGTACTGCTCTAACAGTCAGGAAGTTTTTCCTGATGTCCAGCTGGAATCTGGCTTCCTTTAACTTGAGCCCGTTATTCCGTGTCCTGCACTCTGGGAGGATCGAGAAGAGATCCTGGCCCTCCTCTGTGTGACAACCTTTCAAGTCATTGAAGAGTGCTCTCATGTCTCCCCTCAATCTTCTCTTCTCCAGGCTAAACATGCCCACTTCTTTCAGTCTCTCCTCATAGGGCTTTGTTTCCAGACCCCAGATCATCCTGGTTACCCTCCTCTGAACACGCTCCAGCTTGTCTGCGTCCTTCTTGAATTGTGGAGCCCAGAACTGGACACAATACTCTAGATGAGGCCTGACCAGGGCCGAATAGAGAGGAACCAGTACCTCACGTGATTTGGAAGCTATACTTCTATTAATGCAGCCCAAAATAGCATTGGCCTTTCTTGCAGCCACATCACACTGTTGACTCCTATTCAGCTTGCGATCTACAACAATTGCAAGATCCTTCTCGTTTGTAGTATTGCTGAGCCAAGTACCCCTGTCCGTTTGGCCATCAACCCTGTGTTTCCCAGTCACTGCCAAGGAAGGGAACAGTAGAGCTACTAGCCGAACACCAAGAAGACCCCAACACGGAGTCTGGAAATTTGGACTTTGTAGCATTGAATCTGGACTCGGTGTGGGCAGTGAGGACAACTTCCCGCTCTCTGGAACTGTTGTAGCAGCCAGTCCCTCACGGAAGCTGGGGAAGGGTTGTCATTCCTCTCATCATCACACACACACACACCCCGGAGAGAGGGGAGGTGTCCCAGACACTGCCATGGTGAATATCAGAGGTTTCCACCAGCTGACTAGTGACAGGTTCTCTGGCATGTCTGTCATTGTATTTTCATGTGTTTTATAATCCTGTAAATCGCCTTTTGATGATGGCAGGGTACGAGTTTTGTTTTGTGTTTTTTTTTTTTAAAAAAAAGGGCAAATAAATTAAATGAATAAATAACGTTAACATTTAGGAAATTACTTTATTTGATTGATTTAATACGATTAATAAATAATTAATAGAGATTAATGAATTAATATCGTGAATATTGTATCAGCCAGTCCTGGAATATTTTCTTCTTATTCCAATCCTTTTTTCTGCTTTAGCCCTAAGTTTGAATGTTAGTGGATTGTTTTCTTCTGTTAAAACAGTGACTTGAAGAATAAATTCTCATTTCCTGTTAGATATTATAATAGTGTGCATGTAAAAAAAACAACACCACCAGTTTTAAATGACTTCTAAGAAGCAGAACAAAATCCACTTCTGTCAGTGAGAAGTAAGGAGCAGCTACTTTATGTAAAGCCAGGAAATGTCTTGTTTTGTTCTCAAACTGAGCAGTGAATTTATCTTTCAGGAGGAAATTATACATCAGCTGTAAGTTTAGACTTGTTTTTATATTTAGACTTGTCTTTGTAAACTGCCCAGAGATCTTTGGATATGGGGCGGTATATAAATGTAATAAATAATAATAATAATAATAATAATAATAATAATAATAATAATAAATATACGGACAGACACAATACAGCTGCAAAAATAATTCACCAACAACTGGCCATGAAATCCAACCTTATCAAACAACCTACACCATACTATACGTACTCAACCGAAACAATCTTGAAAAATGCAGATCATAAAATATACTGGGACAGAACAATTCATACTGAAGAAACAATACCTTGCAAACGACCAGACATAACAGTCATAGACAAAAAAAGAAAAACACACATACCTCATCGACATAGCAATACCGAATGACGAAAATGTTGTTGAAAAGGAAGAGGAAAACAGAGAAAAATATATACACCACTGGCTAAGGAAGTCGAAGAACTATGGCAACAGGAAAAGGTCAGAACTATTCCATTAGCCACATCAGTCCCTGGCATCACGTTAAAAAACTATACAGAAAACCTTCAGAAACTGGGCCTACCAAAGTACATCCACACCAACATCCAGAAAGCAGTCCTACTTAAAACATGCTCAATTGTCAGGAAATTCCCGAATCTGTAAATGACAGCATGACTTGGCAAAGCCCGTCATGTCCATCTAGAAAAACTGCCATGACGAGAAAGAGAAAATAATAATAATAATAATAATAATAATAATAATAATAATAATAATATACCTGGGTGTCACTAAATATATTCACCAGGATCTGTGAATCAAGACTTTGAGTTCCTTGAATCTATCTTCTCCTTTTACGCACAAACCTGTTGGGTTTGATTGACACCACATATAGGATATTGCTGTCTCAATATCCTATATGTGCTGCCATACTACTGTCAACAGGACAAAGGTGGTATTGGAAGTACTCTTTACCTTTCAGGTCATCCAAAGCTGGTTTTGCAGCCTCAGAAGGGAATCACTGGGGCTCTTTCAGCCCCCCTCCCAAGATCGTATAAGTGATCCAGTTCAGACATCATGCCAAACCACAGCGGTTAAGCATTTCATTTATTTATTTTATTGCATTTGTACACTGCCCCATAGCCGAAGCTCTCTGGGCGTTTCACAGAAGATAAAAACACTTAAAAACAATATTCAAAAATTAAAAACCACAACAACGCGCAAAATGCACATACATTTAAAACCGCTATAACAACTTTACAAGCGATGAGCCAAAAAACTGACCCAGGCGCGTTTCATATTGCTAAATGCCTGCGAGAACAGAAAAATCTCGACCTGGAGCAGAGAAGAAGACAATGTCGGCGCCAGGTGGGCCTTGTTGGGGAGATTGTTCCACAGTTGGGGGGCCACCAATTTTGAGCTAAACGTTGTTGAGCTTGGCGCGTCATGTGGACTATGGCCGTTGCTAGACGAGGCCTTAGCATGGTGTGAGGCCCGGTCTCCCTCCTGTGCATCCAGATGACGCACAGGGGATTCCGGGGTCAGGCCGGGCTAACGCCTCCCTTAAGCCAGGATAAGCGGATTCGCTTATGGCCCGGCTTTTCCTGAGGCTGGGGCTGCGGAAGGTCTAGCAGGGTCCCTGGCTTTTCCTGGCTGCTTGCTTACTCGCGAGTAGCCACGGACTGGGCACAGCGCTCCATAGGACCCCTGTGCCCATCGGGCTGGGGGGGGAATCATGGGGGGGGGAGATGGGGGCCGGGGGAAAGACCGACCCATCAGGAGAGGGGGGGAGAAGATGGGGCACGGGCATCGTGGATGGGGGCGAGGGGAGAAGAGCAGGCACGGGCATCGTGGATGGGGGGCGGGGGGAGAAGAGCGGGCACGGGCATCGTGGATGGGGGGTGGGGGAGAAGATTGGGGATGGGCATGGGCCTGGCAAGCGGGGGGAGGACAGGCGAGCGAGTGGGCAGGGGGGCCATCAGGCATTGTGGGGGGGGAAAGGGGCAGGGGGAGCGGGGGGGGCTTTATTTTTTAAAAAAGCACTTACCTTCCCGGTGGTGCGCTCCTGCGCACATGGCCCTTTAAGGGAAAAAAAAAAGGCAGACGCGACGGGGCTTCCCCTTGCCCCGTCGCGTGTTGACGTGTGGAAAAGGGCGACGGCGCGCGCTAGTTGCAGCGCGCCGTCGCCCCGACTCCTGGCTGGATTATCAGGTAGGTCTAGCAAGGCCCTATGACTTTGTGTGTCTTGTAAACCGTTCCTAACCACGGTGGCTGTATAACCACGGTTTACGCACGCTCACTAACCATTTGCTGCAAAAGGGATAGCAGCCTAACCACGTCTTCGCGTGTTGTCTGAACAGGCCCAGTGTCTATGGCTCCTGAAGAATCCTATGGTTCCTGGAACACTCTCTAGGATCCATGGGATTTCTCTCCAGGGACCTTAGATACATATATCATCAAGCATTCATTTTTTTTTTAAAAAAATGCCTATCAGAACATGCACACTTATTTTATAGATCTGATCTTTTAAATTTCAATTTTCTTTTTAAAGAAAAGTATTTCACCTTTTTTATTGTTTCCCTGACAAATGTTTCATTGCATCATTCATTATATTGCCACCTTGGTTCTCAATGGCTCCCATTAACTTCTATGGGACCAAATAAAAAGACTGCAATCTGAGATACAGTTGAGAGGGGAGCCAAACCATCTCTCCCCTCAGTGACACAAGTCACTGGAGGCGACCTAGGAAAAGCCCCCACCCCCAGGGTGTCCCCTAGTGATTTGGCCAGGCTATGCAAGTCATGGAACTGCAAAGGGCCTTTCGGCTGTTCATTCAAGCCAAAGGAGAATCTTTTGCCAAAGGCTCCTGCAGTGAACAAATCCACGTTTGGGTTGTAATTTTCAAGAGCGAAGTTGGACCGGGTTCCGATGAAGGGTTTGCTGTCCAGTGTCCACAACAAACTGAGTTCCAAGTGGGTGTTTTGGTGTTTGTTTTTAAAGTTAGCTGCAGCAAGGAGGGGTGGGAGAGAGATGAAGAAAACACTTTTGGGACATTCCATTCCTCCCTTTCCGTTTGCAGACTACTAAACAGAGCAAAACAATACATTTCCTTGGGAACCGAAGGCATTCACCATTGGTGAAGGGTGTCGGAAGTTGTACTTGTTTATTCTAGGCCTGAGATCTCGGGACGGAAACACACGCGTGTCTGACTCATTCGGAACGCTCGAGCACGTCACAGACGTGATCTTCAACTGCAAACGTCCCCCAAGTGATTCTCCAGGAGGGTTGGACGAACCAGGTTTGCATTCCAGATCAAATACCAGATGTAAGCAGTGCAGGAGAAGGTCAGGTTGCCAGACTGCAACCCAGAGATCCTCTGTATTATAAGATCATAGAATAGTAGAGTTGGAAGGGACCTATAAGGCCATCGAGTCCAACCCCCTGCTCAATGCAGGAACCCACCCTAAAGCATCCCTGACAGATGGTTGTCCATTTGCCTCTTGAATGCCTCTAGTGTGGGAGAGCCCACAAACTCCATAGAATCATAGAACAGTAGAGTTGGAAGGGGCCTATAAGGCCATCGAGTCCAACCCCCTGCTCAGTGCAGGAATCCACCCTAAAGCATCCCTGACAGATGGTTGTCCAGCTTCCTCTTGAAGGCCTCTAGTGTGGGAGAGCCCACCACCTCCCTAGGTAACTGGTTCCATTGTCGTATTGCTCTAACAGTCAGGATGTTTTTCCTGATGTCCAGCCGGAATCTGACTTCCTGTAACTTGAGCCCGTTATTCCATGTCCTGCACTCTGGGAGGATCGAGAAGAGATCCTGGCCCTCCTTTGTGTGACAACCTTTTAAGTATTTGAAGAGTGCTCTCATCTCTCACCTCAATCTTCTCTTCTCCAGTTGGCCAGGTGTCCTACTTTACAAAGGACAGTCATCCATTTGAAGAGCTGTGAGTGGACAGTCCTCTATTTCAACGTGTCCTCTATTTGAAGGCCTGTCCAGTCCAAGTGTGGTTTAAAGATCAAGAACCATCAGAAGAGATTGCAGGCAGAGGACCTGAAGTTGCTCATCAACAGTTACCATTGACAGTAGTCTGAGCAAGGTCACCATCTTCCCCACTATAGTGGGATGTATTTAATTTCTATTTCAATTATAATTATTATGTCTCAATTAGCAACTATACATTTAAATCAGTATATACAAATTGCTGGCCTCTTTGGTTCTATTTTTTTGGTGATGCATTCCCTTTTTTGGGGCAACGTGTAAGTGGCCACCCCATCTGTGTACGGTTAAAGCTCCTCAGTGCATTGGGAGGTGAGTCCCATTTCTCACCTAATCATGGTCCTTTTCCCACCCCACCCCATCTCCTGTAAGGGGGCCACACAGAAATGGGTTTGATCCCCCCCTGCCCCACAAACAACATCCCAGTTATTGATGGAGTTTTACAGAAGCAAAGTCTGCAGTTTTGTGAGAACTCAAGTCTTCAGTTGACCCGGGGGCCAACACCAACCCTCCTGGGAGCCCAATCTGGTCCTCTCAGATTACCCAGAGGGCTACGGTCCTTCCCGTGGTCCCATGCCCTTTTCCCCATCCCCTAATTGTTTGGTGGCTTCCTGGGTTCTTTCCAGTGGACGTTGCAGACACACTTTGGAGAGCTCCTTCAGTAGGGTGACCCTATGAAAAGGAGGACAGGGCTCCTGTATCTTTAACAGTTGTGATGAAAAGGGAATTTCATCAGTTTCTCCATATATGCAAATGACACCTGCTGAAATTCCCTTTTCATCACAACTGTTAAAGATACAGGAGCCCTGTCCTCCTTTTCATAGGGTCACCCTACCTTTAGAGTTCTGCAGGAACTATACTAGAGTGACCAGATTCAAAAGAGGGCAGGGCTCCTGCAGCTTTAACTGTTGTGATGAAGAGGAAATTTCATCAGTTTCTCCATATATGCAAATGACACCTGCTGAAATTCCCTTTTCATCACAACTGTTAAAGATACAGGAGCCCTGTCCTCCTTTTCATAGGGTCACCCTACCTTTAGAGTTCTGACTGAAACCCAGAGCGGATTCACCACCCCATTGACATTGCAGCCACCAGCCTCCACTGGATGGTTCTACCCACACAGCACCACTCAGCTCTGGCCCAAAGAGAGAACTTGCAGGGAGACAGAGTCAAGGAAGTGCCCTTGCCCCAATGGGTCACAACACATCAGGTGATACTCCTGGTTGGGCTCACCTGCTGGGCTAAGCGCCTGGATCGCCTACACTTCCTGATTCCAGGTGGGCCTCCCCTACTCCTGTACAGAGGAACACAAGTACTACAGATATACCACTGTTGTCGTCTTAAAACCGATCCAGGCAAGATTTGGGGATAGTGGGGTGTGATTACACAAGAACACAAGAAGAGTCCTCCTGGATCAGACCAAAGGTCCATCTAGTCCAGCATTCTGTTCACTCAGGGCCTTGCTAGACCATGCCGGATAAGATGGCAGGGAAGCGGGGCGACGGCGTGCTAACTTTAGTGCGCGCCGCCCCACCTCCTACATGCACGACACGCAGGGACTCCGGAAGCCCTGCAGCGTCAGCCATTTTTTTTTGTTAAAGGGGCCACGTGCGCCCCGAAGACTCCGGACAAGGTAAATGGTTTTTTTTAAAAAAATTATCCTTCCCTCGCCCCCATCCCGTCCCCGGCTGTCCTTCCCTCGCCCCCATCCCGTCCCCGGCTGTCCTTCCCTCGCCCCCATCCCGTCCCCGGCTGTCCTTCCCTCGCCCCCATCCCGTCCCCGGCTGTCCTTCCCTCGCCCCCATCCCATCCCCGGCTGTCCTTCCCTCGCCCCCATCCCGTCCCCGGCTGTCCTTCCCTCGCCCCCATCCCGTCCCCGGCTGTCCTTCCCTCGCCCCCCATGCCATCCCTGGCTCTCCGGCTTTCCCACCACCCTGTGCCATCCCCGATGTCTGGCTTTCCCCCCCTCTCTCCTGGCGGGTCCGGCCTTCCTCCTGCCCCTCTCTTCCCCCCTGGGCCGATGGGCACAGCGCTCATATGAGCGCTGTGCCCAGTCCGTGGCTTTTCCCGGCTACTCGCGCGAGTAGCCGCAAAAAGCCACGGACCCTGCTAGACGTTCCGCAGCCCCGGCCTCAGGCCGGGGCTGCGGAAAAGGCGCGCTATAAGCGAATTCGCTTATGGCGCGTTAAGGGAGGTCTCAGCGCAGCCTGACCCCAGATTCCCCTGTGCGTCATCTGGACGCACAGCAGGGAAATTATCTGGACGCACAGCAGGGACGCACAGCGCTAAGACCTCGTCTAGCAAGGCCCACAGTGGGCAACTAGCTGTCGACCAGGGACCCACAAGCAGGACACCTCCTGCCCATGTTCCCCAGCAACTGGTGTGCATAGGCTTACTGCCTCTGCTACTGGAGGTACTGGAGATTGTGCCTCCTCTTCTCGAAGGTGTCAAATCTGAGATCTGTTGTAACCAGTAAAATAATACAGCAGAGAATTGTTTTGCTGTTGGAAACTCTGCAGGCTTTTCTCTACCCCCTGAAGAAGGCCTCAAAAAAAGGGACAGGTTGAAACATGTTGGTTTTTTTGTTAATAAATCTGAGATCTGAACATGTGAAAAGTTCACATGGGTGAACTTACACCACATGAATTCGTTATTTACTCAGAAAATAACGAATCTGGCCATGTACGCGCGGACAAGAGTTCTCCTTTAATACAAAATCTCATTCTGTGTATACGGGTTCCTGCGTACGCACAATATCAAGGTGCATCTTGGGAGCTGTAGTTTGGAATCGCGTAGTGTGGCATGATGTCATGCATCACCATGGCATGTGGCCCCTTTCTGGAGGATTGTTTTTACCTGGCCCGCCTGTGTGATGACATCATGTGATGTTTACTCGCCATGGCTGATGGCGGAATGTTACAATTGGCGATTTGGTAAGATTTCAAGTAGGGTGACCATATGAAAAGGAGGACAGGGCTCTTGTATCTTTAATAGTTGTATTGAAAAGGAAATTTCTGCAGGTGTCATTTGTGTATATGGGGAACTTGGTGGAATTCCCTCTTCATCACCACAGTTAAAGCTGTAGGAGCTATACTAGAGTGACCAGATTTAAAAGAGGGCAGGGCACCTGCAGCTTTAACTGTTGTGATGAAGAGGGAATTTCACCAGGTTCTCCATATGTACAAATGACACCTGCTGAAATTCCCTTTTCAATACAACTGTTAAAGATACAGGAGCCCTGTCCTCCTTGTCATAGGGTCATCCTATTTCAAGTATTTCTGAATGTTCTCTTCTAGCTCTAGTGTGGGTCTAGCGATCAGAAGCACCTATAAAATGGTTGCTCCTGGAGGCCATGGGGTAACCTGGGTAATTGCTGAGGTGTGGAAAGTAGGGCTGCCAGTTCTTTTACAAACACATGCTTCTGTGCTTTTGACAGCAGTGTGATCTGCAGGCATTAGCAGTTGATAATTCGCCTCTCCATGCTATAATGAGTTTTATGTTCTCTCTTTGGCAGATGATCAAGGCACTGTTAAAGGCAGAGGAGCAGAGTTATTTTGACTCCTGGTCAGTTGGCAACCCTAGGAGAAATGCTGGCTTTGTTGCCTTGGTTTATAGATCCACTTGCCTCTAAAGGCCATGCCATCACTACCAACACAGTAGGGCACAGGAGGCAAAATTTAACGAAATGTAGGGGGAAAGGATATGGTACAATCTTTCTGGGCAGGCCTTAAATGAATATTCTGCTGCTCATGAGTAAGCCGTCAGCCATTGTTAGGCACTTCAATCATGCACACACCCATATTTAAGGATCAACAGCCAACTATAAAGTTGGAAGAACTCCTCGTTCCTTCTCTTACATGCACATCTAGAAAGCATAACTCTACACCGCAGCACAGTATAATGGCATGACTTGTTTGAACGCTTCCTTTGATAAAATGCTACACGCATGTAGAAATCTAACGCCTCAGGGACATGGGTTCCTTCCTACCTTTCTCCAGAGTGTCCTAACTTTCCATGTGCAGAAAGCTCTGATGATGGTGAACAAAACATGTTCTGCCAATGGGCTTCCTGCATTTGTTTGGAAGCGATGTTACATATGGATTGATTTATTGTTACCAACGGCCTTGCTGCTCCATAAATTCACAATTCATCTCCTGAACGTTTCAATCAGTTCTTCCTCTGGGGGTTTCATAAAGAGGCTGCAAGAGGAGGTTACTGCCCCGTAGTCCGTATAAAATAATGAAAAAAAGTTGCTGGCTAGTTGGTGAAGAAGCCACAATTCCTCAATTTAGAGCAAATGGCCCAGCTTTGCAGCCAGAAGAGGGACTGTTGAGTTTACTTCTGTGCACCCCAGAGAATTATTTCCAATCTCTGAACGAGCACGTTAGAAGTGTCAAGAGCGAGACTTTGGTTTGAGGAAGGACGGCTATATTCCTTTTAAGAAATCAAAACAGACAGAGGAAGATTACAGCAATTAAACCAGCAGTTAGCCATTAATATGACAGATGTGGTGTTAAAAATACCTTTCTAATCCCTCACTTTATTATTATTGCACCAGAGTTAAGCACGTCTCTCTCTCTCTTCTTTCTTTCTTTTTTTGGTGTGTGTTGTTGTTGAAGGCATCGCCTGCGGTTAGTGCAAAGAACACACCTTAGTTGGTTTTTTAATCCCCTCAGACTTTGAATGGGTGAGTTGTTGTTATAGGTTTTGCTTTGGACGGCGGCTCCGTGTGCTGACAAAAAGCTGCCATCCCAGGTCAAGGAGAGTATCTTCCACGCTGTTCTCTGCTCCAGGAACTCCATGCAAATCACGCTCTTTAGAGGTGAAATCCCGTTACTCAAATGTAGGGATGTTGGAGAATTTCATTTGGTCCATATTCTGTAAGCGAAATGACTGAATTTGCGCTTCCCAGACTAACGCACAGATTGGAAGGCGGTTATCCATTGGGTCGAGCATTTCCCTGAATTGCGTGATGCGGTTCTGTGCTCACACATGGTCTGCAAAAACGCACACCTTATGGAAAGCTAGATACGGAAATGCATATTTCAGGGGAAAATGCATATCCTTGAAGTGTGAGTTTTCATGCACTTCATTCTAAATCTCAGAAAATGGCACAGCATGTTTTTATGATTGAACACATGTGAAACGAATGCAGGATGGGAACAGACTAATTGAAATTCCACCTAACCGGAAGAAACTAGCAGGTGGTCCAGGTATTGCTGGGAAGCATCCTTTCTATTCTCCACAAGAAGTGATCAAGCATCTTTCATGGAATATTGGGAGCAGCCTCTCCAGCTGTGTTGGACTACAACTCCCAGTATCCTCCAGTCAGTTGAAGGCTTTGCATATTTGGCTTTGAAGAAAAATAAGGAGAGTTCTGTAGGACTCCTCCTCTTCTTCTTCTTCTTCTTCTTCTTCTTCTTCTTCTTCTTCTTCTTCTTCTTCTTCTTCTTCGAGCCTATATTCAGCTTTGTCATTAAAGGCACTAAGAATCACGACAAGCAATGAAACAGCAAACGGTCAAATTACCTTCCGTGTGGTTCAGCAAAAAGCCATCATCCATTTGTCTTGTTGTGCAGTGACGTCAACTGTGTTTGGCTTATTTTGGTGGCATGGTGGTGAGAACCTGAAAATCTTAGGCATACCAAGCCAGACAGAAGTCTCCTTGTATGGAAAAATATATTCCAAAAGCGAGCCGAACCAGGTGGTGGAGACTTGTGATGGGAGATGCAAGGAGTTGAAGCTGGGACCTTGTATCCACAAGCCACTGAAGGTAGGGTTCTTCCCTCTGACCAGGGCCGGTGCTACCATAGAGGCCACTCAGGCAGCCGCCTAGAGCGCCAAGCTAAGAGGGGCGCCGGGCACAGCGCAGCACTCACGCGCGTTGGCTGTGAGCTGGGCCAGGCCGAGGATTCAACTGGGCCTGAGTGGGCGAGACGGCACCCCGCGCCCGCCCAGCCAAAGTGAAGCCAGGGACGCTGGGGTGGGGGTGGGGTGGCTCCATGTTCGGACTTCCGAAATGCGCCCGGAAGAGAGAGAGAGAGAGAGAGAGAGAGAGAATGTATGGGTGAATGGGGTGCATGGGGTCTTTGAGTGAATGCATGTGTTCATGTGTGTGTTTGTTTGGAGTGAGTGATGCTGAGTGTGTGTGTGTGCACGCGTGTGAGTTGAGGGGGGGATGATTTGGAGGTGATATTCCTGTTAAATAATGCATTTTAGACCCATCGACATTCCTTTCCAATTTGTTTGCTATAATCGGCATGACGTATTTCTTGCGCTTTAAAATAAATTTAGCAGTTTCAAGTTTTGTGTTTCTTATTTTTTCCAGGAAACATCTGTTCTTAAAAATCCAAGTTGGCATTTTTTTCCAGGGGGTGAAAGTAGCTCACCTTGCCTAGGGTGCAAAATAGTCTGGCACCGGCCCTGCCTCTGACAGAGTGCCCGTCTTTCCAAAATTGGTGGAGTTAAGAAAAAACCTGGCAGGTCTAGTTTTTTTTTTTTTGCTTGTTTATCTGAGCAAATCACACATCAATGCACCAAGGGAATAACCTGGATCCTGAACTTCCCTGATCTTTGCCTCTTGTTTTTCTTTCCCACCACCACCACCACCACCAGAAGCCGTTGCATCTCTGAAGCCTGAGCCTGCGTTGAGTGACCTTGGGGGCAATTGGCCCTCTCTTGGGCTGGGTGACATCCAAAGGCAAGAGGGGCTCTTTGAGGAGAGGTTGATCCCACGGCTTCCTCCAACATCAAATTTGCCATTAAGGCTGAAAAATTTGATGAGGCTCAAGAACACAAAGGAACACAGGAAACTGCTTTATACTGAATCAGAGACTTGGTCCATCTAGCCCTAGTATTGCCGACACTGACTGGTAGCAGCTCCATTATTATTATTATTATTATTATTATTATTATTATTATTATTATTATTATTCCCACCTCCAGGGGACTCAAGGCAGTTTACAAGAGTAAAATATATACAATTAAAACATAGAATCATAGAATCATAGAATAGCAGAGTTGGAAGGGGCCTACAAGGCCTTCAAGTCCAACCCCCTGCTCAATGCAGGAATCCACCCTAAAGCATCCCTGACAGACGGCTGTCCAGCTGCCTCTTGAAGGCCTCTAGTGTGGGAGAAGATCCCACAACTTCCCTAGGTAACTGATTCCATTGTTGTACTGCTCTAACAGTCAGGAAGTTTTTCCTCATGTCCAGCCGGAATCTGGCTTCCTGTAACTTGAGCCTGTTACTCCGTGTCCTGCACTCTGGGAGGATCGAGAAGAGATCCTGGCCCTCCTCTGTGTGACAGCCTTTTAAGTATTTGAAGAGTGCTATCATGTCTCCCCTCAATCTCCTCTTCTCCAGGCTAAACATGCCCAGTTCTTTTATATGTAAATATAAATTTACAAAAGTTAAAATAGAATTAAATCCAGAGTAGAATTAAAAACATTTAATTTTTTTTAAAAAAGCAGTAAAACACACACACACACACACACACACACACACACACACACGAACACAGGTTCAGAGTATTTCCAAAAGCCTGCCAGAACAAAAATGCTTTTGCTTGCCTTCGAAAGTATAACAAAGGGCTCATCTACGCCAAGCAGGATATTGCACTATGAAAGCGGTATATAAAAGGCAGGAGCCACACCAAGCAGGATATAGTGGTATGAAAGCAGTATATGTGGTCTGTGTCCATGGGCCCCAACAGTTGTCAGGGCACTTCAATACCGCAATAAAGCAGTCGTGTGGCTCCTGCCTTTTATATATACCGCTTTCATAGCGGAATATCCTGCTTGGTGTAGATGTGCCCAAAGAGGGAGCCAGCCTAGCCTCCCTGGGAAGGGAGTTCCAGAGCCTTGGAGCAGCCACCAAGAAGGCCCTCTCCTGTGTACCCATCAGTCGTGCCTGGGATGTTGGTGGGACTGAGAGAAAGTCCTCCCCAGAAGATCTCAGAGCACGGGCAGGCTCATATGGGACCTGTACCCAAGCTGTATAGGGCTTTATAGGTGATAACCAGCACTTTGAATTGTGCCTGGAAACAGACCGGAAGCCATTGGAGCTGTTTTAACAGGGGAGTTGTGTGCTCCCTGTAACCAGCCCCAGTCAACAATCTGGCTGCAGCTCTTTGAACCAGCTGGAGATTCTGAACACTTTTTGGGCATGTCTCTGGATTGTCCTGAGACCGTGGGATGTGTGGGCAGCCATCCTGGTTTCTTTATGGCTCCTCACGAGTAAATGTGAGGAGCTGGGAACCGGGGTGGGGTGGGGAGTGGAATCTTTTTTTTAAAAAAACTTACCTTAGCAATGGAGCACTCATGTGCTCATTTTTTATTTAAAAAAAACAAACAAAATGGTGGGTGCAACGTCCTCTTCCTCCCAGGACATCGCGCTCCGCATGTAGACTGAGGGAGAGGATCTCGTGATTATAATATCGCAAGATCCTCCCCCTCCCCTCCCTAGGTCTAGACATGCCCTTCAAAGGCAGCCCCATGTAGAGAGCATTACAGTAATCCAATCGGGATGTAACTAATAGGGTGACCATATTTGGGAAACCAAAAAAGAGGACACCTAGTGTGTGTGTGTGGAAGCAGCTTTCTGAGTCCTGCAGAAAGTACGTTATTCCCCCGCCACCTTAAAGAACCCGATTGGAGTGGAGGAGGGGAAAGGATTTCATTCTGCACCACCACCATCCACTCCAATTGGGGCCTTTTCTATAATGTCCACGAATGACCCACTTTCCCTTTTAAGACCTCAATTGGAGCTCGGGGTGGGAGAATGATGTGCCTCAAGAAAGCATGTCATTCCCTCCTGCCATGCTAATGGCAGCCTTAAAGAGGAAGGTGTGTCATTCCAGGACATTATTGAAAATGATAGAAAATCCCCCCTGACACCATGGAAAGAACAAAAACCAGGACGAATCCGGGGAAATCCTGACAGTTGGTCACCCTAGTAACTAAGGCATGTGTCACCGTGGCCAGGTCTGACATCTCTAGGAACAGGCGCAGCTGGCGCACTAGCTTTAAATGCGCAAATGCACTCCTAGGCCTGATGGGAGATGCTGGCATCAAACCTGCGACCTTCTGCACGGAAAGCAGGTGCTTGTCCCACTGAGCTACAAGAAATGTTTACATGGAGGAACAATCATGGGTAGAAAGAACGGCGTGATTTCTTCTCCTGCCACCAACAACCTCTCTGAGGACTGGGTAGTTCTATTTATTTAATAATGATATTAATGATGATGATGATGATGATGATGATGATGATGATGATAATAATAATAATAATAATAATAATAATAATAATAATAATAATAATACATTTATTTATTTCTTACCCGCCTCTCCCTTTGGATTGAGGCAGGGAATAACATTAGTACAGGAACCAACACATTTTAAAAATTCTTGCTTTTACATTAATCTGGGCAGGCCTGCCGGAAAAGGCTAGACTTCAAAGCTGCCTTAAAATCACAGAGACAGTTAATATTATGAATCTCCTTTGGCAGGCCGTTCCACAATCCGGGCGGCGACAGAAGAAAAGGTCCTCTGGGAAACTGATATCAGCCTAGTCTTGGCGGACTGAAGTAAGTTCTCCCCAGAGGACCTGAGTGTGCGGAGCGGATTGTATGGGAGTAGGCGATCCCGCAGGTAACCTGGACCCAAACCATTTAGAGCTTTAAAGGTAATGACCAACACTTTGTACTTTGCCCGGAAACTAATTGGCCGCCAGTGGAGTGATTTTAATGTTGGGGTAATATGCTCACCCCTAGATGTACCGGTGACCAACCTGGCTGCCATATTTTGAACTAGTTGAAGTTTCCGAACTAGGTACAATGGTAGCCCTCTGTACAGCGCATTGCAGAATATATATTAAATTTATATATCACCCCATAGCCGAAGCTCTCTGGGCGGTTTACAAAAGTTTAAAACAGTGAACGTTAAAAAGTATACAAAATTTAAAACCATCAAAAATATAAAAACAACAGTATCCATTTAATCAACAACAGTTCTGGGGTCCATTAAAAAACAAACAGCATATGTTGTTAAATGCTGTTAAATGCCTGGGAGAAGAGAAAAGTCTTCACCTGGCGCTGAGAAGATAACAATGTTGGCGCCAGGCGAGCCTCATCGGGGAGATCATTCCGTAATTGGGGGGCCACCACTGAGAAGGCCCTCTCCCTTGTTGCCATCCTCCGAGCTTCCCTCGGAGTAGGCACTCGGAGGAGGACCTTAGATGTTGAGCGCAGTGTCCGGCGGGTAGGTTCATGTCGGGAGAGGCGTTCCATCAGCTATTGTGGTCCCAGTTGTGGTGTTGGTCCAGCCCACATGATTCCTCTGTACTTATATTAGTGGAGCACTGTGGAATTGGAAAGGGCCAATTATACTACTAGGATAGCTGAAGAATTGGGCTTGAATTAAGTCTCTCATGTATTTTTCACGGTCTAGCTCCTTCCTATCTCTCCTCTCTCATCTCACACTATTGCCCCGCTCATGCTCTTCGCTCCTCTGATGCCATATTTCTCGCCTGCCCAAGGGCCTCTACTTCCCTTGCTCGGCTTCGTCCATTTTCTTCTCCTGCCCCTTATGCCTGGAACGCTCTCCCAGAACATTTGAGAACTACAAGTTCAACCGCAGCTTTTAAAGCTCAACTAAAAACTTTTCTTTTTCCTAAAGCTTTTAAAACTTGATTTTGTTCTGACTTTATACTGTTAGTTTTACCCTACCCAGTGCCTGTTTACCCTACCCTGTGCCTGTTTGCATTCTCTTAACCCTCCTTATTGTTTTATCATGGTTTTATTAGAATGTAAGCCTATGCGGCAGGGTCTCGCTATTTACTGTTTTACTCTGTACAGCACCATGTACATTGATGGTGCTATATAAATAAATAAATAATAAAATAATAAAATAATATTTCTCATGTTACTTGTTCCACCATGGATCTGGGAGCACCGGTGGGTGAGGATTTCACGGGGTTCAGTTTTTTGATAACAACTTACCCCAAATTCTCAGATTTCTTCGTAAATGAGAAGGAAAGGAGCTGAGATTTTAAAATGTTGGATGTGGGAGAAACCGAAATTGACAGAGACATCCATTTGGCAGAGGGCTTGCAGTACTTAGCTCTTCAAAGTCTAGCTTTGAATTCCTGTGTATTTAACCACGTTTGTGGTGCTGAAATAGAACTGCCACATCTTCTTTTCTTTTCTTTTCCCTGACAGGCTCCTCATCTTTAACAGCTACAAGACTGGCAAGTACACCCACAATCCACCCCATACATACTAGGAATAGCTGTACCTATTAAATTGGGCCAGTGCAGATGAGTGGGGATTTCATTTCGAGAGTGGGTGGGTTTAAAAATAAGAATTTACCAGAATTCGCAGATTTCTCCCTATATGGGAAGGAGAGATTTTAAAGATTCAAATGTGGGAGGAAGTGAAATTTACAGATTTGCTCATCCCTAACAGGAACACGAAGTGAAATATGGGGGAGTACGGGATGGGGTGGGTGGCAGAGAGTTTCAATCAGATTCTAAGGGCCTTGCTAGATCTACCTGATAATCCGGTGGGGAGTAGGGGCGCCGCCGCACTACAGCTAGCGCGGGCCGTCACCCTTTTCTACACGTAACACGTGACGGGGTAAGGGAAAGCCCTGTCGCATCCTCCATTTTTTTTTTTACTTAAAAGGCCATGTGCGCAGGAGCGCACCAATGGAAAAATAAGTGTTTTTTTTTAAAAAAATAAAGGGTTCCCCGCTCCCCCTGCCCCTGATTTCCCCCCCACAATGTCTGATGCCCCCCCTGCCCACTCGCTCGCCCGTCCTCCCCCTGCTCGCCCGCTCGCCATGCCCATCCCCGCTCGCCATGCCCATCCCCGCTCGCCATGCCTGTCCCCGCTCGCCATTCCCTGGCCCCGCTCGCCATGCCCTGGCCCCGTTCTTCTTCCCCCCCGTCCGCCATGTCTGATGCCCCCCTGCCCACTTGTTAGCCCACTTGCCATGCCCACCCGATCACCCGCCTGCCATGTCCGATGCCCCCTCCGTGCCCCCCCATCCATGATCTCCCCACCCTGGCTCCGCTCTTCCCCCCATCTCTCCTGCCGGGTCCGCTCTTTCCCCTGGCCCCCATCCCCCCGTGATTTCTTCCCCCCTCGGCCTGATGGGCACAGCGCTCCTATGGAATGCTGTGCCCAGTGCGTGGCTTCTCCCAGCTACTCACGAGTAAGCGAGCAGCTGGGAAAAGCCATGGAAGTAGCTAGACCTTCCGCAGCCCCGGCCTCATCCCGGGGCTGCAGAAAAGCCGGGCCATAAGCGGATCCGCTTATCCTGGTTCAAGTGAGGATTTAGCCCGGCCTGAGCCCAGGATCCCTTGTGTGTCATCTGGATGCACAGCAGGGAGCCTGGGCCTCACACCGGGCTAACTCCTCGTCTAGCAACAGCCATAGACATATTTTCTTACAACAGCTGTTGAATATATATATGTACCTCCCCAGAGAGGTCCGCTTGGCGCCTACACTGTACTGCTTTCGTCGCCAGCTGAAGACCTTTTTATTCACTCAGTATTTTAACACTTAATTTTAACTTAAATTTAAATTTTACTGTTTTAACTCTGTATTTTAATCCTATATCAACTTTGCTGTGTGGTTTTATCCTGGTTGCGCTTTTTATACTGTATTTCGTAATTGTGTTTTAAACTGTTGGGTGTTTTACTGTGGTTTTAATTTTTGTGAACTGCCCAGAGAGCTTCGGCTATTGGGCGGTATAAAAATGTAATAAATAAATAAATAAATAAATAAATAAATAGTCATTCATATTTTTTTTACTCAAGCCCAATTATTTATTGCATTTGTATACTGCCCCATAGCTGAAGCTCTCTGGGTGGTTCACATATGGTAAAAATACTTAAAAACAATATACAAAAATTAAAAACCACAAAAACATGCAAAGTGCACATACATTTAAAACCACTATAACAACTTCAGAAACAATGAGCCAAAAAACAGACCCAAAGGTGCCAATTGTCCCCCCCCCCCTCTTTCTTTAGGCTGTGTCTACACCAGCCTGATAGTTCGGGCTGGTCACATCTGAGTCCCTGTTCATCCAAATGATGCACAGTGACTCCCGGGGGCAGGGGGGTGGCGGGCACGGCTTTTCCTAGGGATAAAGAAACCCTGAGAAAACCCAATTCTTCCTGCAGTCACAAGACTGTCCCAAGACCACGGGAGGTGTGGGCAGCCGTCCTGAAGCACGGCACCAGAAATGGGCACGGAGCCATGCAGCACGGCTCTGTGCCCATCAGGGGAAGGGGTAGCAGCACTTTCACCACCCCTGAGATGGCAGGGAGGGGGTCTGTCCCTGAACGTGGCGCGGGTGTGTGGACCCAGGGGGAGGACCTTGGAACCAGGAAATCCTGAGTTCCTCCCCCCTCCCTCTCAGAAGGCTGGGAGGTATTGAAAAGGCCTTAGTCTCTGCATGCGTGGGGAGGGGTGAATTTAGGGGGTGTTGTTGTTCACTAAATGGTCACCACCTGCTTGCAGCTGCCATTTTTAGTGAACAAAAAACCAAGCACGCCAGGGCCAATCAAAAGCTTCATGTCAGGTCTCGTTTGGCCCTAAATGGAACCTTCCGATGAACAAGGGGCATTGAGCCACAGGCTGGTTCCTCAGATAGCCACACCCTCTTTGCCATGGCTCCTCCCTCTTTCTCCCAACTGCCAATCGTGTGGCAGTGTCCCGGCTTTTGTGCAGTTCTTGTCCTCCATTCTAAAAAGCTGAAATGCCTCTACTAAGGCTTGATCAATGGGCGAAGGACCTTTAAGCTAAAATATTCTGGTATTTTCGGCCCACTACTATCAATCTATTATTATTATTATTATTATTATTATTATTATTATTATTTCCCACCTTTTGCCCAATACTGAGTCTCAAGGCGGCATTACAAAATTTAAAACATCTACATTAAAAACCTATGAATAGAGATATACAAAAGTTAAAAGTACAATAATAATAATAATAATAATAATAATAATAATAATAATATTTCTTCGATTGTAAGATGCCATCGATTGTAAGACATACACGAATTTCAGTACCACCAACAGAAAACAAACAAACCCTAAGACACACCCACGATTCTAAGATGCACCCCGTTTTTAGAGATGTTTATATTGGAAAAAAGGTGTGTCTTAGAATCGAAGAAATAGGCTATATTAAATATGTTCCAACATTAAAACATTTAAAACAGCAATTTTAAACATCCTTGGCTCAGACGGAGGCCCAGATTATTCTTTATTATACAGTCACAGACCATTCAGACCACAGAATAATCCACAAAGCAGAATACATAAAGCGAACAAATCAACTAACGATAAAGCAAGTATTTAAAATATTTTAAACCTAAAAAATCACCAGCCAATGATTACTTAAGAGTCTGAAGAATATATATTTTTTGCAACAACTTCTGTTATGTATTTATTAGTGTCAGCCAGTAAGTAAGTCTCGATGGCCTTATGGGCCCCTTCCAACTCTACTATTCTATGATTCTAAGTCACACATCAATCGGAAGACCTTCCAGGGAATTTATTTATGATAGGTGCAATGAGTCTTATGTTCTCATTTCTGTAAGAGTTACAAAAAAGCAATATCAGAGATCGCAACTCTTCTGCTTCATCTCCACATGGGCAGAGATGGTTTGTATAACCGAGTACTAGAATGCAGCCCCTGTGAGCGTCTACAAAATTGAGTTCATCTGTTAGGCTGAAAGAAGGTCCAGGTCTGGGCCCGATTCAAAGTGCTGGTATTAACATTTAAAGCCCTAAACGGCTTGGGGCCAGGCTATCTGAAGGAACGCCTCCTCCCGTATGTACCTGCCCGGATCCTAAGGTCATCCTCAGGGGTCCTTCTCCGTGAGCCCCTGCCAAAGGAAGTGAGGCAGGTGGCTACCAGGAGCAGGGCCTCCTCTGCTGTGGCACCCCGGCTGTGGAACAAGCTCCCTAAGGACGTTCGCTTGGCACCTACATTATATGCTTTTTTATTCTCCCAGCATTTTAACAGTCTATAAATAAATTTTAACTTGGTGTTTTGAATTTGTAATTTTGCATTGCTGCTGTTTTTATCTGGTTGAGCTTTTATGTTGTATTTTATAGTATGGTTTTATACTGTTGTTTTATACTTTCATTCTCTCTCACTGTCAATGATGTTACGCTTACTCCGGTCAAGGAAGCTCGTAGCCTTGGCTTTATATTCGACTCCTCGCTCTCCTTTATTCCTCATATTGAGGCAGTAGCTAAATCTTATCGATTCTTCCTGTATAATATTGCCAGGATTCGATCATTTTTGTCTGTCTCTTCTGCCAAGACGCTTGTTCATGCACTGGTTATTTCACGGTTGGACTACTGCAACCTTCTTCTCTCTGGCCTTCCTTCTTCTCGCATCAGTCCGTTGGTTTCTGTTCACCACTCTGCCGCAAAGATCATCTTCTTGGCTCGCCGCTCTGACCATGTTACTCCGCTTCTGAAATCTCTTCATTGGCTTCCAATTCACTTCAGAATCCAATATAAACTTCTCCTGTTAACCTTCAAAGCTTTTCACGGTCTAGCTCCTTCCTATCTCTCCTCTCTCATCTCACACTATTGCCCCGCTCGTGCTCTTCGCTCCTCTGATACCATGTTTCTCGCCTGCCCAAGGGCCTCTACTTCCCTTGCTCGGCTTCGTCCATTTTCTTCTGCTGCCCCTTACGCCTGGAACGCTCTTCCAGAACATTTGAGAACTACAAGTTCAACCGCAGCTTTTAAAGCTCAACTAAAAACTTTTCTTTTTCCTAAAGCTTTTAAAACTTGATGTTGTGCAGACTTCTACTGTTACTTTCTACTGTTAGTTTTACCCTACCCTGTGCCTGCTTACCCTACCCTGTACCTGTTGGCATTCTCTTCCCCTCCTTATTGTTTTACTATGATTTTATTAGATTGTAAGCCTATGCAGCAGGGTCTTGCTATTTACTGTTTTACTCTGTACAGCGCCATGTACATTGATGGTGCTATATAAATAAATAATAATAATAATAATATAATAATGAATGGTATTCATAGAGCTCCGGCTATTGGGCGGTATAGAAATGTTATAAATAAATAAAAATAATAAGGTTATGCACCCATGTTATAAAGAGCAGTATATCTCTGAACAACATTGGTTGCTGGAGAGAAACAACACAAGGTGGCCATTACCACTGTAGTTTATCCGGGTGCTGACTGCATGCCGTTGGAAACACAAAATGGTGGACTAGATTGGATCGTGGTCTGATCCAGCAATGTAGTCATTGGGTTGGGTCCAGAATTAGGGAATAGCTAGATGATGGGATATCCCAGAGATTGTCCCAGGATCATCCCTGTGCATCCACATGATGTACAGGAGATCCTGGGGGCCCTGGGATATCGCCCTACCCTTTTTTCGTGGTTTTTCCCTGGTCTCGGGATGATCCCGAGACCGCAGAAAGTGTAGCTCGCCATCACAGTTTGTCCCAGCTCTTCACGGGTGGGGTGGGGAGCGGGGAAATTATTATTTTTTTTTAAAAAAAAAACTCACCAGTTTGCAGACGAGCGCTCGTGCGCTCATTCTCCTTTAAAAACTAAAACAAAATGGTGACCGCGATGTCGTGTGCCGCGTGTAAATGAGGGCGACAATCTCGCAATCATAAAATCAGGAGATCGTCGCCCTTTCACCCCCTCTTCTAGCCATGGCCTTAGTCAAGCTTAGACTAGACCCATGGAAATCAATGGAATTTAAGTTAGCCACAAGTAACTGAAGTCCCATGGATTTCAGTGGGTATCTGACTCAGGGCCTTGATAGACCAGGGGTTAGCGTGGTGCGAGGCCCGTGGTCGTCCCTGTGCGTCCAGATGACGCACAGGGGATCCCGGCCTCAGCCAGGGCTCGCGCCGCCCTGGCACCACGCTAACTGGAACCACTTGTAGCGTGGTTCTTCCTGCGGTCCTGGCCTCAGGTCAGGCTGAGGCCAGGACCGCGGGCGTGTGGACCGTTCCGCCGCTTTTCCTGGCTACCGCACTTATGTGCGAGTAGCCAGGAAAAGCGGCAGACGGGCCGCAGCGCTCCTGCCTCCCCATCCCCTGATCTCCCCCCATGACCTCCCCTGGCCTCTGATCCCCCCTGTCCCCACCTCCTGTGTCCTGCCGCCGCCACCTATGTCCCCAGCCACTCTGTCCTACCGCCGCCGCCACTGTCTCCAACCACCGTTTCCTGTTGTCGCCATGTCTGGCCTGCAGGACATGGCGACAGCAGGCATCACAGGCCGGACATGGCGACAACAGGAAACGCCAGCTGGGGACATTGGCGGTGGCAGCGGGACAGAGCGGCTGGGGACATCGGTGGCGGTGGCAGGACACAGGAGGTGGGGACGGGGGGGATCAGAGGCCAGGGGAGGTCGTGGGGGGGGAAATCGGGGGACGGGGACGGGGGACCTTTCCCTCCCCTTTTTAAAACCTTTACCTTTCCGGCGGTGCGCTCCTGTGCACGCGGCCCCTTTAACAACAACAAAAATGGCGGACGCGACGGGGCTTCGTCGCGTCTGACGTGCAGATAGACG
This sequence comes from Elgaria multicarinata webbii, assembly GCF_023053635.1. Classification (NCBI taxonomy): domain Eukaryota; kingdom Metazoa; phylum Chordata; class Lepidosauria; order Squamata; family Anguidae; genus Elgaria; species Elgaria multicarinata. The sequence continues at coordinate 6,362,660 of NC_086171.1, read as the reverse complement.
CGATGGCCCGTGCTAATTGTAGCGCAGCCTTGCCGCACCTGAAGCACCGATTTTCAGGTAGGTCTAGCAAGGCCTAAGTCTGGTTCCAAGCCTTATGTTTTTAGAAGGCCCCTCTTTCAATAGATCGCACCGGTGTGGCAGAAACTGAACTTTTCCTTTCTGTTCTATAACTTGAGGGAGTGGTCACTCTTTCATGACCTTCCATGCTCATGAGCTCTCTCTCTCTCTCTATCTCTCTCTCTCTCTCTCTCTCTCTCTCTCTGTGTGTGTGTGTGTGTGTGTGTGTGTGTGTCACACACACTGAGCTCCCACTGCCACTGAAATAAATAGCAAACGTAGCTCTTCTCTTTCTGGCACCATCGCCAAATGAGTACTGGATGCTTTCCCAGTCTCCTTTCCCCCTCCCAGTTTGAAACATTCCAGGTTTCATCGCCAAACTTGGCTGGGATTTAGAAACATGAATAAGCATTGCCTGTCTGGAAGCCAATTGGCAAAGACGCCACGCTGAATGGAACCCTCCCATGCGTTATGAGGGAAACGGCCAGTCCAGATTCTCCTTGTTAGGCAGGACACAGCTTCCAGGCTGGGGAATAGAGACAGAAGATGTTTGTTGCAGTGCCCCCTCCCAAGCCGAGAGACAGAGACACATTGGGCCTGCAGGACACTGACCCTATTCAGTAGTGTGACCTACTTCCATGGACGCTAGTTGAGAATTGTCAGCGCATTGGTGCGCGCGCATCTGTCTGGCAGGTGTGAGGATATTTGTTAGAGAATGTTCAGGTGTACTCTAGACCAGGGGTCACCAACCCCCGGTCCGTGGACCGGTACTGGTCCGTGGCCTGTTAGGAACTGGGCCGCGCAGGTGAGCTGCATTCACCCCCCCACCCCCGCGTACCTGGGTGCAGGGCGCCATCTCGCCTGCCCAGCCAAAGCAAAGCTAGGATGCTGGGGTGGGGGTGGGGGGTTTCTGAACAGTGCGCCCAGCCAGAAGCCGCTTTGGGAGAGCGACTTCTGGGTGCGCCGTTCTGAAGCCACCCACCCGCCCCAGTGTCCTGGCTTCGCTTCAGCTGGGCGCTCACCCAGCCAAAGCAAAGCCACGTCTGCCCCTCCTCCAGCATCTCTCAGAGCCGCTGTGGGAGAGCGGCTTCCGGGTGTGGTGGCGGAGGTGGAGAGGCTGCCGCAGCTCCGCACCTCCCTCTTGGGGACCAGGCGGGCGCGACGCTCCAGCCCATCCCCTTGCGCGTGGATGGGCTGGAGGCACACAGCGCCGTCGGCACTCCGAACGCGGAGCAGGTTAGGGCAAGGAAAGGGGCGTCCCACCACGTGGTGCCTCCCTAACCCCTCAAACACCCCCCCCCCGGTCCATGGAAAAATGGTCTTCCACGAAACCGGTCCCTGGTGCCAAAAAGGTTGGGGACCACTGCTCTAGATGGAACCAGGTAAACTGAGGACTGGCCTTATCATGACTTGGAGGTGACCATTACCTGCCCGTAATGGAACAAAAGAACCATAGTTCAGAAATAATAGGGTGACCCTACAAAAAGGAGGACAGGGCTCCTGTATCTTTAACAATTGCATAGAAAAGGGAATTTCAGCAGGTGTCATTTGTATAAATGGGGAACCTGGGGAAATTTCCTCTTCATCACACCAGTTAAAGCTGCAGGAGCCCTGCCCTCTTTTAAATCTGGTTGCTCTAGTATAGCTCCTGCAGCTTTAATGGCTGTGAGGAAGAGGGAATTTCACCAGGTTCTCCATATATACAAATGACACCTGCTGAAATTCCCTTTTCAATGCAACTGTTAAAGATACAGGAGCCCTGTCCTCCTTTTCATAGGGTCACCCTATAATGCCATTTCGGTTGCAAACCTAGGATAAGACCATGAAGATGAAGATAGGGTGCTACTGAGGAAGTGGCTTGGGAAGGCTAATAATTAGCGTCTCTATGTTTGTTTCCATGTTGTAGCCACATTCTAAAACCAAGGCAACACCGCTCCAGAGAAGGGTCTGAAGGAACTTGCGTTCTGCCGTTGCAGCGGCCTGGTTTTGATCATTGGCTGAATGGGAGACTGAATAGGAGCCAACTGGACTTCTTTGGAGGAAGACTGAGGTACAAATGGAAGAAATAAATTTGATAGCTGGGACCAGGAAGGTGGTGGTTTATGAGGCAAGAGAGAGGCGCGAGAGAAACGGTGAAAGAAGGGTGAAGAAGACACCCCAGGGCCCCTTGAGAACCTCTTGGCATCTGTATGGAAAGAATGCTGTGGGTGAAAGCGACTCTCTAAACAGGGGCACATCTAAATGGGCTCTTTAAATCGGCCTACCTCCTCATTTTCCTGTTGTTCGACACATGACACAGCCACAAAGTCGCTGCGGTGCCGATGTATAGCCCCGAAAATGCGCATATTTGTACCTTCAATTATACAACAACTTTTCCAAACCTTTTGTGTTTACCCTGCTTTATCCTTTTAGCTTCATCCCACGTACCTGTTTCCCTCGAATTATCCCCTACAGCGCTTGTTGTTGTTGCTAGCTAAATCACACCCCCGGGCGGCAGCGCTCCTAAGATTCTTTGCATACCAGGAAAAGGGTTTAAGGGGGGAATGCAAAAAATAAAAATAAAAATAAAAATCATAAAAAATCAACAGATGACCCAATCTGATTCAAATTTGGTCTGCTTAAAGCTCTCCTTAATATCTATTACTGTGCCAATTTTGATGCCTTTATCTTTAAAACTTACGCAAATGTAAGAATTTGTTTAATTTGAAGTTTAAGAGTATCAAATCCTGCTCCTGCGCCCCCAGTGGCCGCTCGGAGAACAACAAATGATTCGCTCCAAAACTAGTAGCAAAAAAAAGTTGGTTCTTTTGGCTTTACAGCACAATTGGCTTTACAGCACACAGGGTGCATAGGAGTACTTCAGAGTCAAAGCAGATTATAAACTGGAAAATTTCAGAGAACTTCACAATAAAAGCAGATTATAAGACGGAAAACTTCAGAGTACTTTGCACGCAATTTGCAGTGATTGCACAGTGTAACGCTAGTGTGATAAAACTCCTTATGTATCACTGTGTGTATGTGTAAATTCGGCTTTTGTGGGTGTAGCTTTGAAGGCAGGACAAAGTGATCATAGAATCATAGAATAGAAGAGTTGGAAGGGACCTACAAGGCCATCGAGTCCAACCCCCTGCTCAATGCAGGAATCCACCCTAAAGCATCCCTGACAGAGATCCCTCTTGAAGGCCTCTAGTGTGGGAGAGCCCACAACCTCCCTAGGTAACTGATTCCATTGTCGTACTGCTCTAACCTTTTAAGTATTTGAAGAGTGCTATCATGTCTCCCCTCCGTCTTCTCTTCTCCAGGCTAAACATGCCCAGTTCTTTCAGTCTCTCTTCATAGGGCTTTGTTTCCAGACCCCTGATCATCCTGGTTGCCCTCCTCTGAACACGCTCCAGCTTGTCTGTGTCCTTCTTGAATTGTGGAGCCCAGAACTGGACGCAATACTCTAGATGAGGCCTAACCAGGGCCGAATAGAGAGGAACCAGTACCTCACGTGATTTGGAAGCTATACTTCTATGAATGCAGCCCAAAATAGTATTTGCCTTTCTTGCAGCCATATTGCACTGTTGTCACGTCTTGCTCATTTCCCGCCCACGTCTCACTTCCCATGCCTCTCTCATATCTGCCCATTTCTGCAAGCGAGATTGTAGTTAAGGGCACCAATTTCAATGGAAATAAAAGGGGGTTAGGTTGGCAGAGCAGTCTGCCTTTGTATTGTATGGGTAGACGGGACCTCAGAACACGTAAAGTCCATGTAAAGAGAGATCACTTAAGGGGGTAGACTGGGCACTCAATTGTATACACGATGCTGCGCAGATGGGTAGACCGGGCCGTAGATCTTTAGACCAGACTACCATTTCACGGAAGAATTGAAGGGAAATGAATCGGTAGATGGGAGTGATCGCCATTTTGGGTACCAAGGTGTGCGCATCCTGCAGGTATTTACCTGCACAGATGCAAAGGATCGTGAGGCCATGGTTGAGATTTGGCCATCGGGGTGTACCTTCCCCAACATCACAGGCAGAAGTTTGACATCACCGTTTCATTTTATCTTCCTTAGTTCTTTAATATAAGTAAATCTTGGTATGTAGATTTTAAATTATATGTTTAGCCATCCGGGTGTGCAGACTTCTGTACCCTTGTATGTGCATATATGCAGAGGTGCGTATAAAGAATGATACTTAAAAAAAAAAAAAGTTTCCCGCCCACGTGGAGCAACCTCACTCTGCAAGGGCTCGTATGACAGGATTCCCCCCTGCCCTTTAAATTGTAGGGGTAACACGCTGTAGCTGTTGCAGTATGATGGTGTGGGAGGAGAATCGAATCACAGAAAATGCAGGTTGAAAAATAATGAGGCGCAATCCCAGTGTCTTATAGATGACCACCAGTAGTCTCTATGAGCCTGTATGACCACTCTAGTGACATTGCTATTAGATATTGGGGAGAAAAAGAAATTGAGACAATGACCTTAGCTAGACCTGAGGAGGGAAGATCCCGCGATGTGTTTATCGCGAGATCCCTCCTCTGTCTACACGTGACATGTGATGACCTCAGCAGGAGAGGCATTGTGTCCGCCATTTTTTATTTTTTTAAAGAGGTAGCAGTGCACAAACACTCGTGCGCTAAAGGCAAGCGTTCTTTTAAATTTAAATGATTTTCCCCACTTCCCCCACCCTACCCCCAATGGGCGCAGCACTCCTGAGGAGCGCTGTGCCCTGTTTACAGCTCCCGGCTCCTCCCGAAGAATCACATGGAGCCGGGTCAGCCTGCGGCACCTGGCCACACGTTCTGCGGTCTTGGGCTCAGCCCGGGACTGTGGAAAAACCGGGGCCAAAGGCGAGGGCTATATCCCGGGGCAAGGGAGGGATGATCCTTCCCTGATCCAGGGATCCCCTGTGCGTCACATGGATGCACAGGGAGGATCCCGGGGTTCGCCCCGGGATAAAGCCCTGTCTAGCTACGGCCGATGTGACGCTGACAGATTCACCCACCTTCACTTCCATGTCATTTGTAACAAATTCTCTTGCTTTTTGAAGTATGAATTTGATATATCTATATAGGGAAAACTGGTTAATGGCATTGAGAAAACATGATGGATCTGTATGAAAGCCCTACCCCCCCCCCATGGCTTGATGCAAATAGACCTGTGCTTTGACACGTCTGTTCCCCTCCAACCACGCTGCCAACAATTGCGGTCCATGAAATTGCGTTGCCCACAGGATAAAGAATATAGAAACGGTCAGAGCTGGTCTACCAGTTCCCGGGATTTCCCTCAGAACCCTCAGGAATCCTGTGTAGGGCCAAGAGCAGCTTATGAACTGATGTTAACATGTTGTTATCGGCACACCATGTGGGAAGGCATGCTATTGTTCTTTCAGACAGCAGGACTTTAAAGACGGAAGAGAACAACGGCGCCAGCTCTGGCATCTGTGACGTCTTGTGAAAATTCTGGTGGCTAGGCTCAAAAGCTCACCTCTTTTTAACTGGTCAATGCGCATCTTTAAGGAAGGAGCGTGTCCTTGATTAGAAAACCTTCTGCGTGGGCCGCTCTCATCCCCCTGTTTGTCGGACATCTTCATGCAGCTCCCAAGATGGTTATTATTATTATTTATTTATTTATTTATTTATTTATTTATTTATTTATATAGCACCATCAATGTACATGGTGCTGTACAGAGTGAAACAGTAAATAGCAAGACCCTGCCGCATAGGCTTACATTCTAATAAAGTCATAGTAAAGCAATAAGGAGGGGGAGAGAATGCAAACAGGCACTGGGTAGGGTAAACAGGCACAGGGTAGGGAAAAACTAACAGTATAACTAACAGTCTAAAGTCCGAGTAACATCAAGTTTTAAAAGCTTTAGGGAAAAGAAAAGTTTTTAGCTGAGCTTTAAAAGCTGAGATTGAACTTGTAGATCTCAGATGTTCTGGGAGAGCATTCCAGGCGTAAGGGGCAGCAGAAGAAAATGGACGAAGCCGAGCAAGGGAAATAGAGACCCTTGGGCAGGTGAGAAACATGGCATCAGAGGAGCGAAGAGCATGAGCGGGGCAATAGTGTGAGATGAGAGAGGAGAGATAGGAAGGAGCTAGACCGTGAAAAGCTTTGAAGGTCAACAAGAGAAGTTTATATTGGATTCTGAAGTGAATTGGAAGCCAATGGAGAGATTTCAGAAGTGGAGTAACATGGTCAGAGCGGTGAGCCAAGAAGATGATCTTAGCGGCAGCGTGGTGGACAGAAACCAGCGGACTGATGTGAGAAGAAGGAAGGCCAGAGAGAAGAAGGTTGCAGTAGTCCAACCGAGAAATAACCAGCGCATGAACAAGCGTCTTGGCAGAAGAAACAGACAGAAATGGTCGAATCCTGGCAATATTATACAGGAAAAAGCGACAGGATTTAGCTACTGCCTCAACATGAGGACTAAAGGAGAGCGAGGAATCAAATATAAAGCCAAGGCTACGAGCTTCCTTGACCGGAGTAAGCGTAACATCATTGACAGTAAGAGAGAATGAGAGGTGAGGAGAAGGTTTAGGAGGAAAAACAAGCAATTCAGTCTTAGCCATATTAAGTTTCAAACGACGATGAAGCAGCCAGGCTGAGATATCTGAAAGACATGCTGAGATACGATCGTGAACATCAGGTTATTCCAAATGAGTATCCCAGCCTTGCATTTGGCAGTACAGCAGGTCCTTGAGGAGGTCTTGCGTCCCTTCGCGTCTTCCGTAAAAATGTCAGCGTCTGTGAAGTGCCCACAGTCACGGAGAAACAACCTTGCTACTTTGCCGTGCCTACTTTTATGTCCTTTTGTGAGTGCGGCTGAAAGGATCAAAGTGCACCTAGCAATAAGGGAGAGGAATAGTGGCGGGTGTCCAGGAGGAAGACACATTGTGGCAGGATCTACACTACTGCCTTAAAACAGTTCATAACAGTAGCGACAACTGTTGGGGCCCAGGACACACACGCCATATGCAGTTTTCAAAACGTTTTCAAAGTGTTAAGAACATAAGAACATCAGAAGAGCCCTGATGCTGGATCAGACCAAGGGTCCATCTAGACCCGCACTCTGTTCACACAGTGGCCAACCAGCCACTGGTCAGGGACCAACAAGGCCGGACATGGTGCAACAGCACCCTCTCACCCATGTTCCCCAGCAACTGGTGCACAGAGGCTAACTGCCTCGAATACTGGAGATAGCACGCAACCATCAGGGCTAGTAGCCATGGATAGCCTTCGCCTCCAGGAGTTTATTCAACCCCCTTTTAAAGCCATCCAAATTGGTGGCCTTCAGTACATCTATAAGAACATCTATGAGAACATAAGACATTATATCCTGCTTGGTGTTGATCTGGCCTGGGTGTAACTCCCCCTGAGTAAACTCTATTGAAATGAATGGGAACTGTGCGAAAGAATCAGTTAATCTTTCCTTCCTTCCGTCCGTCCTTCCTTCCTTTTCTAGCAGAAGCTTCTCCTACACAAGCTGTAATGAAATGAAGATGTCCAAATATTTGTAGCCCCCATTGATTTCAATGGGGTTGGACTGGAGAACCTCCCTATTAATCGTTAAACAAGGCATAGAGAATGCCTGGAAGAAAATAATACCCAAATATAAAGACTTAACTGTGTTGGATTGTGGATGTAGAAGGATCCTCTCTCTCTCTCTCTCTCTGTCTCTCTTTCCTATCTAGCCACCTATCCGTTGTAGACACCGTTTACTGATTTAATTATTCACTTTATATACTAATTAACAAGAGGAACTTTCCTGATAACAGACGCCACTCTGGCCAACTCCCTAAGGAAAGCAGAACGTATAGAAGATATAAATCTATTTTGGGAGGGTAACCAAAAAAATAGGAGCAAGGGAAGGAGGGGATAAGGGGGTGGAAGGGGGGAGGAACCCTTAAAGGATTAGAAATAAAAAAAGAAGGTATTTTGTGCTAAGCTAAATATTATTTTGTTTCTATTGAAAGGGTTAAGAAAACAAAGAGAGACTTGACAATTTCTCCCCAGTGGAAGCTGGGAATGGTTTGCAGTGGGACAATGCTATCATTATTACATGGGCCCATTCTCACTGGATTTTCCACAAAATCTTTAATAATTTGATTCTTTTCAGCTCCAGCAGCCAGCTGAGCTCTTTAAGAAACAGTAACAAAACCCAGAGAAAAACCTACTACTGAGAAGGAGCTTTGGTGTAGAGAAGAAATGAAGCAGATTAGGCCTGGGTTGAATAGAACCAGGCAGGGCCTAGCAGTATGGTGCAGCCTGAAGCCCACGGTTTCATTCATTCCAGTACAATATCGCCACCAGAGTCCAGGCCTACCTACTAAATTACACCATTATAGGCCTAGATTGATACACAACTTTCCCTCCCAGGCTGAGTTGGTAGCCGGAGGCGGAGGGAGTGAGTGAGTGGGGGGTGGGATGGGGGAGAAGCGGACTCCCCCCCAAAAAACACACCCACCCTTCTACAATGTTTTGGGAGCCAGTGTCTTTATTCGGCACATTTTCGAGGATTGCTCTTCAGACGAAGCGTTTCGATTCGTAATTTGTGCCATGCACAAAAGTTACGGACAGGGACGATACGACGCCTGAATTCCTCGGAGGAGGAAGTTGCGGGGTGGAGTGCGGCGTGCATGTAGGGGTCCATTAAAAACTTGTAAAGTTTTCGGCAAGGTTATTTCCCAGAAGCCTCAGCGGTCTGGAAGCCTTTCATAATCTCAGCGCTTCGTATTATTTGTCCCTTTGCGATTTCGCTTCCCCCTCCCCGAATAACAGTTGGGTTTCATGTATTAAGTTGAGATAACATAGACATTTTGACCTGCGTCTCAGTGTTTATTATCGGTGCCCCTCTGCCTCTCATCCTGTCAGTATTGCAAATTGAAACAGGATGGTTATATTTGTTACCCAAGGTGAGCATATAAACAAGGATTTCAGTAGAAGATTTTGCATTTCTTTTTCCTTTTTCGAACAGTATTATTCTATAACCTCCCTGTTTACTTTCTGGAAAAAGTTTTGAGACCTTTTGTGTGGGGCTAGTTTATGGTGCGCAGGTTTAAACTTCCGTGAAGATTTATATTTAATTCCATATTATATATATACACAGCCGGGCATCTCTCTCCCATCACCTCCCATCTATCTATCATATTCATCATTTGGCACTCCTTTATTTTAACTGGAGTAGAAATAAACTGGATGCAGAAAATGTGTATTTTTATTTTTTATCCGAATTACCATTTTTCATAGAAAGATCATAAGAACTTAAGAACCTAAGAAGAGCCCTGCTGGATCAGGCCAAGGGTCCAGCTAGTCCAGCAGTCTGTTCACACAGTGGGCAACCTGCCATTGGTCAGGGACCAACAAGGCAGGACATGGTGCAACAGCACCCTCACACCCATGTTCCCCAGCAACTGGTGCACACAGGCTTACTGCTTCGAATACTGGAGATAGCAGAGTTGTTGCTTTCTGTTTTGGTTTTTTGGTTCGCTGTGTCACAAAAGGTACATGGAAATTAATTAGGCTGAGAAAAATAATTTGGGAGAAAAACCATTATTAAGAAAAACAATTCCAACGGTGTTTGGCAACGTTGCACACTTTAGAACCATTGAAACCGTGTCAGAGCTCTGTCAACGCTCTGGCTGCAAACCAAATCTCCAGCATCATTTCATTTTTCATTTCAGGAAAAGATTGGGAGTTTCGGCAGAAATGTTTGACTAGCTGCAGGCTTAGAAGAAGATATGAAACGGAAATTAAGAACATAAGAACCTAAGAAGAGCCCTGATGCTGGATAAGACCAAAGGTCCATCTAGTCCAGCACTCTGTTCACACAGTGGCCAACCAGCCATCGGCCCGGGACGAAAAAGCAGGACATGGTGCAACAGCTCCCTCCCACCCATGTTCCCCAGCAACTGGTGCACACAGGCTTACTGCCTCGAATACTGGAGATAGGTTGGGAAATAGCAGTTTTTGTTGGGTTCTCTGGAGGACCAGGAAGAACACGATAGCCAATGTGATAGTCATGAGTTGGTGATTGTTGTGAATGATTCTTAACCGGATAGCTGTGGCGTAAATTCCTGCCTATCTGAGGGTCTTGCTAGACCTACCGGATAATCCGTCTGGGAGGAGGGGTGACGGCGTGCTACAGCAAGGGAAAGCCCGGTCGCGTGCTCCGCTTCCCCCCCTTAAAGGGCCATGTGCTCAGGAGCGCACCACCGAAGAAGGTAAGTCTTTTAAAAAAATAATAAAGGGTTCCCCGCTCCCCCTGATTTCCCCCCCACGATGTCTGATGCCCGCCTGCCCGCTCACTCGCCCGTCTTCCCCCGTCCCCGATGCCCATCCCCATCCCCGTTCTTCTCCCCCCCATTCCCCAGGTCCGTCCCCGATGCCCGTGCCCATTCGCCAGGCCCGTCCCCCATCCCCAATGCCCGTGCCTGTCCTTCTCCCCCCTCTCTCCTGCCGGGTCCGGTCTTTCCCCCGGCCCCCATCTCCTCCCCCCCCCGGCCCGATGGGCACAGCCCTCCTATGGAGGGCTGTGCCCAGTCCGTGGCTTCTCCTGGCTACTCGAGCAGCCGGGAAAAGCCACGGACCCTGCTAGATCTCAGGCTGGGGCTGCGGAAAAGCCAGGCCATAAGCGAATCTGCTTATCCCAGGTCAAGGGAGGACTTAGCCCGTCCTGACCCCGGGATCCCCTGTGTGTTATCTGGATGCACAGGAGGGAGACCGGGCCTCACACCGCGCTAACTCCTCGTCTAGCAACGGCCCAAGTCACTCCCAACAGACTGATCCAAGTCATGGACACCATTTTTATTTATTTATTTATTTATTTTATTACATTTATATACCGCCCCCCAGCCGAAGCTCTCTAATTTTTCTAAGTTAAACGCATTTAAGGGGGGAACGGCTGCTCGGTGATAGAGTTCGACTTGCAAGGTCGTTGGGTAAGAACCAATATTTATTTATTTATTATTGCATTTATACCCCACCTTTTTTCCTCCAAGGAACTCAAGGTGGCATACATAATCCTCCTCCTCCTCCTCTCCATTTTATCCTCACAACAACAACCCTGTGTGGTAGGTTGGGCTGAGAGTCTGTGACTGGCCCAAAGTCACCCAATGGGTTTTCCATGGCCGAGTGGAGACTAGAACCCGGATCTCCCGACTCCCAGTCCGACACTTTAGCCACTACACCACAATATCTCACATAACGAATTGCATTGTCTCCTTGCATATCAGCTGGGAACGCCACAGCTAACGCCTAACGGAGGTTCTACGATATTACGTTCCTCCCCTCCCACCACACTTTTAAAAATAATTAAATAAATCTGTACACTGCATTTTTTGACGTGTTTTTTCTTGTGCTGCGTTTCTCCCGGAGAGCACTGCGGTAAGCGGCAAATCGTAATTAAGTCCTCTGGCATTCGGTCCGGGGGCGTTTAACCCTGTGTGCAAACAACAGGACTCTAGCCCATGCCTCCAGCCAGGGCCGGTGCTACCATAGAGGCCACTCAGGTGGCCGCCTAGAGCGCCAAGCTAAGAGGGGCGCTGGGCACAGCACAGCACTCACACGCGTTGTTGGTGAAATGGCGCCCCGCGCCCACCCAGCTGAAGCGAAGCCAGGGACGCTGGGGTGGGGCGGCTCCACGTTCGGACTTCCGGAACGTGCCCGGAAGAGAGAGAGAGAGAGAATGTATGGGTGAATGGGGTCTTTGAGTGAATGTGTGTGTTCATGTGTGTGTTTGTTTGGAGTGAGTGATGCTGAGTGTGTGCGCATGTGTGAGTTGGGGGGGATGATTTGGACGTGATAGTCCTATTAAATAATGCATTTTAGACCCATAGACGTTCCTTTCCAATTGGTTTGCTATAATTGGCATGACGTATTTCTTGCACTTTAAAATAAATTTAGCAGTTTCAAGTGTTGTGCTTCTTATTTTTTCCAGGAAACGTATGTTCTTAAAAATCAAAGTTGGCATTTTTGGGTGTGTGTGTGTGTGAAAGTAGCTCTCTTTGCCTAGGGTGCAAAATAGTCTGGCACCAGCCCTGCCTCCGGCACTGAGGCTGGACTCTAGAAAGGAGGCTTGCTGGGACATCTCGGGACCAGATCCAAGCTGAACCCGGGGATTGAGAAATTGATCCAGTGCTGGGTCCAGGTTTTTGTGGGCCCTCGGGTGAGCCCCCCCTCCATGGCTCCCCTCCCCTAGCAAGTCTTCCTTCTCACCACCGTGGTCGCCAGCTGCTCTTCCTCTACCTCGTCTTTCTCACCACTACTCCCACTTGCCTGCTGGAGAGGCAGCGATCCAGTGAGGAAACAGGCTTTAGCTGGGCCAGAGCGAGAAGCAGGTGAAGAAGCAGGTTCCAACGGTGAAGTGGAGGAGCAGGTCCAGGGGGCTTTCGTCAGTAGGCCCTTGGCAAGGTCTCCATCATCACACCCTACTCTCGACACACGGGCCCTGATTTTTCAGAAAAAGGGGGAAGGAAACACACTGCCCCTCCAACCTCTAGGGGGCAGTGGAGGTGGTATCTTCCAGGAACTACGAAGACCAGAACCCAGAGCACCACCGAGGGTGCACGGATCTCCCCTCAACCCTCGCTCTTAACCCCTAGCTCTCAAAAGCATGGCTTCCAAAGAGCTCGCACAATGGCGACTCAAAGGTGAAGAACTGCTCCTTTGTGGCTTCCGTCTTCAGAAAAAAATGATATTCCCTAGTAATCTTGGAGGTTTGCTGAAAGTGAGGCCTATCCAGAAGGATTTTAGGATACCTTTAGTATGCTTTTAGGATGTTTTTAACAGTGTATGTGATGTTTTTAATCAGTATTTTATGTATTTTATGCTTGCTGTTGTTCCCCGCCTTGATCCAATCGGAGAGGCGGGTAAGAAATAAATTATTATTATTATTATTATTATTATTATTATTATTATTATTATTATTATTATTTTCTCAGCTCGATAGCATGTAGAAGGCCCAGTGGGGTATCAGAAACGATGGGTCCAACCAGCCTTTTCACATCATCTCCTTGATGTCATAGAATCATAGAATAGCAGAGTTGGAAGGGGCCTACAAGGCCATCGAGTCCAACCCCCTGCTCAATGCAGGAATCCACCCTAAAGCATCCCTGACAGAGGGTTGTCCAGCTGCCTCTTGAAGGCCTCTAGTGTGGGAGAGGCCACAACCTCCCTAGGTCACTGATTCCATTGTCGTACTGCTCTAACAGTCAGGGAGTTTTTCCTGATGTCCAGCTGGAATCTGGCTTCCTTTAACTTGAGCCCATTATTCCGTGTCCTGCACTCTGGGAGGATGAGAGGAGATCCTGGTCCTCCTGTGTGTGACAACCTTTTAAGTATTTGAAGAGTGCTATTATGTCTCCCCTCAATCTTCTCTTCTCCAGGCTAAACATGCCAAGTTCTGTCAGTCTCTCTTCATAGGGCTTTGTTTCCAGACCCCTGATCACCCTGGTTGCCCTCCTCTAAACACGCGCCAGCTTGTCTGCGTCCTTCTTGAATTGTGGAGCCCAGAACTGGACGCAATACTCTAGATGAGGCCTAAGGGGCCGAATAGAGAGGAACCACTACCTCACGCGATTTGGAAGCTATACTTCTATGAATGCAGCCCAAAATAGCATTGGCCTTTCTTGCAGCCAGATCGCACTGTTGGCTCATATTCAGCTTGCGATCTACAACAATTCCAAGATCCTTCTCGTTTGTAGTCCTCCAAGTGCCTCCTAGAGCTTCTCATCCTGGGACAACTTGCCGCTACCTTAACCTGGAGAGAATTTTGTACTTGGGAATCTATGCAAACAACTGAACTAAGTTATGGCTCATCAAAAAAGAGGAAAATCTCCTCCAATCATCCTCATCCTCATCGTCATCATCGTCATCTGGGCCTACCAAAATATATCCACACCAACATCCAGAAAGCTGTCCTACTTAAAACATGCCCAATTGTCAGGAAATTCTGGAATCAGTAAAAGACAGCATGACTTGACCATGCCCGTGTTGTCCGTCTAGAAAAACCGCCCTTAGCAAGAAAAGAGAGATAATAATTAGAATAAAGGACCAGTTGATATAACGTTTGCATATGCCAATTTTTATGAATAGATGCACATTTGGAACTAATTTTTAGAATTTAAATAGAAATACAATCCATCTCATCTTAGTGGGGATGATGGTGACCAGGGCCGGATCTACACTATTGCTTTAAAGCGCTTCGTATCAGTTTTATAGCGCTTTAAAGCAGTTAAAGCGCTTTATAACTGTTATAAAGCGCTTTAAAGCAGTAGTGTAGATCCGGCCCAGGTAGCCTGTGTGAACCTACCTGTTCAGTCTGCTGTCCAGGTGCAACCTGTTGATGGACAACAGTTGTTATGGTTTTTTATCTTTAAACTGGAATTGGATCAGACCGCCCTTCAAACTGATTTTCCAATTTGCATCGATCCACATAGATTAGCATATGCAGAGTTTATGCAAATGGCTGTCCTCTTTTCTCCTATTTTTCGTGATGTATGTCCTCTTTTTTGGTGATGCATAAATGGCCACCCTGCAGAGGGAGGCTTTGTTTATAAACGTGGAAAAGTATGGAAACAGTTTTTGGACTTTGAATTATTAAAGGGGAGTGGGAAAACACCTCCAGAAGGATCAATGAGATTTTGGAAATCAGAATAAGATCCCTGGGTTGGGGATGCGCTTTAATGCTAATCAATGATTAGAGCAAAGCAGAATTAAGTGAAGAATCATAGAATCATAGAATAGCAGAGTTGGAAGGGGCCTACAAGGCCATCAAGTCCAACCCCCCCTCCCCTGCTCAATGCAGGAATCCACCCTAAAGCATCCCTGACAGATGGTTGTCCAGCTGCCTCTTGAATGACTCCAGCGTGGGAGAGCCCACAACCTCCCTAGGTAACTGATTCCATTGTCGTACTGCTCTAACAGTCAGGAAGTTTTTCCTGATGTCCAGCTGGAATCTGGCTTCCTGTAACTTGAGTCCGTTATTCCGTGTCCTGCACTCTGGGAGGATCGAGAAGAGATCCTGGCCCTCCTCTGTGTGACAACCTTTTAAGTATTTGAAGAGTGCTATCATGTCTCTCCTCAATCTTCTCTTCTCCAGGCTAAAATAATTTATGTTTATTAGTTTGTTTAAGTATGTATTATTATGTATTATGGGGTTATTATAATGTATTGTTTGTATTGTTTAGAAGTATGGTTATTATGTAGTTATAGAAAATCAATGAAAACAATTTTTTTTAAAAAAATAAACGTGGAAAAGTATTGACAATATGATCCCTTCCTTACGCAGGCTGAAGTAATATAGTCCTAGTTGTAGGCCTATGTTTGGGCTTATGACTGAATGCAACTCCATTAAAAAATAAATAAATTCCTGTTTCTAGAAAGGTAGTATGTCAGAGAGCTGACCTGGTGTCAAACTACCTTCCCTTTTATATGGAAGAGCCTTCATATGGGCTCCCACATACTGTCTGGAGTGGTACAGCCTAGACGGCGGTTTGCCATGCTGACAGTGAGAAGTAGGCTCCAGCGGGATTTGGCTGTTTTGCTGTTCAGGATCAGGATGAGAGGGAGCTCTAAAAACTGAGGACTAGAAAGTTGTTATTAATTTTAAAGGATACCTTTGCACTGACAAATAGTAACTAAATCAATACATTGGACAGTGACAGGGTGTTAGGTAAACTTAGTCATGGACAAAGAGATGCAAAGGTAGGGTTATCAGGTTAGGTCGATATACCAACCACGCCCTTATCTGGACAGAGATAGCCTAGCTACAGTTATCCATGCTTTGATAACCTCTCATTTGGATTACTGCAATGCGTTATACGTGGGGCTGTATTTGAAAATGGTTCGGAAGCTTCAGCTGGTACAAAACAGGGCAGCACGGTTACTAACAGGGACTGGCCGGCGAGACCACATCATGCCAGTCCTTTTACAACTTCATTGGCTGCCAGTCCAGGTCTGGGCCTGATTCAAAGCCCTAAACGGTTTGGGGCCAGGTTATTTGAAGGAATGCCTCCTCCCGTATGTATCTGCCCGGACCTTAAGATCATCCACAGGGCCCTTCTCCGTGAGCCCCTGCCAAAGGAAGTAGGGCAGGTGGCTACTAGGAGGAGGGCCTTCTCTGCTGTGGCACCCCGGCTGTGGAACGAGCTCCCCAGAGAGGTCCGCCTGGCGCCTACACTGTACTCCTTTTGTCACCAGCTGAAGACCTTTTTATTCTCTCAGTATTTTAACACTAAATTTTAACTTAAATTTATTTTTTACTGTTCTAACTCTGTATTTTAATCTTATATCCATTTCTGCTGCGTGGTTTTATCCTGGTTGCGCTTTTTATACTGTATTTTATATTTGTGTTTTTAGACTGTCGGTTGTTTTTATCATGGTTTTAATTTTTGTGAACCGCCCAGAGAGCTTCAGCTATTGGGCGGTATAAAAATGTAATAAATAAATAAATAAATAAATAAATTGTGTGCATGTTGTTGTTCCAACGTAGGGATAGGCAATCATGGGAAATTCGGGGACACTTTTGGTCCCCAGATGCCCCCCTCCCCGTGGGCTGCACCCCCTGCAGGTGCTGGAAAAAAAATGCATCCAATACTTACTTATTTCATCCACGTGCTAATTTTGATCCTTTTGACGCTCTGTTTCTACAGATGACGTTCCCTTCCACCCCCTCAAAGGGAGCAGTGTGGGCCACATACGGGGGGGGGCACGGATAGCATGCTCCCCCCCCCCCCGTTTTAACAGAAATGGAGCTTTTAAGCCATCTCTATCTAAGGTTATGCTTGAGGGAAGTTGAAGTTCCCTCAGCAGATGACTTTATAATGAAGAAAATGAAAAGGAGCCTAATTGATGGAAGATTATTTATGAGGAAGATGGCACATAGTGATTTATAACAACTTAGAGTCATTATCTTGATTTATAGTTGTTTACAGCGGAGGGTGATTTAGATGGCTGTCAGGGATGCTTTAAAGTGGATTCCTGCATTGAGCAGGGGGTTGGACTTGATGGCCTTGTAGGCTCCGTCCAATCTACTATTCTATTCTATGAACGTCAAGACAAAGGCAGGTGATGTACATCACCTTGTCTTCAAGGTGAGACCACGTGGAAATTCACACGTTTCTTCATAAGTGGGAGGGAAAGAACCGGAAATTTTTTAAAAAACTGAATGTGGGAAACTGATGAATTGGTCCATCCAGGCTGAGGCTTGGAATGCTTAGCTCTTAAAAGCCTGGGTCTGAATCTCTGTGTATTCCAGCTGATAGCTGCATGGCCAGCAGATGTAACATGATGTGTTTTATTGCACGCTCATTACTGGGCACTCACGGATTTTCGCGGGTACCTCTCACGTTGTTATCTGGCTCCCGCCCCTCCTAGCTTTCTTTGCACCACAAAAAAACACCCCAGTAAGTCTGGCGTATTTTTAAAGATGTAAGTTGCCACTACCTCCTGCTGTGTGCAGGAGAAGCAGAGGAATCCAAACGGCCCACTGAATGGGGTTTACCTCCTCTTTCGAAAGAGGAAGTAATGCAGGGCAAACGTGCAGGCAGAGAAGCGACGGTAAGCAAACACGATTTCCCCCTGGGTGATGATGCCCATGGTTCTCTTCATATTGGGAATAGCTGCACCTATTGAATTTGGCCGGTGCAGATGGGAGAGAATTTCATTTTGGGTGGAGGGATTAAAAATAAGAATTTACCAGAATTTGCACATTTGTTCATTAATGGGAGAAAGTGAATTTGACTGATCTGTCCGTCCCTATCCTCAGCCCATATATAAAGAAGAATAACGTACCAAGTTGGCTTTTACCTCTCTATGCGTACAGCAGCCAAAATGGAAAGTCTGCAAACCGTATTGACTGCAGTAAAGATTAGGGCTCATCTGAATATCTGCACTTCAAAACGCAAGTGCAAATAGCACCAGTGATACAGGAAGAGACCTATGAAGAGAGACTGAAAGAACTGGGCATGTTTAGCCTGGAGAAGAGAAGATGGAGGGGAGACATGAGAGCACTCTTCAAAGACTTAAAAGGTTGTCACACAGAGGAGGTCCAGGATCTCTTCTCGATCCTCCCGGAGTTCAGGACACGGAATAACGGGCTCAAGTCAAAGGAAGCCAGATTCCAGCTGGACATCAGGAAAAACTTCCTGTTAGAGCAGTATGACAATGGAATCAGTTACCTAGGGAGGTTGTGAGCTCTCCCACACTAGAAGCCTTCAAGAGGCAGCTGGACAACCCTCTGTCAGGGATGCTTTAGGGTGAATTCCTGCATTGAGCAGGGGATTGGACTCATTGGCCTTGTAGGCCCCTTCCAGCTCTGCTATTCTATGATTCTATGACTCTATGACCCTGTCGTTTATGGTCATGTATGGGATCAGGGAGCCCTCTACCCCAAGGGTGGGCCAAAGGTAGATCTCCGGACGTTTGGGATGTCAGGCCCGCCAATGGTCAGCGAAGGTGGGAGTTGAAGTCCAAAAAAATCTAGAGGTCTACCTTCTGCCCACCCCTGCTCCACACCACCAATGATGAAACGATACCTTCTGTACCATTTCCGTATCCCAGCCTTCCCCAGGTGAGTTTCCTCCAGGTGTGTTGAACTGCAACCCCCATAATTCCCAGCCGGCATGTCGGCTGGGAATTATGGGGGTTGCAGTTCAGCACACCTGGAGGAAACTCACCTGGGGAAGGCTGGTTTATCTCCTGTAGCATTTGAAGTCTTCTCGATTTTAGTCCGGCAGTGTGTCGGAGAGGTGAGGGAACGAAGCCAGCCCTCTAGGTTAAAAGGTTCCTACTTCCCCTCCCTGACCCTCTCCTCCTTTCCCCTAACCTGCCAAAGCCCACAAATGCGGCTGGAAATTGCAAATGAAATGACATGATGACATCAATCGCCGGTTTACAGCCTTTTGAAAGGGTGTTTTTTTTTTATGGCTTTGGGTTTCAATAAAGACCCCCAAATCATCTCCCCCTTTCACCTCCCCACCCCGCCCCACGTTCTCTGTTCAGCAGGGGCCCTTTGGCCAAAGGGAAATGGAAGCGTTAGCAGGTACTTGAGAGGGTGTGAAATGGAGGGTGAGGTCATGGGGGGTGTTGGCAAAGGCGTGAGAACTGTTGCATCGTCCTCCGCTGCTGTCTTATTCTAACCTCTCAGCATCTCCGCCTGACTGGAGGATCTCTGTCCCAGAATGCTACCAATGCCTGAGTCCCAGGACAAGATTTTGCATGACTGTAAACACCCCCAACCCCCGGCCCCCAATACAGTCCTATTGTTCTCTTGGCTCCCATTTCTACCCCCGCATCCCTTGAATAGCCAAATATCACACCATAGAGCAAATAAGGTGGGCGTTCCCCTTCCCTGCAGCTGGGAATCCCAGGGCAATGAAGCATGTCTTGAGTTTGTCACCTTCGATTCTTTGGAAGCTATCATGTAAATCTGGTAACCGTATGTGTGGAGTATCTAGGAGTATCCAGGAGCTTTATCACACCAGCGTTATACTGTGCAGTCACTGCAAATTGCATGCAAAGGACTCCGAAGTCTTCCAGCTTAGAATCTGTTTTTATTGTAAAGTAGAATCATAGAATAGCAGAGTTGGAAGGGGCCTGCAAGGCCATCGAGTCCAACCCCCTGCTCAATGCAGGAATCCACCCTAAAGCATCCCTGACAGAGGGTTGTCCAGCTGCCTCTTGAAGGCCTCTAGTGTGGGAGAGCCCACAGCCTCCCTAGGTAACTGGTTCCATTGTTGTACTGCTCTAATAGTCAGGAAGTTTTTCCTGATGTCCAGCTGGAATCTGGCTTCCTTTAACTTGAGCCCGTTATTCCGTGTCCTGCACTCTGGGAGGATCGAGAAGAGATCCTGGCCCTCCTCTGTGTGACAACCTTTTAAGTATTTGAGGAGTGCTATCATGTCTCCCCTCAATCTTCTCTTCTCCAGTCTAAACATGCCCAGTTCTTTCTGTCTCTCTTCATAGGGCTTTGTTTCCAGACCCCTGATCATCCTGGTTGCCCTCCTCTGAACACGCTCCAGCTTGTCTGCGTCCTTCTTGAATTGTGGAGCCCAGAACTGGACGCAGTACTCTAGATGAGGCCTAACCAGGGTCGAATAGAGAGGAACCAGTACTTCACGTGATTTGGAAGCTATACTTCTATTAATGCAGCCCAAAATAGCATTTGCCTTTCTTGCAGTCATATCGCACTGTTGGCTCATATTCAGCTTGCGATCTACAACAATTCCCAGATCCTTCTCGTTTGTAGTATTGCTGAGCCAAGTATCCCCCATCTTGTAACTGTGCATTTGGTTTCTATTTCCTAGATGTAGTACTTTGAAGTTTTCCAGTTTATAATCTGCTTTGTCTGTGAAGTACTCCCATGCATCCTGCTTTAATTGTGCTATAAAGGGAAAAGACCTGCCCTATTTTGCTACTAGTATCCGAGCGTGTTTTCCGAGCGGCCACTGGGGCACAGGAGCAGGATTTGATATGAAGTAAACAAATGCTTACATCTGCGTATGCTTTAAAGATAAAGACTTCAAAATTGGCACAGTAATAGATATTAAGGAGAGCTGTAAGCATACCAAATTTGAATTGGATTGGGTCACCCATTGATTTTTTATGATTTTTTTACATTTCTCCCCTTAAACCCTTTGCAAAGGATCTTAGGAGCGCTGCCGCCCGGGGTGTGATTTAGCTAACAACAACGCCCACAGCTTAGCGCTGTAGGGGATAATTTGAGGGAAACAGGTACGTGAGATGAAGCTTTAGGAAATTTCAAAAGACGAAAGGAAGGAGATGTACAGCCGATGACAAACTTTCTGATCTAACCAGAACACACCTTCCAGACAGCATAAGCAAATGTATGAATGGCCAGGCGCCATCACTCCATACTTCACTGAGCCTGGCCTTCTGCCTAACGCACAGCCAGATTCCCCTAGAAGTGCACGAGCAGAGCACGATGGAGAACTTTGTACCCCCAACATTTGTCTCTCTGTGCCTGGCAAATGTAGGTACCATGCCTCGGAATGTGGTGGTGGTGGGCATTTTTAGGCTCTGTGAATTTGCCTACTCCTCTAAGTTAATAGCTGCCAGCACAACATTCATGGGAAGTGAGTCCCATAAAGTCAACAGCGTTTGGCATGGAAGACCCAATTTTTGTTCATTTGTCCTGAACTTATTTCCAAAGGGTTTTGTTGGATGCTGCTGCATTACCTTGTTTTCAGAGAATCAGAATACAGTCATCTTGAATCATTATCTCTAAATCAATAATAATTTTTATAAACCAATACATTGTTCTCTCTTTGCTGTCTCCTCCTCCTCCTCCTCCTCTGCAGCTGTTTTAGCCTGCCCTGATAGGCTAAATGTACAACAGGCCCTTGAATATTTTACAGCACAATTTTGTTCTCCTCTGAGTCCAGATCATTCCTCTATTAATTACATAACACCAGTTCCAATTCAGAATGTTGAGGAGGGTATTGTTTAATCCCAATTCTTGTAAGCAGGAGGAGGACCTTCTCTGCTGTGGCACCCTGGCCCTGGAATGAGCTCCCCAGAGAGGTCCGCCTGGCGCCTACACTGTACTCCTTTCATCGCCAGCTGAAGACCCTTTTTATTCTCTCAGTATTTTAACACTTAATTTTAACTCAAATTTAAATTTTACTGTTCTAACTCTGTATTTTAATCTTATATCAATTTCTGCTGCGTGGTTTTATCCTGGTTGTGCTTTTTATACTGTATTTTGCATTTGTCTTTTTAGACTTTTGATTATGGTTTTAATTTTTGTGAACCGCCCAGAGAGCTTCAGCTATTGGGTGGTATAAAAATGTAATAAATAAATAAATAAATAAATAAATAAAATAAAACCCCCAATCCAATTATTCTTTCTTTCTTTCTTTCTTTCTTTCTTTCTTTCTTTCTTTCTTTCTTTTCTTTCTTTCAATCAATCAATCCAGTTAACTGATCCATAGGAGTACCTGGAGACGTAAGATCAACTTACACTAGGAGAATATAATTATGTTCTCTGAATCATGTATTCAGTGACGTGCCTCTTCCTTTCACTGTACACATATTCTCTGTGGGAAACACCAGTGGTGTGACCCAGGTGGTGTGATCCATCCCTTTATGTGAAGCTTTGCCTTCTGTATCCACTCTTTACCCATCATTCATTGTATCATGTCACAGACCACAAATCAATATCAAATGTAGAAAGGGGAGTCCTAGGTTCGAATCCCTGCCCATCTATGAAACTCCTTGGATCAAGGGTAGGATACTGGGATGCCACCATCTCACACACAAGGCTTTGATGCGCGCACCTCCCTCAGGCTAAGCACCTCCACTTAAATACCTGAGGAAGGGGTAAAAAGAAACCCATAACCTTTCCCTTATAGCAGAGGGAAAAGGTAAGGAGGTTTGGACAAGGCTTCTCTGTGAATATAGCAGGCTGAAGGTTTAATGTAATGTGTTCATTTATGAACCAATAGAGCAGGAGACACAGCCAAACTGACACGTGGTTTTAGGGTAGCAAAATAAAGAAAATGTTTATTGTTGTTTACAACTTAGTTTCTTCAAATTCTATTCCAGTCCTGCCTGTTCTTAAGAATACTGATCTAATAATCACAATCCTTAGTCCCAATGATCTTATTTTCACTCGCTTCTCACACAATTCCTGACAAGAAATCACACAGCTAAACACATCTACCCTCCAAACCCCATCACCAACCGAACCCATCAGACCACTCAGCTCCCCCCTATATAGACTCCTCCCCCTTTCCACAGCATCACTAGCCACACCCACTCAGCCCAACATTCCGCACTCTCTAGACATACTTAACCAGACATACCTAAGGGAATAGAAATGTGGGTAACGCCACAGATAGCAATGGGGTAAAAGAAACAAACCCAATGTGTTCAGGATGTTCTAGAGACGCCAATGGGCCACCGGCTCTCGGATGGCACCCCTAGTGGCTGTCAAGCTGTGACTGACCGGTAGTGGGCATAGGGAAAGAACGCCCACCCAGGTGCGGGTCAAGAAGATCACAGAAGGGATGCATCAACGCTCCCGTCTGTTGTTGTGACTGCTTTCGACCAGAGGCAGGAGTCTCACCGCCTCGGTCTCCCTTGCTCTGAACCAACCCTCTGATGGACGGCATTGACCTTTCCTTCACTCCCGCCGGAGAGTTCACTGCTTAACACTTTTCACCTGCCGACACACACAGCGCGCAGGTAAGCCCCAAAGTGGCTTGTAGCCCCGAGGAATGCATTCTGGCTGAGTGCCTACGAGTGCATTTACAATGGAACACACACATTGAATCTCCACCTGCCAAGACGGGAAGGGATCCTGAGAGAGCAAATTCCAACGCCGGGGCAAGGTGATGTCCACTTGCTGGTTACGTGCCGAAGCTGGAGTAGTTTACCATGACAAAGGCAAGCCGTGTTTGGCGTTCCTGTAGGGGACGGGGGCTACGTCGGAGGATGGGATTATTAGGCTTTGCACACGCGGGGGGCATCGCCTGTTCTGGCAATGCTTTCAGCTGGTGTTTTTATTTATTATTACATTACATTTTTATACCGCCCAATAGCCGAAGCTATTGCGTTTTCCCCTTTCCCCAAAGAGCCCGAAAATAGGAATGTAATGCAAGAAGAGCCCTGCTGGATCAGAACAAAGGCCAACTCAGGGCCTGTGCTGCCATAGAGGCCAGTCAAGTGGCTGCCTAGAGTGTCAAGTTAAGGGGGGCGCCGAATGCTGTGCCCGGAAGTTGTCCTCCCACTCCCAGAGCCGCTCTGGCCGAGCGAGGGCAGCTTCTGGGCACGCCGTTCTGAAGTCGCCCTTCCGCCCCCTCACCCCAGCGTCCCTGGCTTGGCTTCGGCTGGGCGCCTGCCCAGCCAAAGCCAAGCCGGGACGCTGGGGGGGGGGCGCGAACAGACGGCTCCACGTTCTGGCATCTGGGCATGCCAGACGTCAGAACGTGGAGCCCCCTGCTCGCCCCACTGCAGCGTCCCGCCCAGCCGAAGTCAAGCCGGGACGCACGTACTGACTTCGGGTGAGGGAAAGGTAACGCGGCCTCCATCCCCGCCTGTCTCCGCCTACCTGGGGTGGGAGCGTATGCTGGGGGGTGGGGGGTGAAAGCAGCTCACCTTGCCTGGGCCAGCTTGATCTAGCTTTCTGTCCGTACCCTGGAAAGCACAAGATGTAGTGATGGCCACCAATTTGGATGGCTTTAAATTGGTGGGGGATACAAATTCATGGAGAAGAAGGCTATCAGTATGCCTACGCACAACAGTTTCTGGGGTACATGGCATTCATGTCCTGTTTGTGACTTTCTTGTAAGCAGCTGGTTGACTGTTGTGTGAACAGAATGCTGGACTGGATGGACCGTTGGTCTGATCTACCATGGCTCTTCTTATGTTCTTAAGCCCACAAGCAGGACATGAGTGCAACAGCACCCTCCCACCGATATCCCCTAGCAATCTGGAGAACTTCGGTGACCTCGAGTTTTGCAGATTCGCACATCCCCAGACCTGGATGACAGATAATATAGAATAGTTGAGTGTTGAGACACTTTGATGAGCCAAAGTGTGTCTTAACAGCTCACTGGGAGGATACTTCTTTGCTTCTTTGCATGCATTAGATCCCAGGTTCAATTCCTGGCCTAAAAAAGGCAGTAGCAGGTGATGGTGAAGTCCTTTGCTTGAGATCATGGAAACTACTACTAGTCACAACAGACGATGCTGGGCTAGGTGGGCAAATAGTCTGCCCTGCTACGACAGCTTCTCTTATGTTCTTATGAATCTCCGGAGGGACTCTGGTTGGCTGCTGGCAGCAGGCCGAATACTGAGCAACAAAATTCAGCATTGACGTAGAGCAGCACGCCAACATGAATGTTCGGAACAGTGGAAACTATTGGCTCCGATGCCAATGGGACGCTGGATGCTCTCCAGGTTTCAGTCTGAATCCGAAAGTCTTCACACCTTGGATTGCTCCGTTAGAGTTCTAATTGGTTCGGACTGAAACCCGAAGCGGATTCACCACCCCACTGACATCAGAGCTATCACCCTGCATTGGTTCTGAGCTCTCAAACATGGTGCCCTTGGCATACCCATGTGCCACCAGGAACCTCTGGTGGTGCCCTCCCGATTTTTGTTGTATTTTGCAATAACTTTTTTTAAAATTAAAAACAAACAGACAAACAAAAAACCTGGGAGGCTAGCATGCTCCAGATCCATCTTTATTCGGTTGCAAATAATTGACCCAGAATAGATAGATATTGTATGTAATATGCTTTTATGCTTTTAAATATTGTATATTTGTTTTTGATGTTCCGTGCCTTAATCTTTGTAAAAATGCCCAAAGAGCTTCGGCTATGGGGCAGTATTTAAATGCAATGAATAATAATAATAATAATAATAATAATAATAATAATAATAATAATAATAATAATGCATTTAATACCATGTTGTGTTTTGGAGCTCAGACTTCCACCTCTGCCTCTGTTCTTGGGCAAGCCATTTTTTTGTTTAGTCTCACCACTTTGCCCTCTGGGAAATAAGTGTTTTGTGACCAGCCTTGCCCAGCGTGGCAGGCATTTTATAAACGGGCAAGCCCCCCCTCCACTCCCATGGAAACCATTTTGTGAGAGTGCCCGCAACACTCTTTTAAAATACTCTTTTGTGTGTGCCTCCCCCAAACACTAACTCTTTAAGGTGACAAGAATTGAAATTAATGCATTTTTTTTTAATTTTCATTATAAAGTTAAACACATCTATGAAACGTAACTGGTACCAAATAATAATAATAATAATAATAATAATAATAATAATAATAATAATAATTACAAGACATTGCTAGCAGGTTGTCAGTAGAAAACAAGATAAAAAGACAACAGGCCATGATGTCAGTGCCACAGTCGCAAATAAGGGTTCCACATGAACAAGGGATGCCTCACTTTCAGCAACATTGTAGAAGTTTTTCTCAATGTGGAAGAGAACACGGCAGGGCCTTTGCATGGCAAGTTCCATGTGTGCGCATGTGAGCTGCCAGATTGCTGCCTTCTGAGATGACAAGTACAGTAGCAGATGGACAACACTATTCCCAAGGAGTTATTTCTGCAAATATATACTCTTACTAATATATACATTTATTCATAAAATAAATAATCATAAAAAAACCCATCAGACTTAACAAAATACGAAAAAAAAAACCAAACCCAAAGGTGACAACTCTACTTTGTACAGTAGCTTTGGAATTTCAGGGTTTTGAATAATACATGCATTCATTATAAAGGGCAGTTGAGCAGGAAATAGGGACAATTGCTACGATACTCTGAGCAGGGCCGGCCTTACCATGAAGCAATGTGAAGCAGTTGCTTCAGGCAGCAGAATCCAGAGGGGGGCACCATTTTCCTGGCTCAATCTATAGGTGTCACTATTTTTTTTTTTTTAAAAAAAAGCAAAGCTCCAGGCCAAAGCAAGAGGGCATTATTTGGAACTTTGCTTCTTGCAACACGTCTCAGGCCAGCACCACTTACTGGGTCAACTGGGTTACAGGTAGGACCTGAACCAGGTATTTCTGTGCCTGAAGTGAAAAATCCAAACGGCTCCCCCACACCTACCAGTTAACATGTGACATGATTCAGTGGAATGTTCCCTGTATACATTTCCATTCATGTTAATAGGGGCTGTGCAGGAGAAATTCTTGATAGGCTGAGACCCACAGGTCAGAACTTTCTGTCTCATACTCTCCTTCTCGGGGCGAAGAATTCCCCTTACTCATTCTGTTCCTTTCTTGATCTTCCGGGACACTCTGCCGAGTGGTGTCCTCCTGGGTTCTGTTTTAACTGGATGAATTTCTGAAATTTCTCAGCCACAACTTTTGTTGTGTTGGATCCAGATTTACACTGGATCAACTGCACTGACAGAAGTGAACTTCTTCACCTCTTTGTTCCTACGGTGCTCCTAAAAGTGCTACACCAAGGAGACCCTGCCGAATGAAGTGAGCTGTGGTGGATGTGTGTGTGTGTAGGGAGGTGGATCCCCAAAAATCAGGCAGAGGGACCTTCCAAAAGTTGAGCCCTATGGGTCCAATCCTACAACTTCAACTCACTTGCACCTCTCTCTGTGTTACTGGTGTGCATGTCTGCACTGAAAGAAACGCTGAAGAAGAATAACCTTGATACATATGATGGCATAAAGATGCTTTTTTAAAACAATGTTTTATTGATGTGCACAGCCACCCTCTGCATACGGTCAAAACAACACCAAAACATGAGCCTCGCTACAAGCTGATGTCCAATCACATCAAGACAATGGTTTTGGTGGTGGTGGGGAGAAGGCACGGCCTCATTTTCTCAGTGCACACATGCGCCGTGGTTATGTTGAGGAGGGAACAGACACAAATGAGCTAAAATCTGTTGCAAACTGTGTACACATAGAGCTTTCTACAAAATTAGGAAGCGGGGTGGGGGTGAGGGGGAAAGAATGAAACATTGGAGAATTCCTAATCCATCGATTCGATGTTGGAAATGATGCCTGGTAATTCCGACCTCTAAAATCCAGGGAGAAATTTAGATGAGGAGAATTGGAACTCTGCTTATGACACCCAGGAGTTCTCACCTGAGGCTGCTGCTCCTCTTTCCCTTATGGTAAGCTCTAGGGATGTGCTCCGCTTCTCCTCGAACCGGAGAAGCAGGAGCGGAGCGGGGGGCTTCGCCTACCCTTAAGGCGGAGGCGAAGAGGATTGGGGGGCCGGCGGAGAGTTGCGAAGAGGATCGAGGTGAAGGCGGATCCTTCGCCTTGATCCGGAGCTCCGCAAGAAAGGTAAGTGGGGTTTACCGGGCCCTGCCGCTGTCGCTGTTGCCCATGCGGTGACAGCGGCAGGGTCGGGTAACCCCCCCTCCTCTCCCTTACCTGCGTCCGTCCGCGGTCCCTCGGCTTCTTCAATTGAGCCCGCGGCTCAACCAGGAAGTCTAGGCCGCACGGCCTAGACTTCCTGGTTGAGCCACGGGCTCAATTGAAGAAGCCGAGGGACCGTGGACGGACGCAGGTAAGGCCCCCCTCCCCCTTGGTCTCTGCAGGTAAGGGAGAGGAGGGAGGGGGGCCTTACCTGGCGCCACTCCCCTCCACTGCGGAGCTCCGATTCGGAGCCGGAGCTCCGCGGCGAAAAGGAGCGGACTATGGGTGGAGCAGAGCGGGCCAATCGGGGGGTCCGTGCACACCCCTAGTAAGCTCACCTTTGGACAGGCCATGCTTGGGAGGAATCACAGGCATAACTTGTGTCTGTTCGGAGAACACACATGGTCCTTGACCATGGTTGACACTCATGGTGTCAACCACCAGGAGGCTTAGCAGCACCTTAGAGGACACCGTGCATCTTTTCCTAACAAATGCACAAGGTTCTAGGAATGTATATCACCCAGTTTACACTGTGGCCATGGCTAGACCAGGCCTATATCCCGGGATCGTCCGGGGTCACTACCCCTGTGCATCGAAATGACAGACAGGGGATCCCGGGAGCAGGCAGGGACGACCCCTCCATTTGCCTGGGATCATCCTTAGGTCTAGCTAAGGCCTGTGTTAGCTTTATCGAGAAGTTCAATGACACAGTTTGTTAAATGCGTGATCGCTGACCTTGTTTGTTTCTGCATTGTCTGCCCTGCTGCAAAGATTGGGGAAAGATCAGAATCGACCCTGTGGGAGGTTTCAACCCTCCCCCCCACCCCACTTTGCTTTCTGGCACAGACAAAGATGGCCTCCCCCCAAGTTTCTGCCCAGCCCAGGAAGGAAAGATGCAGTGGTGGCTGGTGGTTCTGATGACAGTGGGGTGGTGTATCTGCTGGGTTTCAGTCAGAACTCTAAAGGAGACATCTGCAGAGCATCTTCGATGGCTCCTTTAGAGTTCTGACTGGTTCTGGCTAAAACTGGCCCACTGACATCGGAGTCACCAGCCTCCACTGGAGCGAGGCTGCTGCTATTGGCACCAACAGAAGTTTCAGGGGACCGAGGGTGGTGGTGCAAAACCTTTTGTCAGGATTGCGGTGGAGTGGAAAAGTGTAAACCCCACTTTCCTGCATACTGTGATCCCCAATCCATATCCTCCCCACAGCTGCTATTGAATGAAAAATAAAAATAATCAGGCATGTTAAATGCAACCATGCGTTGAATGCACCCTGTGTTTTGGCACTAGGAAAGGTCGATCTTTATGCCTGTGACTTAATTCTCATTGTGGTGGTAAACCAGTGGCTGGGCGTTAGTGCCATTTTGGATTACAGGATGCAACGCATACGACTAAGTACTTCTCCTTACAGAAAAACGAAACAAAAAACGAAGAAACCCCCCACATACAAAAGTCAATCTCAGGTAGAAGGCTTTTGGTTTATCCTTCTCTCTGACTGGCTAGTTTTCTATGTGTAGGAATCTTCTTGGGACAGGACAGGGCCGGGCCAAGATGTTTTGCACCTGAAGCAAAGAAGAAGATGGTACCCCCTCCCAGTAGAGTAGGGTGACCCTATGGAAAGGAGGACAGGGCTCCTGTACCTTTAACAGTTGCATAGAAAAGGGAATTTCAGCAGGTGTCCTTTGTATTTATGGAGAACCTGGTGAAATTCCCCCTTCATCACCAGAGTTAAAGCTGCAGGAGCTATACTAGAGTGACCAGATTTAAAAGAGGGCAGGGCACCTGCAGCTTTAACTGTGGTGATGAAGAGGAATTTTCACCAGGTTCCCCATATACATAAATGACACCTGCAGAAATTCCCTTTTCAATACAACTGTTAAAGATACAGAAGCCCTGTCCTCCTTTTCATATGGTCACCCTACACACTAGATACACAAAAGCTGACTGACTGGCAGATGAATTGTCTTCAACGCTGATGATGGGACAGCATCTTCCACTGGACCTAAAAGCAACAGGCTACTTTCGGGGTTGCAAAGCAGGCTGCGTGGCACACAGGTCTCTTCTCCAACACCGTGCTGCCCCCTCCCAGCATCCGTCACCTGAAGGGAGTGCTTCCCTCTGTATAATGGAAGGGCCGGCCCTGGTTGAGGGAGCCTTCTGATGTATACCCCTGCATATGTGCAGGGGTGCAGCCGAGTTCAGGCTTACCATTTCAGTTTGAGCCAGGCCTGGGATGGCCTTCCTCAACCTGCGGCCCTCCAGATGTGACGCACTGCAATTCCCATCATCCTCAGCCAGCCTGATTTGGCTGTGGGCCTAGCAGTGTTTGGGAGCTGGGGATGAGAAGTTTGTCTTATGAAGTTGAAGAACCAAGAAGGTTCTGCCCATGGCTTGTTGAGGGGAGGGTGGAGGGTGCCTCATCACCGAGCCAGGGCTCTCTAAGGACCCCTAATACTCCCTCGGGGTTGTCTCCCCAGCCAATGAGCAAGGAGATACAGGCACGGCAAGGGCCGATTCCAAGACAGCAGTTAATCACAAATAAATACAAATAAATAAAAGGTGACAAACTTGGGAGAAATGAAACAAAAGGGGAGAAGTGTAAAGTGTTTTCCGGCATGGCTTCTGAGCCTTCTGTGGGGGGCGTTTGAAAGCCCCCTGAAATGCTGAAAGAGAGACAGAGAGACACAGAGAGGGCTCTAATCAAAAGTGAAAGAAGAGAAAAGGCCACACCAAAGAGCTCCGACTTCATTCCTTTTGAAACTTGACAGATCATATTCCTGCTATGATTGCAGCTGTGTTCCTGCCCCAGGGGGAGAAGGAATGGATTCCTAAGCTTTCTAAACATGGGGTTGCGGTGGGGGGGGGAGAGGAGGAGGAGGAGGAGGAGGAGGAGGAGGAGGAGGAGGAGGAGGAGGAGGAGAAGAAGGAGAAGGAGAGAAGGAGAAGGAGAAGGAGAAGAAAATCCAGCTCAAGTCCATCCAGGATACTGGGGGGGAAATGCCTATATACGACTCAACAATTCTGTCTCTAGGGTTTAGGTTTGCTCAGCCCATATCCCAGCATAACTGCAATTCAATCCTGTCAACGCGAAGCACTCCTAAGTCCCATTTCAACGGGAGAGAGTTGCACACGTGCTTAACTTTGTCACTGATATAATTTTGACTGGATTGGATTTGCTCTGAGTATTGTTGTCTTTGATTTATATCAAACCAGTAGACGAGTTTTTGGGACCATGTATCAGACCCCCATCCCACAAACAATTTTGCCTTCCATGGCTGCTGATATTTTCAGCTTCCTACTACAAACAGACCTTATAAGAAGATAAGAGGAGACATTTCAGTAGCCCAGGTAGTACTTATCCTTGCCCTCAGTCCAGGGGCAAGGTCAAAAGAGTAACCTTCGGGGCCGGCCCTACCTTGAGGCAGGGTGAGGCAGTCACCTCTGGCAGCATATTTTAGGTATCATAAAATGGCAGCATTTTTAAATTATTATTTACTTTGTTATCATTGTATTTCTGCTGCCAGGGATGGGTAGAGAAGTTTATGGGATGTTCTGCCTCATGTACCAAAATAACTTGGCTGGGTTTGGATACTATGAACTTCGGGCGCGTGGCTGGGTGGGTGGGGATGCCATTTGCTTCTCTGCTTCAGGCTGCAAAATGTCTTGGCCAAGCCTTGGTAACCTTCCTTGAGCGTTGCCAGTGTTGCAGAAGACACTTACTGCAGGCCGGCCCACCCTGGATCTTTCATTTGACTAGTAGGACAGAAGGCACTAATTAGATGTATGCCAGAGACAATCAACCTAGAGACATTCCAAGAGACAATCAACCTATGGTGGAGCTGAAATGACCTCTATTTTGCTGCTCCACCTCTGGCTGGTGAAAGTTGGAGCATTTCTGCCGATCTTTCAGGAATGGGAGAATAAATGCTTGATACTGGAGGGCCTTACGGGTCTGCCGTTTCCCCCCTCCCAAACACTTGCTAGAGGAATGCTCCAGATGGATATAAGCAAAGAGCCCCCCACCCCACAAATTTGCAAGAGGGTTTCCACCTCCCCCTTTCACATACGTCTCAGTGTCCCCCATATTTGAGCCAACTTTCAGCTCAGTACTAAATCAAACGGCCCATGCTTGTTGGCTGCTCCAAGCTCCAAGTGTTCGTGCCTTATTATTTCTGAGTATCTCAGTGTAAGAAAACCACAATAGGGGAGAGGGGTGTGAGTCTCATAGTATATTTAATACCCCTGGAAGATAGAGCCTAGATAAGCAATAAGAGTCCAAAACATATATAGCTGCTTCACTAATGCCCGTCTCTGACAGTTTGGGGAGGACAGCCCTTTGCTAGTCTGTATGCTTGGCTGTGAAAATGCAGGGGCAGGATTTAGCACTGTTTCTCTTGACAAAGGTGTGTCAAGGTGTGGAGGTGACGCTCCTGGAGTGGCCACCTCTTCCCCAAAAGATGCTTTTCAGATATGGTTCATTCACACATTCCACGAAAACACAGGGTGAATGCAGACGCATGTTTCCCAAGCGTTAACTGACCCCTGGAATCCACTTTGGAGGCCTCTATCATTCTGGCAAGTGGGAAGGAGAATTCTAGCTCAAGCCCACACCTGATGAAAAACCCAGAGCAGCAGGGGACGGGCCAAACTCTCCTCATCACTTGGCAGACAGCCATCTCCCCATGCCATTACCATTATGTAAATCAGGTTGGTGCTTAATTGGCCACTCATTTGGTGAGCTCACCTGAGGTGAATGAGGTTTTGCTCCAGGTGACTAGGCAAAATGTCCATAAATTGGAAGAGACCTAGTTCCTTCCCCAACCCCCACCTTGGCCCATTCCTTCTGGTACACCACAAATGATTAGTCCAGGAATGTGTGGTAAGCATTTGTTGTGGGCTTCTGTGGACTTCTCCACTTGGCTAAGGTCAATGATCATCTGTATTTACTCTCGAGTGCATCACTGTTGGAAACACTTCATCTTATATTTGAAGGCCTTCTGGAGATCTTGCTTAAGTGTTGCAGCAAACTCCAGGAGCTGGGGGGATCCCTGGGAAACACAGATACCTCCCCCCCCCGCCAGAGATTCATCTGCTCCTGAAGTCAGCTTTGAGGACTGCATCAGTCCCTTTTGGTTCCCTTGGGTACCAACTGGTAGGGTGACCATATGAAAAGGAGGACAGGGCTCCTGTATCTTTAACAGTTGCATAGAAAAGAGAATTTCAGCAGGTGTCTTTTGTATGTATGGGGAACCTGGGGAAATTCCCTCTTCATCACCACAGTTAAAGCTGCAGGAGCTACACTAGAGTGACCAGATTTAAAAGAGGGCAGGGCACCTGCAGCTTTAACTGTTGTGATGAAGAGGAAATTTCCCCAGGTTGCCCATATATACAAATGACATCTGCTGAAATTTCCTTTTCAATCCAACTGTTAAAGGTACAGGAGGCCTGTCCTCCTTTTCACATAGTCACCCTACCAATTGGGACCAGGACCCCTCTATTGAAGAAATCAAAATATCTGAAAAAGTAAAGCTGCAGCGTCTGCAATTTCAGCAACTTGGGCCACCCAGATGATCGAGTCACCAGCAACCAAGGAAAGGGGGGATCTCACTCTCTGCCCTGGGAAGTTGAACGGTTAAGATCTCCCTAGGCTAGATCTGAAGAATTTCTATCGAACATGGGCCCTGTATGAAAAAAGGAGACAGTTGCAAAAGATTTTGGTCTTGCTGGAGCTGACTGAGGGCATGGCAGTTTTGGGATGGAATCTCAGTAAGGGACAATTTGCACATAGTATCTAAGAGGCTCCGGCTTAAAGCAGTCAAACTGATGGGCAAACCCACCTGAGCATTGGGGATAGTGGACACAATGAACATCTCTTCAACATTTTACTTCTCATATTATATGAACTTGGTTGAAGACCCAGGTGTACAGGTGAAAGGGTACGATTCCCCATTCTCTCGATTACCGTGGTACAAGGTTGTTTAGCAACCTACCCATTGTAGCAAGGCATGACAGCCATTTTGTCCCCGTTGCTGCTGTTCTTAAAGGCTATTTAAGCCCCAACGTCCTATACCTAGCGAAACAGCCCATAGCTGCTTGTGGCAGGAAGCCCACCTGACACAAGTGAGCCAATGACCATTGCCTTACCTTCATAACCCACTCGAGGCCGTGAGGTGGTTTTGCACACTGTGTACATAAGTATGTACGTGCAGGTACGTATCTATGGTGGGCACAATGGGCACCATATCACACATTGTCTAACATGCGTGCCACCCATGAACCTCACTTCCTGTCTCTTTCCCCCATGGCGGAAGTATTGTTTGGATAGCCACTTCCTGTGAATATGTTACAAGGCGCTACATCAACCAGTTCAGGAGAAGAAGATTAAAACAAAACAAACAAATGAAAAAAACACCAATCTGGCCATTCCGCAGAACGAAGAGTAACTTGCAAGTTCTCCCACTTCCTGCGAGAAGTCGAACAAAGGGCCTTTAAAAACAGCAATGCGTCACCTGTTGTTAATATTATACACAGAAACTTAGCAGTTGAGATACAGTTGCTACGGGCTGGGCTGGGACGTTAAGAGTCATTGCGCTAGAAGCTTTGTCCATGCTCATAATGCACAAAGGCCGTATATCAGGAAGACGCATAACATTCAAAGGACACTTAACAGCATGAGTCCTGCTGTACACGTTGAGAGAGGAAAGAGCAGAGGTTCCAGAACTTTCTGGAAACCAGCTAGCCACCCACTATCCCGCTCTACGTTGTTGACTAGTGAAAGAAACCACAGTCTCCAGTAGAGACGACGGGCAGAATACGTTGGTTTGTTCATTTCTCGGCTTGCCAGGAGTTGCGACGTGAACTCCAGATGTGTTCATCAAGGAGAAATGAGGCCTATTCTAGCCGACCAATTTTGTTTTTTTTTTAGCCTCTTTGTGTGAATATTATTATTATTTTTGTTTTTGTTTCCGTTCGATCTCAAGAAGTCGACTTTCCTCACAGAAAAAGTTGATTCGTTTCTCAGGAGTGAGGGCGTTCTGTTTTACTTGCACGTGTGGACGTCGTAGACCCGTATGCACTCTTGACAGCTGACGTAGCAACACCAGTGGAAGATGCAATGGCACTTTTCCTTCCTCTTCTCAGTCCGCGTGTTGTGCCCGCGCCCACAGCACAAGAGGTCGCAACCATCGATCCCGTGTGAGGTGACGTTGCAGATTCTGTCGCGGGTGCCGAAGGAGCCGGTTTCGGGATTCGGCTCGCAGAAGTTGGGCGAGTTTTCATAGTAGACCAGGTCCCTCTCGGTCGGGGCTTTGAAGAAGTTATATTTGGGCCGCAGCGTCTCTACCCAGCCACGGGACTCCCTGTGCTTCTCCACCACCATTTCGGAAGCGCTGTCGTATTTGTCTTTGAGGTAGTCGCCGATGACCCGGAAGTCAGGCTGGGACCACCAACAGGTCTTCACCTCGCAGCTGCCGGACAACCCATGACACTTGCATTTGAGGTGCATGTGGTCGATAATGGACTGGAAAATAAAAAAAGAGAAAGGAATGGAAGGAAAAGGGTAAGGGAGGCGGGAAAAGGAAAGATGGCATGAGCTTGCTCTGTGAGGAGAAACAGTCAATCTGGCATTTTAAAACTTCCAAGGGCGGACAGTTCCAAAATAGCTCAGCATCTTAGGATGGCCACAGAGTACCAGTTTACAGCACAATAACTGTACAGTTTGCTGGAGGTTGGTGGCTCCAATGTCAGTTGAATGAATCCACTCGGGGTTTCATTCAGAACTAGTCAGAACGCTAAAGAAGCTATCCCAGAGTGCACGACATGGAATAACGGGCTCAAGTTACAGGAAGTCAGATTCTGGCTGGACATCAGGGAAAACTTCCTGACTGTTAGAGCAGTACGACAATGGAATCAGTTACCTAGGGAGGTGGTGAGCTCTCCCACCCTAGAGGCCTTCAAGAGGCAGCTGGACAACCATCTGTCAGGGATGCTTTAGGGTGGATTCCTGCATTGAGCAGGGGGTTGGACTTGATGGCCTTGTAGGACCCTTCCAACTCTGCTATTCTATGATTCTATGAACCCTTAGGTGTAGAAAGGACCGATGAATCTGGTTTAAGACAGGCCAAACCAACCATTCAACCATTTCTATGATTCTATGAATGTGTGAAGCCTTTACTGACTGAAACCCAGAGTAGATTTATCACCCCTCTGTTATCGGAGCCACCAGCATCCACTGGTACAGTTGATACCTATTTGTTCCGTAGGCTCCAGAAATCTTTCCTTACCATAGCAGTTAAGCGATGCTGACATTCTTAGAGTTGTCCACAAATTATATTCATTCATTCATTCATTCATTCATTCATTCCATTTCTATATCACCCAGTAGCTGAAGGTGTCTGGCCAGTTCACAACAATCCTGTACAGAGTGAAATCTAAGGTGAAATCTGAAGGTTCTTATCTGGTTTTATCTGGTTGAGCTTTTATATTGTGTTTTATATTATGGTTTTATACTGTTGTTTTATACTTTGAATGTTTTTAATTTTTGTGAACCGCCCAGAGAGCTCTGGCTATTAGGCGGTATAGAAATGTAATAAATAAATAAATAAATAAATAAATAGATTAAATAGATGGTGGAAAACTGAGCCCACTCCCCTGCTCAATATTTGCTTCAATATTTACTCCCAAGCTCCATAAAAATCCCATAATACTAAGTGAAGTGCAGGGATGTACTAGACGGCAAACCTAGGCCTCTCTAGAGAGCAATGTGAACGGTCTGTTATCTGTCACTGTTGTTCCTGCTGCAGTTGCTACCATGGGGAGCTTCTGCTGGCATAGATATTTCTGACAAAAAACTTTAAAAAGCAGTGGAGTACAAGGAAAGTGTGAGCATTCCTGTTTTCCCCTAGAATGTTCATCTCTGTGAGGAAGACACCATCTTCAATATTCCTGCATATCCAAGATTGTCCTTCTCTGTGAGGGCAGAACCATTTAGGAGTAAGCTGAAATACACCAGCTGTCACTGCCAGCCCAGGTGTAGTTTCCGTAACATTAATTAATTACATTTATATCCCGCCCTTTTTCCTCCTTAAGGAACCCAAGGAGGCATACATAATCTTCCTCCTCTCCATTTTATCCTCACAACAACAACCCTGTGAGGTAGGCTGGGCTGAGAGGCTGTGACTGGCCCAGAGTCACCCAGTGGGTTTCCATGGCTGAGTGGGGACTAGAACCCAGATCTCCTGACTCCCAGTCTAATACTTTAGCCATTACACCACATTGCAAGAGACAATTGGACCCCCAAAAGGCCAAAGGACCTTCAATGACAAATAATTCAACAACCTGCAAAGATTAATCCAAGGCTTCATACACTTGGGGCCAGCACTACTCATCCTGAATAAAGGTGTGTGTCTGGGTTCACACAACACAACAGCTTGCATTCAAAGTTGAGTATGGGTTGTTGTTGAACCATGGGTTGTTGCTGAAATGTGAGTGGTTGTGCATGAACCCAGCTGTGCTAACTAACCATGATTTGTTAATCGCAAACAATTCAAGAAGAGAAATGTTCATGATTATCTGGTCAAGAGGGCAGGGCTCCTGCAGCTTTAACGGTTGTGATGAAGAGAGGATTTTTCCAGGTGCTGCATGAAATTCCCTTTTCTATGCAACTGTTAAAAGATCCAGGAGCCCTGTCCTCCTTTCCATAGGGTCACCCTACAAAGCACTGCCCTAAGCAGCTTTCCGTTAGGGTAATATGGAAGATGCACTGAGGGAACGGAGTAAAACACGACCAGTTTTCCCTTACCGTCCTTCCGGCTTCGTTGTTGTGTCTGTTCATGGCTGAGCGCGCGTCCGGCCTGTTCTCTCGCGCATCAGCAAACTCCCGGGACACCATGCTCCCAAACTCCACATCCTCGCTGCAGCCTCCCCATTTCCAGCCTTCTCCTGGAGGGCCTTTGTGCCGTGTGTCGCATCCGCAGATGGTAGCCGACCCTTCAGCGCAGGATCTGGTCACCGCAAAAGCCACGCCGGCGGAGGCGATGGCGTGAACGAAGGCTGACTCCCTGGTAGCTAGGAGGGGGGAGAGAAGACATCGTGTTAAGCATCCGTGACTTGACACAGAAAATGTGGTCCCCTGCCGAACACAGCATGGAGGAGACCGGAAGGCCGGATCACAAACACCATAAGCTAAGTAAACAAGGGAGAGGGCCTTCTCGGTGGTGGCCCCCTGACTGTGGAATGATCTCCCCGATGAGGCTCGCCTGGCGCCAACATTGTTATCTTTTCGGCGCCAGGTCAAGACTTTCCTCTTCTCCCAGGCATTTTAACAGCATTTAACAACGTTAAGTTTGTTTTAAATGGACCCCAGAATTGTCGTTTTTTAAAATGGATCCTGTTGTTTTTATACTGTTGTTTTTATGTTTTTGATGATTTTTAAATTTTGTATACTTTTTAATGTTTACCATTTTTAACTGTTGTAAGCCGCCCAGAGAGCTTCGGCTGTGGGGCGGTATATAAATGTAATTAATAAAATAAACTAAAGTAAATAAATCGAAAGCAATGTATTTATACTACTCTTACAAAAAGAAACTAGATCTGTTGGAAATATCAGAAACCTACATTGTTTCCAGGGGGCTGCCCGGTGCTACTCTGGACAGATCTACACCAAGCAGGCTATTGCGCTATGAAAGCGCTATGAAAGCAGTATTTATTTATTTATTTATTTATTTATTTATTTATTTATTTATTTATTACATTTCTATACCTCCCAATAGCCGAAGCTCTCTGGGAGGTTCACAAAAATTAAACACAAAAAGTATATAAGAGGCAGGAGCCACACTTCTGCATCATCATCATCATCATCATCATCATCATTATTATTATTATTATTTACATTTGTATACTGCTCCATAGCTACTTATTGGCCATGCTTTAAGCTAAAATATACTGGCATTTTGGGAGGGACATTTTTTTATTTTATTTATCTGAAATTAAGCCATCTTTAAGAGGAAAACATTCCTTTTGCCTTTGGACCCACCTACTACTGGAAAATGGGCCCTGAGAACATCTCTGAAATTTAGGGTGACCCTATAGAAAGGAGGACAGGGCTCCTGCATCTTTAACAGTTGCATAGAAAAGGGAATTTGAGCAGGTGTCATTTGTATGCATGCAGCACCTGGTGAAATTCCCTCTTCATCACAACAGTTCAAGCTGCAGTAACCCTGCCTAGCATGACCAGATACAAATGAGGGCAGGGCTCCTGCAGCTTGAACTGTTGTAATGAAGAGGGGATTTCACATGGTGCTGTATGCATACAAATGACACCTGCTGAAATTCCCTTTTCTATGCAACTATTAAAGATGCAGGAGCCCCGTCCTCCTTTCCGTGTGGTCACCCTATGAAATTGAATTGGGGCTGAAAGAGGTTCAACACCTCTGCCCTACAGAAAAAGAAACTCATTGGAAATGCTTTGGGAATTTGCACCGTGATTCAACTACCTTTTAGCCCATTTTATTGAATTTCTGTGATGGCTGCTGCTTGCAGTCAGGTGAGGTTTGAAGGCTTGTTTTGCAACAGATCCTGCAGACAGGACATCTGGATGGACAACGTGCAGAGTGTCCATCTATTGTGTTAAAAAACTGATAATTTGAAAAAGACCTCGAGAGGAAAATACTTTTGTGATCCTTCCTTCTGATACTGAAGGGTCAATTCACTGTACATAAACGGGCAGGCGGTGGAAATTTCCCCATGATGCTTTCTTTGCAGTTGGACAGCTATCCTGAAGAACTGGAAACACAGTTTCGTGGTATCGCTACACGAATGAATGAATGACAGCTGCTTTTTTAGACTTGGCTAAAGAAGTATGGAAAGGAAGGTGAATAGGGTGAACCTATGAAAAGGAGGACAGGGCTCCTGTATCTTTAACAGTTGTATTGAAAAGGAAATTTCAGCAGGTGTCATTTGTATGGGAATCTGGGGAAAATTTCCTCTTCATCACAACAGTTAAAGATACAGGAGCCCTGTCCTCCTGCATCTTTAATAGTTGCACAGAAAAGGGAATTTCAGCAGGTGTCATTTGTATGCATACAGCACCATGTGAAATCCCCTCTTCATTACAACAGTTCAAGCTGCAGGAGCCTGCCCTCATTTGTATCTGGTCACTCTAGTATAGCTCCTGCAGCTTGAACTGTTGTGATGAAGAGGGAATTTCACCAGGTTCTCCATATATGCAAATGACACCTGCTGAAATTCCCTTTTCTATGCAACTGTTATAGATACAGGAGCCCTGTCCTCCTTTTCATAGGGTCACCCTAAAGGTGAAGCCACTTAAAGGAAGATGAGACCACCAGTTCAGTCTGTTTCCAGAAGCCACCTGCTCTGATGATCTCACCTCCACACCCGTCATGTTTTGAAAAATGAACGAGGGTCTTTATTTTATTTTATTTATTTATTTATTTATTTATTTATTTATTTATTTATTGCACTTATATACCGCCCCCATAGCCAGAGCTCTCTGGGCAGTTTGCAGAAATTCTAAAATTGAGATAAAAACAAGTGTACAAAATTTAAAATGTTAAAACACAGAACATACACACATAAAGCATTAAAAACCGTTAAAAAACTAAACATGTGGGTGATTAAGATGTGCCGCCATACGCCTGGGCAAAGAGGAAAGTCTTAACCTGCTGCCAGAAAGATAGCAGCGTTGGCGCCAGGCGAGCCTCGTCAGGGAGATCGTTCCATAGTCTGGGGGCCACCACCGAAAAGGCCCTGTCCCTTGTTGCCGCACTCCGAGCCTCTCTCGGAGTAGGCACCCGGAGGAGGACCTTAGATGTTGAACGTAGTGACCGGGTATATTCACGTCGGGAATATATTGCAATCCTATGGGTGAGTCCTATGAGGCAATGTCTAGGATGTGCCCCAGTCACACGTGCAAGTAACCTTCTGACGTTGGAGTCCATCGGACTGGATGGGCCTGCATACATGTGTGAACCAGGCAGGAGGGGTAAGCCTGCCATATCCCAAAGGCTTGAGGTAGGCAGCAACAATTTTAAATCCTACTGAGTTCAAAAGTCCTAAAGCAAACTTAACCCTGCCCCCCTCCAAAGACAACACAAGGAGAAAGGTCTTAGGAACATAAGATCACTGCTAGGGTTGTCCTAAAATCCATCTAAACCAGCCTCATAAGGCTCATCTACACCAAGAGACCTTTTGA
Organism: Elgaria multicarinata webbii; assembly: GCF_023053635.1. Classification (NCBI taxonomy): domain Eukaryota; kingdom Metazoa; phylum Chordata; class Lepidosauria; order Squamata; family Anguidae; genus Elgaria; species Elgaria multicarinata. Next base: position 6,321,530 of record NC_086171.1, on the reverse strand, counting down.
GAGAGGGGAGGGATGGTCGTGAAGTTTGCCTACAATTTAAGGAGAGCCGTTCCGGGGAGATTTTTTTTTTTAACAACCCCTGACTCTTGCGCAAGAGCAGAGTTGCGATCTTGTGCGAAGATGATTTTTTTTTTAAAAAAAGAGCCATACACACATACATATGGTGCTGAAAGACCCTGAAACCCACCCACAACATGTGGACAATGCTTTCCCCTCACCCCGGATACTCATGGGCTCGCTCCGCACAGCTGGTTGCCTGTTTGCTGAGCCCCGCTACTCGGAGGAACAGCAACAGCTTCGCAAGGTGAAGGCACGCCAGCCGCGCACCTCGGGATTTTTGCGAGAGCTGGGGGAAAAACAGGACAAACGCTGTGCCACGACACAGGCTCTGAACACCAGACCTCACGTCTGCCACCACTTCTTATGGGGTGACACAGGCTCTGAACACCAGACCCGGCCGAGGCTACTCCCTGCTCAAGCCAAGCACCACCGCTTGATACGCCTGAGGCAAGGGATAAAGCCCACCTTCCTCCAAACGATGTGGAGAAAGGGGTTTAAAATGGAGAAGGATTTTAATATATATAATAATGCGCTGTGAGTTATATCTGCTTAGGTGAATGATTGTCAGAGTGGGTGCTGAATGTGTAAAGTTAAGATGATAAACGCCAAACAGTCACGTGGGATTTTTGTGGTAGTTTTAAAACAATCAAAATTTATTTTTAAAAGTTCATAAGCTTTGTTTCAAATAACAACATTTAAAAACCTTTTTGAAACCTTTCATACAATCCTGTCACTCATTCACATTCGCGCTTTCCTTTTTCTCACACAATCACTCTTGAACTTTCTTTATTATCAGTATTGATTAATATACTTCCACTACGTGCACACCACACTCTAAAGACACCACTCAATACACTGACTCTCAAATTTCCCAGAACTTAAGTACCATAAATACAGAGAGCACTACAGACTCTAAGAGCACCTAACAAGTCTCCTTGGAAAGAACTCTCAATCCCCTCCGTCCTTCCCTTATATATCACTCCTCCCCACTCCCAAGACATTCTAACTCCGCCCACTCAGGCCAACATTCTACAAACCACAGACTTACAAACTGCAGGCATACATTTGGAATTGACTTGTGGGGTGTAACGCCACACGCTGTCCTTGATATCCCAGGAAAACTGAGGGGTCGTCCCTAGACCGCCGGGGGATCAGCTATACATCATGTGGCACGGTAGGGATGACCTCAATACTATCCCGGACAAAATGGCTGGCGTGGATTAGGCCCTAGAATGGCCAGCTGTCCTATTTTTCAGAGGACAGTCCTCTATTTGAAGAGCAGCCAAAGGGACATCTTCTATTTGAAGGTGTCCTGTGTTTGAAGACCTGTCCAGTCCACGTCCAGTTTAAAGACAAAGAACAATGACAATGGAAAATAGCAGCTTTGAAGTTGACCATCTACCCTGAGCACTTGGACAGCAGACTTAGGCAACACCCCATCATCTGGGGAAAAGCCGTCCTCATTATGTTGAAAGGAATTGAATTTCTATTTAAATGAGAGTTACTATTTCTATATTTGCATCTGTACATAGGGATTAGCATATGCAGATGTTGTACAATGTGGTGCCCTGGTTTTCCCCCCCCTCTTTTCTTTTTGGTGATGCCTTTCCTCTTTTTGGGTGATGTGTCAATGGACACCCTAACCTTTTCCCAGCCAAATCCCAGTGGAAGGCCTACAAGCAGGGTATGAATGCATCAACGCCTTCCACTGCTGCCCGGCCCAATACTTCGAGATAAACCACTCTCATATATGGAGGTCCCATTTAGCTATTTCATCAAATAGCAGTTGATAAGACATCTTTTAAGTCTTCACATTTCTTTTAAGTCTTAAATCATTTCCTAAAGCCTCCAAGGCTCCTTTCTTTTGCTCTTGTTGTTGGAACGCGACACATAGGTATCATTAAAACAGGACCTCAGGTCAAGTAAGATGTTGCAAGGAGAGGCATTATGTGTCTTATGCCCAACACCACTTTTAGGTCAAAAACAACTCTTTAAATTATGCCTGGAACTTGGAACAGTTACAAGATGGGGCATACTTGGCTCAGCAATACTACAAACGAGAAGAATCTTGGAATTGTTGTAGATCACAAGCTGAATATGAGCCAACAGTGCGATATGGCTGCAAGAAAGGCCAATGCTATTTTGGGCTGCATTAATAGACGTATGGCTTCCAAATCACGGGAGGTACTGGTTCCTCTCTATTCGGCCCTGGTTAGGCCTCATCTAGAGTATTGCGTCCAGTTCTGGGCTCCACAATTCAAGAAGGACGCAGACAAGCTGGTGCGTGTTCAGAGGAGGGCAACCAGGATGATCAGGGGTCTGGAAACAAAGCCCTATGAAGATAGACTGAAAGAACTGGTCATGTTTAGCCTGGAGAAGAGAAGATGGAGGGGAGGCATGATAGCACTCTTCAAATACTTAAAAGGTTGTCACACAGAGGAGGGCCAGGATCTCTTCTTGATCCTCCCAGACTGCAGGACACGGAATAACGAGCTCAAGTTACAGGAAGTCAGATTCCAGCTGGACGTCAGGAAAAACGTCCTGACTGTTAGAGCAGTACGACAATGGAACCAGTTACCTAGGGAGGTTGTGGCCTCTCCTACACTAGAGGCCTTCCAGAGGCAGCTGGACAACAATGTGTCAGGTATGCTTTAGGGTGGATTCCTGCATTGAGCAGGGGGTTGGACTCGATGGCCTTATAGGCCCCTTCCAACTCTGCTATTCTATGATTCTATGATTCTAAGCTTTTCATCACTCAAGGCCCAGAGAGTGGCCTAATCTACACGTATAGCCCTTTTGCAATGGAGGAGGAATGGTTGTGATTTTTCCTGCTTCTGCGATTGGCTCTCATGGGGCACACGTGAGCGAAGTTTCCTGCAACGACAGGCGTGCTGTTGCGGGAGCACGTGATCACCGTTATGGTGGTTCCACATGTGTATTAGTAGAAGTGGGCAGGGCTAGGCAGATGGGTATGGGTCACAGGATTTTTTTAAAATTACTCTTGAGGGATGCGTACCAGTTCAGATACACAGCAACACATGGGGGGGATAAGAATTCTGTTGAATATACGCTCCTGCACAGAGATTTGTTTTATTTTTTAAAGAAAAACCATGGCGGTGAAACACGCCAATACCCATGCACACGCATCTCAGAGTTGATTGGCTGTTTGCTGAGCCCAGAACTCACGGCAAACAGCAACGAGTTCACAAGGAGTCATGTCTAACCCTACTGCCCGTTTTGGGAGAAGATGTTTCAGGTAATCAATCAGATTCAGAACTAGAAGACGCAGTGCCAGACTCCAGCCAGCCTGTACCAGTGGGGGAGGAAGCTCTCATGGGCGATTCCCCAGTTGGGAGTCTGCCCTCTCCAGAGCTTATCTCCTCAAGGCCAAATCCTACAGACTCGGTGGGAAGTGAGCCTTCTTCCGGAGGTGAGCGTTCCGACAAGCTAGCTGATGCTAGGGTCCGCCGGAAGCTCAAATGCACGGGGTGGAAGGAAGGCGTGAGAAAGTCTGTTAGAATATGCCAGAACTTGCCTCCGCACCAGGCTCTCTGATGTTACGGGTGTTTGAGAAGTAGCTTCCTATTCTTCTTGAGTGGACAATTGTCTTGCTTAGTTTCCATAGTTTTGCCTAGGGGGATGTTTCCAAGAGACGTTTGGTAGAAGAGATGTTTGTTGCTTAATAAAAGCTTTGCGGATTACTTAGCAAGCCTCGTCATTTGCCTCCCATCGAAAGCAGGAGTTTTCTGAGAAACATGACACAAGGGGGGCGGGGAACACCGCAAACGTTTTTCACAATGGATGCAAGAGAGCCGAAAAATCAATGACAAAAGCAGTCAGGGATATTCTGGGGAAACTGAGAGGTGGAGCCACGATCACCGCGGGATCAGGTGAATGTCATGTGCCCCATAAGTGACAACTGCAATACAACCCCACCACAAACAGCTGGTGTAGACTCCCCCAGTGCCCTCTTGCCCAAGGAGTTAAGACGTGGGCCCGTAGTCTTAAGCATGCCTTTTTTTCTGGAAGCTATGCGCCACTCCTTCAGCATCTACGGCCATCATCACACAAGGCATCAACACTGTCATTGAGCCTCTTCTGTGTCTACACTACAAATTGACAACCAGTATCCATCTCGTTTAAATAACTGTGGCTCCTAATGCATGAATGATGACACTAGGTCTTAGCTAGACCTTCCTGTTAGCCCGCGACGGAGGAGGGAAGATCCCACGTTGTGTTTAACGCGAGATCCCTCCTCCGTTTACATGCGATGTGCGATGACCTCAGGAGAGGTGTCACGGCCGCCATTTTTATTATTATTAAAGGGCCAGCAGCGCACGAATGTTCGTGCTCAGAAGGTAAGTGTTTTTTGAAATTTAAATTACTTTCCGTGCTCACTCCACCCTACCCGATGGGCGCAGCGCTCCTGAGGAATTGTGGTGAACCGGGTCAACGTGCGGCACCCAGACACATGGGCTCAGCCCAGGACCGCAGAAAAACCAGGGCTGAAGAGGAGGGCAAGATCCTCGGGATAGGGAGGGATCATCCCTCCCTGATCCCGGGATCCCCTGCGTCATGTGGACATACAGGGACAATCCCCAGGATATCGCCCCATCTAGCTGTGGCATCTGTATTTCCAGCCTCCTCATAACACCATGACAAAATCCGCTCTTCTTTAGGGGAAGCCAAATTGGTCCCTGATCCAGATTCAAATCGATTTGGTTTTTCAGAGCAGATAAAGCAGGTCCCATCGTGTGACGTCCGTGGCGAGGATCCGGGAAATGCACGCGAGGGCTTCAAGTGCCCTGAGCAAGAAGGCCCAGTTTCGGCATCCGAAATTGGAGTCCCGGACCTCACACCCTGGGAAAAGTCTGTGTTCAGGGGACATATCGGCATATCTCTCAGGTAAGCAATTTGACCACTGGATTTACCTCGTGGCTGGGGCACCGGGTAGGGTGACCCTATGAAAAGGAGGACAGGGCTCCTGTATCTTTAACAGTTGTATTGAATAGGGAATTTCAGCAGGTGTCCTTTGTATATATGGGGAACCTGGTGAAATTCCCTCTTCATCACAACCATTAAAGGTGCAGGTGCCCTGCCCTCTTTTAAATCTGGTCACTCTAATATAGCTTCTTTAGCTTTAACTGTTGTGATGAAGAGGGAATTTCACCAGGTTCTCCATATATACAAATGACACCTGCTGAAATTCCCTTTCCTACGCAACTGTTAAAGATACAGGAGCCCTGTCCTCCTTTTCATAGGGTCACCCTAGCACCGGGTTCAGCTTTGATGCAGGGGGAAGGGCAAGGAGAAGGCTGTAGAGATTTGTGAAGAGCCTCCTGCCATGAGAGGGAGATGGGTTCCTTCCCCAACCCCCCCCCCCGCAACTGCCCCCCCCCCATGGCTAATAGCAGCCCTGACCCTCTTTAGCTCCAAAGCGCTTGCCTGAGGCAGCGCAGGGCTGCAAGACCAGAGAAAGCCAGGCCTCGGAGATGGAGATAAACAGGAGGGAAAAGAACGCACTTGTAATGGAAATAAGGGGTTATTAAGGTGCCATATAAAAATGTAAGAGCCTCAGCGGAGATCGAGAGGAGGGTGAGCCGGGAAATTATTTGTCAGCCAGCCTGGGTGGTTCTTCTCGGGAGCTGCGGAAGAGACAGGCAGCAGGTCGCGACATGAGACGAGGCCCTTTTGGAAAGTCAGCTGGCAGCGAGCAGCGGGATGGGGAGGAATCCTTACCTAGAGGGAATGGAGCGCATTCCTAACCGGGGAGCGCGAGAAACCACAGCGGTTTTCGCACGCCTCGGCCCCCAAGCCCTGAAGCCCTCCAGGGGTTCCTTCCGAGGACTTCTAGGAAATCCATGGGTGGAATTGGACCTCTTCTCTTGGGCCCGCTTTATGAAAAGGCCTGGCTTCTGGGTGCGGGAAGAAGCAGGGGCTAAGGAGGGCTTGGGAAAATATTACGGAGGCGGTGGGTGGAGAAACAGACAGCAGGCCTTTCTGAAAACAAAGGCCTGTGAAACCAGTTCGCTTTGGATGGGTTGCAGCAGCTAAATGCGGTTTGCATCACTGGACTGGATATCCAAGGTCAGCGCCGGCACCGGGCATCCTTGGGCAGCTGCCTGGGCTAGGGTGACCCTATGAAAAGGAGGACAGGGCTCCGGTGTCTTTAACAGGGAATTTCAGCAGGTGTCCTTTGTATGCATGCAGCACCTGCTGAAATCCCCTCTTCATCACAACAGTTAAAGCTGCCCTCTTCTGTATCTGGTCAATATCACCTGCTGAAATCCCCTCTTCATCACAACTGTTAAAAGATACAGGAGCCCTGTCCTCCTTTCCATAGGGTCACCCTAAGTATCGTGCCATAACTATCCATCATGTGAAGCCGGCTCCAATTTCAGTGGAAGATACACGTTTTCTGTATTTCGGGAAAGGCAGTAAGTAATTCCCTAAGAACTCTCTCTCCCTGCTACGCCTAACCTTCTAAGAGAAAAGGGCCGTTCCCCATTTCGCCCTGCAACACTCAACGTTCACAAATTAATTTGCCTTAACTTTCTAAATCCACAATTCCCCACTGTACACCCTGCTTAGAGTTGCAGTTTTATTTGCATTTCAAATTTAAGATTCAGTAAAGCACCTTTCCTTCAAGTGACTACAGGAGCCAGCCAATGGGATGAGGGAGGAGAAGGGCTACTTGTCTGGGGGTGCATTTGCCCCCCCCTTACCTTCTCCATCATCACCTGCGGTGAATGCTTTAGGCTTGCCTCAATTCCCATCACGAGGCATGCCCACAACAACAGCTCACATAGCAGAAACACTGTTAAAAATAACAGCTTGAACTAGGTTCACCTGGAGACAACCCCCTTTGTCGGTACTCTTAAGTGGGGCGTTTGCCCTCAGTGGGTTTATCATAAAAAGCAATTCAGGAGTCAATATTTGGTTTCCAACGTTCCCAATATTTTTGCCATAAGCAAAGTCAGTTCCCAAACAGCTCGGATCCTCCTCCCATTTTCGTTTTTCGGATGGAAGCAACCTATTACTCCCTTCCCGCCTTTGGGCACTGCCTCCCACACACTCCTGGCATTTTCCATAAATTACACACATGCCAAAGACTTCCAAATTTCCCCTCCACCCCCTTGGGATGATCTCCATCTCGGCCTACTGCCTTGCCAAGGTTTAATGCTTTTGATTACCAAACTATCCGTTCAGGTGTAATCATAAAAGCATTTTTTTAAACACACACACACACACACACTTATTCTCTATCTTCCTTTTGCCCCAGGAGAAAAAGGTGTCTGTGCGAGGGAATTTCCCAGGTACCTCCGTGACTTCACAGCCTATGTATCAATGGGATGTGTACCACCAGAATAGTGCTTCGGGCCTACGAAAGAAACATCCTTTCGGTATTATTATTATTATTATTATTATTATTATTATTATTATTATTTATTTATATAGCACCATCAGTGTACATGGTGCTGTACAGAGTAAAACAGTAAATAGCAAGACCCTGCCGCATAGGCTTACAATCTAATAAAATCATAGTAAAACAATAAGGAGGGGAAGAGAATGCAAACAGGTACAGGGTAGGGTAAGCAGGCACAGGGTAGGGTAAAACTAACAGTAGAAAGTAACAGTAGAAGTCTGCACAACATCAAGTTTTAAAAGCTTTAGGAAAAAGAAAAGTTTTTAGTTGAGCTTTAAAAGCTGCGGTTGAACTTGTAGTTCTCAAATGTTCTGGAAGAGCGTTCCAGGCGTAAGGGGCAGCAGAAGAGAATGGACGAAGCCGAGCAAGGGAAGTAGAGGCCCTTGGGCAGGCGAGTGTGTTGACAAGAGGCTTCCCTCAAATGGTCAGAGTGGGAAGGGTCATGGTTTGGGTTTCTCTCTCTCTCTCTCTTTCTTCACATGTTCCGCAACCACTTTTTGGACCAAGAAAAAATGGAGCCCTGGTGCTCAAATTACTTCCCCGTTCTCTTATAGGCCGCACGTCCGCCACATGGGGAAAGGCTAGGACATTGTAAGCTGGGGCATGGTTCACACTTCTCGTGCACGGCAACTCTTTAAAATGTGCACGTCCTGTTGATACTCAGGCTCAAAAAAGAGGTGTTCTACCGTACACGTGTTGTTGAACAGCTACGTCAGGGAGCCGCGTTTACATTTAAGATCTGTGCTGTTTTTTGAGCGCCGACTGGTATGGTTTCAGAATACCATCTGAGATGCTTGATAAGGCCTTGTTATGTCTGAAGTCTGAATGCACCAAATTATCCTCAGGAGGCATAACGCTTGCATAAGATAAACAGCCATTCAGATAATTGAGGGAAAGTTATTAAGAGAGCAAGCCATGCCAAGGAATTACATGCAGACTATTCTCTGAAGATAGGACGTGCGGTTGGGTTCCTGAGACAATGTAGAAGGTTTCGGAAGGGCTGTAGAGAAGGCGTCTATTGATCTGTCGAGTTCCTAAGCCACTCCCAATTTCAACAGAATTGTAAGGGAAGGGTTATTATGCACAAAATAAATGTCCATTTAAAAATCAAGCTCAATAAACAGGAACATAGGGAGTTGCATTACATATCTGACTGCTGCTTCATTTAGCTCAGTATTTATTTACACCACGGGTAGGCAACTGTGGGAGGCCAAGGGGGCATTTTTGCCGACCCACCCTGACTTCCCCTGTGGGTGACACTGGGAGAATGTCTAGACCTCCCAGCTTTCCAGAAGGGAGAGGAGAGGATCTCTCAATATGGTGATCGCGGGATCCCCTCCCTTTGTCTACACGCGGCACGTGATGTCCTGGGAGGACAGAGGACATTGTGCCCGCTAATTTTTTTAATTGAAGACAAGGGCAGGAGCGCTCCTGTGCAAAGGTACTTTTTAAAATCATCATCATCATCATCATCCCACCCCCCACCCCACCCCCGATGGGCAGGGAGCTCCTGAGGAGCTCTGCACCCCATGCCCGGTTCTCGGCTCTTCACGGTTACTCGCAAGGAGCCAGCACAAACCAGGCTGGCCGGCCCCACGTCCCATGATCCCAAGACCATGGGGAAAAACTGGATTAAAGGTTAGGGCGATATTTATTTATTATTTATTTATTTAGAATATTTTATATACCGCTCCCCATTGAAAAATTTCGGAGCGGTGTACAAGATAAAATGAAAAATAAAAACAGAATAAAACAGTTAAAACTAAATTTAAAAGAAGCAAAAACAGAGATTCAAGGCTGCATGTTAAAGAAAGGCTTCTTGGAATAAAGATGTTTTCAGGAGGCGTCGAAAGGAGTACAAAGTTGGCGCCTGCCTGACCTCCAGAGGCAGGGAATTCCACAGGAGGGGGGCCACCACGCTGAAGGCTCTTCCCCTGGTGGATTCCAATCGGAAGATGGATCTGTGTGGAACCACCAGGAGCAGGCCCTCGGATGACCTCAGTGACCGGGCAGGTTGGTAAGGGAGAAGGCGCTCTCTCAGGTATCCTGGTCCCAAGTTGTTTAGGGCTTTGTACACAAGTACAAGAACCTTCCACCTGGCCCGGTAGCGAATAGGCAGCCAGTGCAGTTCCCTCAGCAGAGGAGTTCCATGCTGGAAAGGGGCAGCTCCAGACAACAGCCGAGCTGCAGCGTTCTGCACTAGCTCCAGCTTCCGGAGCAGCTTCAAGGGCAGCCCCACATAGAGCGCGTTGCAGCAATCCAATGTTGAGGTTACCAATGCCTGTACCACAGTGGCCAAGCTAACCCTGACATCCCTTTCTGCTCCCAGGATCCCCTGCGCATCATGTGGACGCACAGGGATGATCCCGGGATGATCCCTGGGATATCGCCATGTCTAGAATGCCCTGGGAGAGGGAGAAATAAAGATAAACTAGATTTTTAAAAATCACTGGTTTGCAGCCAAACTGTGGCAGCAAAATGCTTCATAATACTCAGTGCAAAGATGGACAAATTTAGCTTATTTGCACTCTACGTTTGTCCGTTTTAATTGCCGTGTGTGTAATTTATGGAAAATGCCAGGAGTGTGTGGGAGGGGAGTGCCCAAAGTTGGGAAGGGAGTAATAGGTTGCTTCCATCTGAAAAACGAAAATGGGAGGAGAATCCGAGCTGTTCCTTCTTCCACAGAAACCGGACTGCAAACGTTCTGACAGTTTTCTTCATTTAGCGATGAGAAGTTCATGAACATCCTGTCCACACCAACTCAGCCAATCCATACGGGAGGATTCCCTTCTAAAATTGCATTACAATATAGGTAACGCTTGGGGAGGCAGTGTGATGGCTGCACAAGCTACCTTGGGAAAAGATGGAATACGTTGCCTTGGAGCCGCGGAGGAAAAATCTCGACAATTAGTTGTCAAGAAAATAAGGGCATGGACTTGCGGCAGGCTTCACAAATTCCTGTGAGAAAGCTTGGTGGATGGGATTTGTCAAGTTGGGAGCAGACTAAGGATCAGACTTGGGCTTGAAGATGAATTTGCTCTAATGAGCCTAGGGTTTATTTATTTATTTATTTTTTGCTTACTAATGCAGTCTGTGGTTTCGCTCTCTCACTTGAGTCAGTAGGAGCTGTTTGCTGTGCTTGGACTTCTAAATAGTTCACCTACCCTCAGGTGTGTTTTTGTGTGTAGCTAAATATGCAAACATAAGAACGGCTGTGCTGAATTTGGCCAGGATTCCATCTGGCACAGCGTTTTCTTTCCAACAATGGCGCCTAGAGAGGTACCTCACAAGCAAGGCATGGAGGCAACCATCCTGACTGTATCTTCTTCCCACATCTGGAATTCTGCGGTCCACTTCCTCTGTGGTGTAGCAGTTACAAGGACTTGGACAAGGCAGACCTGAATCCACATCCATCCTCATCCAAGAAACTTGATGGGTGACCGCGGGCCAATTGTTTCCTGCCTCACAGCAATGATGTGAGGATGAATTGGGAGGCCTACTATGGATGGCGCTCTAGGCTTTTTGGAGGAAAGGTGGAATACAAATACAGTAGTGCCTAAACCTTTTTAAAAAAACAACAACAACTCTTAAGTTAGTGGCCATCACCAGAAGGCCATTTTGAGGCCATCTAAGCTAGTTATCTGGTCTTGAAGCAGGAGAGTCAAGGCTGATGGTTTTGTTAATTCTTCCCAACGTTATGATCGGAAAGTCTATATACCTATAAGCCTATATACACCAGTTGCTGGGGAATATGGGTGGGAGGGTGCTGTTGCGCTTGTGTCGTGCTTGTGAGTCCCTGGTCAACAGCTGGTTGGCCACTGTGTGAACAGAGTCCTGGACTAGATAGACCCTTGGGCCATAGCTAGACCTAAGGTTTATCCCAGGATTGTCCTGGGGTCAAACCTGTTCATCTAAGTGCTACACAGAGCATCGAGCGCTCAGTCAGGGATGAACCCGGGATGATCCTGGGATAAACCTTAGGTCTAGCTACGGCCTTGGTTTGATCCAGCAGGGCTCTTCTGATGTTCTAGAATAGGAGTGTTGATCCTCTTCAACCCAAGGTCCGAATTTAATTTTGGTAAAACTCTTGGGAAGTGCATTCCCAAGGCAAAGGGGGTAGGAGGAAAAAATAAACATACAAACATACCAGCACATTATATCTTAACGCTCTTACTGCCAGCAACTGAACCTTAGGCATTCCAACCTTTTAGAATGGGGGAAAACAGCACAAAGGCAGGAAACCACCAAACGATCAGTGGTTGGGGGACTGGAGGTGGGGCCACAGGAAGGGGGCGGGGCCGTCTGGAGAATCCCAGAGGGCTCAGTCGGGACCCTAGCATTTGCCCTGAGCTTCCCCATCCCTGGTCTAGATAGGTCCTTGTTCCTCCAACTCTCTGATGTTGCGCAGACAGTGTCCTGAGGGGGGTTGGGCAGACCAACTGAGCGCTACGATTCTTCTTCCGTTCCCAACAAGAGTGTCAGACAACCTTCCAGCAGGCAGCCGTTCGATCTTATTACCATGAGAAGCAGTTCTTCTGGGGTCTTCTCAGCAACTTAAAAAAACCCATCCCCCTCCCCAACAAAACAAAACACTGCCCCTCCCCTCCCCTCCTATCCTACAGAAAATCATTTTCCGCGATCAGCGCACTCTCCTCTCACAAAAGGATCGCCCTCTCAGCCCACCTGAGAAAGGAATGCAAGGGGTCCCTCACTCTTGGCATGATTTCTCTTGACAGGCTGGCTTGGTTGGTATGGCAAGTCGTCCTTATTACCTGCTGGGGTGAATGAATTCCCTTTTGTGATGGAGGTGTCACGGCGCGTTAGGCCAACAATGGCCCGAGATATTTTATATGAAGTTTGCCCTTGTCACTGATTAGCAAGAAGCAACCAAGTCATAGCAACCTAGAACTATGCGTTGGCCGGGCCCCGTCGCCGGCCGAAAGGGAAATCCCTATTCAAATGGTTTAATAAAACAATCTAAAGGGCGTGTGAATCGTGAAAAGCATTTTCACGTTTTCTCTTTAGCTTAATCTCCTGGTCTCTGGGATATTGTGCTCTGAGCAGACCCCAGCAGGGTGCGGGCTAAGGTCCCCCATCAAGTCCTTTTACGGCCCCTTTTCTCTGTGAGTTAATGATATACTGGTGTGATTGCCTCCCACAGCAAGGAGAAACACGCATTTGATGAAAAGGATGGACCTACTAACACATCCTAAAAGGCAACAATTTCTCATAGAAAGGTCACAGGTCGTAACCTGCATTTTTTGGGATGTCTACCAGACCCCTTTCAAAAGGTGGCTTGGAGCTCAGTGTTGTTCCCAGGGGACTTAATTACTTACACACACACACACACACACACAGTTTTGACAATAAATTCCCACAATCTCCTTTGATTACTAGATTAATTTCTGGCCATGCCAGAGTGTTTGCATGTTGATGGGATGGACCAAGATCCCGAAGACCACCAACATTAGTGTTTTTCAAAAGTTGGTTCCTAGAGGATAGCTCAAAGATCAGAGGCAGGGTGCCTCTAATTACCAAATGTTAGAAGCAAGCAGCTGAGGATGTTGATCTGTTTTCGGCTCCGCTGGTGAGCTTCTCGAGGTCATGTTGGAGAAGACAATGGATGTACCTTTGTTCTGACAGAGCAGAGATGTTCTTGGATGCTTTTGGTTCATAGTAAGGGATAAAACCGATTATTGTGTGTGGAAGAGGTGTATTTCACAGCCATCAACTTGGAGAGGGCAGGAGGGTCATGTAAACGCATGGAAAAACAAATAGCAACCCAATCCTATGCTTTTTCCAAAACAGGTCCTACTGAGTTCGTTGGGCCTCAATCCCAAACAAGTGCATGTAGGATTGCAGCTTAAGTTTCCGTTTGCATGAACAATGCCCCCACCCCCATCATTAGATAGTTTATGGAGTCTCCCCAGAGTTTCTTTTGTCATGTTCTCTCATGGACCTTGAAGACAAAAGCCCATCTTTCACTTCCTCTACATGGATAACATGCACCTTATGAAGTAGGGCCCTCCCTTATGAAAGACGAGGCAGAGCGTTTTCAGAGGCGGGGTGGGTGGGTGGAATCGCGGTTCCCTACTGTCGCATTGCCTCCTGCCTCTCTCCCACAGTAGGGATGAACAGCTTCCTCTTTCTTCACACGGGGAAGAAAGGGGAAGCAAGTCGTGACCACATGGCCCACTCAGTGGGCGTTTCTACAGCGTACCTTCTCCTGCACACCAGAGCCAAGAAGAAACAGATTTTCTGGGTCTTGTTTTGTAGCGCAAAAACTGACAGAAGCAGCAAGAGGGTGGCTGTGTTGTCAAAATGACCCGCGGAAGTCCGTGAGTGGCCAGTCATGCGTGTGCGATAAAACGCTCATCTGAAGGCACTCAATATCACCGTTAGTCTTCAAAATGCCATCACGGTTTTTCAGACGTGCTTGAACGTGAGCAGTCTGTCTTTGCTACAGGGGAAAAGTTACTGGGTCATCTATTTATCATTCCCCCGTTGGTGGGAAAGCAGCCAGGGAGAGGGAGGATTTTGATCGGGGAAAGTGGTCCATGGGGAAAGAGTTAAGCGCCCCTCCCCTCCCCAGTCCACTGCTCTGATCAAATTGGGGAGCCTGTTCCATCACACATAGGGTGACCATATGACCGGATTTGCCCGGATTTGTCCGGGTTTTTGATGACAAATCCGGGAGGGGGAGGGGAAATCCGGATTTTTCCAAAGAGTTTGCTGGCCCTGAGGAAATATTGTTATAAATGCTTGAATGGGCCCGTGGAGACCCCCGTTGGACATGGGGTGTGGGGGAAGGAAGACCTGATGGCTAAGTGCAAAGTCCAGCATCAGAGGCCGTAAGCCTGTAAATACCAGTTGTGGGGAATATGGGTCCTACTTCCCTGGTCGACAGCTGGTTGGCCATTGTATGAACAGAGTGCTGGACTAGAGGGACCCTTGCTTTAATCCAGCATGAGTCTACTTACGTTATTAGTATTTCATATATGCCACATTTGTTTATTTATTCTTCGTCCCATAACCGAAGCTCTCTGGGTGGTTTACGTAAGATTAGAACCTGTGGCGATGGCTTTAAAAAGGGGTTGGATAAATTCCTGGAGGCAAGGGCTATCAATGGCTACTAGTCCTGATGGCTGTGTGCTATCTCCAGTAGTCAAGGCAGTAAGCCTGTGTGCACCAGTTGCTGGGGAACATGGGTGGGAGCGTGCTGTTGCATTGTGGGTCCTGCTTGTGGGTCCCTGGTCAACAGCTGGTTGGTCATTGTGTGAACAGAGTGCTGGACTAGATGGACTCTCGGTCTGATCCAGCAGGGCTCTTCTTATGTCCTTAAGACTGAACCAGTATCCACTTCCTGACTGTTAGAGCAGTACGACAATGGAACCAGTTACCTAGGGAGGTGGTGGGCTCTCCCACACTAGAGGCCTTCAAGAGGCAGCTGGACAACCATCTGTCAGAGATGATTTAAGGTGGATCCCTGCATTGAGCAGGGGGATGGAATCGATGGCCTTATAGGCCCCTTCCAACTCTACTATTCTATTATTCTATTAACTCATACAGAGGGGTGCAATGTATGGTTTGAAGAATCTGCTATGCCCAGTGTTTAAAGAGCCATGCTCAATCATACCAAAAGGCTACCCAATGCCCACAATGGCCCATCAGATCTTTATGGGAAGCCTACATGAAAGATAGAAGCTGTAGTTCAGTGGTAGACTTCTTACTTTGCAGGCAGAAAGTCCCAGGTCCTTTCCCTGGCATCTTCAGGTAAGGTTGGAAAAGCCCATGCCTGAAACCCTGGAAGGCAGCTGCCAGCCAGTGCTGACAATACTGGACTAGATGGACCAATGGTTTCACTCAATATATGGCAGCTTCCTATGTTTCTATGTTGCTTGGGTGCAACAGCGGCATCACGTCGCCCAGCACACAGCACCATCCACCATGGCAATGTCACGCGGGGAAATGATTGGCGGTTGCAGAAAATGGGGTGGGACCAGGCGAAGGGGCGGTGCCACATGGGGAGGCCAGATTATGCCCTGAGTAGGGTGACCCTATGAAAAGGAGGACAGGGCTCCTGTATCTTTAACCGTGGCATAGAAAAGGGAATTTCAGCAGGTGTCATTTGTATAGATGGAGAACCTGGTGAAATTCCCTCTTCATCACTGCAGTTAAAGTTGCAGGAGCCCTGCCCTCTTTTGTATCTGGTCACTCTAGGATAGCTCCTGCAGCTTTAACTGTTGTGACAAAGAGGGAATTCCACCAGGTGCTGCATTCATAAAAATGACACCTGCCGAAATTCCCTTCTCAGGAGCCCTGTCCTCCTTTCCATATGGCCACCCTAGAGGACTGAGATTCTGAGGGAAACATGAAGGTAGTGGGAATATCGAAATCTAAGCATGTTTCCATAGGGATGCCAATTATTGCAATACACGTGAGCTCAACCGTCTGCATTTTGAGCTTACAGGCCTGCCCATGAACCTTCTGGATTTCTGTAAACCGCCCAGAGAGCCCTGGCTATGGGAGCGGTATATAAGTTTAATAATAAATAAATAAATAAATAAATATTTCCTTGAGCAGCCCGTTCCAGTTCAGGGCCGGACCTAGAGATCCACCGCCGAATTCCTTCTGGAGATCAATCTAAGAATCTGTCTCTGTGGCCTAATCTATACCAAGCAGGATATTGCACTTTGGAAGTGGTATGAAAGCGGTGTCGATGGACCCCAACAGCTGGCAGTGCACTTTAGTGCCGCTACAGAGCAGTGATTCTATATACACAGAGCATGACTTCCCCCCTACGCCGTTTTCACGACGTATTTTCTGTTTTGTTTGTTGATATTCGCAATAAAAAGGAAAATAATAATAATGAAAATAATAGAGCAGCAGTGTGGCTCCTGGCTTTTATATACTGCTTCCATGCCGCTTCCGTGGTGCGATATCTTGCTTCATGTAGATTCGGCCTCTCGCTCTCTGGCCTTAGCTAGACCTACCTCCTATTCCGCGACGGAGAAGGCACGATCTCGTGTTGTGTTTAACGTGAGATCCCTCCTCTGTTTACCTGCGACGTGCAACGACCTCAGGAGAGGTGTCACGCCCGCCATTTTTTTTATTAAAGGGCCAGCAGCGCATGAACGCTCATGCGCAAAAGGGAAGTAATTTTTTAAATTTAAATTATTTCCCCCGCTCTCCCACTCTACCCCCGATGGGCACAGCATGCAGCTCCCGGCTCCTCATGAGAAATTGCAACCCATGGTGCCCGGCCACAGCCCGAGACCGCAGAAAAACCGGGGTTAAAGGGGAGGGCGAGATCCCTCCTTGCTCCTGGGATCCCCTGTGCGTCATGTGATCGCCCCAGGATTTCGCCCCGTCTAGCTATGGCTTCTCTCCCTCTCTTTCTGAATGCAGGAAGCTTTCGTTGTAGGATTTTGTAGCATCCTTCGCGGTTCTATAGATTTCCTACTCCGACTTTTCCCTCCCTACTTTATCTTCTATCGTTTGTATCCATCTCTCGTTTTAATTATCCGCCTCTTCCAGCATCCTCTACAGCTCCTTCAAAGGGAAGGGTGTTTCCTAAGCGCTCTTAATGTATGCCTCCTCGGACTGACTCACTTGTACGTGATTAATGCCAGTGCCATTTGCCTAACTATTTCTACTGCTGCATGCTTAATATGTAAAAATTTAATTAAAGTGTTATTCATTAAAGACCATATCTGGGCCAATTTTCAAATATCCAAGGGGCGTATTCCAATTAGGAGATATGTGCCAGCAAACTGTGTTGCAAAGTCTTTCTCTCTTTCCTTTTTTTGTTTTTTTTATTTCTTTCTCTCCCGCCCTGCCAAAATCAAAGCCATTGACTTCAATGTGATAAAGAATGTTGGAGAATGCGGGGGAAGGGGGAGGATTAATCAAAACCACAATCATATTTTCAGGAATGTGTGATGTAGAAAGCGGGAAGTTTCAGCGAGAGAGCAAGTCTCCATCGCGCCCGCAAAGCAATCGGTATGGAGAACTCAAGATCAGTCCCAGAAGATACGGGAAAGCCACAAGGAAAGTGCTGGGTTTGTGAGGGTGCCTGTATAGGGTGGGTAGCGGGCAAACCACTTTCCACGGGCCTGGAACCGTGCAACCTGTGAATTCTCTCACAAAATTGCTTCTGATTTTTTAGGTGTACCACGTGAGCTAAATGACGTGTTATGATCAACACGCTTTTCTAAAAAGAAAAAAGTGTGCTTAAAAGGTCTACTTTTATTTTTAAGAAAAAGTGGCTGTGTAATCACAGGCTGGCATATTCCACCCCCAACCTGGATTGGGGTCTTGTCTTCTGAAACCCCCACCCCTGGTCCTATTTCACCCTCCCCCTCGTTCCAAATTCATGTTCCAGATCAGAGCACCACAACTGCTTTCTGTTTGAAATAAAAGTGGCCCATTTAAGCCACACTTTTGAAGACGTATGTTTAATGTGTGTTTTGGCCCTGAGAATGGTAGTGCTATTGGGGTACAGGATCCTTTATCAGCCTTTGAGCCCTGACTCCACTGCTCTCTGGAGCTGGCTGCGTGCAAAGAGGGTTTTTTTGGGGGGGGGGGAATGTGCCCTTCGTTTCTTGCACTAGGATTTCTGTTAGGGGTGTGCGATTTTTTCATAATGAATGAAAATTGAACTGAGCGGGGCCTTGTCATTGGTGGCCCCATCACAGGGTCTTCTCATTGGTGATCCTGTCACTGCGGAACTCCCTCTTGTGGGAAATTTCTTTGGCCACAAGTCAATTTGAAATTGGCCCAGGCTTTTAAATGGGTTAAAAAAAAGGATTGTTGTTGTTGTTATGCTAGGGTGACCATATTTGGGAAACCAAAAAAGAGGACACCTAGTGTGTGTGGGGAAGAAGCAGCTTTCTGAGTCCTGCAGAAAGTATGTTATTCCCCCGCCACCTTAAAGAACCCGATTGGAGTGGAGGAGGGGAAAGGATTTCATTCTGCACCACCACCATCCACTCCAATTGGGGCCTTTTCTATAATGTCCACGAATGACCCACTTTCCCCTTTAAGACCTCAATTGGAGCTCGGGGTGGGGGAATGATGTGCCTCAAGAAAGCATGTCATTCCCTCCTGCCATGCTAATGGCAGCCTTAAAGAGGAAGGTGTGTCATTCCAGGACATTATTGAAAATTATAGAAAATCCCCCCTGACACCATGGAAAGAACAAAAACCAGGACAAATTCCGGGGAAATCCTGACAGTTGGTCACCCTAATTAGATGGGCCTTTAGTCTGATTCAGGAGGATTTTACGTACATAAAATTGGTTCTAGTGTGGCCTGTGCCAGGCTACTCCATGATTCATTTTGTCTGTGCTGAAAGTTCAGAGAACACATCCTCAGCTGGAACATAGGAAGCGGCTTCACTGGGTTGAGTATGGGTTGAGTGTGGGTTGTCGTTGAATTGTGAGTTGCTGTGTTGTGTGAACTGAACCACGCTAACAAACTATGGTTTGTTAACCCCAAACAACGAGGAGGGAGGTTTAGAGACTGTTCCTGACTGTTAGAGCAGTACGGCAGTGGAATCAGTGACCTAGGGAGGTTGTGGGCTCTCCCACACTAGAGGCCTTCAAGAGGCAGCTGGACAACCATCTGTCAGGGATGCTTTAGGGTGGATTCCTGCATTGAGCAGGGGGTTGGACTCGATAGCCTTATGGGCCCCTTCCAACTCTGCTATTCTATGATTCTATGATTCTACCTTCATTCATTCTATCAAGTTTTTTTTAAAGTGAATTTAGTACCTCTGCACCTCCTGAGCCAATATGTGAGCTATGTCCCAATATCTGCACTTTTCTTAGCTTTGTGATGATGCATCTTGTTGTTTAGTGGGGGGGGGATATTATTGAAAGGTGCACACAATATGTGTATATTTGGGGAAAGTGCACACGAAACTGCAGTATATCAATGAAAAGTGCTCAGAAAAAATATGTACATTAAAAACACCCCCCCCAAAAAAGGATAGTTTGTGTGGACTATATAACTTCACAAATTTATGCAAAAGTGAGACATAATCCCCTACCTGGGATGACCTGCGTGTACATGTACAATGCTACATCTGCAGATCAGGGATTCCAACACAAAATTCTAAAACTAGCCAAAAATGAAATACAGTTAATATTTGAGGGAGTGCCTCTCCCTACATCTGCTTGCTCAAGACCTGAGATCTTTTGGAGGAATCATAGAATCACAGAATATTAGAGTTGGAAGGGGCCCGCAAGGCCATTGAGTCCAACCCCTGCTCAATGCAGGAATCCACCCTAAAGCCTCCCTGACAGATGGTTGTCCAGCTGCCTCTTGAAGGCCTCTAGTGTGGGAGAGCCCACCACCTCCCTAGGTAACTGGTTCCATTGTCATACTGCTCTAACAGTCAGTACAGCACCATGTACATTGATGGTGCTATATAAATAAATAATAATAAGGAAGTTTTTCCTGATGTTCAGCCGGAATCTGGCTTCCTTTAACTTGAGCCCGTTATTCCGTGTCCTGCACTCTGGGAGGATCGAGAAGAGATCCTGGCCCTCCTCTGTGTGACAACCTTTTAAGTATTTGACAAGTGCTGTCATGTCTCCCCTCAATCTTCTCTTCTCCAGGCTAAACATGCCCAGTTGTTAGTCTGGAGAAGAAAAGATTGAGGGGCACGTCCCTCCATAGACGCTATGGTGGGACATGGGAGAGGGCTTTTTCTGTGGTGGCACCCTGGCTGTGGAATGCCTTCCCCCTAGAGGCCCGACTGGCGCCGGCATTTCCTTCATTTCAGCGCCAGGTTAAAACATGACTTTTTAAACAAAGGCTTTGATGGCTAAATGCACCAGCCTGCACACTGTCTTGTTTTAATTGGATTCTGTTTTAAAATTTCATATTAGTTTTAACATATTAATGGTTTAATTGACTTTAGAATTGCGTATTTATTGTTCTATTTAATATGTTTGATTTTATTTGTACGTCGTCCTGAGATCCTTGTGATATAGGGTGGGATATAAATGTTTTAATAAATAAATAAAATAAAATTGAACCGCCCAGGGAGCTTTGGCTATTAGGTGGTATAAAAATGCAATAAATAAATAAATAAATAAATAAATAAATGTTCCTACTTTACAATTAAATAACATCGAAGCCAAGAAATAAGTGAAGAGCCTAGTGCCAGTCCTGGCAGGGTTTCCCACCCCCCCTTAATCCAGTGAATTGCTCGTGTTAAACTATTGAGTTCAGAAACCATTGTTGGTTTCTGCTGCAGATCATCAAGAGATCCGCTTTTCAGTAACTTGTCTAATTTGAGACGGGGCTGTCTTGTATGTCCCTAGTTAAAACCAAACGGAAAAAAGCAGTCATGTAACTGATCTGCTATTTCACCCAGTAGCTTCCAGAAATTGCGAGAAGAGACGGAAATGCTAGGATGAGATCTTTACCGAGTAACTCCGATTGGAGATACTACTGCTTCTTCTTGTGAAAGATGCTGTTGGTCTATGCCTTTTTTAAAAAAAAGAAAAGAAAAGAAATTGCTACTTTAAGCACTTCCGTTGTGCGATGCAATGACTTCAGAGGGGGGTAATGCTGATGATATCAACACCATTTGGTTTTTATGATATCTGTCACCATCATTAAAGCTGTTCTATGGTGATGGAGACGCATTTCACGGCATGCCACCTTTCTTTTTTGACCTTCCTTTAACAGTAGCCTGAGACAAACATTATTGGGCCTGTTCAGACAACATTCTAAGCCGTGGTTAGGCCGGCTTAGTGAGGGTGAGGGTGTTTATACCGTGGTTACGTAGCCACCACTGTTAGGAATGGTTCACACGACATGCTAAGTCATGGTTCAAATGGCATGCTAAGCCATAACGTTGCGCTCAAAACGCTTAATCGCCGTGGCGTAGCGTGTTGTCTGAACAGGGATGTTAAGCGAGTGAAGTTTCAAGCAGCATTTGTCTCTGACCAAGTACTCTGGCTTCATTCCTTTGGGATGGCTTGCTCTTAAAGGCACAAAGCCAAAAGAAAGGTGGCAACCCAACTATTCAATTTGCATTTGGGCAGAACTGGGGGAATTTAAGACTACAAATTCTCCCCTCCTCCCGGTTGAGAAAGCCTCACTCCAGGATCAGCCCAAGACATTTTTTTCTGCCTGAGATGAAGAACGAGATGCCGTCCCAACCCATTTCATGTACAAAGCTGACCGGACTGGCTGTTGAATCTTTCTTCAACACCGGTGATGGGACATCTTCCACCACATAAGGTAGCAGGCTAGCTAAGGGGGTGCAGGGCAGACTGCTTGGCACACAGCTGTCTCTTCCAACATTCCCAGTAATTGCTGCCTGAGGCAACTGTCTCACTTTGCCTCATAGTAGGGCTGGCCCTGCCTGCTTCACTTCATGACAAGTTAGGTTTAGACCCCTCTGGATTTGGCTTCAGCTTATAACTGAGTTACCTCCTATTCTAGCTAGCCCTCTGACATCTATTCATATACATGAGGATATGGACATTTTATGCAAATATGGACCCTTTTCTCATAACAACTCGAAAGTACTGGAGGGTGGGCTGTTTTGTTTTAAAATAACCATTCTCCGGGAACATTCGTGGCAAAAGAATGTGTTCTGAGATGAGCAAAGTTCACCCTTCGCTAAGGTTTTAGCAGGAGTGAAAGGGAACCTATCATGATTGATCTTCCTTCATTTCCATCTCGGTGGCCCCATTTACTTAGAAAACCTGGGTGTGGGGCGGTCTGACTCAACTGATTTTCCTATTGCTGAGGGTGCTCCGAATTTGGGGTGGAATTGACTGGGGCAAAACTGGAGCGACTTGAGAATGATTAAGGCCCAGCCACGATTTATGGGAAGGGAAATTCCTGACAGTTAATGACCGGCTTGGGTTGAAGGCCTGAGGCCTTTGGGAGGGTTCTCAGTTTGTTCATTGGATCTTCTGTTGCCAGGAAAAGCCCAACCCCAAAAAATACAGATCCTGTATTAGAAATGTTGGCAATATACATATGAAGGGTACACTGCCCTCACTTGACTGACTAAAGCTTGACTAATCTCAGGGAGGAACCGCCATTTTGAGACCAGACTACCATTTCTGAAATCTATGAAATGATTCACCAAATGTCGCTGAGCCAACTGTTTACCAACTTTTACTTCACACCTTTACTATTAAACACAATTTAATGGCGATGATTGCCTCAACACCCCCTTTTCTCCTGTCCTTCTCTCACTCCCAGTTCATGATATCATGGCATCCTAGCCAATGGAACCAACTGGAAAGGAATGTTCTGGAAAACATGTGATGCTTTGGTTTCTTCTAACCTGGTTGTGCTTTTTATATTGCATTTTGTATTCATGTTTTTAAATTGTTGGTTGTTTTATGCTTTTTATGGTTTTAATTTTTGTGAATCGTCCAGAGAGCTTTGGCTATTGGGCGGTAGAAAAATGTATTAAATCAATCAATCAATCAATCAATCAATCAATCCTGTATTTGAAGGCCTGTCCAGTTCACGTCTGGTTTAAAGATAAAAAAACCTTAGGAACGAGGAGTGAAGAGTCCTTGAAGTAGCCCAGCACAGTTTCCACCTGGACAGAAGACGGAGAAGGCACACCACTTGACACCCGGTCAGTCTTCTCTATTAATGTGAGATGTATCGGATTTCTATTTAAATTCGAGTAATGATTTCTAAATTTGCACTTATACATATATAAACTAGCACATGCATTTCTTTATGCAAAACTGCATCCTCTGATTCTGATGCTAGGCAAGCCATTTTCTCAGCCCCACCACACACCCCACCCAGCCCCCCCACTGACCCACCTTACAGGGCTGTTGTAACCACAATTTGTTGTTGTTGTTGACAAACTCTGAGAAGGTTTAGTATGAAACAAATAGAAATATTCCTACTTCCCATTAATGATTCAACGTTAAACATATTTACTAAGCAGTTGTACTGATGTCAATATAATTGACATCAAAGTTCATAGAATTGCAGCCTTAATTAAAATTCTACTTTAAGATTATTATTACTTTTTAAAAAACTGTGGTAGTCTGCAGATACTATTAAAGGTTCAAGGGTTTTTTTTTAATTGAGAAAAATAACAGGGAGCTTCTTAGTCTACCTTGTAGAAGCAGGATTTGTGCAGGTAGAAATTGCCTTTAACAGCAGCTTGACAAATGTTTGAAAGGAGACTTTTTACCAGCATGAACATTTGGTCATGGAACACTTTATGCATGTTATGCAACTCTGTAATAAAGGTATGTCAAGGAGAGAGAAGGACCCACTGTCTACCTGTTAGCTACCGAGCCACGTTCAAGGTCTTGCTGTTGGCATTTAAGGCTCTGAACAGCGTGTGACCAGCTTATCTGGCAGATTCCCTTCCCTGATACAGACCTGTACAAGGAGGTCTTGCTGGTTGTACCATGTCCTGCAGATTTCTACCTTGCAACAACCTGAAAGTGGGCCTTCTCCGTGGTGGCCCCCACCATTTGGGTTAGAACTGGTTCTGCATTCTATTCGGTCATAGCCAAGAAAGAAAGTGGTGGTTCTGCTCTCCCTGAGCCGGCCAGGATGGCTATTTATACATTGCCAAGAAAGACGACAGAAAGGGGATGTACAAAGTTTGCATATGCTAGTTATGTATCAGCAAAGACACAGATTTGCATAACATGAAAACATGATAATTTATATGTATAGAGGACACAGATTTGCATAACATGTGGAAATGCTGATTTATATGTATAGGTGCAGAATAGAAATAGAAATGTAGACATCTCATCCTAGTAGGGAAGACTGCCTGCTCAATCTGTTGTCCAGATCCTAAATCATAGAATCATAGAATAGCAGAGTTGGAAGGGGCCTACGAGGCCATCGAGTCCAACCCCCTGCTCAATGCAGGAATCCACCCTAAAGCATCCCTGACAGATGGTTGTCCAGCTGCCTCTTGAAGGTCTCTAGTGTGGGAGAACCCACAACCTCCCTAGGTAACTGATTCCATTGTCATATGTGGCCATTGTCGTATGTGGCCGGGCAACTTCAAGGCCCCCCGGCCCTCACTGGTAATGGGGTTTTATCTTTATCTTCAAACAGGGGATGGCCATCTCTGAAGTAGGAGATGGCCCCAACCTAAACCAATATGATAGCTCAGTAGTTTCCAAACTTTCCACCTTCTAGGCCCTGTTTCCATGTGAACGTGTTTGTTGTTGAGCACCTGCATGTCTGACAACTGTACCCTTGTTTGTTGCAGAAGATTCTGGGACAACAGCATAGCTTACGGTGCGCACACTGCAAGAACAAAGATGGTGTCCTAGAAACACACATTGTAGGGGGAAAGATATTCATGGCGGACCAGTGGTCCCACACGGTGGCTTATCCCCCATTACTGGTCTCCTCATTCAGGAACCCTTGAAATGTTTCCTGCACATGCTTCAAAAATCTCAGTGTCTCAGGCCAAAGGCTAGCGTGCTCACAAGCCTTGAGTCTCCCATGAGACTCTTTCAGTGTCCAGTACGTGTCTGATGTACGCGTTCCAAGAGCATCCGGCACGTACGCGTGGCCGATGCACAACCTTGCTCCCTCCTTCCTCCCTCTCACACGGGCAACGACACAAGGCCACGAAAAGAGAGGCCGCTTCTCTCAAAGGTGGTGGGAGTGTTAAACGCTAATCAACAAGCTTCGTCCCCGGCCGCCGAAAGGATACGGGCTCACCCTCGACAAAGCTTTTAATCCCGTCGGGCCAGACCTTTGACACTATTAGGGGTCGCAGTGACCCTAATCCAATCAGATTGATTAACTGGAGCAGAGACCCTATAAGTTGACCCCCTTCTGTCTTCCCCTCTTTAGACCTGGCCAAACAGTAGGAGGGAGTTGGGTTGAATTTACACCACAATAGCCCTGAGACTGAGAACCTGCTTCTTTACGGGGTGACTTCAACACCCCTCACTGTATCCACTCTCCAATAGTTCATTAAAAGCCGCTTCTCCACAATGACTCTTGGCCATTTCTCAGTCCAGCTGGCAGGTTTAGAGCCTGGGCCAGTGTTTAGCGGAGCGAGAGGAGGCGAGCTGGGAGGGGCTGGGACAAGGGAAAACCGATGGACAACGGTTCCCTTTTGAGAAATTTAAATGAATGGGCTGGGAAGGGGGTGGAAAAGGAGGGGGGCGTTTAAATACTTGGTGGGTAATTTACTTTGAGTGAAAAGGGGAGGGCCGAGGGGAAGGGGAATGTTTCTTCTGGGTTAATTATGTGCTGTGAGGACTTTTCAAGGGCTGGAGGTTTCCGAGTGAAGGCATTTCCCATCAAAGCTTGTTTAAGGAGATCGGTGGCATTTTAAAGCACTGAAACATTTGGCATCTTGTAAATGGAGGGATGAGGGGGATTTAATTGAATAATGAGAGCTTCTCTAAAGGGCCAAGGCCGCTGGGGTGGCGTAGCGGCCACGGGGGGGCTCCGGACATTTCCCCGAAGCGGCGATACGCAAAGCGTGGGTCACCTGTGCTTCTTTTGCCGACGCTTCTGGGTCTGCTACAAAGGGTGGGGGGGAGGAGAGAGCCCTATATAGCCTGTGTCAAGATGCACATTCAGTCCATGTGGGGATAATGTATAGCTTGGCACTGGGGATTCTCTGCACCTCTTCCCTGGCAGTGGAGACTGCTGGCTTTGATGGGACCACAAGAATCCACTCTGGGTTTCAGTCAGAACCAGTCAGTGATGGACTAGATGGATTCTTGGTCTGATCCAGCACGGCTCTTCTTAAGTTCTATTGACCTGATGCTCAAGAAACCCCACTGTCAATCTAGATATGCCTGTTGTTCCTTCACGGCTTCTGGGCCCCACCATTCCAACTGGAGGACTCCATACTGGTAGCCTGGGCTTCCAGACGGATCCTGAACTCCCCTTCTCAGCCCCAGGAAGTAGAAGTGATTATGAGCTGGGCAGGAGCTTCAGGACACCAGTGGAGGGCCTTCTTAGCCATCCAAGGCCACCCTCTACATGGAGGGGGGTTGAACCTCTTTCAGCCCAAGGGCCAGATTCCATTTCAGAGAAACTCTCGGGGGGGGGGGGGCGCATGCCAGTGGTGGGTGGGGCTGAAGGCAAAAGGGGCGGGAACAAAAACACCAGCATATTTTTGCTTAAAGCTCTTGCTGCCAGTATTGAAGCTGCAGGAGAGGTGTTTCAGTCCTTTGGAATGGGGAAAAAAGGACCAAACTTGGGGGGAAAAGGACCTAACGTGGTCAGGGGGAATGAGATGGGAGCAGAGAAAAGGCATGTGACCACCTGGAGCCAGATTGGGACCCCCTGCACCCCTTCTTCATCATGACTTCTCCCCTCCCCCTCCCCTCCTCCTCCTCCTCCTCCTCCTCCTCCTCCTCCTTCACAGAGAGGGAAGCCCACATAGGTGCCTGCCTGAGTCAGGCTCTGCCTAAGAGCTAGGAAACGGTGAGGGCTCCGTCTCGAATACAGACCCTTGGGCTAAGCAGACTGGGGGTGTGGGTGAGGGGTGTGGCGGTTGCTAAGGCAACAGCTCCCTTGGGGCACTCCGCCAAGCACCCAAGCTTCTTGCGAGCTGCCAGGTTCATACCCTCAACTGCAGCCATCCTGGGCAGGATCTACACTACTGCTTCCCAGGACACACTCCATATACAGTTGTCAAAACTGATACAATGTGCTTCAAAGCAGTAGTGTAGATCTGGCCCCGGCGCCTGTTTTGGACTACAACTCCCAGCACTGATGACCATCGACCATGCATGCTGGGGCTGATGGGAGTTGGAAGTCCAAAACACCTGGAAGGTGGCATGTTGGGGGCAGCTGCTGTGCCCCTTCCAAGTTGGGGAATGGGCAGTTAATTATGCATTGTGTGAAGCAGCTCCTTTGTTCGTCTGTTCCATTAGAGTTCTGGTGTTCTGAGAGAGGTCGAACAATATCTCTGTACCACTCCACATCCTTCCTAATTTTATAAGCTCCTACCCTATAATAAAAAGCCTCAAACACATTTGACCAGGCATCCCCAAGTCCCATAATTCCCAGACATGCTGGCTGGGGATTATGGGTGTTGCTGTCCAGCACAACCAAAGGGTGCCATGTTGGGCAAGGCTGCACATAAGAGGTCACAATATGTCACATCCAGCAGAGCCTTGGTGATTCCCAGGTGTGTTGCACTGCAACTCCCATGACTCCCGTCCGGGATGGCTGTGGTACGGAAATTTTTGGGGGTGCTGGTGGACAGATGTGCCATTTGCCTCATGCTTCTCTTGGGCTTTGACTTCGAGGAACTGAGAAAGTTGGTGTTTTCTTCAGCTCTGAAATCCAGGCCTTTTCTTGGGAGCTGAGATATGTTGTCCCCCCAAGGGAGCTCTGAAGAATGTGTCTGAGACATTTATTCTTTTCTCTCCCTCCCCCCACGCTCACCCCGCCGCCGTCGCAGAGCTGAAGGGTGGCTTGATTCTCCCTTGAGGGACAACATTCTTCAGTTATGAAATAGTAGCCAACCCCCCCCCCCCGGGCTCTTTTCCCTCTGCTTTTTTGCACGACTGGTTTGGGGAAAATGAAGAAATGTCACTTTCCAGTGTGGTGGAGCAGGAGGTGGGACTCCAAGATCCAACTCCTACTTCGCAACTCAGTGTGTGTGTGTGTGGGGGGGGGGGAGTCACAATCTCTCTCCACCTAACCCGCTGTGCAGGGTTGTTGTGAGGATGGCGTGAAAATTAGCTCCCTGAGGCAGACTGCTGCTCTTTCACTGTGTCGCAGGGGATGGTTTTTAACAGTTCGATTCTGACGGAGATTTTACTCTGGTAGTCAGACCCTGTCCTTCATCCCCTGTTCCCTAAAAATCACACTGGATGCTTTGAATCCTCTTCTCTTGCGAGATCCTGGCCAAGCCCAGCCTGGCCACAATACTGGCCCACCGAAATCACCCAAACCATCATCCCTTGTGGGGCAGAACAACAATGACTTCGGCGGCACGTCCACAAGCTTTTATTGTTCCTGACCAGTGAAGGCATCAACTTGGATGTGCATGAGCTCATCATGACAATCAGCTTCAGAGTCCAAAAACGCAGGCAGCGGTGTTGACCCATATCAACAAACCAGTTCTAGCAGTTTTCACCTCCACTGGGAGCAGGTCTTTGGTAAACCGAGTGGCTCTGAATTGCCCATTCAAGACCAGGACAAACCCCCAAAGATTTTGCATGACAACAGGGAACCATACATTGTAGCTGAGAAAATCTATTTCTCCTTCAGCTACTGTGAGGATTGCGGCCAAGCTCAGAGGGAACAGGGGATTCTGAGGGGGATGACGGTGACATCAGCGTTCCTGCAAGTCCTGCTTCCGCTCCGCTCTACCTGATTCGTTAATCCTACCAGTGAGCTTCGGGGCACAATTCAATGTGCTAAGCTTCAGACCCCTATGTGGTTTGGAGTCAGGCAATCTCCCATGTGTACCTGCCCAGACCCTAAGGTCATCCTCAGGGGTCCTTCTCCACGAGACCCTGCCAAAGGAAGTGAGGCAGGTGGCTACCAGGAGGAGGGCCTTCTCTGCTGTGGCACCCCAGCTGTGGAATGAGCTCCCTAAGGAGATTTGCTTGGCACCTACATTATATGCTTTTAGACGCCAGGTGAAGACCTTTTTATTCTCCCATCATTTTAATAGTCCATAAATACAGTTTAACTTGGTGTTTTCAATTTGTAATTTTGCATTGCTGCTGTTTTTATCTGGTTGAGCTTTTATATTGTATTTTATAGTATGGTTTTATACTGTTGTTTTATACTTTGAATGTTTTTAACATTCAATAACATTCAATAGCCGGAGAGAGCTCCGGCTATTGGGCGGTATAGAAATGTAATAAATAAATAAAATAAATAAATAAAGAAGCACCTCACCCTGTACAATCCTGCCCATTTGTTAAAGTCTCCCTTTTTCTTTGGATGCCCTACTCATTTGCTTATCAGTAGTGGACAGGGCTTTTTCGGTGGCAGCCCATGGTTGTGGAATATCCTTCCACGGTTCCACGGTTCCACAGTTGTGGAACATTCTTCCAACTGATCTAGACCAGGCCTTTAAACATCTGCTCCAGATCACATTATTATTATTATTATTATTATTATTATTATTATTATTATTATTATTATTATTGTTATTATTTATTTATATAGCACCATCAGTGTACATGGTGCTGCTGTACAGAGTAAAACAGTAAATAGCAAGACCCTGCCGCATAGGCTTACAATCTAATAAAATCATAGTAAAACAATAAGGAGGGGAAGAGAATGCAAACAGGTACAGGGTAGGGTAAGCAGGCACAGGGTAGGGTAAAACTAACAGTAGAAAGTAACAGTAGAAGTCTGCACAACATCAAGTTTTAAAAGCTTTAGGAAAAAGAAAAGTTTTTAGTTGAGCTTTAAAAGCTGCGGTTGAACTTGTAGTTCTCAAATGTTCTGGAAGAGCGTTCCAGGCGTAAGGGGCAGCATTCTCCTAAAAATACTGCTGGCTGGCTGGGTTTTATGTACATCTCTGTGGTATGATTTAGGGCACACGTGACTTCAGTTTTTAGTATTTCAGTATTTAGACTTCAGGCTTGTGAGGTCTGCCTTGGTTTTTTTTCTTTTTTACTAGAACCCAGAGGTCCATTAATAGAATGGCCATTACTTAAAAAAAAAAAAAAGTGGAAATATATCACCTAAAAGAGGGTGCAGGTTGGCGTAAAATGTGCACATGTTACTTTCTATGTATGGGTGCAGATTTAGAAATCATTGTTGGAATTTAAAATAGAAATACAGTACATCTCACTCTAGTAAGAAAACCTGTGTGTTGCCACCTGCTCAACCTGCCTTCCAGGTGTTAACTGTGGACGGTCAATTTCAAGGCCTCCTCGCTCTCCCTTGTTATGGGCCTTTCTCTTTAAATCAGACTTTGACTGGACTCTACATTGAGTCGGGCGAGTTTGCCCGTTGGCCCGTAAATAGGAAGTTGTGTGAACAGAATGCTGGACTAGATGGACCCTTGGTCTAGTCCATCTGGGCTCTTCTTATGTTCTTAGGTGTATGTCAACGGTGGGCAATTCGTTAATAATTTATCTACAACAGGATTGTGTCTATTTTCAGTATTTATCTATTAATCCTAAAATGTTCTACTGGCTGGCGAGATCACATCACGCCAGTCCTTTTACAACTTCATTGGCTGCCAGTCCAGGTCCGGGCCCGATTCAAAGTGCTGGTATTAACATTCAAAGCCCTAAACGGCTTGGGGCCAGGTTATTTGAAGGAACGCCTCCTCCCATATGTACCTACCCGGACCTTAAGATCATCACAGGGGCCCTTCTCCGTGAGCCCCTGCCAAAGGAAGTGAGGCAGGTGGCTACTAGGAGGAGGGCTTTCTCCGCTGTGGCACCCCAGTTGTGGAATGAGCTCCCCAGAGAGGTCCGCCTGGCGCCTACACTGTACCCCTTTCGTCGCCAGCTGAAGACCTTTTTATTCTCTCAGTATTTTAACACTTAATTTTAACTTGAATTTGAATTTTGCTGTTTTAACTTTGTATTTTAATTTTATATCAATTTTGCTGCGTGGTTTTTATCCTGGTTGTGCTTTTTATACTGTATCTTGTATTTGTGTTTTTAACCTGTTGGTAGTTTTACTATAGTTTTAATTTTTGTGAACCGCCCAGGGAGCTTCGGCTATTGGGCGGTATAAAAATGTAATAAATAAATAAATAAATAAATAAATAACGTTAAAGAAGGTTGTAGAACTCCTGTAGAATCATGGGCCTCTTTTGCTAGAGAGAGGAATGCAAGAAATGAATGGAAAAGATCCAACGGATGAATGACTTGTGTTAATTGGACTACTCTAAACTGACGTGAGTTCTGCGCCTTTGGAATGTACTGCATGCTTTTGTGTTGTTGTGAGGAACAAAGAGGGATGGGTACAAATTAGGGCTGTGCTCCACCTCGGACTGAGGCCCCGAATCCGAGCCGAGGTGGGCTGATTCGGACTGCTCGGCTCGGTTCCGAGGCAGTTCTGGCAAAGCCCGAGTGGCCCGAAGCTGAAGCCAATTGGCCCCGAACCTTCAGCCCACCTAAGCACTTCGGAGCAGGCCCTTGGTGGGTCCCTTACCTACTGCTGTCCAGCAGAGGCAGCAGGTAAGGAGACTGAGGAAGCCTTTTTTGGGTGCCGGCTGCACAGCCAGCACCCAGAAAAGTCCGAGTCACCTCGGAGGGCCCGAATCTTGCCTCGGTTTCAGTGCCAAGGCAGGTCAGGCAACCCACGAAGCACCCCCAAGCTGAACCGGGGCTGCTTTGGGGGCTCTGAGCCCCCCTCCAAGCCAAATCGGGGGGTGGGTGCACAGCCCTAGTACAAACATAAGCAGGATGATCATTTCACCACTTCACCCTAGGACCAAGGTTCCCCAAATTTTGAGGGGTTCAGTGGGCACATTTGGAATTTTGAGAGAGTGTTGTGGGTACTCTCACAAAATGGCTGCCTTGTTGGGAGGCTTGCCCATTCATAAAATGGCTTCCATGGTGGGCTGGCCAGTTACGAAATGCTCATTTCCCAGAAGGCAAATTGGTGAGGCTAAAAGGACGATAACTCGTCCAAGAACCTAATTACAGGGTGGTGGTGGTGGGAAATCTGAGCTCCAAAGTACAAAACTCCTATCTTAAAACCAAATCAAGATGATTCTGGAGGGCAGCACTTTGCTTTGCAACATGGCAGACCCCTAGTTAAAAAAAAAAAGTTAAACTATCTTAAGAAATAAAAAAAAATTCTGGAGAGAGCCTGATGGGCACCAAAAGAGGTGTTCATAGCCAAATTGGTGCCCATGTGTATGATATCAGAAACTTCAGCTATAACCACTACTACACACTGCCTCACACTGCTTTCCTCCCACTGTTGCTGATGAAAACGCCTTTCCCTTCTTGGCCAACCTTAGCGCTCATGCTGCTGTTGCCATGTGACTACAGTGGGTAAAGGCAGGACTGAGGGGCTGTAAAGAAGGTTGACATAACAGCTCCTAGGATGAAGTCTACACCTGGGGCAGAAAATCCCACAAGTGCTCTCCCTCACTAAACTCTTAGAATCAATCATAGAATAGCAGAGTTGGAAGGGGCCTACAAGGCCATCAAGTCCAACCCCCTGCTCAATGCAGGAATCCACCCTAAAGCATCCCTGACAGATGGTTGTCCAGCTGCCTCTTGAAGGCTTCTCGGGTGGGAGAGCCCACCACCTCCCTAGGTAACTGATTCCATTGTCGTACTGCTCTAACAGTCAGGAAGTTTTTCCTGATGTCCAGCTGGAATCTGGCTTCCTTTAACTTGAGCCCGTTATTCCGTGTCCTGCACTCTGGGAGGATCGAGAAGAGATCCTGGCCCTCCTCTGTGTGACAACCTTTTAAGTATTTGAAGATAGCTAAATGTTTGCTGCCTTCTTAAACCACCCCAAATCATTCCCTCAGGCCATTGCGTGAGGGAATGGCCTCTGTCTAA
The DNA here is from genome assembly GCF_023053635.1 of Elgaria multicarinata webbii. Taxonomy (NCBI): domain Eukaryota; kingdom Metazoa; phylum Chordata; class Lepidosauria; order Squamata; family Anguidae; genus Elgaria; species Elgaria multicarinata. The sequence continues at coordinate 6,288,567 of NC_086171.1, read as the reverse complement.
TATGAAGGAACTCACTACCACAAGTTGTAGTGATGGCCACCCATTTGGATGGCTTAAGGGGGTTGGATCAATTCCTGGAGGAGAAGGCTATCAATGGCTACTAGCCCTGATGGTAGTGTGCTACCTCCAGTATCGGAGGGAAGAAGCCTGTGTGCACCAGTTGCTGGGGAACATGGGTGGGAGGCTGCTGTTCATGTCCTGCTTGTGGATTTTCCATGGACAGCTGGTTGGCCATTGTGTGAACAGAATGCTGGACTAGATGGACCCTTGGTCTGATCTGGCATTACTCTTGTCCTGGATCTCCCACCCATCAGCTTCATGAAGATGACCCCTTTGGGTTCTAGTATTTTGAGAGAGGGAGAAAAATGTCTCTGTGGCGATACCCACCTTTCTGTCCCTTAGGTATGGCTGGGGGTTTGTATGTCTAGTGAGTGCGGAATGTTTGACTGAGTGGGTGTGGCTGGTGATGTGGTGAGAAGGAGGAGTATAAATAGAGTGGCTGAGGAGATTGAATTAGTTTTGTTTGTTTGGTGGGAGGTTTGGTTTTAGTCTAGGAGTTTTAGTCTAGCTTGTGCTTCGTAAGAGTGTTTGGTGTGAGGAGTGAGAACTTTAAGGGAATTCGGATTGTTATTTTGAAGATAAAAATATGCGGGTTTGACTTAAATTGAAATACTAAAACTTTCTGACTGTTACAGCAGTACGACAGTGGAACCAGTTACCTAGGGAGGTGGTGGGCTCTCCCACACTAGAGTCGTTCAAGAGGCAGCTGGACAACCCTCTGTCAGGGATGCTGTAGGATGGATTCATGCATTGAGCATGGGGTTGGACTCAATGGCCTTGTAGGCCCCTCCCAACTCTACTATTCTATGATTCTAAGTAACTATGGGCATGTTTAGCCTGGAGAAGAGAAGATTGAGGGGAGACATGATAGCACTCTTCAAATACTTAAAAGGTTGTCACACGGAGGAGAGCCAGGATCTCTTCTCGATCCTCCCAGAGTGCAGGACACGGAATAACGGGCTCAAGTTATAGGAAGCCAGATTCCAGCTGGACATCAGGAAAAACTTCCTGACTGTTAGAGCAGTACGACAATGGAATCAGTTACCTAGGGAGGTGGTGGGCTCTCCCACACTAGAGGCCTTCAAGAGGCAGCTGGTCAACCATCTGTCAGGGATGCTTTAGGGTGGATTCCTGCCTTGAGCAGGGGGTTGGACTCGATGGCCTGTAGGCCCCTTCCAACTCGGCTATTCTATGATTCTATGATTGTTAAATTTCAATAAACTCTACTTTGTGTTCTGTTACCACAAACCATGTGTCAGCTCGGAGTTATTACCTGCTATATTACACAGTGTATAAACATCTAAAAATACACCTGCTGTTCCATTCCTCAGTAATAGAACCTATTTGCCAAAACCCTTCACCTTGTTCCCTCACATATAGGGGAAAGGTTGTGTTGTTTTTACCCTTTCCTCAGGCTTTTCAAGAGGTAGTGCTTGGCTTGAGAAGGGTGTGTTAGGCAAGGCCTTCTGTGTAAGGTCAGTGTCGTCTCAGTCGCCCTCTCCACATTCTCCACACCAGGCATGATTTTGTACACCTCTATCATGTCTCCCCTCAGCCTCCGTTTTTCCAAGCTAAACAATCCCAGCTGATGGAACCTTCCCTCATAGGGGAGATGTTCCAGCATTTGTGTTGCCCCTTTCTGAACCATTAACTCAATGCTGCAGGGCTCTTCTTCTCTTCTTAAGGCTTATTAATTTGGGGGTGTTCAGGACTTATTGTCCAGAGCAGCGATGACCCAGGGCCTTGCTAGACGGTGGGGTAGCCTGGTGTGAGGTCCAGGCCGGCCCCTGTGTGTCCAGATGACGCACAGGGGATCCCGGGCTCAGGCAGGGGTAACCCTCCCTTGCTCAGGATAGCCGGCACTGGTTGTGGCATGGTATTTTCCATGGCCAGCCTGAGACCGTGGGCGTGTAACCCATTCCTCTGCTTTTCCTGGCTACTGCATTTACTCGCGAGTAGCCGGGAAAAGTGGTAGAAGACGCGCTGCAGCCATCAGGGCAGCGTGGGGAGATGGGGGGAAAACAGAGCTGGGGGGATGGGGGAGATCGGAGATTGCGGGCGTGGGGGATTGGAGATCGTGGGGGATGGGGGGAATCAGAGCCATGGGGGATGGGGGGATAGGAGATTGCGGGTGATGGGGGGAATCGGAGCCATGGGGGATGGGGGGGAACCGGAGATTGCGGGGGGGGGGGGAATCATGGCCAGGGTAAGGAAATTGGGGGTGGGGAGGGGGGCAGGGAACCCTGTTTTTAATTTTAAAAATCCGTACCTTACTTGCTGGTGCGCTCCTGCACACCGGGCCCCTTTAAGATTTTAAACAAAATGGCCGACGTGACAGGGCTTTCCTTTACCCCGTTGCGTCGGACACGTGGATAGGAGCGACAGCCCGCGCTACTTCTAGCGCAGGCTGGCCCCTCCACATGCCCGGATTTTAAGGTAGGTCTAGCAAGGCCCCCGGAATCCACTTCTTCATTCGGACTATGGCCGACCCTTTGACTTAAACAGGGAGCTAGGAGCTGCAAATCCGGAACTATGGGGCGATGCCAGTATTAGTCTCGGTCATTCCGTCAAAGGGGAAGGCAGGCCTCCCCTTACTCCAATATACCTCTGTTATGTGTTAGTGAAAACCCTAGCCTTTCTTGCCCCCAAGGGTAACTCGGAAGGTCAGCCATACAAATCACCACTGGGATGGTCTCCGTTAAATATATTCTGGAGGTCACTTTGCACTTCTGACGTGAGGTCAATTGCTGCTTGCTCTGGCATTAGGATAAGCTAATCTTAACAGCAGTGTCAGTTCCTTGGGGAGGCGTGTGAGGCCGCCAAGGGTTTTAATAATTACATCCTGAAAGGCTCATGTTCAGGCCAGGAAAGCCAGGGCTGTATCGGAGGCGGAGGACGTCTCACACCAAGCTGGCTGGTTATTTCTTCCACGGGACAGTGGATGTTGACCTCAGCGGAGGCCATATTGAAAAAGAAATGCAGGCATGTCTGACGGAATGCAGAGGCATGCCAACCTAGGGGGCATCTACACTATAGCTTAAAACGTTACTGTTTGCCCTTGTTCCGTTATTAATTCTAACGTTACTATTTTTAACGGAGCTCACTAGCGTTATTTATTTACCATTTCCTGTTACGTTATACCGGAGCACACTGTTTTATTGCCCCGTTGTCTGATCCTTGATCCTGTCCTTTCTGTGATCCTCCCAATGCTCAGACTGTCTCTCCTATGATCCTCCCACTTCTGTTTTTGTGTTTTCTGTGCCTACTTTTTCCATCCCTTTATGCACGGAGGGGAAGTTGTCCCAACCAGGAAGGAGAGTGGAGGATTACGTGGCATCGGATTTACAATGCGACAGGGAGCACAGCGATAGAACAGTGCACAATGAAAGCTAAACAACGCTGCAGAAGGGTAACAACGGAAAGGTAAAATGGAACATAATTTAACTATAAAACGTAATGAAGAACGCGTCATGTGACCAGTGACGTAATCAGAGCCATATGTACCGTTATAGATACAATAGTGTAGATTCACCCCAAAGCGCCTTTTACACATTACACAGTAGCAAATCTGGGTATACCACAGTGTGTACACCTGACAGGGGGCTGGAGATGGCCTCCCTCTCTAGGATACATGTGCTTGTTGAAGTCAGAATGAACATGTTCAGGGGCATCAGTAAAAACGTATAGCGCATGAGCTCCTGAGCTCATTTTCGATAAAAAAACCCACAAGAAACAAAATGGCGGGCACGACGTCCTCTTCCTCCCAGGACGTTGCGCACTGCGTGTAGACTGAGGGAGAGGATCTTGCGATCAGCATATCGCGGGATCCTACCCCTCCACCCCACTGGTCTAGACATGCCCTCAGTTTTCTCCCTCTCTGCTGTCCTCCTGCCAGCAGGCAAAGAACGCTGTATTTAACTTGGCCTTTGGAGTGCAAGCGGGTCTGTTGAACTAGATGCTGTTTTTTAGTCTGTTGTTGCTGTGTTTTTAATTGGGTTTTAATGTATTTGTTTATTGTTGTTTTTATCATTGATGGTAAGCCGCCTCGAGCGCCAGTTTTGGTAGAAAGGCAGGTTACAAATCAAATAAATAAATAAATAAGGATGGAGAACGGGATGGAGGGAACTTGAAGTTGCCCATCAACCTTAGCACCTGGGGTCGATCTACACCAAGCAGGATATAACACTTTTAAAACAGTATGAAAATGGTATATGTAATGTGACCTGGGCCTGAACAGTTGTCATAACCCTTATAAACCGTTATAAGCAGTAATGTAGATCCTGCCCAGGATAGCAGACTTGAACAGCTCACCTGATCACAGTTCCCCCAATAGGGCGAGATGCATCATATTTGTATTTTAAATCTGTATTTCATAGAATCATAGAATCATAGAATAGCAGAGTTGCAAGGGGCCTACAAGGCCATTGAGTCCAACCCCCTGCTCAATGCAGGAATCCACCTTAAAGCATCCCTGACAGATTTCTGCTGCTGATTTTATCTTGGTTGTGCTATTATTTATTTATTTATATAGCACCATCAGTGTACATGGTGCTGTACAGAGTAAAACAATAAAATAGCAAAACCCTGCCGCATAGGCTTACATTCTAATAAAATCATAATAAAACAATAAGGAGGGGAAGAGAAGGCACCAAACAGGCACAGGGTAGAGTAAAACTAACAGTATAAAAGTCAGATCAAAATCAAGTTTTAAAAGCTTTAGGAAAAAGAAAAGTTTTTAGCTGAGCTTTAAAAGCTGCGGTTGAACTTGTAGTTCTCAAATGTTCTGGAAGAGAGTTCCAGGCGTAAGGGGCAGCAGAAGAAAATGGACGAAGCCGAGCAAGGGAAGGAGAGACCCTTGGGCAGGTGAGAAACATGGCATCAGAGGAGCGAAGCGCACGAGCGGGGCAATAGTGTGAGATGAGAGAGGAAAGATAGGAAGGAGCTGGGCTGTAAAAAGCTTTGTAGGTCAACAGGAGAAGTTTATATTGGATTCTGAGGTGAATTGGAAGCCAATGAAGAGATTTCAGAAGTGGAGTAACATGGTCAGAGCGGCGAGCCAAGAAGATGATCTTAGCAGCAGAGTGGTGGACAGAAACCAACGAACTGATGTGAGAAATATTGTATTTTATATCATGTTTTTATACTGTTTGTTTTATACTTCGAATGGTTTTGAATTTTTTGTAAACCACCCAGAGACCTTCGGCTATGGGGCGGTATAAAAATGCAATAAAATAAATACATATTTGTGTTTAAATTATAGCAACAATTTCTAAATTGGCGTGGATGCATACAAATTAGTACAGGCAAGCTTTCAAAAATCTGTGCCCTCGTTTGTCTCTTTTTTGGGTGGGGGCAATGAATTTGCTCTTTTTTGGTGATGTTCAAATGACCACCCTAACACACACGCTGAACATTCACTGAGAACCTTAAACGCAAAGGCGTTTGCTGGATTTAGCGGAAGGGGCCTTCCTTATGTGAAAAACAAGGAAAATCGTGAAAAAGATTTTCGGGGGAGGGAAGTGGTGTGTGCGTCTTTGTGGGGGAGGGTAATTTTGATTTTAAAATGTCACTGTTGTTTTTAATTTTCCTGGGGTGGGGTGGGGTGGGATATTAGCTCTTGTCCGCCTTGATCCATTTTGCACTAAGCCTCCTTACATTTGGGCCTCTGTGCCCTGCCAGAAGCAAGCCCTTCCAAAAGCCCACAGGCTTCCTTGATTCAAAGCCCTGTGTGAGGTTTCCTTCTCATTCCCTCACCTCACCAGAAAATCTATAGCTGTCAGCTTCCATCTAAGCAGTGTGAATAACTGTGAACATTCCGTAGCACCGCACAAGATCTCAGTCAAAGCCAGACTTTTTAGGAGCAAGAACGTAGTGGTGGCAACCAACTGGCGATAGATACCCTATTGTCTGAACGAGATAGAGCTCTGTGCCTATGCATCTGCCTAGGGCCAGCTGCCTTCCTTGCCCAGAATGCTGTTTCTACTGGTACTGCTGTCTGCTTGCCACCATCTTGGAAGCTCTACTACACATTTAGATCGCATTGGCTCAGAACCAAAACCAGAAGCACCATCTGACTCCCCAACCAGTCAGACCCAAAACATCAACAATGACCAATTTCCCGAGAGGTTCCCCCAGATCGCCTCTCCCCCATCCCACCATACCAATTCCCCTTCCCGTCAATCTCCAGTGTTCTTTCCCCAACGCGGCGGGCTCACCTTTATCCAACACCGGCCCAAAGATAGCCAAGCTGTCGTTAACGGTGGTGCAGTTCCACCTCCTCCCCCGGAACTGGTGCTGGCATTCCTGGATGCCAATCTTCACCCCTTCGGCTACGCTGGGCATGATCTCCACATAGTTCCGGCAGAACCGCAGTTGTTTGGGCACCAGGCCGGGAATGCTGCCGCACAGAATGGGTTGTGTCCCCAAAGAGGAATATTGATGGCCAATAGCCAAGGACCTAAAAAAAAACAAAGGGCAGTGTGGTCATTCCATTCTCAGGAGAAGTTGCCATCCACCCAATTTTGATAACCCCTTCCCCCCAAAACGCCAAGAGTTGAGTTCCAGTTCCAGCTCCAGGTTTTGGAGGGCCCATGGTCAAGACATCCTCAATGAGTCAAACTTCTCACCACCATGGTCATCAGCTGCTCTTGCTTCTCCTCCTCCTCCACTTTCTCACCATTGCTCCCATTTGCTTACTTGGTAGCATCTCCTGCTCCTCCTTTTCACCACCACCATTTTCTGGGCTTGACTGAGAGGCAGGTGAACAAGCAGGTTGCCATGGTGAAGCAGAGGAGCAATTCTTGTCAGTGGGCCACTGACAGGGTGGGGACCCTTGACAGATGCCCAACCATGCCTACCCTTGAGGACAGTCCTGCTGAGTTCATTCTTGGGCCCAACCGGTTTTCACATCCAACCAGTCTATTTCAAATCTGGAATTTCCAAGGGAAAGCTTTCCGAGAGATAGTGTAATTTATCTGGTAAAGGATTGGCTTTGGAGCCTCAAAATGGCGGGTCCGTATCCCTGCTCAGAGGCATATTTATGGCATGTCTTGGCTACACAGTAGGTTTATTTAAGTAATTACATATTAAAAGCAGTTATAATAATAATAATAATAATAAATTTATTTCTTGCCCGCCTCTCCATTTTGATCGAGGCAGGGGAAAACAATAAACAATAAAATACATAATACTCAGTTAAAACATAATATACATTGTTAAAAACATCCTAAAAACATTTAAAAAACATCTTAAAATTCCACTGGATTGGCCTGCCGGAAGAGATCAGTCTTTATAGCTTTCTTGAATGTTAGTAGACTGTCAAGCTGACGACTCTCCTCCGGCAGGCCGTTCCACAGTCTGGGAGCAGCAGAAGAGAAGGTCCTCTGGGTAACTGTTGTTAATCTAGTTTTTACTGGCTGAAGTAGATTCTTCCCAGAGGACCTGAGTGTGCGGTGCGGATTGTATGGGAGAAGGCGAACCCGCAGGTAGGCTGGACCCAAACCATGTAGGGCTTTAAAGATGATAACCAACACTTTATACTTTGCCCAGAAACTAATTGGCAGCCAGTGAAGAGATTTTAAAACTGCTGTAATGTGGTCACCCCTAGATGTACCGGTGACCAGCCTGGCTGCCATATTTTGAACTAGTTGAAGTTTCCGGACTAGGCACACAGGTAGCCCTATGTAGAGCGCATTGCAGAAGTCGAGCCTTGAAGTTACCAGCGCGTGCACTACCGTCTTTAGGTCTTCCAACTCTAGGAAGGGGTGCAGGGTGGTAAACTAAAAATAATGTTGTTGATGATGATGTTGGTGATGATGTTGATGACCTCATCAAACACCCTACACCCTACTATACATACTCCCCCAAAACAATCTTGGAAAATGCAGATCATAAAATGTACAGGGACAGAACAATTCATATGGACACCCAATACCTTGCAACCGACCAGACCTAACAGTTATAGACAACAAGAAAAACACACCTACTTCATAGACAAATGGCAAAAATGTTGCAGGAAAAGAAGAGGAAAATATACACCACTGGCTATGGAAGCTAAAGAACTATGGCAACAGGAAAACATCACAATTATTCTGTAAGTTACATCAGTCACCGGCATCCCATCAAATAATAATAAAAAAAACTGTACAGAAAACCTTCAGAAATTGGGCCTACCAAAATACACCCACACCAACATGCGGAAAGCAGTCATGCTTAAAACATGCTCAATAGTCAGGAAATTTAAAGACAGCATGACTTGGCAAAGCTCGTCATGTTCATTTAGAAAAACCGCCCTGAGTATGAAAAGAGAGGTAATAATAATGTCTAAGAAGTAGGGGTGTGCACGGACCCCCCGCTCCGCTTCACTTCCAGATCCGCGATTTGCGGATTGGGCCGCTCCGCCCCGCCCCCGCTCCGCCTATGTCCACTCCGCTACGCTCGGAGCTCCGGATCCGGATCGGAGCTCCGTTTCCCCCCCCCATAGGCTTGCATTAAGCTAAAAAAGTATACAACTTTTTTTCTGTGAAAGTTAGAAACCTCACGTTTGGCACCATGACACCTCATGGAGGTATACACACGCACGCCAAGACTCAAGGCAATCCCATCATCCCCTGATTTTTGGGGAATTTATGAAAACCGGGCACCCCATTCACACCCCTTTCCATAGCTCTGTCAATTTGCACGTTAAAAATCTCAAACTCGCCACCATGAAAGCTTATCCAGGGGTGCACACGCACGCCAAGACTCAAGGCAATCCCATCATCCCCTGATTTTTGGGGAATTTATGAAAATCGGGCACCCCATTCACACCCCTTTCCATAGCTCCGTCAATTTGCACGTTAAAAATCTCAAACTCGCCACCATGATAGCTTGTCCGGGGATACATATGCACACTGAGACTCAAGGCAGTCCCATCATCCCCTGATTTTTGGGGAATTTATGAAAATTGGGCACCCCATTCACACCCCTTTCCATAGCTCCGTCAATTTGCACGTTAAAAATCTCAAACTTGCCACCATGATAGCTTGTCCAAGGATACGTACGCATGCCGAGACTCAAGGCAGTCCCATCATCCCCTGATTTTTGGGGAATTTATGAAAACCGGGCACCCCATTCACACCCCTTTCCATAGCTCCGTCAATTTGCACGTTAAAAATCTCAAACTCACCACCATGAAAGCTTATCCAGGGGTGCATACGCATGCCAAGACTCAAGGCAGTCCCATCATCCCCTGATTTTTGGGGAATTTATGAAAATCGGGCACCCCATTCACACCCCTTTCCATAGCTCCGTCAATTTGCACGTTAAAAATCTCAAACTCGCCACCATGAAAGCTTATCCAGGGGTGCACACGCACGCTGAGACTCAAGGCAGTCCCATCATCCCCTGATTTTGGGGGAATTTATGAAAACCGGGCACCCCATTCACACCCCTTTCCATAGCTCCGTCAATTTGCACTTTAGAAACCTCAAACTCGCCACCATGATAGCTTGTCCAGGGAGACATACGTACGCCAAGACTCAAGGCAGTCCCAGCGGCAGAGCCCGGTAAAGGACCAAGGGAGAGGGGGGCCTTACCTGCCTCCGTCCGTGGTCCGTCGGCGTCTTCAATTGAGCCCGCGGTTCCACCAGGAAGTCTGGCTTCCTGGTGGAACCGCGGGCTCAATTGAAGATGCCAACGGACCACGAACGGAGGCAGGTAAGGGAGAGGAGGGCGGGGAGGGGGTTACCGGGCCCTGCCGCCGTCGCTGCATGGGCGACAGCGACAGCGGCAGGGCCCGGTAAACCCCACTTACCTTTCTGGCGGAGCTCTGATGATCTCACCTCCACACCCGTCATGTTTTGAAAAATGAATGAGGGTCTTTATTTTATTTATTTATTTATTTATTTATTTATTGCACTTATATACTGCTCCCATAGCCAGGGCTCTCTGGGCGGTTTACAGAAATTCTAAAATTAAGATAAAAACGAGTATACAAAATTTAACATTCTAAAACACAGAACATACACGCATAAAGCATAAAAAACCGTTAAAAAACTATACATGTGGGTGATTAAGATGTGCCGCCATATGCCTGGGCAAAGAGGAAAGTCTTAACCTGGCACCGGAAAGATAGCAGCGTTGGCGCCAGGTGAGCCTCGCCAGGGAGATTATTCCATAGTCTGGGGGCCACCACCAAAAAGGCCCTGTCCCTCGTTGCCACACTCTGAGCCTCTCTCGGAGTAGGCACCCGGAGGAGGACCTTAGATGTTGAACGTAGTGACCGGGTATATTCACGTCGGGAGAGGCGTTCCGTCAGGGATTGTGGTCCCAAGCCGTGTAAGGCTTTATAGGTCAAAACCAGCACCTTGAATTGGGCTCGGAAACATACAGGCAGCCAGTGCGAGCGGACCAGAGCAGGTGTTATATGGTCGAACGTTATTTGAGGCTTCCAAGACAACTCATGTTAGAGGGAAATGTCTCCTTCCGTATGAACTCTGTTCCACTATGGAGGTCCTTCTCTGCATACTTTTACCATCTGAAGCACGGTTAGTGGGCACCAGAGAGAGAGAGAGAGAGAGAGAGAGAGTGTCTCAGTTGTGGCCCCCGGCTTAATGAAACAATTTGCCAGAGGAGACGTAATTGGCTCCTTTACTGCCTGCCTTTTACTGGGCAGCGAAGACTGTTTTACTCCTGTGAGCATTGACTTAAATTGGCCTCCTGCATGCTGTTTTCACTGTTACATTTATACTACTTTAGAATCATACAATCATAGAATAGCAGAGTTGGAAGGGGCATGCAAGGCCATCGAGTCCAACCCCCTGATCAATGCAGGAACCCACCCTAAAGCATCCCTGACAGAATTTGTCTGTTTTTATTTGTGTTTATAGCTTGTCGTTGGCATATTTTAATGGTGAGCTGCCTTCTGCATGCCTCAGTGTGGAAAGGCTGAATAACAAATGGGAAGTAAAATAACGACGCCGTTGTCTTGGAATATCAGGCCTTGAACTCATGGCAACCCTTAGCCTGGTTTACATAATCAAAAGGGGGCGAATCAGAGGTTGACAGGAGTTGAAGGAGAGTTATTCCCAAACCCTGACAAAAATTAGTAGGTTTCACTTCTCTTCCAGCTCAGGATAAATGATTGTGCAAATAGTACAAAATGTGATTATCGACATAGATATACAAAATTCCCAGTTCCCTGAAGCTGCTCCTTGACCTAAAAGTGAACCAAGATGGGTGTGTTTGGCTGCTGGACATACCCTGGGATTCCTTGGTCATGTAGACAAGGCCATTGAGACTAGGGCTGTGCACAGACCCCGCGATCCACTTCGGATCCCAATCTGCAACTTCCGGATCGGGTCTGCTCCACGTTGATTTGCCAGTGGTCTGCTTCGCTTCGCTGCAGAGCTCCGGATGCGAATGGAGCTCCGCAGCAGTGGCGGTGCCGGTGCCGCCAGGTAAGGCCCCCTCCCTCCTCCCCCCTTACCTGCATCCGTCTGCGATCCGGTGGCTGCTTCATCTGAGCCTGAGGACTCGGCCTGGTCTTCCGGTTTGAGTCCTCGGGCTCAGTTGAAGCCGCAGACGGACCATGGACGGACACAGGTAAGACCCCCCCTCCCCTTATCCGCTTACCTGGCTCTGTCGCCGTCGCTGCACAGGCAGCGGCAGCGCCAGGTAAGGCCCCCTTACCTTTTTTTCAGAGCTCTGGATCGAGGCAAAGGATCCGCCTTCATCTCGATCCGCTCTGCGACGCTCCGCTGCCCCCCCCCCGATCCTCTTCGCCTCTGCCTTAAGGGAGATCCGAAGAGAAGCGGAGCACAGCCCTAATTGAGGCCAGGGCCACTTTGCCTGACCTGCTATTTCCAATCAACCTCCTAGCAAGCTGACATCTGGCTTTTTGCCATGGTGGCCGGGTGAAAACAAGGAAATGCATCACCAAAGATGTGACCCTCGCTCAGTCTGCTGTCCAGGGGTTAAGAACTCTTGATGGACAACTTCAAGGCCTCTGTTGCTCTAATTTCCGATGCGTCTTTATCTTTTAATTCGACTTGGACTGGAGAGCCTTCAAACAGAGGACTGTCTTCTGGCAGCTCTTTAAATAAAGGACTGTCCTCTCTAAAGTAGGACACCTGGCCACCCTGCTTTTCACCTACTACCATGAAAAGAGGCCTAGCTGTTCTAAGCTGGAAATAAAATGTAACTTTATTTTAATAACCTCAAAATGCATGACATGACCTTGGAGGTCCATTTGGTGACTTCGTCCTGGAAACTTGTCACCATGTGCTCTGCTTACCATTGTTTCCTTTAAAATCTTGTACCTCCTTGAAGACACCAGGATAACTGATTTGGGCAAATGAATGCTGGCTCCAGGTTTTGGGGAAAACACTCTAAATGGGCCCCCTCCCACTGTGAGTCATCACCATTGCTACCAGCTTCTGTTACTCTTTCTTCCTTCCCACTATTGCTACGGTGAGCTTGCTTAAGAACATAAGAAGAGCCCTGATGCTGAATCAGACCGAGGGTCCATCTAGTCCAGCACTCTGTTCACACGGTGGCCAACCAGCCGTTGACCAGGGACCAACAAAGCAGGACATGGTGCAACAGCACCCTCCCACCCATGTTCCCCAGCAACTGGTGCACATAGGCTTACTGCCTGGAATACTGGTGGTAGCACACAACCATCAGGGCTAGTAGCCCTTGATAGGCTTCTCTTCCAGGAATTGATCCAACCCCCTTTTAAAGCCATCCAAATTGGTGGCCGTCACCACATCTTGTGGTAGTGAGTTCCATAATTCAACTATGCACTGTGTGAAGAAGTACTTTTTATTTTATTTCTATTATTTTGGCAAACCGTTTGATATATTTGAAAATGCAAGTTTACAGTTGCCCATGTCCAGCATTTACTAAGACAAGTTGTGTGTGTGTGTATGTGTGTGTGGGGTGGGTGGGGTGGGGACCTCAAGCCTGAAATTCTGGAAGCAGGAGGCTTGTATTTATGGGGAGTGCAGAAATATGAGCCTTGTGATTCACCGTTTACATGGTGAATTTTAACAGCACATTTCTATTACCAGCCCTTATGTATTTGATTTTAGGGATTGTATAGATTTTTTATAATGATTGTGGTTATTGTTTAGTCATTATGCTTTGGGCTAGGGATGGGCAACTCCTCTCACGTCTTGTTCACACTCAGCTTGCAGGACTCCCACTGATTGCTCAACCCTGTGGTGCAGGGCCGGTGCTACCATAGAGGCCACTCGGGCGGCCGCCTAGAGCGCCAAGCTAAGAGGGGCGCCGGGCACAGCGCAGCACTCACACGCATTGGTTGTGAGCCAGCCCGGCCTGAGGATTCAGCTGGGCCTGGGCGGGCGAGATGGCGCCCCACACCCGCCCAGCCGAAGCGAAGCCAGGGACGCTGGGGTGGGGCTGGGGCGGATCCACGTTTGGACCCAGAAGAGAGAGAGAGAGAGAGAGAGAGAGAGAGAGAATGTATGGGTGAATGGGGTGCAGGGGGTCTTTGAGTGAATGCATGTGTTCATGCGTGTGTTTGGAGTGAGTGATGCTGAGTGTGTGCGTATGAGAGTTGGGGGGAATGATTTGGAGGTGATATTCCTGTTAAATAATGCATTTTAGACCCATAGACGTTCCTTTCCAATTTGTTTGCTATAATTGGCATGACGTATTTCCTGCACTTTAAAATAAATTTAGCTGTTTCAAGTTTTGTGCTTCTTATTTTTTCCAGGAAACATTTGTTCTTAAAAATCCAAGTTGGCTTTTTTTTGGGGGGGGGGTAGGTGGGGTGAAAGTAGCTCACCTTGCCTAGGGTGCAAAATAGTCTGGCACCGGCCCGGCCCTGGTGTGCATGTGGGGCAAGGGACCAGATGGTCCACGGGCGCCTTTTGAGAGCTCTCACCTTCTTTTCTTTTCATTTTTTGTCCATGAGCCATGATTTACGCAAATTCACAGCTGGGAATGTTTTCAGAAATCACAATTTGTGCAAAGTTGCAGCCATAAATAGCACGACCTGCATAAAAATTCAGGCATAAGGGACCACTTACGCCTGCAATTTTGCACAAATTTTGCACAATTTGCACCACTTATGGCCAAGATTTTGCACAAATTGTGGTTTCTGTGTATGGTTATTTATTTATTTATTTATTTGTGACATTTATATACCGCCCCATAGCCAAAGCTCTCTGGGCGGTTTACAAAAGTTAAAAACAGTAAACATTAAAAGTATACAAAATTAAAAAAAAAAAACCCATAAAAACAGCAGTATAAAAACAACAGTATAAAAACAACAGTATCCATTTAAAAACAACGTATTTATAAGAAAAGGAATTGAGAATAAAACGGCCAGTATCATACTGCCCTTATAGAAATTAATGGTGAGACCACACTTAGAATGCGGTGTACAGTTCTGGTCACCACACCTAAAAAAGGATATTAAAGAGCTGGGAAAAGTGCAGAAAAGGGTGACTAAAATGATTAAGGGGCTGGAGCATCTCCCCTAGGAGGGAAGGTGACATCAACTGGGATTGTTTAGATTGGAAAAAAGGAGACTAAGGCCATAGCTAGTCCTAAGGTTTATCCCTGGATCGTCCAGGGGTCAAACCTGTTCATCTAGGTGACACACAGGGGGATCCAGTGCTCAGGCAGGGGCGAACCCTGGATGGTCCCAGGATAAACCTTCGGTCTAGCTTTGGCCTAAGAGGAGGCATGATAGAGTTGTACAAAATTATGCCTGGTGTGGAGTATGTGGATAGGGAGATATTTTTCTCCCTCTCTCAAAATACGAGAACCCAAAGAGGTCATCCCATGAAGCTGATGGGTGGGAGATCCAGGACAAATAAAAGGAAGGACTTCTTCACACAGCGCATAGTTAAATGATGGAACTCACTATCACAAGATGTTGTGATGGCCACCAATCTGGATGGCTACAAAAGGGGGTTTGTTTGTTTGTTTGTTTATTTATTACATTTTTATACCGCCCAATAGCCGAAGCTCTCTGGGCAGTTCACAAAAAATGGATAATTTTTTGTGAACCGCCCGTTGGATAAATTCCTGGAGGCAAAGGCTATCAACGGCTACTAGCCCTGATGGCTGTGTGCTATCCCCTGTATCTGAAGCAGTAAGCCTGTGTGCACCAGTTGCTGGGGAACATGGGTGGGAGGGTGCTGTTGCCCCATGTCCTGCTTGTTCATCCCTGGCCAATGGCTGGTTGGCCACTGTGTGGACTAGATGGACCCTTGGTCTGATCCAGCATCAGGGCTCTTCTTATGTTCTTATGTCCCCTGTGTGAATTGTGCAAATTGCGATTTGCAAAAATATGTTATTTAAAAGTGGGAAAGTGTGCGCTTGCTGACTCAGTGTCTGGGGGTGTGGGGAGAGCTGGCAAAAACTTACCGAGTTTCACCCCCAAAACAGATTCCTCCAATATCCCGACTTTGGGTATTAGTGAGTGGAAAGGCATTAGGGAAGGCTCCCATGAAATAAATAACACTGATCAGAAGTGGAATGAGATACAAGAGTGTTTCTCTGGAAACAACTTAAGACAGGGAGAGTCCCTATTTTTCACCCACTCTTCCAGAAGCAACACGACTGGCCAATGAGTAATTTGCTAATTAGCGATTTTTCAAAGCAATGCAAAACATGTTGGGGATACATCTGCAAAGTACTGCGAGTTCACGACTGGAGTCAGCAAACGCTTGCTGGAAGTCATCTTTCTTTTAGACAAGCCTGGGGCAACGCATATAGCTATGTGATAAAGTCAAGATGAGTTGGCTTTTTCAGGTGTTGTGTGTGTGTGTGTGTGTCTGTGTGAGTTCCAGTCATTGTTCAACACACCTGCAGACCATGGCCACAGCTAAACCTAAGGTTTATCCTGGGATCATCCAGGGTTCGCCCCTGCCTGAGCACTGGATCCCCTGTGTGTTTTAGCTCCACACACCCCTCCATGCCTCTATTTTGCTCTGGGCTGCGGTAGACGGACCTTGGGATTCTAGTACAAAAAAAAAGAAAGTAGACTCCATAGGGTTGAAGTCAGCCAACCCCTGATCTAAGATGCCAAGGCCAACCTTTCATTGTGGACATTTGTGGTTTACTGAAAGCAACCCACTTTATGTTCCTACCTAATTGTCTTAGGAGATTGTACAAGAGTGCCTTCTACAAACTCTGGTTGGTGGCCCAGCTATGCCCCTATCTGGACAGGGACAACCTGGCTTCAGTTGTCCATGCTCTGGTAATCTCCAAGTTAGATTACTGCAATGCACTCTATGTAGGGCTGCCTTTGAAGACGGTTCGGAAGCTGCAGCTCATGCAAAATGCAGCGGCCAGATTGATTTTGGGAACCAGAAGGTTCGACCATATAACACCTGCTCTGGTCCGCTTGCACTGGCTGCCTGTATGTTTCCGAGCCCAATTCAAGGTGCTGGTTTTGACCTATGAAGCCTTACACGGCTTGGGACCACAATACCTGACGGAACGCCTCTCCCGACGTGAATATACCCGGTCACTACGTTCAACATCTAAGGTCCTCCTCCAGGTGCCTACTCCGAGAGAGGCTTGGAGTGTGGCAACGAGGGACAGGGCCTTTTCGGTGGTGGCCCCCAGACTGTGGAATGATCTCCCTGATGAGGCTCGCCTGGCACCAACGCTGCTATCTTTCCAGCGCCAGGTTAAGACTTTCCTCTTTGCCCGGGCATATGGCGGCACATCTTAATCACCCACATGTTTAGTTTTTTAAACGGTTTTTAATGCTTTATCTGTGTATGTTCTGTGTTTTAGAATTTTAAATTTTGTATACTCGTTTTTATCTCAATTTTAGAATTTCTGTAAACCGCCCAGAGAGCCCTGGGTATGGGAGCGGTATATAAGTGCAAATAATAATAATAATAATAATAATAATAATAATAATAATAATAATAATAATAATAATTGTCTTAGGAGGCTGTCCTCTGGGTGCCTCCACCACTCACAATGATGCTATGGGTGCTACCAGGGAAACAGCTTTCTTGGTAGTGGTCCCCATCTTTGAAATGCTCTTCCCATGGAGATCCACCATAGACTCTATCTGGGGAATGTAAGCATGTGGAATGGTACTGGGTTTGCCAGCTCTAACTACTTTGTAAATAGGTTTATGAGAGTGTGCCTTCTTGGTTTATAATGTGTTTACCGGTCTCCTGAAATGTGTACTCCTCCAACAGACTCTTGGAATGAATATATATATATATATATATATATATATATATATATATATATATGAATGATTTTTCTCTTACAGGTCAGAGCATGCCATATAATTGGAAGCATTGCCTTGTCAACGGAGACCGGTCAGACTCGACTCAATTCATACCTTAGAGCTGTTTACGGAACCATAAATGTTCTCATCCTTGAATTTCTCTCTCTCTCTCTCTCTCTCTCTTCTAAACCCCAGTAAAATGTTTGAGTTTATTTATTTTATTTAAATAAAATAACTTTTGTAAACTCTCTGGGCGGTTTACAAAAGTTAAAAAGCGTGGACATTTAAAAAGTATACAAAATTTTAAACCATCAAAAATATAAAAACAACAGTATAAAACACCAGTATCCATTTAAACAACAACAGTTCTGGGGTCCGTTAAAAAACAAACTAACTTAGCATATGATGTTAAATGCAGTTAAATGCCTGGGAATAGAGAAAAGTCTTGACCTGGCGCCGAAAAGATAACAATGTTGACGCCAGGCGAGCCTCATCGGGGAGATCATTCCACAGTCGGGGGGCCACCACCGAAAAGGCCCTCTCCCTTGTTGCCATCCTCCAAGCTTCTCTCGGAGTAGGCACCCGGAGGAGGACCTTAGATGTTGAGCGCAGTGTAGGGGTAGGTTCATGTCGGGAGAGGCGTTCTGTCAGTTCAGACTCCATAATAGCCTTGTAGTTTGGAATGGCCACATTGTGAAGACTGAATGCCACCGTGGGTCCCCAGGGGTATGGAGGTTGGCCATATATGCATCACACACACACACACACACACACACACACACACACACACACACCAAAAAAAGAGGGCAAAAGAGGGTGAGGATTTGCATAGAATTGGCATATGCTAATTCATGGGCAAAATCCACCATTAATCTTACTTAGAGCTTTTTCACACCAGCGTTATACTGTGCAATCACTGTGAATTGCGTGCAAAGGACTCCGAAGTTTTCCATCTCATAATCTGCTTTTATTGTGAAGTACTCTGAAGTTTTGCAGTTTATAATCTGCTTTGACTCTGAAGTACTCCCATGCACCCTGCTTTGATTGTGCTATGAAGACCTATTTTGCTACTAGTTTTGGAGCGAATCATTTGTTGTTTTCCGAGCGGCCACTGGGGCACAGGAGCAGGATTTGAGACTCTTAATCTTCAAATTAAACAAATGCTTACATCTGTGTAAGTTTTAAAGATAAAGGCATCAAAATTGGCACAGTAATAGATATTAAGGAGAGCTTTAAGCATACCAAATTTGAATCAGATTGGGTCATCTGTTGATTTTTTATTTATTTTTACATTTCCCCCCTTAAACCCTTTTCCTGGTATGCACAGGATCATAGGAGCGCTGCCGCCCGGGGTGTGATTTACCTAGCAACAACAACAACAACAGCTTAGAGCTATAGGGGATAATTTGAAGGAAACAGGTACGTGAGATGAAGCTATTTGAGTAGTTCCTCTGAAGGAATGGGACTTGTTAGGCATGACTAACACATCCATTTCAATGGGTCTACTCTATGCATGACTTAAGCTGGATTTTACACTGTACGTATAGATCAGGGTTAGGGTTAAAACTTAAATCATTACTAGAATTTAAATAGAAATATAATATATCCCAGCCTAGTAGAGACGATCTGTAGGGTCTACCTGCTCTGCCTCCTGTCCAGGTGTTATATGAGGATGAGCAATCACAAGGCCTAATGCTCTCCCGTGTTATGGAGCATTCTTTTTCAACTGGACTTGGAGTGGACCGCTCTACAAATTGAGGGCGCTTTCAAACAGAGGACCTTCCTCTGTAAAGTAGGATCCTGACCACCCTAGCACCGGATATGCGGCAGGGTTTTTGCCCATGTGATCCAACGTGGGGACAACAGCAGGGAGCCCAGCTGGCAGATACATCATCATCAACACAAATGAGCACGAGCCAGGCTGGGTCATGTGGTACGGCTTGACGCCCTATGAAAGCTCTGAGACTTCCAAGAAGGGGCTTCAGCTGTGGGGTTTCCAGTGAGAGGTCCTCTCCCACACATCAGTCCCTCTCAACCAGTGCTGGTTCTGATGGTTCTCACAGCGTCTTATGACTTCACATTAAAACCACGTGGCAACAAGAAAGCCATGAGGAATGCCTAAGAAAACGTTGACCGAAAAATCCCTAAAAGCCAGCAAGAGAAGGACGGTGGCAGTGTGTGTGTGTGAGAGAGAATTCCATAGCTGCTGCTATTGAGAGGGCCCTTCCCTGGTAATGCAATCCATTTCACCTCCAAAGGTAAGGGCACCCCTGACTTGGAAAACTTGGAAGATTTCAGGGAAAAGGAGTCTAACCTATGGTGCTCCCGGACATGCTGGTTTTCTGTGTGCAGGGATTTTCTTTTATTGTACAGAGGAATAACTAACCATGTGAGCCCCTGTCCTTCTGAAGTAGTACAGGTTGACCACTTCAGTGAAAACTTGGGCCTACCTGAAATTCCGGGCGAGAGGAGGGGAGACCTCACGTTGCGATTAACGCGAGATCTCACCCCCGTTTACACGTAAGGCGCGGCAACCTCAGTAAGAGAGGCGTCGCGCCCGCTATTTTAATTTTTTTAAAAGGGGACAGAGTGCACGAACACTCGTGCACAAAGGTAAGATTTTTAAAAAAGAAAATATTAATTTCCCCATGCCCCCCACCCTACCTCCGATGGGTGCAGTGCTCCTGGCTCCGTGTGAGTAATCGCGTGGAGCCAGGTAAACCCGTGGAAACGGGCTGGAAACCTGCAGGCGGGAAACCCGCGGAAACGGTCCCGGGCTGGAAAAAACGGGCCCAAAGGGTACGGCTGTATCCCGGGGCAAGGGAGGGATGATTCCTCCCTGATCCCAGGATTATTATTATTATTATTTATTTATTTATATAGCACCATCAATGTACATCATCTGGACACACTGAGACAATCCCGGAGTTCGTGCCAGGAGAACCTTCCTCCACACAAAGAAGCGATTCCTAAGCTCTGTGCCAGAAAGGATGGCTAGCATGTCATGGGAAATACAAGAAGTACATAACTACAAGTCACCCTGACTTGAAGTGGCCACCAAAAATGGTTACTGGCTACATCCCTGAATGAGTTTCCATTCTGGCCTGCTATCCTGCTATCCTTTTAACCAGCCTTTGTTTTGGGTAAGTAGTTAATTCTGCTGCATTGGATCAGTGCAGAGATGTCACAATGCAGGCTTCAGAGGAAGAACAGGAGCCGAGCTACCCAAGTTTTGGGCTAACTCCCATCAAGTAGGTTCGAGGTGAGCAATTTTGCCCGAGAAAGATTTTGCAATCATTCAAACATTTTCAATCAGTTGCCTGAATTTGTTTGGGCTGCAGGCCATGAAAACAGGCTGATTATCAAACACCTACAACATTTATTCATTAAGGATGGGAGAGACAGCAATTTTGCAGCTTGCTTAAATTCTCCGAAAATCACCTCGAAGGTTGCTGGGGTTCCTCTCGTTTTCAACCTGTTTTTCGGGTCATGTGAATGGAGTAAGTGTGCCTCTCTATGTACATGTTTCAAGAGTGTGCACTTTTCTCCCATTGGCAAAAGCATAAAAATGCGATTTTTGGGGGGGGTCTGTGTGTTTGCATTTCAATATGCACGCACACACACACACACATTTTTCAAACAATATTGCAAACTTGGGAATTTGTAAAGATTTCTTGAAAAAGGTATTCCTGTTCTCATTCACGTTTGGGACATGTTCTCATGGCTTGCAAACAGAAATGCAATTCTTGTACATCCCTATTATAAATATAAATGCTTTAAAGTTTAAGCAAACAGACAAACCACAAAGAGAGACTGGCACACTGCATGCTCCTCTCCCTCGGTGCTTATGCAGGCGCATGTGTGCACACATATGCACTGCAATGCCTGCTGTGAAGGCCTGATAAAGGTCTGCAGAGGTCTATAGATTTGCAAATCAAGTAACGGCGTTTTTACACCATGGACTGTACACCACACTGCAGAAGCGTCGACTTTTAACTGAGCCCTTAGTTGTCCCTGCAATTTCTAGTGGAGCATTTAACTTTCCAATTGTCCAACATCTTCATGAATGTGCTTAAACGAAAGAGCGCTTATGCAACAAAACTCACAAAAGACACAAAACGCAGAGAGATTGCAAGCACTTTGGAGGATGAGATAAACTCACAGTATGCTTCAAACAGGGTGCTGCTAGCATGGTGTAGTGGCTAAGGTGTTGGACTGGGAGTCAGGAGATCTGGGTTCGAGTCCCCACTTGGCCATGGAAAACCCACTGGGTGAGTTTGGGCCAGTCACAGACTCTCAGCCCAACCCTACGTCACTGGGTTGTTGTTATGAGGATAACATGGAGAGGAGGAGGATTATATACACCGCCTTGGGTTCCTCGGAGGAAAAAAGGCAGGATATAAATGTAATAAATAAATAAATAAATAAATAGCTACTTCCCCTTTTTTCTTTCAAATCCCTGGAGACCTGTTCCAAAACCACCATAGATACACTTTGTCTGATCCAGACATTGCCACCTTGTCTTCATTTTGCTTTGGGTCGTCTTCCTCTGAATAGCGAACCTGCATACTTGTACCCAAGCAGTGTACTGAAGACCAGAAAACCCATGACTTTCACACGCTGCTTGCAAAGTTGTGTGTCTTTAGACACACATCCTTGGATGTGTCGGAAACAGATGTTGGGTCTGATCCAGGGATATATTTTGTAGCGCTAAACAACAAGGCATTAATTTAGGGCCAAACAAACCCTACTGTAGGAGTATAGTTGACGTCAAAAGACGTTGCGGCTGACTTGACCGCAAGAACTTTGCTTACCCACGAGTATCCACCTGAAGATTGCAAGATATGGTGGGCAAGCAGAACATCTGAAGTGTTTTCTGAAGGCAATTAGAAGTCTCTGTTTTAAATCTTATCTCTGCTACAAAGTTGCTGCCACCATTTCTCACCCTTAGCCTCCCCATCTGCAATGTAGTATATTAACACTGGCCTATATTACAGGGCTGTTGTAAGGGATACTATATACTTGGGGGAAAGTGTTCAATGTATTGATTAATAATAAGTCATATCCTGTTAAAATAGAAGGAGCAGATTTTGGGAACAGTTGTTTCCCTTAGAATCATAGAATAGTAGAGTTGGAAGGGGCCTCCAAGGCCATCGAGTCCAACCCCCTGCTCAGTGCAGGAATCCACCCTAAAGCATCCCTGACAGATGGTTGTCCAGCTGCCTCTTGAAGGCCTCTAGTGTGGGAGAGCCCACAACCTCCCTAGGTAACTGGTTCCATTGTCGTACTGCTCTAACAGTCAGGTAGTTTTTCCTGATGTCCAGCTGGAATCTGGCTTCCTTTAACTTGAGCCCGTTATTCCGTGTCCTGCACTCTGGGAGGATCGAGAAGAGATCCTGGCCCTCCTCTGTGTGACAACCTTTCAAGTATTTCAAGAATGCTATCATGTCTCCCCTCCATCTTCTCTTCTCCAGGCTAAACATGCCCAGTTCTTTCCGTCTCTCTTCATAGGGCTTTGTTTCCAGACCCCTGATCATCCTGGTTGCCCTCCTCTGAACACGATCCAGCTTGTTTGCGTCCTTCTTGAATTGTGGAGCCCAGAACTGGACGCAAGTCCTAAGCAAGTAATCATAGAAGTAGAGACATCCTTGCAGGCTATCTAGGGTGGTCACCAGTGCACCACCAAAGGAGAGGACCAAAGAGGATACATATTTGCATAAAATGTACATATGCTGATGCATATGTATAGATGCTCATTTCAAAACAGTGGGTTGGATCAACCCTTAATAATGCTTTGCGAAGACCCATTAAAATCAGTGGGACTAACATGACTCACTTTAGTCTGGATCCAACCCAGTTTCTATAATTTGAAAGAATTATATTGGGAAGATTTTGCCCTGGGTGCCAGCTGAGCCTGCTGTCCAGTTGCTACCTATCCATGGGCAATTTCCCTAAATCAGACTCGGATTGGACCGCTCTTCAAATAGAGGACTGCCCTCTGACAGACCTTCAAATGCAGGAGTGTCCTCTGTAAACCCCCCTGATCAATGAAGGAGATCTAGCTACAGAAGCATTGACTTTGTGAATCACCCAGAGAGCTTCGGCTATTGGGCGGTATAAAAACGCAATAATAAATAAATGAATAAATAACTTCCCATCTCAGATATCCTTGAACTGAGTTGCCTCTGAGATCTGGGTAGGATCTACACTACTGCTTTAAATCGGTTTGAAATGGTATTGACAACTGTTGGGGCCCAGGACACACGCTGTATAGAGTTTCAAACTGTTTTCAAAGTGTTATATCCTACTTGGTGTAGATCTGGCCCTGGAATACAGCCTCCTATAAATTGCGCTTGAGTGTTTCTTTCCCCCTTTTCTTTGCAGGCATACGCTAGGCATTGCCCGGAGCCTAAGGTCATCCTCAGGGGTCCTTCTCCGCGAGCCCCTGCCAAAGGAAGTGAGGCAGGGGGCTACCAGGAGGAGGGCCTTCTCTGCTGTGGCACCCTGGCTGTGGAATGAGCTCCCTAAGGAGGTTCGCTTGGCACCTACATTATATGCTTTTAGACGCCAGGTGAAGACCTTTTTATTCTCCCAGCATTTTAACAGTCTATACATAAATTTTAACTTGGTGTTTTCAATTTGTAATTTTGCATTGCTGCTGTTTTTATCTGGTTGAGCTTTTATATTGCCTTTTATAGTATGGTTTTATACTGTTGTTTTATACTTTGAATGTTTTTAATTTTTGTGAACCGCCCAGAGAGCTCCGGCTGTTGGGCGGTATAGAAATGTAATAAATAAATAAATAAATAAATAAATTGGAGAAGACAGGCCAAATACCCCAAATTGCCTCTGAAATGTGCCCATGGGGCATGGCTAGACGCGGGAGGTGGAAGGTGACGATTTCTCGATTTTATGGTCGTGAGATCGTCGCCCTCATCTACACACGGCACATGACATTGGGGCCGCCATTTTGGATTTATTTTTTTAAAAAGGAAAAGGAGCACACGAGCGCTCAAGCGAAACAAAACTTAAAAAACAAAACTCGCGGTCCCCCCACCTCACCCCTGATGGGCACAGGAGCTCTGTGCCCGGTTCCTTGTGCCTCTCATGACGAGCCAGGAAAAAACCGTGATGGCGGGTCACATATTCCACAGTCTTGGGATCATCCAGAGACTGTGGAAGAATTGAAATTAATGGGTAGGGCGATATCCCCGGGGAAAGGGAGGAATGATCCCTCCCTGCTCCTGGGATGCCCTTTGTGTCATTTGGATGCACAGGGATGATTCTGGGACAACCCCCAGGATATCGCCCCATCTAGCCATGCCCCATGATGGGTTGGCATTCTTGGAAGACTCTCTAGGCTACTGCATCTACTACATCATTCCTAATTCAGATCAGCCCGTCCCTGCCCCTAATATACAGATGGGGAACCTCAGGCTGGGGGCAAATCCAGCCCTCCTAGGGTCCTGATCTGACCTCCTGGTGTCCTCCAGATGTCCACACACCTTTCTCTTGGCCCCACATCTTCCTCCAACCACTGATGGTTTGGTAGTTTCCCAGCTTTTGTGGAGTCCCCTCTGCCTTCCTAAAAGAAATGCCCCTCCCAAGGCTTAGATACTGGCAGTAAGAGTATTAAATTACAATGTGCTGGTATTTTAAGCAGGGCTGGTGCTACCATAGAGGCCACTCAGGCGGCCACCTAGAGCGCCAAGCTAAGAGGGGCGCCGCGCCGCGCAGCACTCACACATGTTGTTGGCTGTGAGCCAGGCTGGGCCAGCCCGTGGATTCAGCTGGGCCTGGGCTGGCGAGATGGCGCCCTGCACCTGCCCAGCTGAAGCGAAGCCAGGGACACTGGGGTGAAGCGGCAGCTCCATGTTCGGACTTCCACCGGAAGCCACCCTCCCAGAGCCGCTCTAGCCACCTGGCAGCCGACCTCCCAGATCCGGGAGGCTGCCGCCAGAAGAAGAAGAATGTGGTGAGCTCGACCCTGGCTCAAGCCAGCCTCTGCCTTACTCCTGAGGAAAGGGCACCGGGTCGCCTCGCCTCTCTCCTCAAACAGGCTGCGATGTCCAGGCAGGTGGGCAAGCAGGATTCCCTCTCCCTTCCCCCAGGAAAGCTAGGGACTTGTGGACTCCTCGCAAGGCAAACTCTCCTGCTTCCCGATCCTGCGTGCGTGGATCAACGGGACTTGCATCCGAGAAAGCGTTGCACCGGGAGGCACCAGAGCGGCCCGATCCGCCTATGCCTCCTTACTCAGAAGTCTTATTCCCCCAAGTAAAAGTGTGGAGGGGATCAGGACACCATGCTGCACAGCAGGTTACATTCGCACGGAAGTAAGTCCCGGTGAATTCCAGACGGCTTGGTCCCAAATCGAAGTGAGCCAGTCCCAGCTCTCCACTCGGCGCACACGTTCGGACTTCCGCAAAATTTGGGGTGTGTTTGCAAGTAGCTTGCCTTGTCTAGGGCGCAAAATAGTCTGGCACCAGCCCTGATTCTATGCCCCACTCATGTTGTCTTTGGCCACATCGAGCTTGCCTTTGGCCTTGCCCCTTCGGGCTTCTGCTCCACCCACCACTGTAACGTGGCCCCCGACATCTTCTCCCAAATGGAATCCAGCCCTCAGGCCGAAAGAGGTTGCCCACCCCTAAGGCATCTCAAGAGGACTAAAGGCCAGTTCTTAATTTGGAAGGCAGATTAATTTGGGGGTCATGTGCTTTCTTAATTCACCTTTACCAGCATTCTTACGATAATTATTCACGATGAAGCATGGGTCTTCCAATCGCTAGAGGGGCCGGCCGGGGCTGTACATGCTTGTTCTCTGGATTCCTTCTTTGCTTCCTCTCCCAAACTTTGCTTCCTCTCCCAAACTGAAGAAGGACGTCACTTTGCACCTCGCGGGTGACTCAGCGCTGCGGAGTTGCCTGTCGTCTCCAGGGCCGGTGCCAGATTTTGCTGCTTTCACCCACCCACATCAACCCCAGCGTACCTGGGCACAGGGCGCCATCTCGCCCTCCCAGCTGAAGCGAAGCCAGGACGCTGGGGTGGGGTGGGGCGGCTTCAGAACGGTGCGCCCAGCTGGAAGCTGCTCTGGGAGAGCGACTTCTGGCTGCACCGTTCCGAAGCAACCCGCCCGTCCCCCCACACCAGTGTTCTGGCTTCGCTTCGGCTGGGCGCCCACCCAGCTGAAGCAAAGCCAGGATGCTGGGGTGGGGGTGGGTGGGCGTGGCTTCACTTCAGCTGAGTGGGCGCCTAGCTGAAGCGAAGCCAGGACACTGGTGTGGGGTGGGTGGGCGTGGCTTCACTTTGGCTGGGTGGGCGCCCAGCCGAAGCGAAGCCAGGACACTGGAGCGGGTGGGCGGCTTTGGAACGGCGCGCCCGGAAGCCGCCCTCTCAGAGCCGCTGTGGGAGAGCGGCTTCCGGGTGCAGCGTTCGGCGCCCCCCTTACCTTGGCGCTCTAGGTGGCTGCCTGAGTGGCCTCTATGGTAGCACCAGCCCTGGTCGTCTCTCATCACCACGGG
The DNA here is from genome assembly GCF_023053635.1 of Elgaria multicarinata webbii. Lineage (NCBI taxonomy): Eukaryota > Metazoa > Chordata > Lepidosauria > Squamata > Anguidae > Elgaria > Elgaria multicarinata. The sequence continues at coordinate 6,261,771 of NC_086171.1, read as the reverse complement.
GCTCTAACGGGATTGGCTACGACTTCATTCCGACGATGACTCAGCGCCTTGCCAAACAGAAGGCTAGTAGCGAAGCCTGAGCATTGCTGCATCCTAAGTCAGGGAGGGAACCCCAGGTGGGACCCCAAGATTTGGAGCAGACCATTTTGGTGGGGGGGCTGGATGGACAATCAGTCTGTCTTGGTACAGGACTGACTCCATGCAGAGAAGGTGCCAGCTTTGCTAGGAGTAGCCGAGGTACAAACAAACGCCAAGAAGAAAGGAATGTGGGAGACGGCAGGAATGAAGAGAAAAGGGAATTAAATGGCAAAAGCGAAGCCATAAAGCAGGCTTCCACAACCTGGAGCTGTATAGATGTGTTGGACGTACAACACCCATCATTCCCAGTTAGCCATCGCAAAGAAGGCCCGGATCTAACACTGATGTGTTCCTTTCCCAGACGTTCCCCTTGTGCCACGAATCCAGCCAGCCAGGCGTCCGCCGGCCATGTGTTAATTTCCACGCTCTGAATTGGGGGCGGGGTGATGAAGTAAAGAATGGGGCAGGAAGAGGAAAGAGATGTGGGGAGTTCTCCCATCACTAGCTATGCGTCATGGCCTGCTTGGTTTGGTGGGGACCCGAGACTCTGCCCGAGACTCTGTTGTGCTCTGTTTTCAGATGCTTTCATTTCCCCTCTGGTTTTGTTTCACTGCAGCCTCCCCCAAATTATTTAATGATTTCATTCATTCGTTTCACTTCTATACTATTTATTTATTTATTTATTTATTTATTACATTTCTATACCGCCCAATAGCCGAAGCTCTCTGGGCGGTTCGCAAAAGTTAAAACCATCGCATAAAAGGCGATCTGAACACTTAAAACCACAATATGAAACCACAATTCAACAGTACGACCAGGATAAAAATCGAGCAGCAATGCAGAGACTAAAAATGCAGATTTAAAATAGTAGAGTTAAAAGACCAGGATAGTAAATTGCTAAAACACTGGGAAAATGAGGAAGTCTTCGCTTGGCGCCGGAAATCGTATAACTGTTGTTTTTATGTTTCTGATGGGTTTTTTAAATCTTGTATACTTTTTAGTGTTTACTATTTTTAACTGTTGTAAACTGCCCAGAGAGCTTCGGCTGTGGGCCGGTATATATATGAAATAAATAAATAAATAAATAAATAAATAAATAAATAAATAGCGTAGGTGTCGGCCGAACCTCTCTAGGAAGCTCATTCCACAGCTGGGGTGCTACAGCTGAAAAGGCCCTCCTCCTCATAGCCATCTGGTGCCCCCCAGATGTGTTGGACTACAACTTGACCCTGACCCCGACCCTGCCAGCCAGCAAATCACCAGGTTGGGGAAAGGTTGTTCTCAACGTACAGCCAATTTTCCAGAGGCTTAGGCCCTGAGATTCAAGGAGTGGAGTTGGGGGAGAAGGGAATGGAGCCGTGAAAACCCTTGGCAAAATTTGATCAAGAATTGCTATTCCCCCGTTGGAAGGAACGGACCCTCTAGGAAGGGAGCCTGCACCTTCTAATCTGATAGCTGGGTGGGAATGATGGAAGTTGCAGTCCAAAATGTCTAGAGGGCACTAGGTTGGGAAGCTGAATACATCTGGAGAGATGTAACACCTCTTTGTAAGGGTGTCCAATGGCACTGGCTAACTCCATTCAACAGCGAGGAAGGCTCATTCTAGACCAGCTACGCTTTCCCCCAAAGTATTAATGGTATTAATTAATTCATACCCACACTTTGGAGGGCCAGAGGCCCAGTTTGAGAAACGATGCTCAAGCAAAGGATGTTCCTTTGCAGTGAAGGCCACTTGAGAGGTCTGCAGGGCGAAGGTAGGGAGAAGACCTCTGAGATCCTGGGTCAAGGGGAGCCCAGATTCCACGGGCCCCCGTCAACGATGCTTCTCATCAGCGCAGCTCCAGTTAATGATTTCTTTCCCCGAGCGACTGCAGAAGCGCCTGGCCTCCTGCCAGCTGGTGATCCATTAGCACACAGCCGCTCTCTCGCAGCAAGGTGGAGATACCAGCTTTGACTTGCCGAAGGAGGAGAAGCAGCGAGCCGAGGGCTCAGTATTGAGCGAGTTGCGCACGCTGTGCCAAGATCCCGTGTGTGTTTACTTTAGGAACGGGAGACGAACCCCTCCCCCCCTCCTCCTCCTCCTCCTCCTCTTCCTCTTTGTGGTAAAAAGCTACAGGGACATTCGGTGACAGTTGCTTTTCTGTGTGTGATCACGCAGTTCAGTGCACCCAGGGCTTGCAGGGTTGAGGCCCCAGGACTTTTTGATTAGCAGGGATGATGGCATTTGCCAATCACCTCCCCACCCCACCCCACACACTGAGGTTTTCCTGTTCCTTCTGAGTTTAGCAATAATCCCCACAGTAGCTGGGGTGGGTGGGGATGAATTTGCCCAGCAGGAATACATTGTTAACATAAGAATTTAAGAAGAGCCCTGATGCTGGATCAGACCAAGGGTCCATCTCGTCCAGCACTCCGTTCACACAGGGGCCAACCAGCTGTCAACCAGGGACCCACAAGCAGGACACAGTGCAACAGCACCCTCTCACCCATGTTCCCCAGCAACTGATGCATATAGGCTTACAGATACTGGAGGTAGCACATAGCCACCAGGACGAGCAGCCATTGATAGCCTTCTCTTCCAGGAATTTATCCAACCCCCCTTATAAAGCCATCCAAATTGGTGGCCATCACCGCACCTTGTGGCAGCGAATTCCATAGTTTAACTCTGTGCTGTGTGAAGAAGCCCTTCTTTTTATCTGTTCTGAATCTCCCACCAATCAGCTTCATGGGGTGACCCCATTGGGTACCAACATTATGAGACAGTATTATAGGAGGACGGGAAAAACCGTCTCCCTCTCCGCATTCTCCACACCAGGCATCATTTTGTACACCTCCATCACCTAAACAATCCCAGCTGTTGTAACCTTCCCTCCTAGGGGAGATTCTCCAGTCACTTGATCCTCTGAGTTGCCCTTTTCTGATTTTCTTGTGAGCTATTCCCATTGTAATGCAGAGCATTTAGGGCAGACTTTGGTCTTGAATGGGTAAATAAGACCTATTAACGCTACAAAAGATTTACCAAAGACGTAAGATAACATCCACACACAGATCTATATGGGTCAACACAGCTGCCTGCATGTTTGGGCTCTCCTGGGGCTATGGGGCTATGATAGGGTGACCATATGAAAAGGAGGACAGACTCCTGTATCTTTAACAGTTGTATTGAAAAGGGAATTTCAGCAGGTGTCATTTGTATATATGGAGAACCTGGTGAAATTTCCTCTTCATCACAACAGTTAAAGCTGCAGGTGCCCTGCCCTCTTTTAAATCTGGTCACTCTAGACTAGCTCCTGCAGCTTTAACTGTTGTGATGAAGAGGGAATTTCTCCAGGTTCTCCATATATACAAATGACACCTGCTGAAATCCCCTTTTCTATGCAACTGTTGAAGATACAGGAGCCCGGTCCTCCTTTTCATATGGTCACCGTAGGCTATGAGGACTTGCATTTTTGATTCTCCTTGTGGGCAGGGCTATAGGGCCTTTTGTGATGAGGACCTGCACTTCAAAATTTACCACTCCCATCTCTGCTGTTACCTTTGGATTTGATGGAACGATGGTCCTAGAAGATGATGCAGTAAGAGCCATGATCGGGAAAAAAGAATAGGGGGGAAAATGGGTTTCATTTCACTTTTGCTAATTTGCAATAGCAGAAGTGTGCATTATTTATTTATTATATTTATATCCCGCGTTTTTTCCTCCAAGGAACCCAAGGCGGCGTACATAATCCTCCTCCACCTCTCCATGTTATCCTCACAACAACAACCCTGTAAGGTAGGTTGGGCTGAGAGTCTGTGACTGGCGCAAAGTCACCCAGTGGGTTTCCATGGCTGAGGGGGGACTAAAACCCGGATCTCCCAACTCCCAGTCTGACACTCTAGCCACTACACCACACTGTCTCTCAGCCACATTAGTTCTCAAGCTCCTGGTCCCCATGCCTTTCCCAACCCAGCACTTTTCAGATGTGGTGGACTACAAGCCCCATCATGATGGATGTGGATAATGTGAGTTGAGAGTCCAGCACATCTCAGGGGGAACAAGGCTAGCGAAGGCTGCCTTACTCATCTGCTAACTTAGGCTAGATCTACTCTACTGCTTTATAGCGGTATTGAAATGCACTGATAACCGTTGGGGCACAATTTGCATTCCGTAGACCGCTTGCGTAGTGTTATATCCTGCTTTTAATTCTGCATTCGTAATGACATACGGTGTAGATCCTGCCTTGGAAAAAGCTGGTTTACTGTGGAATCCGTGCCCCCATCTATACGACAATGGGATTGCTCCCCATTAAATATAAAACCGAATTTTCATTGATTCAGATGTAGGTAAACAGCGTCACACTGCAGCAGCAACAGCGATTTATTTCCTGTATTTATTTTTTATAGTGAATTATAAATGCGCACATGCGTGTTATCACATATACGAAGCTATGGAGGAGAGAGGAGCAAAGCTATAAATTTTATATGCGGAGCTCTGCAGATTCATAGAACAGACAAACCGGGAGTGGGAGGGGGGGAAGGAATGAGGCAGCAGAGGGAAAGGAATGGGGTTCTAAAGAGAAAGGAACGAGGCAGCAGAACACGTCTCCTTCGTCTGGCTGCCCGTTTCCCCCCTCTTTGCTTTTGTGAACCACCCGGAGAGCTTTGCATATTGGGCGGTACAGAAATGCACTAAATATATAAATACATAAATAAATTCGTTTTAAGAAACTTTCTCTGCGAAGCTCCGCAGAGAGACTTCAAACTAAAATCGGCGCGAACGAACAAGGCCGCCAATAGGTGCGAAATCGGGAAACGGGCCAATCACATTGTCCTACCCTCAAAGCTCCACCCACATGTCAAAATCCAGTTTAACTCCCCCAAAGACACATAGCCATAACGCGGTGCAAACTCGGACGTGATCTAAAAGTCGCGGTAAATCACGAATGCGAAGATGCGCATTATCGCAGTTAATACCCGGCACTGCGGCGAATGGACGGCTGCGTCGTGTAAACTAAAATGTGAATATGCACATTTAGGTTGGGGTAAACAAGCAGGCAAGCCCCAAAGGTTGGATTTATAGAGACCGGATTTCTCCGAGAACCCTTCCTTCCTTTTGACTATTTTTAAATAGCCCTTGAAAACCTGGATGCTTTAGTCTACTTTTAACTGAATATTGATGTTGCTCTACATTTTGTAAGTCTTGGTTTTGTGTTCCACAGAGCAACTCAACGGGGGCAAGTAGATGTGTGCGTCAAGCAGCAGGGGAGCGCCCTGGCAGGTCTTTATTTTTTAAACTCCCCCCCAAAGCAATGGGGTGAAGTTTAGTGACACCAGGCTGGTGTCACTGAGGAACTGGACCCTGGGACCCTGTGGGGCGGGGGTCAGAGTGGCGATGGATCTAGCAGTTCCGATGTGCCTGCACCCTGCCCTGCCTGGAGATGTGAAGCCTTGGGGGGGAAAACTGGAAAAATAAGGAGGACTGTGGGTTTCCCCCCCCCCATTCCCGACACCCCCTGGACATATTTTTGTTTTGTTTCTTCTCCCCAAGATGAACAATTTTGGATTATGAAATATTTCCTTTCAGAATGCTGAATAACATGTTTGTTCAGGTGGGGAGGGGTGCAACTCAGCCTTTACTCTTCCAAAATGATTTTTAAAAACTCTGGCCTTAGCTAGAAGGGGCAAAATCCCAAGGCGATCCCCGGGATCACATGATGCACAGGGGATCCCGGGATCAGAAAGGGATCATCCCTCCCTTGCCCCGGGATCTCGCCCTCGCCTTTGAGCCCACTTTTTCTGCAGTCTCCGGAGGATCCCGAGACCACGGAATATGTAGGCGGGCATTGCGGGTTGTCCCAGTTCCTCACGGTTTCTCGCGAGGAGCTGGGACCCGCGCATGGGATGCAGAGCTCTTCAGGAGCTCTGCGGCCAGTGGAGGTGGGGTGAGGGGAGGGGAAAATAAAGTTTTGGTTTGTTTTTTTTTTAAAAAACTACCTTTCTGCGCACAAGTGTTCGTGCGCTCTTCTTAAGAAAAATTTAAAAATAGCGGCTGTGACGTCCTCGCCCTCTGATGCCGTTGCGCACTACGTGTAAACAGAGAGGGAGATCTCACGATAAAAATATCATGAGATCTTCACCCCTCCGCCTCGCTAGACCGGTAGGTCTAGATGAGGCCTATGCAATAGGAAGACTTTTGTTGAACACTAGAGGCCTTCAAGAGGCAGCTGGACAAGCATCTGTCAGGGATGCTTTAGGGTGGATTCCTGCATTGAGCAGGGGTTTGGACTCGATGGCCTTGCAGGCCCCTTCTAACTCTGCTGTTCTATGATTCTGTGATTCTATGACATGTGGACTGTATAAATGGTATGAAATTTCCGCTATAGAATAAATCTATAGTAAATTTATAATAATATCAAAAATTTCAAAAGGTAATAAGGGCAATAAGCTTCACTCCATTGTTTTCTTATTTTTTCATTATTATTATTATTATTATTATTATTATTATTATTATTATTATTACCCTATTTCTTCGATTCTAAGACACACTTTTTTCCCCATATAAACATCTCTAAAAATGGGGTGCGTCTTAGAATCGCGGGTGTGTTTTAGGGTGTGTTTTATTTTCTGTTGGTGGGAATGAAATTAGTGTGCATCTTACAATCGAAGAAATATGGTATTATTACTATTATTATTATTATTATTATTATTATTATTTATATATTCATTTGGGGGAGGAAAGGGAGATATATTATATTATATTAATTATATTATAATGTTTGTGATAGGTTGAACATATGAAAATCTTTAATAAAAACATTATTTTTTAAAAAATACTAAGACTTTTGTAGAAAGGTTAAAGATGTAAATGTTTCAGAAATGTTGAAGCCATGAGGGGAATATTTAATCCTTTTGATAAAATTCCCAGGAAAGTTATTTCTACCCCCATTCCTTATTAACTGCCTTGAGTCCACTGGGAAAAAGGCGGGATATAAATAAATATAATAATAATAATAATAATAATAATAATAATAATAATAATGATATTCTAATATATCTTTGACTGATTGACATATAGGGACGCTCCAAGTCATACTCAGTTTCCCAACAGATGACTAGCCACTTTATCAGAATATGTGAAGAAAATGTGCGTTATTGATAGTTTGTGCTTTCTTCTATATATAGTTTAGGTTTATGCTTCAAGTGGTGTCAAATGTGGCAGCGAGGCTGCGAACCTGTGAGGAGCCGGTGGGCCGCTGTGTGAACAGAATCCTGGACTAGACTCACCCTTGGTCTGACCCATCATGGCCTTTCACACAGTGGAAGCCGGTGGCTCTGAGGTGAGTGGGGCAGTGACTCTGTTCCAGGTTTCAGTCAGAACCATTCAGGTGTGGAACTTTAGAGTTCTGAGTGAAACTCAGAGCAGGTTCACTGCCCCACGGACATCAGGGCTGCCACCACCACTGCATTCAGATGTTGTTACAGGAAGCCGGATTCCGGCTGGACATCAGGAAAAATGTCCTGACTGTTAGAGCTGTATGGCAATGGAACAAATTACCTGGGGAGGTCGTGGGCTCTCCCACACTAGAGTTATTCAAGAGGCAGCTGGACAACCATCTGTCAGGGATGCTTTAAGGTGGATTCCTGCATTGAACAGGGGATTGGACTCGATGGCCTTAGAGTCCCCTTCCAACTCTACTATTCTATGATTCTAAGCCTACTCCTCTCCATTTTAGGTGGACTGCTAGGTAACAATAGGGTGACCATATGGAAAGGAGGACCGGGCTCCTGTATCTGTAACAGTTGCACAGAAAAAGGAATTTCAGCAGGTGTCATTTGTATATACGGAGAACCTGGGGAAATTTCCTCTTCATCACCACAGTTAAAGGTGAGGTGCCCTGCCCTCTTTTAAATCTGGTTACTCTAGTATAGCTCCTGCAGCTTTAATGGCTGTGAGGAAGAGGGAATTTCACCAGGTTCTCCATATATACAAATGACACCTGCTGAAATTCCCTTTTCTATGCAACTGTTAAAGATTCAGGAGCCCTGTCCTCCTTTTCATATGGCTACCCTAAGCTGGACAGCCCTCTGTCAGGGATGTTTTAAGGTGGATTCCTGCACTGAGCAGGGGGTTGGACTTGATGGTCTTAGAGGCCCTTTCCAACTCTACTATTATATGATTTTATGGTTTTCCTTCTGTATCTCCGCAGCGTGTTAAAGTTTCATTCCATGGGGCTGAGCCTGCATGCATTTGTTATGCCATTTTCCTGTGTTATCTTGTACCGTCCAGGGCAGGATCTACACGGCTGCTTTATAACAGTATTGACAACTGCTGGGGCTCAAGACATATTCCATATACCGTCTCCAAACTGCTTTCAAAGTGTCATATCCTGCTTGCTGATCTGGCCCAGGGCTTCAAAGCCATTAATTGGGCTGCATGGTATCAGGGCCATATTACACCAATCCTGAAAGCTCTGGACTAGTTTTCAGTTGCTTTCTGGATTCAGTTCAGAAAGCAACTTTTTAAAGCCTTAAAGGCATAACACCTGGCTATCTAAGTGACCACCTGTCTCTATCAACCTGCCCAAGTATTCAGATCTACAGGAGAGGAACTATTATCCAGAGAGGTCCTTTTTTCTGGCACATGTGAACAGGCTTTCTCCTGCATTGCCTCCAATCTGTGGAATGCACTTCATCAAGAACTAAGGTTGGTTCTGTCCACAGCATCGGTTGGTTCACTAACCTGAGCTCTAGAAAGGTACAAAGACACACCTTTTCAATTAAGCTTTTTAAAATATGTAATTTTTGTTTTAATGGTTTTCATTGTTGTTAATGTTCTTGGTTTCATTGTTGCAGGATTTTTTTTTTGTTCTATGCTGCCTCGATCGCTTTTTAGCAGGTAAGGGTAGGGTGACCATATGAAAAGGAGGACAGGGCTCCTGTATCTTTAACAGTTGCATAGGAAAGGGAATTTCAGCAGGTGTCATTTGTATGCATGTTGCACCTGGTGAAATTTCTTTTTCATCACAACAATTAAAGCTGCAGGAGCTATATTGCAGCTATACTGTGACCAGATTTAAGAGAGGGCAGGGCACCTGCAGCTTTAACTGTTGTAATGAACAGGGAATTTCACCAGGTTCTCCATATATACAACTGACACCTGCTGAAATTTCCTTTTCTATGCAACTGTTAAAGATACAGGAGCCCTGTCCTCATAGAATCATAGCATAGCAGAGTTGGAAGGGGCCTACAAGGCCATTGAGTCCAACCCCCTGCTCAATGCAGGAATCCACCCTAAAGCATCCCTGACAGAGGGTTGTCCAGCTGCCTCTTAAATGCCTCTAGTGTGGGAGAGCTCACAACCTCCCTAGGTAACTGATTCCATTGTCGTACTTCTCTAACAGTCAGGAAGTTTTTCCTGATGTCCAGCCGGAATCTGGCTTCCTGTAACTTGAGCCCGTTATTCTGTGTCCTGCACTCTGGGAGGATCGAGAAGAGATCCTGGCCCTCCTCTGTGTGACAACCTTTTAAGTATTTGAAGAGTGCTCTCATGTCTCCCCTCAATCTTCTCTTCTCCAGGCTAAACAAGCCCAGTTCTTTCAGTCTCTCTTCAGTCCCTCCTTTTCATATGGTCACCCTAATATGATATAGAATGGTTAATAATATGACTACTCCTAATGCTAAAACTCACATGTGAGAGAAACACTCTAGAGAAACACTGTCACCACATGTGATGGGACAATGTGTGTTGTAGTGGCTAAATTGTTGGACTGGGAGTTGGGAAACCTTGGGTTCTAGTCCCCACTCGGCTATGGAAACCCACTGGGTGTCTTTGGGCCAGTCACTGACTCTCAGCCCAACCTACCTCACAGGGTGGTTGTTGCGAGGATATAATGGAGAGGAGGAGGTTTATGTACGTTGCCTTCGAGGAGAAAAAGGTGTGAGATATACAATAATAAATAAATAATAAATTATCCCATCTATGTTCCTTTTTTAAAAAACAAAAAAACTTAGGTCTGTGGAACTCATGTGCTCAGTTTTTAAATAAAATTTTAAATTTGACCTCACCATTACTGCCACCAAAATAAACTCCTTATACATATACTTTAGGGACTAAAATAAACTCAGTAGCTTGGTTGTTATGGTGTAAGCATGGGATTGTCACCACCGCTAGAGATGATCTTTCAAAATGAATAAAAATTAAGATGTTTATTGTTTACAAAAGGGGATAAAATGTTGCTTTTCAATTTATAGGTTCTTATATTAAATATGCGTGGTTACCATTCCTAATAGTTAAGCGAGTCTTCTCCAGTAAAATAAACTCACAATAGCTTTTCCCTTGGAGCAGGTTTTCCTAAAGTCATAGAATCATAGAATCATAGAATAGCAGAGTTGGAAGGGGTCTACAAGGCCATCGAGTCCAACCCCCTGCTCAAGGCAGGAATCCACCTTAAAGCATCCCTGACAGAGGGTTGTCCAGCTGCCTCTTGAAGGCCTCTAGTGTGGGAGAGCCCACAACCTCCCTAGGTAACTGCTTCCATTGTTGTACTACTCTAACAATCAGGAGGTTTTTCCTGATGTCCAGCTGGAATCTGGCTTCCTTTGACTTGAGCCCGTTATTCCGTGTCCTGCACTCTGGGAGGATCGAGAAGAGATCCTGGCCCTCCTCTGTGTGACAACCTTTTAAGTATTTGAAGAGTGCTATCAGGCTTCTCCAGTCCACCCCAACCAATTCCTCACGCAAAGAGGAACAGATGCTGTCCACCCGTCTTCCTCTGCCAACACCTCTCCCCAGTTCTTCCGGCTTGTAGGATGATTCAGATGTCTCTGGGATAACTTGCTGAAGTTCCCTCTGGTCAGACATAAAACAGGAACCTAAAATGTATTATGCATAAATTGACTTGCTCATAACCCCCCCCCCAAAAAAAAACCCCACCACCCACCATGTTTGGGATATTAAATTTAAATACTTTATCCAGACAACAATTACAAATTTACTTACTGAGTTTATTTTTTAAAATAATTTAATTGTCATAATTGTATGAGCAAATCAAATTATACATAATACATGTAAAAATAAAACGTGACTTTAGACCTGTCCAAAGCCTGTTTGTGCACATCTCTGAAATGGACGACTTTTTCCAAAGCATATTTTTTTTCCAACACACATATGGATTTCAACACTCCCCCCCCCCCCCCGTGAAACACTTTGCCAACTTGGTTTCCAATGGAAAATTGCATTCGGATCTGCTTCATGTCTGGGGTGCGTGGATTGGGTAATCTTGCATTAAAATGCGAACCCAACAAATTCTTCACCCATGCCTACTTCCACTATGTGTCTTTAAAGAGGCCTGGCTAGAACAATTCTGATCAGGATTCCTCTCTTTGCCCACCTCTGCAACCGCTAATTTATTCAAATGAACTAAACCCATGGAACGGGTTGAGTCATCAGCGTCAGAGGAAAGCCACAAACCAGGATTCCAGGAACTGAGTCCGACAACCATAAGCAAGACATGAGTGGAACAACACCTTCCTTCCCATGTTTCATAGCAACTGATGTACTGCCCCAGATACTGGAGGTAGGACTAATAGCCACTGATAGCCTCCTCCTCCTCCAGGAATTTGTCTATTCTCACAAGCAGGACAGGAATATAACAGCACCATCCCAACCCAAGGGACCCACCAGAACCAGGGAGACTTCGATGCTCATGTAAGGTCCCAGCCCAAACATGAAGCTCTCCATGCCTCTTCCTGACCAGAAGGCGCCAGTGTCCACCTTGGGGCCAGTCTAGAGTCGCTGCCAAAAAGATGCTCCCAGCTGTAGCTCCAATACCTCACCCCATGGGGCAGGTGCACACCAAATCACACCTGTACTTGTTTACATGCTTCCCTCTTAGGTTTCTAGATTTTTGGCCCAATGTTCCAGCTCTCCTGTCTGGTCCATTTCCTTCTTCACATCTGTGAATACAACCAGTGTTCTGCAAGGCCTGTGTGAAGTTTGGCCCCAGTTCTCACATTCTCCATTAGCAACTTCCGATGCCATGCCTCCACTAGCAACTGTCTCCTCAGGTCCCTGCCTCTCGATGCATGTAGGTACTGTCCGGGCATTTTATTACCAGAGGTGGTGCATGCCAACTCCCAAATCCCAGCACAGGTGCACCCAATGGCGTAGTGGTCCATTTGGATGTGCAGGTGCACATTGTGGCATTCCCCATAGTCGCGTCCCAAAAATGCAGGCAGCTGTGTTGATCCATACCAACAAACTAGGGATGTGCTCCGCTTCTAATCGGACCGGCGAATTAGAAGCGGAGCGGGGTGCTTCGCCTCCCCTTAAGGCGGAGGCGAAGAGGATTGGGGGGCTGGTGGAACGTGGCGAAGAGGATCGAGGTGAAGGCGGATCCTTCGCCTCGATCCGGAGCTCCGCCGGAAAGGTAAGTGGGGTTTACTGGACCCTGCCACTATCGCTGTCGCCCATGCAGCGACAGTGGCAGGGCCCGGTAAATCCCCCTCCTCTCCCTTACCTGCCTCCGTCCGTGGTCCCTCGGCTTCTTCAATTGAGCCTGCGGTTCAACCAGGAAGTCTAGGCCGTACTTGCGGCCCAGACTTCCTGGCTGAACCGCGGGCTCAATTGAAGAAGCCGACGGACCGCGGACGGAGGCAGGTAAGGCCCCCCTCCACCTTGGTCCCTTACCGGGCTCTGCCGCCATCGCCGCACGGGCGGCGACGCGGCAGGGCCCGGTAACCCCCCGCCCTCCTCTCCCGGCCTTACCTGGCACCACTCCCCTCCACTGCGGAGCTCCGATTCGGAGCCGGAGCTCCACGGCGAAGAGGAGCGGAGTATGGGCGGAGCGGCGCGGGGCGGAGCGGGGGGTCCGTGCACACCCCTACAACAAACCACTTCTACCAGGTTTCATCCCCATCAGGAGCAGGTCCTTGGTAAAGAAAATGGGTCTTCACTGCCATTCAGGACCAGGCTACCTCAAAAGCCTTTGCTTGACAACAAGGAACCATATATTCTTGCTGAGGAAACCAATTTCCTCCTCAGCTGCTGTGAGGACATTGCAGCTGAAGTTCAGAGGGAACAGGGAAGCCAGAGCCAGTGGTGGGAGAGGGCATCATTGCCCAAAGGTCCTGCCAGTTTGACCCTGTCAGCCGTGGCTCCTCAGCCCCCCCAAAGCACCTTGGCAAACCCAAGGCCACTCAGATTATTTTGGCCCTGAGCCACAAAATCCCACAAGCACCTCTTCCTGTCCCTGGCAGGAAAAATATGACTGTCAGAAATCTATTGAGGGTGCAACTCTACTGGCCTGTTGCCTGTGAGATGGAAGCCTTTGACCTTGGTGATGCTTGAGCATCCTGTGCTTTGGTGGACTATTGCCTCCGTCCTCCTGTGCATTTCTCCCTCTAGAATCAGAGAATCATAGAATAGCAGAGTTGGAAGGGGCCTACAAGGCCATTGAGTCCAACCCCCTGCTCAATGCAGGAATCCACCCTAAAGCATCCCTGACAGATGGTTGTCCAGCTGCCTCTTGAAGGCCTCTCGTGTGGGAGAGCCCACCACCTATAGACAGGCCTATCTGAGCTCATCTAGAGGAGTTGCGCTGTTGGGGGACAGGGCTTGAGAGGCCATAGGATCCAGTGGATCTCAACCTCTCCTCTCTATTCCATTCTCTGCCCACTGGAACTCCCCCTTTTCTCCCTGCTCAAAGTCACCCAAGGTCGCTTTGTGACCTTGGAAAGCAGCCGCTGTGTCTGTGTTTTTCCTATGACGGCTGCGAAGGGGCAGGGGTGAGGGCATGGTGAAGGATCAGAATACAGAGCCATCCATCCCCCTAAAGTTGTAGGCATCTCTGCAGCTTTGGGAGACTCGGACATATCCTATGGTGCCTGGAATGCTCACCCAGGAACCATAGGGCAGCACCCAACTATGCCGTTCCATTAAGAAATGAGATTACGCTAATGGAAATTAAACTTTGGCTATGCACAAGAAGCTAACTAGAGTTACATCTGCACAAGCACAGTTGAGCAAGTGGTTGTGTGCTATGCATGTGCTGCCTGTTGTGCTACCTGTTGCACATAACTCTTGAGCACCACTTTGTGCAACTGTCAGATTCAGTGGAGTTCCACTGGCGTGATTTGAGTTTGCAGAACGATGCTGTGGACAGTATGTGGTTGGATACTGCCCCCATAGGATTGCTCTGCCCGGAGCTAACGATGCTCTATGCTTTCATGAATGGGCAGAACAATATGCTTTGTCAAATGCCACCTCATTTTGCCTAACGGTAGGGCCGGCTCTGCAGCCGGGTGCTCCATCTGGCTTCCTGAAGTTGCCCTGATTCTTAGCCAGGGTGACCCTATGAAAAGGAGGACCGGGCTCCTGTATCTTTAACATTTGTATTGAAAAGGAAATTTCAGCAGGTGTCATTTGTAGGCATGCAGCACCTGGTGAAATTCCCTCTTCATCACCACAGTTAAAGCTGCAGGTGCCCTGCCCTCTTTTAAATCTGGTCACTCTAGTATAGCTCCTGCAGCTTTAACTGTGGTGATGAAGAGGGAATTTCACCAGGTTCTCCATCTATACAAATGACACCTGCTGAAATTTCCTTTTCTATGCAACTGTTAATGATACAGGAGCCCGGTCCTCCTTTTCATAGGGTCACCCTATCTTAGCTGATGACACTTGTTTAGTGCTCTTGTCTCTCTCTCAGACCATGCCCAAAGCCTAACCATTTCCTGTCCTTAAGCTTTATTGTGTTTTTCCCATAGCTTCCCCAACTTTGAGTCACCCCTCCAACATCTTTCTCTCTTCTTCCCTTCTTTCCCTCAGGCTCTGCCATCTTTACTTCCCTCCATCGAAGTTTTCATTTCACTGCCTCTTCACTGCCCCTTCCATGCTGTTTGCTATCTCTTGCCGCAAAGCTTTGCCTTTCTTTATCTAGCTCCCTGCGTTGCCTGCATGGCATTCTTGCCAGCCAAACCGACCTTTCACTTCAACTCACGGCGGTGGACTGGCGTGAACGTTCTGTTGCTGTCAACTTCCCTCACCTTGACCCATGGTGTCAAAGCCAAGAAAAGCAGCCTCGATATTCATAGGTTTTCATTCGTCTTAAATGCAAACTAAAAGAAATGCATGAAACAATTCCTTGCATTGCAGGATGGTTTACAGCGGACGAGCAGTATGACCCTGCTTTTTGGCAATCAGTATGGTACAATAAGAGTGATAACACTCAACCACAAAGGTGCTAAGAAACATTTAAAGACGAATAGTTCAGAAGATATCACTAATGTACAAAAGACAGGCATATAGATAACATCTACAAGGTGTTCATCAAACATTCATAATGAAACCTACAATAAGTTGGCATCCATTAAACATTCATGATAAGAATCAAAAACCTCATAATATATGTGTCTAATAAATAATTTCATAAAGCGTCTAATAAGCAGTCGTCCGGTACAAGTCCTGTTTCGAGAATTCTTCATCAGTAGGACGCAACTGGTTCACAAAAGGAGCCACGGCTATACATTTAGAGTGGAACCCTCCAAGGTTTATCACCATATCATTTTCACGTATTCAAGCCATCAGATAATGCTCTCAATTTCTTGGCGATCAGAGCATATGACACTGACTCTCTGTAAGCATGCTGCTTGAGGATGCTGGGAGTTGTAGTCCAACACATTTGGATGACTCCAGGTTGGGGAAGCCTGTTTCATGAGGATCCAATGTCCATTCTACCTGGACCTGAGGATAGTAGACTACTCTCAGAGCTGCTCCATGTGGACAACCCCTGAAATAAAGGTGATAGCTCCCCTTCCCTATTTAAATCTAGGGTTACGGTTGGGGGAGAAATGAATTTGGTACCTAATTTCCCACTTTTGAGCCAATCTGCGAACCAAGACTCTGCGATTGTTATTTATTTATTTCATTTCTATACCACTCAATAGCCAAAACTCTCTGGGCGGGCGATTCACAAAATTCTTCTTTCAAAATTCACACTCCCTCCAAAATTCACACCACCTTCAAATTTTGCAGTTCTCCGGCTTGTGCAATGGAGCTCTTCCAATTACAAAATGCATATCTTAGCGAAGCGTGCCCACACGAATGCGTGTATTCATGAAAATAATGTTCAAAAATCCATATCGGGGGAACGGCTTGCGAAAAACATAAGCAAAATAAATAAATACATGCAGGTATTTGGCAAAATGTGCACAAAAAGTGCATGAAAAATTTCATGCTTTTTAATTTTTTTTAAAATTGCTCAAAGTGCAGGACGAACTGAACGTAAGTCTGGAAAAATGAGAAATCGAGAGAGATGAAAATGGACAGATTCGCCTAACCCTGTTTCAATCGCCTTGATAGAAATCATTCCAGCCTGGGTCAAGTGAAGGAATGTTCTGTGTATCACTGCCAGAGCATCCCGGTGACTGATGAGAGATCTCCATTATGCAAGAGAGAAGGAATCTACCCTTGAGGAAACTCAACTCGCAAGGAAGCCAACGTTACGTTCGACCTGGGTCTGTCACAAACAAGTTCTTGTGGGCGAGCGCAAATGCAAATATTGATTCACAAAAACAACTTGAGGACACCCATGCCTGCTCCCTTCTTTGAGATATTTGATCCCGTGCCAGACTGACAGCTGCTAAGCAAGCAATTGCACGAGAGGAGGAGGGATTAAGACTTTCAAGAGCATGCTGTAAAACTTCCAGGATGGCAGAGCAGAGCTTTTGGAATCCAAAGATGAACAGTGCTCCTTCTGCCAGTCTAAAATACCTGCGCTAGGTAATGTCTATAGCAGGGGTGACCACCATGTGAGCTGCAGTCTAGTTGTGGCCCCTGCCATCCCCTGAATGGCCTCACTGCCTTCCATCAGCCCTAAAATCATTGGTGGGAGGTGGGGGGAGAAAAATGGGGCTGGGAAATTAGGGGGGGAGAGAAAAATAGTTGGCAAACTGTTATGGAACCTTCCTAAGGATGCCTTTAGTTTGTTGTTGCTGCTGCTGCAACAAGAGTGCAGCCCGTGGGGCAGGGATTGGGTCCAGAGGGGCAAACTTGCCGCCCGCCCCCGCCACCAAACACGAAGCTGTGCACCCCGGCTTCATAGGATTTATTTTGGAGCGAAGGGTGTTAACAAGGAAAGATCTTCTCGATCCTCCCAGAGTGCAGGAAACAGAATAACGGGCTCAAATTAAAGGAAGCCAGATTCCAGCTGGACATCAGGAAAAACTTCCTGACTGTTAGAGCAGTACGACAATGGAATCAGTTGCCTGGTGAGGTTGTGGGCTCTCCCACACTAGAGGCCTTCAAGAGGAAGCTGGACAACCATCTGTCAGGGATTCTTTAGGGTGGGTTCCTGCATTGAGCAGGGGGTTGGACTCGATGGCCTTATGGGCCCCTTCCAACTCTGCTATTCTATGATTCTATGATTCTATGATCTGGCAGGGTGGGCTCAAGAGACAAAAGCAGGTGCAGAACCAAAGACACCTGCCATGGTGGAAGAGCAGCATAGAGGCCATAGGTGTGCACACAGCACTTTTCATTAAGGTGCGCACCCAGGGATTCTTTTTTTTAAAAAAAGGCAATCATTTATTCAATCATAAAGGACATTTTAAATTCATTTATTTATTAAACACTGTAGACACCGATGCTCTGCTCCACGTTTGGCTTGCCTGACCACAAGAAGGCCATTGCAGTTGTGGGGGGGGGGGAGGAGGAGATCCTTCTCAAGGCCCAGCACTGGCCTCTTTGAAGCTTGGCTCCCAGCAGAGAGGCTTCCGGCAGACTGATTCCTTTTTGCTACTGTTGCTGGAAGCAATGGCAGTGGAGCAGCTGGAAGACCGTTCCCACTGTGTCTGGATCCCCTTCTGGATCCCTGCTCAATGGCCCCTTCAATTCAGTGCTTATTGCTTGAGATTTTAGGGTGTGCTTGGGCACACCTAACACACCCCTTGCGCACGCCTATAGAATCATAGAATAGCAGAGTTGGAAGGGGCCTACAAGGCCATCAAGTCTAACCCCCTGCTCAATGCAGGAATCCACCCTAAAGCATCCCTGACAGATGGTTGTCCGGCTGCCTCTTGAAGGCCTCAAGTGTGGGAGAGCCCACAACCTCCCTAGGTAACTGATTCCATTGTCGTACTGCTCTAACAGTCAGGAAGTTTTTCCTGATGTCCAGCTGGAATCTGGCTTCCTTTAACTTGAGCCAGTTTGGAGGCCAGTTTGGTTGGATGAGCAGAGGTCCCCGTCACGGACCTCAGATATGGGCAGCACATCACGTGCCCCTAACACTGTTCCAGAGGGCTGCGGGAACCTCCAGACCAGATTTAGGGGGCGGAAAGTAAGATGAGAATAGGCGTGAGCGGAAGTCCTTTTGTACAAACAGGCTTCCACTCGCCCAATGTGCAAATCAAGTCGTTGTATTCCTACAACAGCCCTTCATAGCAAGTAAGGACATCTTACTCATCCAAGCCTACTCAATGAGGTGTCGTGCTGAGCAGGAAAACGACCCCCAAGTCTCCTCAATCCAAGAATAATATGCCATCAGCTACAACCCGCCCACTACTAAACCAGCCGTCTTTTTGACAGCAACAGGGCGGAACAGATTTCTGCTCTATAGCACAACCTTCCACAGCCTGTTGCTTTCCAGATGCATTGGACTCCAACTCTTTGGCTGTGTGGGCCAGGAGATGATGGGATTTGTAGTCCCACACAGGACAGTGTCAGATTGGGGAAGGCAGCCAAAGGAAATCACACGTGGTCCTACAAAGTTACCTTATACTGAGTCAGACCTTTGGCTCATGTGGATCACAATTATTTGCTCTGAATGACCCTCCCTGCCCTGTGCACTGCAAAAATGTTCGGGGAAAGGACCATCACTCAGTGGTAAAGCCTCTGGTTTGCAGCCTGGAGGTCCCAGGTTTGGAGCTTCATCCCACGTCCCTGCTTCCCTCGGATTATCCCCGTAGCGCTAAGCTTTCACCGTTGTTGTTTTTGCTACCGGGCAATAGCGATCCTTTGCATACCAGGAAGTGAGTTTAAGGGGGGAAATGTAAAAAAATCATAAAAAATCATCAGATGACACAACCTGATTCAAATTTGGTATGCTTAAAGCTCTCCCTAATATCTATCACTGTGCCAATTTTGGTGGCTCTATCTTTAAAGCTTACGCAGATGTGAGCATTTCTTTAAAATCCTGCTCCTGCGCCCCAGCGGCGGCTCGGAAAATACGCTCAAAAAGCAGGGGCTAAATAAGGCGAATCTTTTGGCTTTATAGCACAATCTGGGAGTACTTCACAATCAAAGCAGATTATAAGGTGGAAAACTTCGGAGTCCTTTGCATGCAATTCGCAGTGATTGCACAGTAGAACGCTGGTGTGATAAAGGTCTTTTCCCCCGGCGACATCTCCAGGTAGGGCTATGAAAGAAGCCAGCCTGAAACCCTGGAGAAATGCTGCCAGTCAGTGTCAACAACACTGGACTAGATAGACCCAGGCTCTGACTCAAAATAAGGCAGCTTTTGAATTTCCTAGGCCCCACTTGCCTCTTAAGCTTAAAATTAAGCTTCTGTCGGCGCTGCTGTTGAAGGGAGGTTGAGGAGGGCAGGAAAACAGGATGGGAAAGGGGGTGAGATAGGAATTGATACGTGGGTGTGTGGAAGTCTGGGACCATGTGGGCGGGGCCAATCCTGTGGGCCCTTCCCGCCAATCATCACCTTCCTTTCTAACTGGGCACCAATCACAGGGAAAGGACCAGCTTCATTGGTCAAGCCCATGAGGTTCTGGGCTTCTAAACGCTATTGGCCTGCCTTGGGATGAAGACTGGAGCACGAAAGAGTCATGCAGCGATGTACGAAAGAGACCCGAGGAGCCCTGTCAAGATCTTTAAAAGTATTTCTCTAGGCTGAGATGTCTATGTCCCCGTGTCCCCGTCAGACGGTCCCGCTGAAGGCCAGATGTCAGGATCAGGCCCCGGCGTGACCTCTGCCCCGTCCTCCCCGCCGATCCGCTTGCTTGACCAAAGTGTAGATGTTGTGCTGCCCGGCGCACCCCCTTCCAAGCAGAAGACAGCTCCTTCGGCGGCTGTTGCTGCATATTTCGAACAAGCCCGTGCAAAGGATGGGAGACGCTCTCCTTTGCACATGGTGCCCCGGGCCACAGAATTTGCCTCCTTACTTTGACAGCATTTTTTTGCTTAATAAAGAATGTACAGCAGAAGGCCTCCACCTCGAGCTATTTATCCGGTGCATGCAGGAAAAAGCCACAGTGAGCGAAAAAAGGGAGTGAGCAAGCGAGAGAGAGAGAGAGAGAGAAAGAGAGAGAGAGAGAGAGAGGTGCACACACACATCTAGGTGAGCAACAGGAGGCTATACATCCTCCACCGACATGCCTGCATAGGGGGCTACACGGAAGTCTGGGCTTAGCTGTGTGGTCAGGCAAAACTTAGAAGCCCTGCCATGTCCACGGGATAAAGGCAGGGTTCTCTTCCGTGGGGCACGCGGGGAGCCAAACCATCGTGGGCTTCCCTTGTCTCCATACAGAACAGGCGGCCCCAATGTGGCACACCCTCCAGATGTGTGGGGACTGCAAAACCTGAAAACCTCTGGGGATGATGGGAGCTGTAGTCCAAACACATCAGGAGGCGCCCGCCAGGTTGGGGAAGGCTGAAATAGGTGGCTCTGGGCTTGGGGGCTTGGGGGACCCTCTGAACAATTGCCCGAGCAAAGCTACTGAGAGACACATTAGAGAGGTTGGCAGTAGTGAACATAAAATGGAGAAAACCAGAAACCACAGTTCAGTAGTGGGTTGGGTGATCTATCATGAGTTGTGGTATTATAAGAGAGGGAGAAAAATGTCTCTCTATCCATTTCCTGCACATCATGAATAAGAATATAAGAAGAGCCCTGCTGGATCGGACCACGGGTCCATCAAGTCCAGCACTCTGTTCACACAGTGGCCAGCCAGCTGTCAACCAGGAACCCACAAGCAGGACTGGTGCAACAGCATCCTCTCACCCATGTCCCCCAGCAACTGGTGTATGCAAACACACTGCTTCTGCTACTGGAGGTTCCATATACTATCAAGGACTACTTACTAGCCATTGATAGCCTTCTCTTCGAGGAATTTATCCAACTCCCCTTTTAAAGCCATCCAAATTGGTGGCCATCATTATGTCTTGTGGTAGCCCAATCCACAGCTTAACTCTGTACTGTGTGAAGAAGTCCTTCCTTTTATCTGTTCTGAATCTCCCACCTTTCAGCTTCCTTGGTGTGACCCCAGGTTCTAGTATTATGGGCGAGGGAGAAGAATGCCGCCCTCTCCACGTTCTCCACACCAGGCATCATTTTGTACACCTCTATCAGGTCTCCCCCCTCAACCTCCTTTTTTCCAAGCTGAACCATCCCAGCGGCTGTCACCTTTCCTTGTAGGGGAGATGCTCCAGCCCCTTGACCATTTCATTTGACCCTTTCTGGACTGTTTTCAATTCTACAATACCTACAATAATGCTGATGTATTGCTGACGAATTGTTATAAACTGCCCAGAGAGATTTGGCTCTGGGGTGGTTTAGAAATGAAATAAATAATAAACAATAATATTAATACAACAATGCATCCTTTTAGTAACTGCAGTCAGGTCTCCTGCCTGCCCGCCTTCCTCATCTTTCTTCTAAGTTCAAAGGTCCCAACTATTTCAGCTTTCCTTCTATGGAAGGGGCTCTCACCTATTGTGTCCAGTTCTGGGCACCACACTTCAAGAAGGATGCAGACAAGCTGGAGCGTGTTCAGAGGAGGGCAACCAGGATGATCAGGGGTCTGGAAACAAAGCCCTATGAAGAGAGACTGAAAGAACTGGGCATGTTTAGCCTGGAGAAGAGAAGATTGAGGGGAGACATGAGAGCACTCTTCAAATACTTAAAAGGTTGTCACACAGAGGAGGGCTAGGATCTCTTCTCGATCCTCCCAGAGTGCAGGACACAGAATAACAGCCTCGAGTTAAAGGAAGTCAGGTTCCAGCTGGACATCAGGAAAAACTTCCTGACTGTTAGAGCAGTACGACAATGGAATCAGTTGCCTGGTGAGGTTGTGGGCTCTCCCACACTCGAGGCCTTCAAGAGGCAGCTGGACAACCATCTGTCAGGGATACTTTAGGATGGATTCCTGCATTGAGCAGTGGGTTGGACTCGATGGCCTTGTAGGCCCCTTCCAACTCTGCTATTCTATGATTCTAGAGACGGCTGTGTTGCTCAGTTTTCAATCATCTCAGTTTCTAATTTTTTCCAAATTTTATCATTGGTTTGCCCTATTTCCCCAATGTTTATTATAAGCCCGCAGGAAAATCTGTACACGTTTTTGTGGATATCTCTCCTAATATACACATTACAGTATTTGATATCTCCTAAGAGGATGCATAAGCGTTTTTGCAAGCAATTTCCCCTTACGCTATCTTCTCCATCCTGGTGGTGGTTGGAAATGATGAGAGTTGTAGTCCGATGCATCTCAAGTCCACTAGGTTGGGGAAGGCAGCCTTCATAGACAGCATTTAAATAGGGTGACCATATGAAAAGGAGGACCGGGCTCCTGTATCTTTAACAGTTGTATTGAAAAGGGAATTTCTGCAGGTGTCATTTGTATATATGGGGAACCGGGTGAAATTTTCTCTTCATCACAACAGTTAAAGCTGCATGTGCCCTGCGTCTTTTAAATCAGGTCACTCTAGTATAGCTCCTGCAGCTTTAACTGCTGTGATGAAAAGGGAATTTCACCAGGTTCTCCATATATACAAAGGACACCTGCTGAAATTCCCTTTTCTATGCAACTATAAAAGATACAGGAGCCCTGTCCTCCTTTTCATATGGTCACTCTAATTTAGATATTATTTTCTGTTGTACATGTATTTTTTCCTGTGCACTTTCTTCTAATACATGCATTTTTATTCACACCTTTGGAGTTTATTTATTGCATTTGTATACCGCCTCATACCCGAAGCTCTCTGGGTGGTTCACATAAGATAAAAACACGTAAAAACAATATACAAAGATTAAAAACCACAAAACCAAGTAAAATACACATACATTTAAAACCACTATAACAACTTTAAAAATGATGAGCCAAAAAAAAACCCCAGACCCATGAAGTTGAGAGATGTGTCTCAAAATTCAGAGAAGTGCAAATGTCACAAAGTTAACTGAATTTTGAGTTGCGAATAGCTTTAAAAGTGAGCAAGCCTATGCAAGTTTAGACAGAAAAAAGTCCTACAATTCCCAGAATGCTCCAGCCAGCATGCATCTGGCTGGGGCTTGCTGGGAGTTGTAGGACTTCTTTGTGGTCTAAACATGCATAGGATTGTGCTTTAAGTTAGCATCAAAATGAGAATTGGATGATTTCTCCCCCATCACAGTTACCACCTCCTGATCATTTTGGATGCTTTTTCCTCCATCTTCCCAGCTTTTTGAGACAGGGAAATCAGCATGTGTGTTTAGCACTCTAGCTCTCCCTTGAAAATGGTAAGAATGAAGCAAAACTTGGTGTTCATGTCCAGGGCACAATTCCACAATTCATGCTCAAGCACTTGCTTAAACTCCTGCATTTGTTTCTCATTAAGCACATTGGGAAATACCTGGAGACGAGAAGATTGAGGGGAGACATGATAGCACTCTTCAAATACTTAAAGATTGTCACACAGAGGAAGGCCAGGATCTCTTCTCGATAATCCCAGACATGGAATAACGGGCTCAAGTTACAAGAAGCCAGGTTCCGGCTGGACATCAGGAAAACGTTCCTGACTGTTAGAGCAGTATGACAATGGAATCAGTTGCCTGGTGAGGCTGTGGCCTCTCCCACACTAGAGGCCTTCAAGAGGCAGCTGGACAAGCATCTGTCAGGGATGCTTTAGGGTGGATTCCTGCATTGAGCAGGGGGTTGGACTCGATGGCCTTGTAGGCCCCTTCCAACTCTACTATTCTATGATTCTACCTTGGAGAGTTCCTTTAGAGTTCTGACTGTTTTTGACTGAAACTCATTCATTGCCTCACTGAGACCAGAGCCACCAGCCTCCACTGCCCAAAGCTCTCAGAGGGCTGTAAGGGCAAATGTGAGCCATAGCCAAGCTGTGTTTCAGGGTAGCTTGCCCACGGTTACTGCTGTCCCAAATGAGTCTCCTTGATAAACATCCGAGGAACCCCAGGGATCGCTGGTGCAAAGAACAACAACTCCTGGACTCGGGGCAAAATCCAACAAAAGAAATGAATTAATAGACTCAATTCCCACTGAAGAGAACAATGACTAAGAGGGGACTATACCACTTCATACTGCAGCTGGGAACTCACATGACTGAATACTCCTCCCAGCAAAATAAAATATTTTTTTAAAAAATCCCTGCTCATGGAAAACTAGCATGTTAAGGAGAAGGATTCCAGACTAACAGCAAGTAGTAAGATTTTATTTTAGTCAATTTTATGTTATCTTGCACTTTGTTCAGTATGTCTAAAAGGCACCTTAACTTAAATTCCAGTAATCTGGCAGATTTATTTCAATGCAATCGGTTGAGAAGCTGATTATTCAGTTTACAGGCATGATCCAAGCTAAACATGAGCCAACAGGATGATGCAGCAACTCAAAATGATTTGGACGAGGAGGTGCAGGGAACGCTTATCAAATTTGCAGATGACACAAAATTGGGTGGGATAGCTAATACCCTGGAAGACAGAAACAAACTTCAAAGTGATCTTGATAGGCTGGAGTGCTGGGCAGAAAACAACACAATGAAATTTAATAGGGATAAATGCCAAGTTCTACATTTAGGAAATAGAAAACAAATGCACAGTTACAAGATGGGGGATACTTGGCTCAGCAATACTACAAATGAGAAGGATCTTGGAATTGTTGTAGATCACAAGCTGAATATGAGCCAACAGTGCGATATGACTGCAAGAAAGGCAAATGCTATTTTGGGCTGCATTAATAGAAGTATAGCTTCCAAATCACGTGAGGTACTGGTTCCTCTCTATTCGGCCCTGGTTAGGGCTCATCTAGAGTATTGCGTCCAGTTCTGGGCTCCACAATTCAAGAAGGACGCAGACAAGCTGGAGCGTGTTCAGAAGAGGGCAACGAGGATGATCAGAGGTCTAGAAACAAAGCCCTATGAAGAGAGACTGAAAGAACTGGGCATGTTTAGCCTGGAGAAGAGAAGATTGAGGGGAGACATGATAGCACTCTTCAAGTACTTGAAAGGTTGTCACACAGAGGAGGGCCAGGATCTCTTCTCGATCCTCCCAGAGTGCAGGACACGGAATAACGGGCTCAAGTTAAAGGAAGCCAGATTCCAGCTGGACATCAGGAAAAACTTCCTGACTGTTAGAGAAGTATGACAATGGAATAAGTTACCTAGGTAGGTTGTGGTCTCTCCCACACTAGAGGCCTTCAAGAGGCAGCTGGACAACGCTCTGTCAGGGATGCTTTAGGGTGGATTCCTGCATTGAGCGGGGGGGGGGGGGGTTGGACTTGATGGCCTTGTAGGCCCCTTCCAACTCTGCAATTCTATGATTCTATGATTCTATGAAAAGCCTAATGTGATTCTAGGCTCCATCAGCAGATATATAGTATCCAGAACATGAAGAGTCATGGCATTCAGACCTGATCTGGAGTACTGTGTCCCATTCTGGGCACCACAGAAGGTATCAAAAACTGGATCAAGCCCAGAGGAGGATGAGAAAGATAGTGAAAGTTCAGGGGGGGGGATCTACACTACTACTTTAAAGTGCTTTATAGCGCTTTATAACAGTTTTGACAACTGTTGAGGCCCAGGACACACTGCATATACAGTTTTCAAAGCTCTTTAAAAGCAGTAGTGTAGATCCCCACCCCTCTGGAGATCAAATCCTAGGAGGCAAGGTTGAAAGAACTGTGCATGTTTACTCTGGAGAAGAGACTATTACGGAGTGATATGGTAGCCATCTTCAAATATTTAAAGGAGATGATGGAGCAAATTTGTTGCGGGTTTTTTTAACCCAGAGGGTAGGACCTCAACTTATTGACGCTACAAGCTGTTTGACAATGAAACAGTGTTCCTTCACCTCTCCCGATTGAAGATTTCTAAGAGGCTGCACGGTCCCTGCTCAGGTATGCCATAGCAGCGGATTTCATGCAACAGCATGAGGTTAGACTGGAATTATTTATTAATTAATTAAAATATTTGTCTCCTGCCCTATATCATTGGGATCTCAGGGCGGCATACAGATAAAATCAATTCGAGCCGTGTAAAACAAGCAATAATTTGCACAGCTAAAACGCATTAAACCGTTAACAAGCTAATACCAGTGAAAACTTTAAAACAATAAAACAATTAAGCTGTCTGCAGCTTTAGGCAAATCTAGCCCTCAAAGGCATTGATAAAAAGCCACGTTTTAACAGTTGGGCCTCCTAGGGGAGGGCATTCCACAACCGAGTTGCCACCACCACAGAGAAAGCCCTTTGGGGTCTCTTCCAATTCTGTGAACCTAATTCCACCTCTTCAGACCAAATGCTGAATGCAAATTTATTTATTTATTTATTTATTTGTTATTACATTTTTATACCGCCCAATAGCCGAAGCTCTCTGGGCGGTTCACAAACATTAAAACCATCATAAAACAACCAACAGGTTAAAAGCACAATTACAAGATACAGTATAAAAAGCACAACCAGGATAAAACCATGCAGCGAAATTGATATAAGATTAAAATACAGAGTTAGGACAGTAAAATTTAAATTTAAGTTAAAATTAAGTGTTAAAGTACTGAGAGAATAAAAAGGTCTTCAGCTGGCGACGAAAGCAGTACAGTGTAGGCGCCAGGCGGACCTCTCTGGGGAGCTCGTTCCACAGCAGGGGTGCCACAGCGGAGAAGGCCCTCCTTCTAGTAGCCACCTGCTTCACTTCCTTTGGCAGGGGCTCACGGAGAAGGCCCCCTGTAGATGATCTTAAGGTCCGGGCAGGTACATATGGGAGGAGGCGTTCCTTCAAATAACCTGGCCCCAAACTGTTTAGGGCTTTAAATGTCAATACCAGCACTTTGAATCGGGCCTGGACCTTAGAATTATGCTACTCATGCCAGGAACCCATGAGCCCTGCCTATGCAGACTTCGGAGGGTTTTCTGCACACCTCATAGGCCCTTTCTACACCTAAGGATTATCCCAGGAAAATGGAGGGCTCATCCCTGCCTGCTCCCGGGATCCCCTGTGTGTCATTTGCATGCTCAGGGATGAGCCCGGGACGATCCCTGGAAAAAAGGCAGGTGTAGAAACGGCCTTAGATTGCTTTGCTGCAGGTCACCCCTGTTGTGGCACGCATCAGCAGTGTCAGATCTTTCTGCATTCTCTGGCTCCGGTCATCCCCTGCAAGCCAAATGTCCTGTGTCTGGAGCCTCTGGGAAGCTGAGTGATAGCGCTCATGAGCCGGTCTCCCAACCATGAGCCCTTCTCCGCACCCTGTGCAAAACATCCCCAGGGCAGTTGAGCATTAAGATGAGAACAGTGATCATGTAAACATGCCCATGTTGTAAATAGCTTCCCAGATGAGAACAGGATAACACCCACCCATCCACCCACCCCACAAACTGCTTCTAGCCTTCTTTGGGCTCTTTGCTTCATAAGTGACCTGGGGAAACCGTTTCAGAAAACTACATCTGCAGAAAAGAAGAACGCAAGAGTGAAACTGAAGGGGAAACTGACACACTGGTCGCTGACTACAAATCCGGATGCTGGCAGGGCCACAGCGGAGAGCACCCGTCATCACAAAGCTGAATAGGGATCGGATCGCTGCACATAGCTCAAGCAAGTAAGCCAAGCCCCAAAGAAAAGTGGGTCACGAAAAGGGTGCCGCGTAGACAACATCAGAACATTGGTCCATCTAGCTGAGTATTGCCTATAGTAGGGGGGTTTGAACCTCTTTCAGCCAGAAGGCTTAATGCCACCTTGGAGAAGCATTCCAGTGGTGGGTGCATTCCAAAGACAAAGGGGTGCAGCCAAAAGGAAAAGGGGCAGGATAAAAGTCATAAATGCATATTATTTATTTATTAATTTATTAATTACATTCCTATACTGCCCAATAGCTGGAGCTCTCTGGGCGGTTCACAAAAAAGCGTAATTTAAACATTAGCTTACTTTAATACAGCACGAGGAAGAAAACTGCGTAAAAGCTGGGAAGCCTCAAAGCAATTAATGGCAGAACTGTTAAAAAGAGCTATCCAGAGTCCAGAAGAAGCAGGACTGGTTCAACTGAAACCCAGAGGAGATTCACCACCCTACTGACGTTGGAGACACCAGCCTCCACTGGATCAGCGTGTGTTCACTTTGCCACTGGGGCAGGATCTACACTACTGCTTTAAAGTGGTTTATAACAGTTATAAAGTGCTTTAACGGCTTTAAAGCGCTATAAAACTGTTATAAAGCGCTTTAAAGCAGTAGTGTAGATCCGGCCTGGTGGTTGTGGGGCTATCGAAACAAAACCATTTGAACGTCCTTGGGGGGTTGCCAGTGATCCTGTCTGGCCTGCCTTCGGTCTCCACTCACTATTCCAGGACTCTTGTCTTCATTTATCATTTGCTTCAAACTTATTTTTACGGAACCTGGCAGAAGCCATCTTAATTAATGACACAGAATGGACTCAATGATATCTGCTTGCTGATCTGCAAACCGTCTGCTGCTGATCAACCCTTCAGAAGCCTTTGATTGAGTTACTGTGCTGCCATAGAATGTTCACGAACAGCCTAAGTGCTCCAGGGGTGGGTGCGTGTGTGGGTGGGAAGGACAGATATAGAATGTTGAAAATCAGTGCAGCTGTTCATAGGGAAAGTCATGTTTGGCTAGCAGGGGAGATTTCACGCAGGATGGAAAAACTGGATAAACTGCTGGGGAGCAAAGCAGTCAAAGAGGGGTGGACAGGGGCGGGGGGGGGAAGGAACACGGTGCCTAAGGACAGGTAGGAAGGTGTGCTTGTGGGAGACAGATGTCTGAAGGCAAAAGAAGGGGAGCATAACTCTTTCTCTGCTCATAATTTCATTGCTCAAAATAAGTCCTGAGCTGCTTCCTCTTTACATACACATATCTGAAATATGCAGAGTGGGGAAAGCAGCATGGGGAGTAAGAACATGGGGACACGGAACGTGGGGACACGGAATAACGGGCTCAAGTTAAAGGAAGCCAGATTCCAGCTGGACATCAGGAAAAACTTCCTGACTGTTAGAGCAGTGCGACAATGGAATCAGTTACCTAGGGAGGTTGTGGGCTCTCCCACACTAGAGGCCTTCAAGAGGCAGCTGGACAAGCATCTGTCGGGGATGCTTTAGGGTGGATTCCTGCATTGAGCAGGAGGTTGGACTCGATGGCCTTGTAGGCCCCTTCCAACTCTACTATTCTATGATTCTATGATTCTAAGAAGGAACAGAGAAATGGTAGGTAGTGAAAGGGTTAAGCATCCATTCTCTGCCCGCCTGTTGCTTTTCTACTTCACATTGTCCCTCTTTAAGGTGGCTGTATGGAAAGGAGGACAGGGCTCCTGAATCTTTAACAGTTGTATAGAAAAGGGAATTTTAGTGGGTGTCATTAGTCTGGATGAAGCACCTGGTGAAATCCCCTCTTCATCACAACAGTTTTTGTAAACCGCCCAGAGAGCTTCAGCTATGGGGTGGTATATAAATGCAATAAAAGAAAGAAATAAACAGTTACAACTGCAGGAGCCCTGCCTAGCATGTCCAGATATAAAAGAGGGCAGGGCTCCTGCAGCTTTAACTGTTGTGATGAAGAGGGGATTTCACCAGGTGCTGCCTGCCTGCAAATGACACCTGATGAAATTCGTTTTTCCATGCAACTGTTAAAGATACAGGAACCCTGTCCTCCTTTTCATAGGGTCACCCTATCCCTCCCCAAAGGGCTTTTACAGGGGGGTAGAAGTGTGCTGGATGTGAGGCATATGCATAGGGTGACCCTATGAAAAGGAGGACAGGGCTCCTGCGTCTTTAACAGTTGAATAATAAAGCTAATTTCAGCAAGTGTCATTTGTATGCATGCTGCACCTGGTGAAATTCCCTCTCCGTCACAACAGTTAAAGCTGCAGGAGCCCTGCCCTCTTGACCAGATGCAAAAGAGGGCACTGCTCCTGTATCTTTAACTGTTGTGATGAAGAGATAATTTCACCAGGTGCAGCATGCGTACAAATTACACTTGCTGAAATTCGTTTTATTTTCCAACTGTTAAAGACACAGGAGCCCTGTCCTTCTTTTCATATGGTCACCCCATGCATATGTATTTGTATGCAATTTCTCGTTCACCACTGGAGGAACAGAGGGCAAGGACATGGGGGGCAGAAAGATGGGGAAAAACCTCACATAGGGCCTCGGGACAGCTGGACCAGCCTGCAATTGGTCAGATTGGGATGCTGAAGGCTGCATGTTATATAATGACCCTGTTCAGATGACGCACGAAGCACGGTGGTTAAGCATTTTGAGCTAAACATTAAGGCATAGCGTGTCACGTGAACCGTTCCTAACCATGGTGGCTTCATCACCATGGTTTAAACACGCTCATTCGCCATATGCTGCAAAAGGGTTAGCGGTCTAACCACGGCTTAGCATGTCGTCTGATCAGGCCCATTGATTCTCATTCCCTAGCTGGTCTTTAGTATGGAAATAAGCAGTCAGGAAGAACATCCCCGCAGGGGCGCCTGTTAATCGGAGAAGCCCATTGGAGCGGAGCCAAGGAAAGTATTATCTCCTCAGGAAGCCAAAGAGGCAGGAGATAGTCCAAGACACCTCCCGTTCCTCTGATGCAAAACTGCAACCCATGTGCTACGCCCCGGCCTGGAGTCACATTTCCCGGTAACTATGACAAAACATGCAAACAGTGCCTTTGAGCGAAGGCACGTTTGGTGAAGCCTCTCCTGGCAGTACAGCCAAGAGGTGGAGGGCAGGGCGGGGCAGGGCGGGGCAGTGGCGGGGGCAGCTTGGCTTTTGACTCATCCTCCGAGAAGGTACTGCCAGAAGAACACCGGGGGGGGGCTCATACCCCTCCCTCGGCACTGGTTGCAACAACACCCAGGATGCACCTGTAGCAGGAGAGGACCAGCCAATGGATGGGCTGACGGGCGACGCTTGGCAGGCAGTGAGGGGGCGTGGAGTCACAGCTGCTGTAAGGGATTCCGCCCCAGGACTTTCTGATTAGCAGTGATGCTGTCAGACGTCCCTGGTCCCTCCAAGCTTAGCTGCAATCCTCACATGGATGAGTTGTTCTTCACTGTGATGCAAAATCTTTTGGGGTGGCCTGGTCCGGAATTGGACAATGAAGACCCACTCGCTTTGCAAAAAAACTTGCTTCTGTAAAGCAAAATACCCACACGCCTCTCCTCAGCCAGTCACTCCCAAGCTCAGCAACTGTAGCTCACCGTCTCCTCTTCAGAGAGGCCTTTGAGACAGTGTCACCATCTGGAGATAATGGCACAGGGCTGGCTAGCCCCTTTTAAAGAAAGCGATGGATGCTTCATTTAAAGGCAACCAGGGTGATCAGGGGTCTGGAAACAAAGCCCTATGAGGAGAGACTGAAAGAACTGGGCATGTTTAGCCTGGAGAAGAGAAGATGGAGGGGAGACACGATAGCACTCTTCAAGTACTTAAAAGGTTGTCACACAGAGGAGGGCCAGGATCTCTTCTCAATCCTCCCAGAGTGCAGGACACGGAAGAACGGGCTCAAGTTAAAGGAAGCCAGATTCCAGCTGGACATCAGGAAAAACTTCCTGACTGTTAGAGCAGTACGACAACGGAATCAGTTGCCTGGGGAGGTTGTGGGCTCTCCCACACTATAGGCCTTCAAGAGGCAGCTGGACAGCCATCTGTCAGGGATGCTTTAGGGTGGATTCCTGCATTGAGCAGGGGTTGGACTCAATGGCCTTGCGGGCCCCTTCCAACTCTAATATTCTGTGATTCTATGATTCTATGTAGCACGCACAGCCATCAAAAGAGGTCGGCCATGTGAAGCTAGAGATGTCATCGCCAGGAACTCTGTTCCTTGGTTGGCTGGATGGAATTTCATGACACACCCAGCTTGGCTTGCATTTGCGGGCCGGGGCATGGGTTTCCCCTGACTCCTGGCAACCGTTTTGCGTGTTTTCCATGTCGACCTATAATCTGTTCAAAATTCACATGAATTCTGCGTGAATTCTGGCGGCAATTTGTGAAATTTGCACAAATCGCGACCGAAATCAGCTCAATTTTCACAGATGTCGCGGATTTGCATAAAATTGAGTTGTAATTTGTGCAAATTTATATGGAAAATCCACCAACTGGCCCAACTCGTTGCAGCCAAAGTCCAGGGGATGGGGTTGAACCAAGGAAAAGCTGTTGAACTGCACCACTCCAAACAGATTCTTTCTACATCCCTTACAGAAGCCCCCATGAGTCCAGAGTCTAAAATTACTTAACCACGGCTGTGCTTTGGGGAGTTCCCTCTAGTTCTGTTTCATGCATTTGGAGGCAATTGGAAATCCTGGACTGGTAATCACTAAGGATGTGCTCTGCTTCTAATCGGACTGGAGAAGCAGTAGCGGAGCGGGGGGCTTCGCCTGCCCTTAAGGCAGAGGCGAAGAGGATTGGGGGGCCGGCGGAGCGTGGCGAAGAGGATTGAGGTGAAGGCGGATCCTTCGCCTCGATCCGGAGCTCCGCCGGAAAGGTAAGGGGGTTTACCGGGCCCTGCCGCTGTCGCTGTCGCCCATGCGGCGACGGCAGCAGGGCCCGGTAACCCCCCCTCCTCTCCCTTACCTGCCTCCGTCCGCGGTCCGTCAGCGTCTCCAATTGAGCCCGTGGTTCCAGCAGGAAGTCTGGGCCGCACTTGCGGCCCAGACTTCCTGGTGGAACCACGGGCTCAATTGGAGACGGCGACGGACCACGGACGGAGGCAGGTAAGGCCCCCCTCCTCCTTACCGGGCTCTGCCGCCGTCGCCGCATGGGCGGCGATGGCGGCAGGGCCCGGTAACCCCCCCTATGGGGGGGGACCGGAGCTCCGATCCAGATCCGGAGCTCCGAGCGGAGCGGAGTGGGCACAGGCGGAGTGGGGGCGGGGCGGAGCGGGCCGATCTGAAAATGGCGGATCTTAAAGTGAAGTGGAGTGGGGGGTCCGTGCACACCCCTAGTAATCACGGTTTGAGCTAATTATCTATGGAGTTGCTATTGGGCATAAAGGCGGATCACAATTAACTAGTATAACCACATTTTGTTGCTCAACCATTTCCGAGGACAGACAAGCCAGTAAACCGGCATTGTCAGTTTATAAATTTATTACCGTATTTCTACGATTGTAAGACGCCATCGATTGTAAGACGCACACTAATTTCAGTACCACCAACAGAAAAAAAAAAACCTAAGACACACCCGTGATTCTAAGACGCACCCCGTTTTTACAGATGTTTATATGGGGGGGAAAAGTGCATCTTAGAATCGAAGAAATAGGATATTGACTTCCTTTCATTTAGAATTCTTGTCAAGCACTTTTCAACCGGAGATCTCAGAGCAATTTACAGATTCAGATCACAAAGCGACCAAATCAATTAAAACAACAACGAGGCGTAAAATAATAAGAAGCACAAGAAAACCAAATGCAGCACCGGGAATGAAATACCAGCATAAAACCACATAACTGTGCTAAAATACCTTAAAAGCCTGTGTGAAAAGAAAGAAAAAAGAAAGAAAGAAATTCTCTTGCATTCACGGTTTTTTAAAATCTCTTTTATTCCTGGCTATGAAGAGCTTCAAAGATTTTGGTAAAGTCTTATCAAAAATGTACTTAAACAAAATTCTCCCCCATCTGCACCAGCTAAATTCAACAGGTACAGCTATTCCCAGCATGGAGAGTGCCATGTTATACCTGCCTGCCGTTTAAGTGTTCAAAAAGAGGAGCCTGTCAAAAGAAAAGAGGCAAGAACCCTAACTCAGCATTGTTGAACACACAGGGATTCCAGCCCAGACTTTTAAGAGCTAAGCACTCAAAATCCTCGGCCAAATAAAGAGCTCACTCTGAAAATCACTCACAGGTGGTATATCACCCCTGTTAGACTGCACCATATTAGTGGTAATATATCCCCGCTCTGTTGGCTTGGTTGCTCAGTTCCTGGCACTTATATTCATCTTTGGTGGGAATGTCAACAGGTCAAAACTTTTTGGTCACGGGTTTTCCAAACCATTACAAACATTATTCATGTTGAAGTAGAAACTGACCCAGCACTGGCTCTACTTTCTATTTTCAGGAATGCCAATAGAAACATTCTTCCCAAAGCCTTGGTCACCCATTTGCTGGTTGCAGCCAGGTGGGAAATTGCCCAATTCTGGAAAAGCGACAGACCTTTTGACCGTCAACGCTGGTTTGATAAGATTTGGAAACTAGCTTTAAGTGATAAGTTGACACAACATAGCAGGTTAGCAAGAGGAGAAATAACATCAGACACATTTGTGGGAAACTGGTTGGACTTTTTCACATCTATTAATATGAATCCTGGCGAACCTGGACTCCCAATGACTCAGGAATCCTTTTGGTCAGAGGTTCTAACTTAACCTGCATCTTTTTCTGTACCAAGTGCTTATTGGAGGAATGAACACCCATGGTTTTTTTATAGTGGTGCTGTGGGAACATTTATATTGTTGTTGAGTGTCTTCTTTTACTCTGTGTGTTTATTGTATTTGTCCTTACTTGAAAATAAATAAATAAATAAATAAATAAATAAATAATAATAATAATAATAATAATAATAATAATAATAACAACTTTGCTGCTCCAGAGAGCCACAACGGATGCTTTCCTGTTTCTAATGTGGCTCTACAGCATGCCAGCCCACCCTATGCCTTACTTGTCGTATTTTATGGTTGTAATTGTGCACTGCTCAGAGAGCTTTGGCTGATGGCCAGGATAAAAACGTAATAAATAAATGAAATGAAATAGCGTGACAGTGTCATTGGGACTCCTGGTAACAGGCGTGCGGGATTTGCCACTGCTCCCAATCCACCACCTGAGGCAGGGGATTCACACTGCCTCACAGGAGGGCCGGCCCTGTGTGCTACTTATGCAGGGAAGCAGCCCACAATTCACCGAGATGAAACGAGAGGGGAGGAAGACCGCTTTGCCCTGTGACTCCGCTGCTGTTGCTATGGGTGCCCTGCTGGCCATGTTAGGAACTGCTATCATGTTGCCCTCTGAAAACCGGTGGCACCAAAAACAGCAGTAAGCAAGCCCAAATTCCCCCTTGTCTACATGAGGCAGCCTTCTCCAACTTTGCATCCTCTAGATGTTCTGGACTTCAACACTCATCAGCCCTGGCCAGCATTGATACTGATAGATTTATTACATTTATATCCCACCCTTTTTGCTCTTGCAATGAACACAAGGTGGCTTACATGGTCCCCCTCCTTCTCTCCAAGTTATCCTCACAACAATCTCATGAGGTAGGTTAGATGAGAGTCAGTGCCTGGCCTAAAGTCACCCAGTGAGCTTCATGGTCGGGCATGGACTAGAACCTGGGCATCCTCATCCCAGTCCATCACTCTAACCAATACAATGGTCAGGAATGCTGGGAGTTTGTACTCCAAAAGATCTGAAGGACACTAGGTTGCATTAGCCTGGTATACAGAGTGCAAAGCGTCCCCCTAGAGCTCCCCACAACAGATTCTCATACATGTAGTAGAATTCTTAGTCACTGCAGAAAACTCTAGCTTCTCAAGAAGGTTCCACCTATAAGTGATTCTATCTAGGCTCCATCCCAACGTGTCAATTCCATTATGGCTTCATCCTGGGCCAGTCCAGATTTCTTCAGTCTGGACCTCCAATGTTCTAGATTCTTCCCTGATTATACCTCCCAGCCCAACGTAAGAACCCACTCGCATTGTTGAAGTCAACTGTCAACTCTGTGGGCTTCTACATTTCCAGTAAGAGAAACCCTGGCAGATATGTCTGGAAGTCCTCTTTTGTCGATTCTCTTCCCGCCCTCAGGAACTGAACCCACCCAAGTGCATAGAGAGCTTGTGTGGTGGAGATTTCACCACCTTCCTTGCTCATCTCTCCCAAGGCTATTTCCGAGCCCAATTCAAGGTGTTGGTTTTAACCTATAAAGCCCTACATGGCTTGGGACCACAATACCTGATGGAACGCCTCTCCCGACATGAACCTACCCGTACACTGCGCTCAACATCTAAGGTCCTCCTCTGAGTGCCTACTCCGAGGGAAGCTCGGAGGATGGCAACAAGGGAGAGGGCCTTTTCAGTGGTTGCCCCCCGACTGTGGAATGATCTTCCCGATGAGGCTCGCCTGGCGCCAACATTGTTATCTTTTCGGCGCCAGGTCAAGACTTTTCTCTTCTCCCAGGCATTTTAATAGCATTTAACGACGTTAAGTTTGTTTTTAATATACCCCGGAATTGTTGTTTTTAAATGGATACTGTTGTTTTTATACTGTTTTTATGTTTTTTAAAAATTTTTGTATACTTTTAATGTTTACTATTTTTAATTGTTGCAAACCACCCAGAGAGCTTCGGCTGTGGGGCGGTATATAAATGTAATAAAATAAATAAATAAATAAATAAATAAATAAATAAATAAATTTTACAGTTCAAGAAATCTCCTGGATGTCCAATTTCAATACTTTCCTGATGCATTCTGAGTCATTTTTCTTGTCTTGGTCACAGCAGACAAGGTGCACGAACCATCGGAGAATGAACCAATTCTTTATGTACCTGAGCGAAGACGTTTACCCACATCCCTTTTTGTCGCCTTGTGTTTTGATAACTCCTCCGCCTTTCCCCGTGCAGACAGTATTTCCTCCATATTTCCTAATCTGCTTGATGCTCATCTTTGGATTCTTTCCATGTTTGTCAAGTCTTTTCTTATAAATCGTTTAAAACCAGAAATGAGCATAAAACTCCAGCAATCAGAGAAGTAACCACAGCTATAGGTATGAGACACAGAAGATTTGAGACCAGATGATCCAAAGCTATATCCTGTCTAAAAGATCTGAATCAAAAAGGGATACCATACTTTCTCTGCTCTTTATGGGGCCCCAGTTGGCTTCTGCCTAGTATTCTGATAGGTTGGGAGCCCTTCATAAGCCTTTGTCAGTCAAATCAACCAATGGCTTGGATGTTCTGGTGGTCACCAAGGACTTCACATGGTGAACCTGGGTTTGACTACTCCAGTCTCTCATTGTGCCACGCTGACGAGCTATGTCTCTCTAGACATGGGACAACCCCCTTATTGTTAGCCGAGGAAAAGATCTAAAGTCAGAAGAGGCTCTTCTGAGATGTTTACAACAATCCTGCCAGGTATTCTTCCACCAAATCTCAAGAAAGAGAAGAGACTTTAGCCGTTTCTACACCTGCCTTTCCCCCCGGGATCGTCCTGGAATTGTCCCTGTGCACCCAAATGACACACAAGGGATCCCAGGAGCAGGCAGGGATGATCCCTCCATTTTCCTGGGATAATCCTTAGGTGTAGAAAGGGCCTTTTTTCTGCCATCCTGAGGACTAGCATCCTAGTTATCAGCTTTTAATGTTGATGATGTGGGTGCTAAATCATACCCTAGACACCGGCTTTTCTCCTGGTGCGATGAGCCCATGAAATGCATCCAGATAATTTGTTAACCGTCACCTGGACTACAAAATGCAATGCTGACCACCAGTGCTAAAAAATGTGTCCTTTATTGCTGTGTATGAGTAAAGAAAAGGATAGAAACAGCCACAAGCAAAATCTTGCCATTCCTGTCTCCTTTCAAGGCAGCTATTTCTTCCTAGGAGTCCTTCTGCAAAGATCTAATGATGGAAATCAACAGAGTTTGGGGCACTTTGAGAGATAAGCAACCACAATGATTTGGATGCTTCCCCGAGGGACTGGGTCTCTGGGTGGTTTAAATCGTGGACTGGAAATTTCCAAAGGAGAACCTCTTGTGAAATTTTCCCTTCTGTGCAACAGCCCTTGACATGATGCAGGTATTCCTCAGTGGCTCTCAACAGCTTTCTTCATGATGTGTTCCTTGTAGTTTTGACTGTTTGAAATTACAGGTCCCAAATCTACCCGGATGTTGGACCCTCATCCTTGGAAGACCCTTATCCTGAATCCCACATCAACAGGGGCTGTGTTAGCTGAAACGTGAGAGAAAGACACTCTTCCCATGGTTGGAGGGACTTTAATCTTCAGTAGTGCTCTGTACTATAGTTGTGTTCGTGCTTTATTCTTTTGCATCCACCTGGTTCCAAGAGTTACGGGCAGGTATTAACTCTTCAAGCTAAATAAAGAACGCCATCAGACTGGTGGCGGGGGTGGGTGGGGAGGAAATCATGTTTCCCTACCATCACTTCTCCACCCACACTTTTGTGGCTCAATACTTCCTCTTTCTCCAGCTGGACATCAGGAAAAACTTCCTGACTGTTAGAGCAGTACGACAATGGAACCAGTTACCTAGGGAGGTTGTGGGCTCTCCCACCCTAGAGGCCTTCAACAGGCAGCTGGACAACCATCTGTCAGGGATGCTTTAGGGTGGGTTCCTGCATTGAGCAGGGGGTTGGACTCGATGGCCTTGTAGGCCCCTTCCAACTCTGCTATTCTATGATTCTATGATTCTATGATAAACTAAGTGCCCGTGGCCCATTCAGTGGGCCATTTCCATCGCACCGCAT
The DNA here is from genome assembly GCF_023053635.1 of Elgaria multicarinata webbii. Lineage (NCBI taxonomy): Eukaryota > Metazoa > Chordata > Lepidosauria > Squamata > Anguidae > Elgaria > Elgaria multicarinata. The sequence goes on along the minus strand of NC_086171.1, from coordinate 6,223,054 downwards.
CTCCAGCAGGAAAGAGCAGCAAGTTCCATCTCTAAAAATAAGTTGGATTTACTGGGCTCTTTTTCTTATTGAGGGAAGAAGGCTAGAAGGGGTGGGAGATGCATGGGAGGCGAACGCCGTCCTGAATAGGACCCACAAAAATCTGCCAGCGTCCAGTAACGAGCGTGCAAGAAAACACTCGTTTGATGACGCTCAAAGGGCATGTCTACACCAGGGGAGGGGGAGGATCTTGTGATATGCTGATAGTCCCCCAGTCCACACGTGGCACGCAACATCCAGGGAGGAAGGAGGACATCACGCCTGCCATTTTGTTGTTTAAAAAGACAGGTCCTGTTGTGCACCTGCGCACCTGCGCTGCAGCGCAAAAGTAAGTTTTTTTAAAAAACAAACGTCTCCACCCCTGATGGGCACGGAGTGCTTGAAAAGCTCCATGTCTGGGTCCCTGCTCCTCGCATTTACTCACAAGGAGCCAGGATGAAACCGGGATGGCTGCCCACACCTCCGGTGGTCTCGGGACGATCCCGAGACCACGGGGGAAATTGGGCTAAAAGCCATTTCAGTAATCCCGAGGAAATGGAGGGCTCATCCCTCCATGCCACCGAGATCTCCTGTGTGTCATGTGGTCATACAGGGATGACCCTGGGGCGATCCACAGGATAAGGCATCGTCTAGACATGCCCAAAGTCACTAGAATGAAGCTCATACTTGACGAGGGATGGGCAGATGTTGGGTTTGTGGGATCCACTTGGCCTTTTTACTAGAACCCCAAAGTCCACCAACCAGAACCAGGCTTAAATTAGCATCCTAGGGGTGGTGGTGGATCTGGATGAAAAATGGTGGCCCATGAGCTATACACCAGGATAATCGGCACACCTGACGGCAAATCTACCTCTGAGGGTGGTTGGCAATGGACAGCTCATAGCATTACCAATCAAAAAGCCTTGCAGGTGTCTGGTTTTTTTTCCTTCTTAAAGGGTTATTTTTGTGGTGAGGGGAAATAATGAGAGAATCATAGAATCATAGAATAGCAGAGTTGGAAGGGGCCTACAAGGCCATCGAGTCCAACCCCCTGCTCAATGCAAGAATCCACCCTAAAGCATCCCTGACAGATGGTTGTCCAGCTGCCCCTTGAAGGCCTCTAGTGTGGGAGAGCCCACAACCTCCCTAGGGAACTGATTCCATTGTCGTACTGCTCTAACAGTCAGGAAGTTTTTCCTGATGTCCAGCTGGAATCTTTGAACAGCAAAGTACTAAACAGCCTTTGAACAGCAAAGTACTAAAAGCTCTGGAGTTGGATGGATTTATCTGTAAGTTCTGGTTTTTCCCACATTTGATTTTGTTTTTGAAATCTTAAACCGGATAGCACCTAACGATTGATTAATAATAATAATAATAATAATAATAATAATAATAATAATAATAATTTATTTATTTCTTACCCACCTGATTAAAACATATAAAATGAATTCATAAACATATAAAACAAATTTATATTCATTTTATATGTTACTGGATGAATTTATGAGTTCAAATTCGACTGGGTAGGCCTGCAGGAAGAGATCAGTCTTTACAACTTTTTAAAATGAAGAAATACTGTTAAGTTGGTGAATCTCTCCTGGCAGGCTATTCCACATTCTGGGAGCGGCAGAAGAGAAGGTCCTCTGGGTACTGGTTGTCAGCCTAGTTTTCATTGACTGGAGTAAATTCTCCCCAGAGGACCTGAGTGTGCAGGGCAGATTGTACGGGAGGAGGCAATCCCACAGGTAACCTGGACCCAAACCATGTAGGGCTTTAAAGGTGATAACCAAGACGTTATACTTCGCCTGGAAACTAATTAGCAGCCTGTGAAGAAATTTTAAAATTGATGGATTTATTCATTTTCAATCTCAAGTTCTTTCCAGGACATTTTTGGAAAAAAAAATGTGCAAACTTTGTTAAATTCTTATCAAAACGGAACTGAAAAGGAATTCTCATACCTCCATAGCCTTGAGAATGATGAGCACAACGCCAGCCACGGTTGGGTGTGTGTGTCTGTTTATTTCTTTTTTGCTTGCCATTGTTAAACCCTTGGTAGTCAGAAAGCCTAGTTCATCAGCCAGAGATCTAGAGAGATTTAGAGAGCTCCTTCTGCCCAGCTCTGATCTTAGAGGCAGCAGGAGTAGACAACCTGGTGCCCTCCAGATGTTTTGTCTTGCAACTCCCATATAATCCCTGAGCATTGGCCACTCCGGCTGGGGCACATGGGAATTGTTGTCCAAAACATTTGTAGGGCGCCAATTTTCCTATCCCTGATGCAGAGATGTTCACTTAAAGGATGTTTGTATCCACAGATAATATTTCTCCTTTGCATCCTTGAGCCTCCCTGCTGACAAACTGTTTCTGCACCCCTCCTAGGCCACCCACTTCCAAACTCAGGACACAAACGCTGTCCTCATCATTCTCATCAGCCCGTACTTCCTTCTCCTCTAAAACGATGTGGGGCAATGCTTTAAAAGAAGGGTTGACCTAAAGCTGGACATCGAAAGCACTGCAGAGCTGACGTGGTCTAACGAACACCAGGATGAAAAGAGGCTAGATCCGGGGTGCTGAACCTGAGGGCCGTGGGCCAGATCTGGCCCACGTGGAGTCCCAATCTCGCCCTCGGGAATCCCCCAGAAGCACACGCCCCTTTCCACTAGCTGCACCCCTTTCCTCGACTGCCAATCATTGGGTGGTTTTCCAGCTTTTTCACAGTTTCCTTGCCATTCTCAAAGGCTGAAATTATTTCTCCAAAGATATAGTAAGTTACTGGCAGTAAAGAGTTTTAAGCTAAAACATGCTGGCATTGTTGGTATTTTGGGCCCTGGAATTTGGCAGTCGAGCTGAAAGTGGTTTAACACCCTTGGGCTAGAACAACCCCTGGAACTGCCTCCTCCTGGGACGTTACGCGATGCCTCCTTCCCACTCCCTGCTCCAAACCCAGCTTTTCCCTTCAGCCTTCGGCACAACCCACCCATCCCACCTCGTCCCCTGTGCCTTCCACCAGCCTTCCCCAGCCTGGTGCTCTCCAGATGGGTTGGACTACAAATCTCATCATCCCCAGCTAGTCCCACGCTGGCCGGGGAGTTGCAGTCCAACACACGTGGCCAGACCGCACTGGGAAAGGCCTTCTTGCTGTAACTTTCTCTGTTGGGGCATCCCGACTGTGGAATGCCCTCCCCTTGGAGGCCCGACTGGTGTCAACTCTGACTTTATTCTGGCCCCAAGTACAAACATTTATTTATTTATTTATTTATTTATTACATTTATATACTGCCCCATAGCCGAAGCTCTCTGGGCTAACAGTAAACATTAAAAAAAAAGTATACAAAACAACAGTATCCATTTTAAAAACAAAAGTTCTGGGGTCCGTTAAAAAACAAATTTATTTATTTATTTATTTAATTTATTTATTACATTTATATACCACCCCATAGCCAAAGCTCTCTGGGCGCTTTACAAAAGTTAAAAACAATGAAAATTAAAAACAAATATACAAATATTTAAAAGCATAAAAACAAAACTTAGCGTTGTTAAATGCTGTTAAATGCCTGGAAGAAGAGAAAAGTCTTGACCTGGTGCCTGAAAGATAACAGTGTTGGTGCCAGGTGAGCCTCATCGGGGAGATCATCCCACAGTCGGGGGGCCACCACTGAGAAGGCCCTCTGCCTTGTTGCCATCCTCCGAGCTTCCCTCGGAGTAGGCACTCGGAGGAGGACCTTAGATGTTGAGCGCAGTGTACGGGTAGGTTCAGGTTGGGACAGGCGTTCCACCAACTCTGACTTTATTCCAGCCCCAAGTACAAACATGGCTTTTTAACAAAGCCTTTAATGGTAAAATTCACCAAGCTCACGCATGGTTTTAACTGTTTTAATTGGTTTTTACTGCTTTTAAATTATATACTGGTTTTAACTTGATTAGTGGTTTAATTTGTTTTTAGCTTTGTATATTTATTGTTTTACATCGTACAATTTTATCTGTACACCACCCTGAGATCCTAGTGAAATAGGGTGGGATACAAATGCTATAAATAAATAACTCAGACAGTAATTAATGAGCCTCAACATGGGCAGCCCATATAACCATGTACTGCTTCCCTGCTATATTTTGAAGGTGCTATAGAAATAATAAATAATAATTCATTTTTCAAAAAAGGTTGACAATTGCGATCTCCTCTTTGTCTACACGAAACAGCCAAGGTCACTGTTCTGGGACCGATGTATGATTCTAGCAGAAAGCACCTACAGCACCTGAGACATGGCTGGCTGTAAGTTTGTAGCTTTCCAAAGCAACACAGCTTTTCCCAAGCGCTTTGGCCGGCCTCCTCCAGAAGGGCAGCCATCCAGAGGCGTTCCGAAGGCCCCGAGCATGCAAATGGTACAAAAACGTGCTTCGTTTTGGCGATACCACATTGGACAAGATGGCACTGGTTCATCGCAATTGTTCTGGATGATCTAAACGCAATTGGTGATTCCCTCCACCCTGTACTCACTACCATGCGAGGCTATATAAGGGGTGAAGTTATTGGCTGGGCTGAGCTGGGCAGCAAAATTTCGACCAAGTACTCCAAAAGATACACCAGCTCTAAACCGCATCACAAATTTGCCATCTACAGAATCACCACTTGTGAATCGCCAAAAGAAAAAGGCATGCATCACCAAAAATGGGGACAAAAATGGCATCCATTGCATAACATTTGCACATGGGCATGTTTAGCCTGGAGAAGAGAAGATTGAGGGGAGACAGGATAGCACTCTTCAAATACTTGAAAGGTTGTCACACAGAGGAGGGCCAGGATCTCTTCTCGATCCTCCCAGAGTGCAGGACACGGAATAATGAGCTCAAGTGACAGGAAGCCAGATTCCGGCTGGACATCAGGAAAAAACTTCCTGACTGTTAGAGCAGTACGACAATGGAACCAGTTACCTAGGGAGGTTGTGGGCTCTTCAAGAAGCAGCTGGACAACCATCTGTCAGGGCTGCTGCAAGGTGGATTCCTGCATAGAGCAGGGGGTTGAACTTGATGGCCTTATAGGCCCCTTCCAACTCTAGTATTCTATGATTCTATGCTCACAGATGCAAATTTATAAATTATTACTGGAATTCCTGCTCACCTGTGCATTTTTTATTGTACGCATTTCTCTAAAGTATGTTCCATTGTTGGAATGCAGGTTTGCATGAACATTTCTCAAATAGATAAATTTTTTGTGCAGGTTCCCAAAGCATGCACATTTTTGTGTGCATTAGTCCTAAAATGAGCTGCATTGTAAAGTTTGTAAAAAACTGGATTTTGGTATGCAATTCTGTCTCAGTTCACTTATAGGCTCAGGAGGTACAAACTGGGTAAAACCATTAAAAACAACAACACCTTGACAGAATGAATTTCTCACCCATCCCAAGTATATCCCCTCTCCTTACGCTGAATGTACTCCAGGCGGTTCACGAATGATAAAATGAAAACAGATCACAAACACACAAAAGCAAAGTGGCAGCAGTTTAAAATGTCAGAAGGCCATAACTAGCTAAAGGCATGTCAAAAAACAGTGTCTTAACTGCTCACTGAAAGATGGGCAGTGACGGGGCCAGGCATACCTACTTTGGGAGGCTGTTGCCCACTCTAGGAGCCACAACTGAAAAGGCCCCGTCTCTCCTGCCCAAAACAGGAAACCACCACATCAATTCATTTATTTATTTATAAAATTTGTATACTGCTCCGTATCTGAAACAGATTCCTGAGCTGTGAATGTAAGAAGTAAAACAGTAAAAGATACAAAGATTAAAACACCATTAAAATGATACTTTAAAAAAAATCGAAACAGAAACAGAAAGACAATAAAAAATGTGGCTGGTTAGTTAAGGAATGCTTTCTGGAATAGAGCTTTTCTCAGGAGGTGCTGGAAGCATCACATTGTTGGCACCTGCCTGACTTCCAGGGGCAGGGATCCTAAAAAAAGGGGGGGGCCACCACGCTGAAGGCTCTTCTCCTGATGGATTCCAATCGGTCCATAAGTCCACGTGGAACCACCACCAGGAGTATGTCAACTGGTGACCTCAGTGACAGTGCGAAAGGGAAAAGGTGCTCTCTTAGTGACTGGGGGAAGGGGGTGTGACCATCTGGTTCTGAATTCTACATCCCTGCAGGAGAGGGCCACAGAGGATAGTCTTTATCATGAAATGGAGAGATATCGTTCAGGTTCATGTGATGGCAAAACTACACAGACGCCAGGGCCATTTTTTCCCGGCAAACCGGCCTCCAGAATACGCCTCGTCGTCACCTCTGCAGGTCCTTTGCCCCTGAGTCATGCAGTTCAGAACTTCTGCACCCCCAAGTTGCACCTGGGACGGTTGCATTCAACTCCCTGCCTGTGTGTCATTGCCAGACAGACTGCAGGGGGTTCAAAGCACTGTGGAAACAAGACCGGAGGGGCTGAGAGCTTTCAAAAGTGCAAACTCTATGTAGCTTGGCCAAACCGTCACATGATCAGGGTTCACAAATACTGGCTGGGATCAAGTAACAAGGGTGCACGGGGTGGGTTGGAGCGATATCAATGGGACTTGGTATGGGAGGGGGAGCCTTGTCTATTTCCACATGCTCCCTGCACTGCAAGAAAATGCAGCAACAGAAATTTATATTCAACCCAACAGCAGAGTGTCGTTATAATCAGATCTGGGTATATTCCACTCAAATACAAGAAGCCACTGGATATGTAGCGGGTACAGAATTAAGTATCTTCAGAATCTCTCCTTTCATTTAAAAACAACAAGACAATGCAAGTTTCTAGCCCATAAAGCATCTTAGCAATGGCAGGGGAAGTCTCCGCAGCCAGAGGGTGAAGCCATTTTCATCTTGTTAATTAGTCATACTTGGCATGTATGTATACTTGGCATATTCCAAATGCTTCACAAACGGTCTCTTGGTGCTTATCTATTCTTACATTTATATCCCACCGTTTTTCCTCCCAGGAACCCAAGTCATGACCCCCTCCTCTCCATTTGATCTTCACAACACCAACCCTGTGAGGTGGGTTATGCTGAGTGTCAGTGACTGGCCCAAGATCAGCTTCATGGCCCAGTGGGGACTAGAACCCGCGTCTCCAAAGTCCCATGCCAACGCTCTTACCACTACACCACACTGGCTCTCCTTCAGTAAGACTCAGGCCACAGCTAGACCTAAGGTTTATCCTGGGATCATCCAGGGTTCGCCCCTGCCTGAGCACTAGATCCCCTGTGTGTCACCTAGATGAACAGGTTTGACCCCTGGATGATACAGGGATAAACCTTAGGACTAGCTATGGCCTTAGAATTGCAACAACCCTGGAATGCAGACCAGCAGCCTTAGGCCCTTCTACATCTAAGGATTATCCCAGGAAAATGGAGGGGTCATCCCTGCCTGTTCCTGGGATCCCCTGTATGTCATTTGGCTGCACAGGGATAATCCCGGGACGATCCTGGAGGAAAAGTCAGGTGTAGAAATGGCCTTAGCATATTGCAGAAGGGAGACTGAGGCTGGGAGGATCACAGCTGGCCGAAGGGCATCTCATGAGTTTTTGGCCAAAGAGGACAGGTGGAAGATCCCGAACCTCTTAGCTGTTTTCTGCACCAGCTTGGAAGTGTCTCACACAGGTTTGTTCTACAGAGCTTTAGCCAATGAATATGACACAGCCTTTCCCCTGTTCAAATCTGGCGGCCCATCTCCACCGCTGCTCAGGTTGCATAAGGTAACTACTTATCCACCTAACAGCGACAGGAGCAAGACAGATTTGTGAGAAAGGGGAATGAGGAGAGGGAAAACTGAGACAGACTATCCTTCTCTTTAAAAGAGGAAGAAAATAAACCAGGGCTCAACTGTACCTGAGTTCTGGTGTTAGATAAATGTGAAAAGATGGCTGCAAGGTCTTCCTTTTGGACACATCCATCTCAGAAAGTAGATGTCCGAAGCCCTGGCTGGGGAAACTCAGGTGCAGCCAAGCAGGATCCTCAGCAGAAGTGCTGTGGGGGGAGGGGGAGTGTGCCTTCAGTGGGGCAGATCCACTGCACATGGGGACCTCCACCCCAAATGAGTTCCCCAGCCCTGTTCTAGTACTTGTGGGACCCAAAATATGACACAAGATGTTGAAGGACCATTCAGCCATCCAGTAATATTTTGTGAAAGAAATCTGCTACCAGCTTCCAGTGTGTTTCAGCAATTGGTGGCCCTGCTGTGGCTGGCGGAGGCTCACTTCTGGGAGAGGCTATGGGGCAAATTGATCTCCAAGACCGAAGGGGAGGTAGAGGTCAGAGAGCAGCCCAAAAGCAGGGTGTGGGCAGAGCAGGAGTCATGCACAGGCAAACAGTCCAACTCAAGCACAATCCAAGGAGCAGGGGCATATCCGGCCTCAGCAGGCCAAAACCTGGGAGCTGGCGCTCAGGCTCTGCTGCAGCATTCTGTGTCTGGACGGAAGGCTTTTAAGCCTGGCCTTCAGAGCCCCACTGAATGGGGCGAATCCTATGTAGTAGTAGGAAGTCAGAAAGGACCCCCTCAGGGTCATGCAAGGTCACTCTTTCCTCAACCTCTGTGGATCAAGTTGGATTTTTGCCCACAGCAGATTGCTAAAACTTCTATCTTTCATTGAACTTCAATGTACGGTAGCCATCTTTGAAAGTTGTTCTCAGATTTCCAACAACGCAACTCGCCCAAACATGCACGGCAGTTGTGCAATGACACCAGTAATGTGCTGTCTCTCCGCTATCATGCACATGGCTATGGTTCACTGTTCCTCAAATCCAGGCTTGTGAGAGTTGCTCAAGCGCTACGAGGATGCTCAGCAAACTTGAGTTTCCCCCTAAAAGTGAAATTGTCTAGATCAAATTGGCTGCCTGGTCCAGTCAATTTCATCACTCCATTGTTCTAAACGAGACGACGGAGGTGACTGCAACTGGGAAAAGAGAAGAAATTGTGATGTTCTACCGTGGAGGTGGGAAACCCAGCGTCTTTCAGATGTTTTGAACCACAACCCTTGACTGTTGGACATGGGATTGATGGGAGAGGTAGCCCAAAACATCTGGAAGGCACCAGGTTAGATTAGGTTGGCTATTTCCCTGCTCTACACACTCCTCCACTATGATTGTATTAAGACCAAGGCCATAGCTAGACCTAAGGTTTATCCCTGGATCGTCCTGGGGTCAAACCTGTTCATCTAGGTGCCACACAGGGCATCCAGCGCTCAGGCAGGGACGAACCCGGGATGATCCTGGGATAAACCTTAGGTCTAGCTATGGCCCAAGCTACCAGTGTAGTACTAGATTATTGGCAAGTTAATGGTGTGTGTGTGCGTGTGTGCGTGCGTGTGTATTTCTTTTGTTCCAGAGAACTAATTGCACACAGCCCAGAAGAGTTGGTCACTACTAAGTATCCATGAAATCAATGTGATGCGTGTTATGCATGACTAAGGCCTAATCTACACCAAGCAGGATATTGCACTATGAAAGCGGGATACAAAAGGCAGGAGCTACACCAAGCTGGATATAGTGGTATGAAAGCGGTATATGTTATGTGTCAATGGGCCCCAACAGTTGTCAGTGCACTTCAATACCACTATAAAGCAGTCGTGTGGCTCCTGCCTTTTATATACCACTTTCATACTGCTTCCATAGTGCAATATCCTGCTTGGTGTAGATTAGGCCTACGTCCTTGATAAAATAGTTAAGGGCAGAGACACCACACTGACAACAAAGGTCCGCATAGTTAAAGCAATGGTATTCTCCGTAGTAACCTATGGCTGCGAGAGCTGGACCAGAAGGAAAGCTGAGCGAAGGAAGATAGATGCTTTTGAACTGTGGTGTTGGAGGAAAATTCTGAGAGTGCCGTGGACTGCAAGAAGATCAAACCAGTCCATACTCCAGGAAATAAAGCCAGACTGCTCACTGGAGGGAATGGTATTAAAGGCAAAACTGAAGTACTTTGGCCACATAATGAGAAGACAGGACACCCTGGAGAAGAGGCTGATGCTAGGGAAAGTGGAAGGCAAAAGGAAGAGGGGCCGACCAAGGGCAAGATGGATGGATGATATCCTGTAGGTGACAGACTTGACCTTGGGGAAGCTGGGGGTGGCGACAGCCGACAGAAAGCTCTGGCGTGGGCTGGTCCATGAAGTCACGAAGAGTCGGAAGCGACTGAACGAATAAATAACAAACCCACTTACTTGCCCCACTCCCATTTCATGGGTCACAACTTTTTTTTGCTGGACGGGACATAGCATTTGTTTCCTGTTGGCGTGAAAATCCATCCACACCATCGCCAGCATATGAACCACAGGGGGTAGGAAATGGGGCACGCGCTTGATGTTTTGGACTACATTTCCCATCAGCCCCAGCCAGCAAGGCCAATGGGTGGGGATGATGGGCATTGTTGGCCAAAACTCTGGCAGGCACCATGCTCCCTTCCCCTCTTGAAAGGCGGGGAGGGTTGGGTCTCACAAGACTTAATGTGCTTTCTAGAGGGGCCACAGTGGGTCAGACCTTGCACAAAACTGTTTTATGGAGACTTAAGACAACCAGATCCCAGCAGTGCTAAAACTTGTGTGTGTGTGTGTGTGTGTGGCAGGGAAACCACAAAAGACTGCTGTAGATCAGTAGCACCAACACCTCCTTGCTGTAATTTAATATGACTTTGTTAAGAGCTAAGCTGATACCATAATAGCATTGAAGGTGGCCCACTCTGTCGGCTTGCCAACATCAACCGAAGACAGCTATTAACCGCTTTTCATCTCACGCTGGCAGATGATGCCAGCATTCAGTTCCACGCGGTTGGAAAAGAAGCGCCCAAAGCCCCGATCGCAACCACTCCTTTGCCAGTTCAGCCCTGAACTCTGTTCCTTGTCATTAGCGACACGTCCGTCACTGTGATGGGCAGGCCTGTATGGTACATGGACTCCTAATGTCGGGGTGTGCAATGTGTCTGCATTCAGAGACGCACTGCATCCCGTCCCCATTCAGGTCAGCATTATCAGGGGGTCATGGGCACATTTCGCCCTCCCTGCAATTCTGTCCTAACGTGCATAGGGGTGAAAGGCAGGCGTTCGCTTATGTTACAGGCAGCAAAGGGCTGCATTCAGGGATACCGCTGCGGTGTGTGTTTGAAGCCTGTCTTCCTCCCCCCTTGGGGGGCTGTCTATATATTGCCTTTGCCCCGAGATGGCTCTGAATTCATGCTGCATCAGTTATATGATGCAGTCACTGATTTGGAGCCACCCTGGGGCAAAGAGCTGAAGATGCAGAACAGAAAAGTTGGAGATTTACCCTGACTTTTTCTGCCTGAGCGAGGTTAGTGCGTAGAATCATAGAATCATAGAATAGCAGAGTTGGAAGAGGACTACAAGGCCATCGAGTCCAACCCCCTGCTCAATGCAGGAATCCACCCTAAAGCATCCCTGACAAATGCTTGTCCAGCTGCCTCTTGAAGGCCTCTAGTGTGGGAGAGCTCACAACCTCCCTAGGTAACTGATTCCATTGTCGCACTGCTCTAACAGTCAGGACGTTTTTCCTGATGTCCAGATGGAATCTGGCTTCCTTTAACTTGAGCCCGTTATTCCGTGTCCTGCACTCTGGGAGGATAGAGAAGAGATCCTGGCCCTCCTCTGTGTGACAACCTTTTAAGTATTTGAAGAGTGCTATCATGTCTCCCCTCCTTCTTCTCTTCTCCAGGCTAAACATGCCCAGTTCTTTCAGTCTCTCTTCATAGGGCTTTGTTTCCAGACCCCTGATCATCCTGGTTGCCCTCCTCTGAACACGCTCCAGCTTGTCTGCATCCTTCTTGAATTGTGGAGCCCAGAACTGGACGCAATATTCTAGATGAGGCCTAACCAGGGCCGAATAGAGAGGAACCAGTATCTCACGCGATTTGGAAGCTCTACTTCTATTGATGTAACCCAAAATAGCATTTGCCTTTCTTGCAGCCATATCACACTGTTGGCTCATATTCAGCTTGTGATCTACAACAATTCCAAGATCCTTCTCGTTTGTAGTATTGCTGAGCCAAGTATCCCCCATCTTGTAACTGTGCCTTTGGTTTCTATTTTCTAGATGTAGAACTTGGCATTTATCCCTATTAAATTTCATCCTGTTGTTTTCAGCCCAGCACTCCAGCCTATCAAGATCACTTTGAAGTTTGTTTCTGTCTTCCAGGGTATTAGCTATCCCACCCAATTTTGTGTCATCTGCAAATTTGATAAGCATTCCCTGCACCTCCTCGTCCAAATCATTAATAAAAATGTTGAAGAGCAGTTCCTCCCCATCTGACCTCACTTGAGTGCTGCTCTGGGGTGGGGGTGGGGTGGCATTCCTGGCTGGAAGGCGACCTGTCATTGGTCTCTGGAAGCCACAGGAGGAGGAGGAGGAGGCAGGCCCGGCGAACCTAATGATTGCTGGAAGGCCCACGCTGCCTCCCTCCATCTGGATATTGACCTCTGGGGATACTCCAAAGCGCTGAGGTGGCCCAAAGCTTCGGAGCGAATTGGCTTCGGTCCGCCTCAGCCTTCGCCCGAACTGCCTCAGATCCGGTTTGGAAGGGTCCGAACCACCCTGATCCGCTTCAGATTTGGGGTTCAGATCCGAGGCGGTGCACAGCCCTACTTAATATGTTTATTGTAAAACACACCTTCAAAACTTCTGTAATTTAGCATACACTCAAAATTCTGTAATCTGTGACATATTTGCCTGAGATGAACTGTATTTAAATTACTGATCCTATTCAGACAACACGCTAAGCCACGGTGATTAGGAATTTTGAATTAAACATTGAGCCTGTTCAGAAGACACCTTAAACCGTGCTGGTTAAGGTTTTTGGTTAAGCTGCAGTGTTTAAGGTGTCTTGTGTGATGTGTTTTGTTAAACCCTGCTCACCCACTAACCACAGTCGGACCGTCTCCAGCAGGGTTAGTGGCATAAAACCTGGCTTAAAGTGTTGTGTGTGACAGCGCTGTTTATGGTTAGTGCTAACCCCAGAGAACCACAGTTTTACTAACCAGAAGGCCTGAAGTGTCTGAACAGGCCCATTATGGGTTAATGTGTTGTGAGAACCATTCCTATCCATGGTGGCTACATAACCACAGGTTAATCATGCTCACTAATCATTTGATGCAAAAGGGTTAGCGCCCTAACCATGGCTTAGCATATTGTCTGAAAAGGCCCATTGCAATAATTGTTAATGCATCTGTACTTTAAATTAGCGTATGCACACCTATGCCATCTTTTCTCCTCCTTTTTGGTGATGCATCTCCTCTTGTTGATGGTGTGCAAGTGATGGCCCTATGCTGTGTGCCGAATGGTTCTGGATCGCCATAGCTCTTCTTGACTCACTTTTCATGAAGCTTACTCAAGAATTTGTAGGCTGGCACAATCAATGCCTCACTAGTGAGCTAGTAGATCTCATCCTGAGATTATCAACAAAATTGTTACGACTTGGGCCAAAATTTTAATCCTGCAGGGGACAAATCCTAGCTAGAATGGAAAGTCAGTGGAATGTATCCAATGTTAGTCCTACTTAAAGTAAACCCATTCAAATAAATGGGACTTAAGTTAGACTAACCTTGGATACAACAGAGTTAAGCATCTTGCAAGTCACATTCCAAATTCTTTCGTTCCCCTACTGTTGCTTTTGGCATCCTTCTAGCATTTGGCAGATGTTTCAGTATATTTCAAAGCGTAAGAAACATTCACACAAGGACCATGGAACATCACCTTTCATTCATGTGCCGCAGCACCTGCGCACCAGGTGCTGGAAAGGCTTCAGCCCTCCAAACTTGACGTAGCGTGACTCAGAGTTGAGAGGATTTCTCTCTGGGACACACACTTGTGAAAGGTTTGGTAAATACAGTTATTATGGCTCATAAAGTCCTTTTCAGGTCAGCAGCCTGGTTACTCAAACCATGTACTCTAGGAACATGAACGGGAGCAGAAATGTCCCCAACAAAGAGAAGGTACATAGTCTACTTATTTTCCCATTCGTTGACATCTTGTTCACTTCCTCTGTGAATGTTCTTTGATAAATCATTTCAGCTGCCAACAATGTTCACTTTCTAGCCTTTAACAAAAACATAGGACAGTGCAGCAGGAGGAGCACAGAAGGTTGTTATATGTCTCTTCCTCTGCATCTTCTCATTCCAACACAAATTAGCCAACATAATCCAGGCTAGTGTTTCTGACTGTATTGGTCATTCCTGACTCTATTTCAGAACTCGGAGAACCCTTCTGGTTCCAAACTCCAAAAGGTTCAGCAGAATCCAGATTGGGGGATCTGGTTTAGCCAAAGACTTTATTTGATAGAATTGAGCAATTCTCCCATTGCTATGACCTCCTCATTGGCAGTGCTGTGTTCGGTGTTTGGACAAAACTGGTCAACGGTGGTGTTAACCACAAAGGCCTAGAAGGCAAAGCCTATGATGAGAAGCTGTAACAATTGCTTGGGCTACTGGATAGCCAACTGTGAACCCATAGACCAGAATGGACACGTCGTGGTCTTCCAGATATTTTGGCCCTAGCTGGCATGGCCAATGATGAAGTATCATGGTACTTGTAGGCCAAAACTTCTAGAAGGCCACAAAGGCCATAGACAGAATCAAGACCTTGTTCTATGATGTGTGTATCTCTCCCCACCCCATAGAATGCCATGCAATTGGGTTCTTGCTGTTTGTTTTTAGGAGCCTGGAACGCTCTTCCAGAACACTTGAGAACTACTAACTCAATCACAGCTTTTAAAACTCAGCTAAAAACTTTTCTTTTCCCTATAGCTTTTAAATATTGAGTTTGTTCTGACTCTATACTGTTAGCTTCACCCCACCCGGTGCCTGTTTACACTTCCCTGTGCCTGTCTGCATTCTCTTTCCCTCCTTATTGTTTACTACAACTTTATTAGATTGTAAGCCTATGCGGCAGGGTCTTGCTAATCTGTACAGCACCATGTACATTGATGGTGCTATATAAATAAATAAATAAATAAATAAATAAATAAATAAATAAATAATAATAATATCTACCATGGAATCAGCCTGATATTGCCATGTTTTACAGTTTGGAAAGAACAGGCCCCAAAGTGTGGGGCAGGTGTGGTGAGTCACAACAGTAGAATGAGGTGTCAATGAGGGGGCAGGGTCTAAAAGCGGTAGAATGGAGAGTGTCACATCAGACTGAAGGCATAGAGAGAAGAGTGGGCTCCAGTTACAGGAAGCCAGACTCCAGCTGGAAATCAGGAAAAACTTCCTGACTGTTAGAGAGGTACGACAATGGAACCAGTTACCTAGGGAGGTTGTGGGCTCTCCCACACTAGAGGCCTTCCAGAGGCAGCTGGACAGCCATCTGTCAGGGATGCTTTAGGGTGGATTCCTGCACTGAGCAGGGGGTTGGACTCGATGGCTTTATAGGCCCCTTCCAACTCTACTATTCTATGATTCTATGAAATACTGTTAAAAAAACACACACCAAAAAACCCATACTGGCTCAACTCCACCTGTCCAAGGCCTTGCCTCAGGCCCTCAACTGCAAAAAAGGCTGCAAAATGGCTGCCACAGTTTGCAAGCCGACAACATGGAGAGTTGTGCGTCGCCCGGCACAGCGTTTGCTAGGATGCCTAGTTTGCGTCTTGCGAGGACGCCGCAGCTCCATAAGCTGAAAAAGACATTTCTTTCCCTGACTCACATACCTGAGTGCAGAGATGGGAAGGCCCGAGATGAGCTCATGCATTCCATTCCCCCCACCTGCCTCCCGCCTCCCCAGGACGTGCTTCCTACTGTAAATTCTGCAGGGCTTTGTCCCATCCAGTTTTAAATAGTTCCAGCCTGGGAGAGTGATTCCGACTCCTCCGACTTAATGCACACCTTTGACACAGAAGCTTTGGGCATACCAACAGCACAGGAGGGGGTTGGGATTGGGCGGGGGTGGTGGAGGAAAGCAAAGCCATGGTGTGCGTGCCCTCAAATCAGGTACATGCGCTCATTCCTAGCCCATCTGGAAGCTATGATGGAGAGGTGCTCAAAATTATGCATGGTGTGGAGAAAGTAGACAGGGAAACATTTTTTTTCTCCCACTCTCATAATACTAGAACCCAGTAGGGTCATCCCACCAAGCTGATTGGTGGAAGATTCAGGGCAGAGAAAAGGATGGACTTCTTCCACAGGCAAACTGTGGAATTTGCCATCATAAGACATAGTGATGGCCACCAATTTAAAACGGCTTTAAAAGGGGGCTAGACAAATTCCTGGAGGAGAAGGGTATCAATGGCTACTAGCCCTGATAGCTCTGTGCTACTTCCAGTATCAGAGGCAGTATGTCCACATACACAGTTGTTGGGGAACATGGGCAGGATGGTGCTCTTGTACTCATGAACTGCCTGGGAGTTTCCTGTGAGCAGCTGGTTGACCACTGTGTGAACAGAATGTTGGACTAGATGGACCCCTGGTCTGATCTGGCATGACACTTCTTAGGTTCTTACAGTGGAACCAGAGATGTACATTTTGGCTACTAGCCCTGATAGCTCTGTGCTACCTCCAGTATCAAAGGCAGTAAGCCTGTGTGCACCAGTTGCTGGGGAACATGGGTGGGAGGGTGCTGTTGCACCATGTCCTGCTTAGAATCATAGAATAACAGAATCATAGAATAGCAGAGTTGGAAGGGGCCTACAAGGCCATCGAGTCCAACCCCCTGATCAATGCAGGAATCCACCCTAAAGCATCCCTGACAGATGCTTGTCCAGCTGCCTCTTGAATGCCTCTAGTGTGGGAGAGCCCACAATTATTATTATTATTATTATTTATTTATTTATTTATATAGCACCATCAATGTACATGGTGCTGTACAGAGTAAAACAGTAAATAGCAAGACCCTGCCGCATAGGCTTACATTCTAATAAAATCATAATAAAACAATAAGGAGGGGAAGAGAACGCAAACAGGCACAGGGTAGGGTAAACAGGCACTGGGTGGGGTAAAACTAACAGTATAAAGTCAGTATGTAACTGATTCCATTGTCATACTGCTCTAACAGTCAGGACGTTTTTCCTGAGGTCCAGCTGGAATCTGGCTTCCTTTAACTTGAGCCCATTATTCCGTGTCCTGCACTCTGGGAGGATCAAGAAGAGATCCTGGCCCTCCTGTGTGACAACCTTTTAAGTAGTTGAAGAGTGCTCTCATGTCTCCCCTCCATCTTTTCTTCTCCAGGCTAAACATGCCCAGTTCTTTCAGTCTCTCCTCATAGGGCTTTGTTTCCAGACCCCTGATCATCCTGGTTGCCCTCCTCTGAACACGCTCCAGCTTGTCTGCGTCCTTCTTGAATTGTGGGGCCCAGAACTGGACACAATACTCTAGATGAGGCCTAACCAGGGCCAAAGAGAGAGGAACCAGTACCTCCCATGATTTGGAAGCTATACTTCTATTAATGCAGCCCAAAAGAGCTTTTGCCTTTCTTGCAGCCATATCGCACTGTTGGCTTGTTCATCCCTGGCCGACAGCTGGTTGACCACTGTGTGGACAGAGTGCTGGACTAGATGGACCCTCGGTCTGATCCAGCATCAGGGCTCTTCTTATGTCCTTAAGGCTGAACCAGTATCCTATTAGCTCATATAGAGTGGGTGCAATGTATGGTTTGAAGAACCTGCTATGCCCAATGTTGTGTGCCTGATGTTGGCTGTGGGGTTTTCTCATGCCAAAGTCACATCCAGGGGCTCCCTTCCATAGGGTGACCCTATGAAAAGGAGGACAGGGCTCCTGTATCTTTAACAATTGCACAGAAAAGGGAATTTCAGCAATGTGTAATTTGTATATATGGAGAACTTGGTGAAATTTCCTCTTCATCACAACAGTTAAAGCTGCAGGAGCTATACTGGAGTGACCAGATTTAAAAGAGGGCAGGGCTCCTGCAGCTTTAAATGTTGTGATGAAGAGGGCATTTCACCAGGTTCCCCATATATGCAAATGACACCTGCTGAAATTCCTTTTTCTATGCAACTGTTAAAGATACAGGAGCCCTGTCCTCCTTTTCATATGGTCACCCTACCTTCCATCAGGGCCCACTGCTAAGGTGGCCAGAGATGCATTGCCAAAAAATGAAGGGAAAAGTGAGCACGGATTTGCATAAAATATGCAGTGACAGACTTTGTATTTCTGGGCGCAAAGATTACTGCAGACGCTGACTGCAGCCAGGAAATCAGAAGACGTTTACTTCTTTGGAGGAGAACAATGACAAATCTTGATAAAATAGTTAAGAGCAGAGACACCACACTGACAACAAAGGTCCGCATAGTTAAAGCAATGGTATTCCCCGTAGTAACCTATGGCTGCGAGAGCTGGACCATAAGGAAGGCTGAGCGAAGGAAGATAGATGCTTTTGAACTGTGGTGTTGGAGGAAAATTCTGAGAGTGCCTTGGACTGCAAGAAGATCAAACCAGTCCATACTCCAGGAAATAAAGCCAGACTGCTCACTTGAGGGAATGATACTAAAGGCAAAACTGAAGTACTTTGACCACATAATGAGAAGACAGGTACCCTGGAGAAGAGGCTGATGCTAGGGAAAGTGGAAGGCAAAAGGAAGAGGGGCCGACCAAGGGCAAGATGGATGGATGATATTCTGGAGGTGACAGACTTGACCTTGGGGGAGCTAGGGGTGGCGACAGCCGACAGAAAGCTCTGGCGTGGGCTTGTCCATGAAGTCATGAAGAGTCGCAAGCGACTGAACGAATAAACAACAACAATGTAGATGGAAAGGCATACATTCAGAAATCCTGACTAGAATTTAAATGGAAATAACATGCCTCTCACCCTAGTAGGCAAGATGGTGCCCAGGTGACTTGTGAGCCTGCTCAGTCTTGTGTCCAGGGCTGGATCTACATGACTACTTTAAAGCGCTTTATAACAGTTCTGACAACTGTATCTGGAGTGTGTCCTGGGCCCCAACTGTTGTCAAACTGTTATATAGCGCTTTAAAGCAGTCGTGTAGATCTGGCCCAGGTGTACTAACTGTGGGTGGGCAATTTCAACTCCGCCCCTGGTCTTCTTTCTTATGGGGCTTTATCTTGGACTGGACAGCCCATCACATAGAGGATGCATTCAAGTCGAGAACGGCCGTCTTGTAGCCGTTCAAATGATTATTTATTGCATTTGTATACCGCCCCATAGCCGAAGCTCTCTGGGTGGTTCACATAAGGACTGCCCTGTGTAAAGTAGGGCACCTGCCATCCTACCCACAACAGAGCTTCCAACCCACCCACCCTCCACACTCACATGCATCTCAGCCTTATCTCATACTGCAGTGGTGGGGAGGCAGAAAGTGCCAGGGAGGTGTGACACGGAGCCTTTGGCAGTGTCCACGTCCCTCCACCTTCAGATGCACTCAGCTACTCCTACAGAGATCTGGGCAAAGGGCTCTTTGAACCCCTCCCCACAGTGTGAAGAGCAAGAGCCTTTTCCACAGAGGTCACTTTGGTACCCCAGTCAGTGCTCAGAGGGCAGCAAGATGCAGGCAAACGGAGCTAAGCATCAGAGGAGCGCCTATATCAGGGGAAGTAGAAAGACCCCATTTGCAAGTGATGATCAGGGGTCTGGAAACAAAGCCCTATGAAGAGAGACTGAAAGAACTGGGCATGTTTAGCCTGGAGAAGAGAAGACTGAGGGGAGACATGATAGCACTCTTCAAATACTTAAAAGGTTGTCACACAGAGGAGGGCCAGGATCTCTTCTCGATCCTCCCAGAGTGCAGGACACGGAATAATGGGCTCAAGTTAAAGGAAGCCAGATTCCAGCTGGACATCAGGAAAAACTTCCTGACTGTTAGAGCAGTACGACAATGGAACCAGTTCCCTAGGGAGGTGGTGGGCTCTCCCACACTGGAGCCATTCAAGAGGCAGCTGGACAAGCATGTGTCGGGGATGCTTTAGGGTGGATTCCTGCATTGAGCAGGGGGTTGGACTCGATGGCCTTGTAGGCCCCTTCCAACTCTGCTATTCTATGATTCTATGAGTGACAGAAGAGGGCTCTGCCAACCCCTCTGTTGCTGGTCACATGGTATTGGGGTGTGTGCCTCACAGTGCCCCTTTGCCTTCTGCCTGGGCTCAGTGTGCAGCACAGCTCACATTGTTGGTTCAGTCCAAGAGACAGCACCTGCTGTTGGGGGTGCTCATGGATCCAGAACTGTCACTTGAGGCACAGGTGAACTCAGTGGCAAAGAGCACCTTTTATCAGCTTAGGCTGATATACAAACTGTGCCCTTATCTGGACGGAGATAGCCTAGCTACAGTTATCCATACTCTGATAACCTCTCGTTTGGATTACAGCAATGCATTATACATGGGGCTGCCTTTGAAAACGGTCCGGAAACTTCAACTGGTACAAAACAGGGCAGCACAGTTACTAACAGGGACTGACCGACGAGACCACATCACGCCAGTCCTTTTCCAGCTTCATTGGCTGCCAGTCCAGGTCTGGGCCCGATTCAAAGTGCTGGTATTAACATTTAAAGCCCTAAACAGCTTGGGGCCAGGCGATCTGAAGGAACGCCTCCTCCCATATGTACCTGCATGGACCCTAAGGTCATCCTCAGGGGTCCTTCTCCGCGAGCCCCTGCCAAAGGAAGTGAGGCAGGTGGCTACCAGGAGGAGCAGGGCCTTCTCTGCTGTGGCACCCCGGCTGTGGAATGAGCTCCCTAAGGAGGTTCGCTTGGCACCTACATTATATGCTTTTAGACGCCAGGTGAAGACCTTTTTATTCTCCCAGCATTTTAACAGTCTATAAATAAATTTTAACTTGGTGTTTTAAATTTGTAATTTTGCATTTCTGCTGTTTTTATCTGGTTGAGCTTTTATATTGTGTTTTATATTATGGTTTTATACTGTTGTTTTATACTTTGAATGTTTTTAATTTTTGTGAACCGCCCAGAGAGCTCCGGCTATTGGGCGGTATAGAAATGTAATAAATAAATAAATAAATAAATAAACCAGGGCTTTATACTCACAGGTGGTAGTGGGCACCCGACCCCAATCTGGCTTGCAAGAAGGGAAAGAGAAGCCTTTCAGATTATCACTGATGGCTTAAACAAACCAAAGAAACAAAAACTCAGACTCATAGAGGATCCTAACCCAAACCCAGTGCCCATCATGGCCAAGGCTGATAGGAGTTGTAATACGGCAAATCCGGAATGCATCAAGTTGGGGAAGGCCTCTGCCAGAAGTCTTTTTGAAAACTTCCCCACCTTGTAAAAGTAAATGAAATTCAGGAATACAACATTTGCCGTTCATTTGGGGAAAATCCAGGCTCTAGCATCGAGCTTTCCTGCCACATGTGGAACAGCCTCACCCAATGGATGCTTGGTCTGATGTCATTGTAACCTGCTTTGCTTCCCACACAATAGCTACCTGGTTTAATCGAGAATGGCCCCATTCAGAAGACACCTTAAACCACGGCTTTAACTATGGTGGTTAAGCCAGAAGTCCGGGCTGGGTTCAGAAGACACCTTAAACCACGGCTTTAACCATGGTGAGTAAAGCAAAAAGCCTTATTCACAGTGGTTAAAGCCATGGTTTAAGGTGTCTTCTGATCACAGCCCGGCTTTCTAGCTCAACCACCGTGGTTAAAGCCGTGGTTTAAGGTGTCTTCTGAATGGGCCCTTTGGGGGCTTGAAAATGGAAGCCAAAGAAGACATTCTGCATGCCCCACCTCTTCTTTTTGTCATCAGCATTGTTTAGCATACATTTATTTAAACGAATCTCATTGGTTCTGAATTTGCATATGCAGATTTTATGCAGATTTGTGTCCTACGGGCCTAGGCTGTGAATCTCCTAAGTGCCTAGTGACACCCCTGCCTCACAGGGTCACACAAATGGCTCCAAAGACAATCACAAGAAAGGAAAGAAGTCACTAAGCTGACCTCACCACCAGCATGATTAATTTTATTCTATTTATTTAATTCTTTCTATACCGCCAAAGAGCCGAAGTTCTCTGGCTATTAGAGGCTCTCAATGCAACAGCCCATTATTATTATTATTATTATTATTATTATTATTATTATTATTATTATTTATTTATTTATTTATTTATTTATATAGCACCATCAATGTACATGGTGCTGTACAGAGTGACACAGTAAATAGCAAGGCCCTACCACATAGGCTTACAATCTAATAAAATCATAGTAAAACATTAAGGCGGGGAAGAGAATGCCAACAGGCACAGGGTAGGGTAAGCAGGCACAGGGTAGGGTAAAACTTACCTGCCAACCCATGCCTGGCAAATGGCTACAGAGCGAGGCATCTTCTGTGGACAATGTCCTATTATTAACCCTGCTAGAAAGCTACCACTACATGGACCTTAGCTTGACCTAAGGTTTATCCCGGTATCGTCCCAGGGTTGTCCCGCCTGCTCCCGGGATCTCCTGTGTGTCATTTACATGAACAGGGATGACCCCGGGACAATCCTGGGATAAACCTTAGGTCTAGCTAAGGCCATAGAAGCCCCTTCCTTCCTCTTCCCCAGAATATTCTGCCAGTCTTCTGGAGAACTCTTTCGGCTTCTCTTGAAATTCTTTGGACATTTCGTGGATGTCCCAATCTGTCCAGTTTCACTGCAAATTTCATTTTGCTATATATATATATCCATCCAGTGAAACAGCCAGGGATGGCTGATTACTGCCGATACCTAGAGAAGCCAAGTTACTTGCTGGGACTTATTTTGGGGGGACCCTTGGACTGCCATGGAGGGGGAAATGTCCAAATCTCCCTAGGCCAAAACGTAGTGGCCACAGGCTGATGGCTATACTGACATCTTGAGGCAGGTCTAGTTCTGTTGTTGCCAGAGGACGAATAAAACTTGGGTATCCAAGCAAGCAGTTCTTTGTTCCGTACTTAGAGCTGCTAGTGTGGATTTTGATCCAGCTGGGTGGAGCAATCCCGTGCATGTATAGACACAGAGAAAAAAAAGTCCCACAATTCCCATCATTCCCCAGCGAGCCATGATGGGAACTGTAGGACTTATTTTTTTTCTGTCTAAATGTGCGAAGGATTGCACCCTTAGGTAATGCATGTGTAGTTTCAGTGATGCAGTGCATGTGTGTAGGGTCAGATTGGTGTGTGTGTGTGTGTATCCTGGGCACTCCACCTTTCCAGTTTCTGCCCCATGACACTCATCTCACTTGTCTCTCCCCATTTTTAGGCAGCATCAGAGTTGGTGACACCTTTTTCTTTCAAACTTAACAGTAGATACAGGTGTGTTGCACAACGGCATTGCAGAGGGAATGAAGGTGGCGGGCACAGCTACAGCGTGCCTGGCCTCTTTCGTCATTAAACCAAACAAAACCAGTAAAACACACACACACACACACACACACACACACACACACACACACACACACATTGTGGCTTCTGCCTTTAATGGCCTTCTAGGTTTTAACATACCCACAGCAGCCAAACTCACAGAGGCAGAGAAAGCAGTTGCAATGGGTTAAAGCAGAGGTGCAAAATCATAGGCTGGCAGGCAAAAGCTGGCCTGCTAAATGTGGCCCTCCAGGGTTCCGCAGAAGGCCACGCCCCTTCCCAGTTTTTGTGGAGCCCTTCCACCCCTGTTCTAACAGGTTGAAATGCCTCTCCTTACCGGCAGTAAGAGCTTTAAGCTATATGCTGGTATTTGGGCCTTGCCCCCTCTTTGCCTTGGCCACACACCCCACTGGAATATGGCCCCTCCCCTACACACACACACACACACACAAACACCAGAGCTCCTC
This sequence comes from Elgaria multicarinata webbii, assembly GCF_023053635.1. Taxonomy (NCBI): domain Eukaryota; kingdom Metazoa; phylum Chordata; class Lepidosauria; order Squamata; family Anguidae; genus Elgaria; species Elgaria multicarinata. The sequence goes on along the minus strand of NC_086171.1, from coordinate 6,199,306 downwards.
CCAAACTGAATTAAGCCCTGGAGTTGAAAGAAAATCAACATCCCTGGGTTAAAGGATAATGGCCATTTCTACACCTGCCTTTTTTCCTGGGATCGTCCTGGGATCATCCCTGTGCATCCAAATGACACACAGGGGATCCCAGGAGCAGGCAGGAATGAGCCCTCCATTTGCCTGGGATCTCATGTTTAGCCTGGAGAAGTGAAGATGGAGGGGAGACATGAGAGCACTCTTCAAATACTTCAAAGGTTGTCACACAGAGGAGGGCCAGGATCTCTTCTCGATCCTCCCAGAGTGCAGGACACGGAATAATGGGCTCAAGTTAAAGGAAGCCAGATTCCAGCTGGACATCAGGAAAAACTTCCAGACTGTTAGAGCGGTACAACAATGGAACCAGTTACCTAGGGAGGTTGTGGGCTCTCCCACACTAGAGGCCTTCAAGAGGTAGCTGGACAACCATCTGTCAGGGATGCTTTAGGGTGGATTCCTGCATTGAGCAGGGGGTTGGACTCGATGGCCTTGTAGGCCCCTTCCAACTCTGCTATTCTATGATTCTATGAACCCTTAGGTGTAGAAAGGACCGATGAATCTGGTTTAAAACAGGCCAAACCAACCATTCAAGCCAGCTTGCCTGTCCAGACCCCCTCCACCCTATAGATTGTTTTTAAACCCCATTAAGCATCAGGAACTAGTTTACACAGGGAAACAAATTAGGTGTGTGGGAAGGGATCACCGCTGGCTAGGTTCCTCCCCAACATCCACCCTCAGACACACCTTCCCGGAAGCTCTTTTGCGGTCCAATCCTGGTCTGATGCAGAAGAAATACACACCGCAAGACAACAGATCCTATCTGACTCCGTCTCTCTTTGCGATGTGTCCCGCCTCCCCCACCGCGCTTGGTGGAGAAACCGGGTCTTAAAAAACACCCATATAATAATTCAAAGTAGGCGTGACTCCGGATGCCTTCATAAAAATAGCACAGGTCTCTAGGTTTAATAGCGGAAGAGAGGCAGGAGCAATGGGAAATATTAGATCAAGGTTGTGAAATAAAATGTTCTCACTTTTAGTTCTGGGGTGGGGAGAGGGTTGAAATGGATGGCATGGCAACTTCAAAATCTGGATTGAAGAGACTTCGGTTTGCTAGAGTAATAATAATAATAATAATAATAATAATAATAATAATAATAATAATAATAATAATAATTTAATTGCGTTCTTAACATTTTGAATCATGCTCCTCGAAAATGAAGGCGCAGAGAAAATTCCTAAATCAAATGTAAACGTACCGGTTTCTGGGAAAAGGAGAATTTGTTTTAAAGAAACATTTATGGGGCTGCAGGAAGGCTTACAACAGTTTTGAGGAATGCAATTCCTCCGATTCAATGGTGAATGCGGAGTTAGGGTGTTAATCTAGACGTTTTGTGGCCTGCGATTTTATGCAGGTTTACCTGTGAGTAAGCCCCACGGAACACAGTGGGAACAGCAGAAACGCATGGAATCAAGCTGCAATGTTGTATTTCTAGCAAAGGTACGAAAAGATCTCCTTTTCTCTCACAACTCAGGCTGAAGGGCTAAGAGCTCCAGTAGGTATGTCTTCTCGGGAGTAAGTCCTTGTGAATTCTTGGAGGCTTCTTCCGAAGTGAGGGAACTCAGTGGAATGTACTCCCGAAGAGAGGGGCACGGGATCGCGCTGCATCTCCCAATAAATCGCCCTCATCACACCTATGTAGTATCCCATGCGTGTCTACTCAGGAGTAAGCCCCATCGTGTTCAATGGGACTTACTACCAGGAAAGTGTAACTAGGAGAGCAGTCAATGAACGGTTTCTAAACCTTCCCCCTTCTGACACCCCAAGAGTCTAGAATCCGGACAGGAAAATAAAGTCTGCCTTCGGATTCTAGAACAGACACCAAACCCGATCCGGGGTGCGTTCACTCACAATTCAGTCCTTCCTAATTCAGTGGAAGTTACTCCCCCAAGAAGTGCGTATGAGGCTGCCATCTTATGCTCACTTACCTTGGAGTAAGCCCCCTTCCACTCAATAGGACTTATTTCTGACTGAGTAGCTATTTACCCGATTTCCCTGCAAGGATTGGAAATAAATCCCCTAGATTTTAGTGGACCACAGTCCCAAATCGGGTTGTTCGGATGTGACCTTACAGCCGAGGTCTTCAACCTACTTACTTCCAAGTAAACATGTTTAGAAGGATGGAGAGATTACACGAGCTACTTGAACTGAAGTTGGTTAGTTTATAAATCTTAAGAGTCCCTTGGAACCCTCCCCTTAAAAAAGAAAGAAAGGTTTATTTCATCAGTGCAGGATTCGACTTCCGCATATGAAGTCCATTTTCGCGGCGGCGGCTAAAAACATGCTTGCAACACGTGTGATTTAACAGGGGTTAGTGCGGGAGTCTTTTGCTTAACCCGATCTGTAACCGGGTTGCAAAGCCTTATCTGGCTGCAATGTGTATTATTCGATCTCCTTCCTTCTCGCTCGCTGGGATAAACAGCACTCACACGTGCCACAAATACACGTGCCGCAAAGGTGCTTCTAAGGTATCCTGTGAAAAGGCTTTAAATGTACTTTTTATTGGGAGATGGATTGACATTCCCGTTACAGACGGGTTTTCAAACAAACGTCCTGTGTGTGAAAACGTACAACAAACTCTGTTTCTGAGTCCAGATAAGCTGTGGAATGCATTGACTTCGACACCAAGGCAGGATCTACACTACTGCTTTAAAACAGTTTATAACGGTATTGACTACCGTTGGAGCCCAGGACACACTCCATATACAGTTTTCAAACTGTTTTCAAAGTGTCCTATCCTGCTTGGTGTGTTATTTAGTGTGTGTGTGTGTGTGTGGGGGTGTCTTGCCAATTTCATGTGTTCATTGTTGCAAAATACCTACAGAGCTCTCAGACTCCACGTACAGTTGGGCAGAAAGGGGGGGGGGGGCGAGTGTGTGTGGACGTTTTGAGAAGAGGATCCGACTCTGAAAACGGAGATCGCATCACCTGTGCATACACCCATGTACACACCGCCCTTCTCATGACTAGGGAGTTTCTCCTTCCCTCCCCTACTTAAGATACACTTAAGGTTTCAGATTTTTACACATCCCTAAATAGATACGGGTGTGGGGAGGCCTTTATGTGAGTACTTGGCTTCAGAACCTGATTTGGACGGCAAGGATGTATAAAACAGAACTGCTGGGTCAGTCCAAGCGTCCCCCTGGAAGGTTTGATTGAAAGCCCTGCGTGCAGATTTTAGTGCCATCAGAGACGAGGGCAGCTTTGAGCATGTAAAGAATGCACCTTCCTCATTTCCGGGTCATCACAGCCAGCCCATCCGTGGATTCCGTGAAAAGGCAAGGGGAGTCATTCCCAGGCAGGTTTGAGCCCCCACATCGATAATAATAATAATAATAATAATAATAATAATAATAATAATAATAATAATAATAATAATAATATCACCTCCCCCTTGACAAAACAGAGGCGGCACTTCTAAGCACATTTCCCCGGAAAATGAACCCTAGGACTGAATTCGGAATCGATACGATCTACTTCGGAATCAATATGATTCGGATTGGCCCGGAAAGGTCGTCCGCACACGCAGCTTCACCTGTCTCGGCTCAGCCTGCTCCCAACAACAGTTGCTGCCTTGGGACATGTCCAGTTCAGAGGGGTTTACTCCCGAGAAACTGGGCCTAGGATTGAAGCCTCGATCAATTAATCGATCTGGAAAGCGACAAACCCCCCCTCCGTATTTGTCGCCTTTTGGGGTGGTGGGTGGTAAAGCCCCCCCACACACACACACTTCTGGGTGCAACGGAAGGCCACGCGTTGCTTCACTGTCTTCGATTCCAAACGATCGCTCCCTGCTAAGCTCTACCCCAGGCCTGGGAATTTAAAAATAAACACTGGGAGAGTGGCTGGAATCCCAGGTGTGCAGGCGGCGCGCAACCTGTCTTATCAAAGACCGTATTTGCATTTTATTACCTTGCGCCCGCCGTCATCCCATAACTATTTGGGGAATTCTGCCTTCAACGCCCGCCCGCCCCTCCGACCCCTCCCCACGGTCCGGAAAGAAAATGTGCGGTGTGTGGGTGTGCTGCGTGAGTGTGTAAATATATATATATACACACGCACACGCACCGCGGCATCTCCATCTCTGCGCCCAGACAAAACAAATTGCGCTTGATAGACACACCGCGGCCTTTTTTTCAACCTCGCTCTCCTTCCACGCGCCTCCTCTGCTCCTTCTCTTCACGCTCCTTCTCTTCTTGGGGCTTGGAGGATGGATCAACCCATCTCTGTTTCTCTCTTCCCCCCCCCCGCCCCCCCACTTACACACGCATTACTATAAATTGGATGTAAATCATACTTAGAGGAGACCCGTTGAAACCCATGGCACTTGAGTTAGGCACGACTTGGGCCATAGCTAGACCTCAGGTTTATCCCTGGATCGTCCAGGGGTCAAACCTGTTCATCTAAGTGACACACAGGGGATCCAGTGTTCAGGCAGGGGCGAACCCTGGATGATCCCGGAATAAACCTTAGGTCTAGCTGTGGCCTTACTAAACTCCCGTTGGATTTCAAGGCCGAGGTTTGGATCTCACCCCATTCATGGTCCGGCTTTTTCTGGGGGCCTGGGTGGGGGGAAGGGAAGAAAACGAAGCAGCTTCGGATTTACTTTTTTTTTTTTAAGAGAGGGGGTGATTTGGCGTTCTGAAGGGAAGCCCTGTTTTGCAATCTTGCACGCACATATTGCAATACAAGAGATGCAATGCAAGAATCCGTTTCTTTCAGACACATTCAACACGGATGACTTTTTTTTTTAAAAAAATGGTTTGGTCCTCGCCCTCAACACCCCCTTCCTTAAAATTCCTAGATACAACCGGACACACACACACAAAGACACACAGTTGTCAACTTGATATAGGTCTCAACTTTGCAAACACGCTCTCTTGTTTTCAATGGAACTGACGTTCGACTTGCCTGCCTGCGTGTAAACGACGTTTCGTCGCTCTCCGCTTCTCCAGCATACAAAGAGTTGTATAAACCAATTTATGATACACAGCGGCGAGTATGTGTAAAGGTCTAAAGACATTTTTATAAAAAAAAAAAAAAATCAAATAAAATCTGTATGATTTGTTACAAAGCGTCACATCGGTCGGTGTTGGTTTTTAAGTCGAATTAGTCTCAAAGGACCATCTTAATCCCCCCCCCCTCTGTTTCGGCTTAAGGAGATTGAGGACCTAGCTGAGAATTCTCTGGCGTCTCTTTTCACACAGAGGCGAGTGGTGTCGGTACACACTCATTCACACGCTAGAGGAAACTTTTTATGACATGTCATTTTTTTTAAAAAAGGCAGGTGGCTATTAGAGAATGGCAAGACATCTTTAATAACTACATTTTTTTAAAAAAAATGCCATAGATTCTCTATTTCACGCCCAGACATTTGTGAGTGTGTAAACCTTCCTCCTTAAGTAATCTGCATACATTTTCTACACTGTCTTGTAGACAATATGCTAGAAACAGCAGTTGGTTTAGGAAGAATATATATATATATATATATATATATATATATATATATATATACACACACACACACACACACACACACACACATATACATACACACATGAAATTTTGTAAATATTTCATTCATAAAAATCCTCTTCACCAGTGCACGCACGTATATATCTTAAACAAATCACTACTCTCTACACAGATGAGGGCGTTTTTGTTTTGGTGTACACATAAGTTATTATACACACACACACACACACACATAATTTAACATGTAAAGAATGACAATCAGGTTTTTAAAAGCACGTGTATCGTACCGGTAAACTCGGTGACAAATCTGGGCTCGTTACCATGTAAGGTGTGAAAATTAGTCTTAGTAAACTGCTCTTCCAAGGAGCCAACACTATTACAACATTAAAAGGCCCGTCTTTAAAATTTATACCGACTATGCGCACGTGTGAACACAAAGACTCAAAGTTTGGCCTCATGTGCGTGTAAATACGAAGAAGGAGGCGTGAGGGATAGACAGAGACCCTTTTTTATGCACACACTGCCATCAAAGTGATCAAGCTATTCCTGGACTGCATCACTTGAGGCGGCTGGGGTGGGTGCTTGGAGGTTTCCACATCGATGTTCTCAGGAAGACACTTCTACCCTGAGGTGCTGTTTTTCTACGTGCAAGGAATTTCACGTCTGTGTGTGTGTGGGGGGGGCAGCGAGCATCCATTCCAACATGCAAATCCTCAAACAACAACACCCCCATCCCTGTAGCAGCCTGAAGTGGTCCTGTCTAGGAAAACATGTGCCTTTTGATTCTTGCTGCAACCTAGTGAATCCCGGGTGTGCGCGCACGTGTGTAACCACCACCGCCTTCCTTCAGGGACCTTGATTTTGACACCACCTTTCCCTCGCGGTGCCCCGACAAGACCTCCGGCGATGTGGGGGGGGGCACTCAATTCCCGGGACGCTGCCGGGCTCTAGGGAGAAGACCATCTCGCTCCACAGTGCCTGGATTCCTCGGCCCGCGGTCGTGTGAACGCCCCCGCGGGAGAAAAAGGGCACGGAAGGAAGCGTGTCCCTCGCTACTCGGGGGCTCTTTGGCCGGGCTGAAACTCGCCCAGGACTGGGGCTTTCTGCGCCGGAGCGAGAAGGAGCCCTTCCTCCTCTCATTCCAACTCCTCGGAGTCTATAATTACCGCTGATGGTTCCGATGTGCTCCGACATGCCCAGCCGAGCGCTCGCTCACTCGCTCTCCCCAGCCTCTGACTCTCCCTCCTGTTCGGGTTAGTCCCTTCACAGTTGGCTTTAAAAACGAGCTCTTAAAGGGGCAAAACATCGCCGACTTTCCCATCCTCGCTATTTATCGCAAGGTTTAAAACCAACTCAGGGGAAATCGAGATGTTGGGATGGTGCTGGCGTGAGAGTGTGTGTGTGGGTGGGTGGGGGGACAGGCTCCCCAGCGGGGCTTTTTTTTTTTTTTTTTAAGACTAGATTCCTGGAGAGATTTTTTATAATTTATTTATTTTTTGGAGAGTGGAGGAATTGATCTTTGCTTAACCTCCCTCCCCGACCTCTGCCCGCCCCCCTCCCCACAACATCAAATCTCTTTGGATGTATTTCTATCTGCTTCCTTCCCTGTAAGAATCAGAATTGCCTCGCCATAGGGCGTTGGGGGGGGGACTTTCACCGTTGGGTTAGGGGCAATCACACATCCTTCGTCAATTTCGCTCTCTTTGCTGCTCTCTCTTTTCAGCCTTGTCAATTTCAGCCCCTTGTTTTCCGCGGACGAAGGGCAGGCATAACAGAGGATCGCTTCCCGGAGTTCAGGACTCCAGTCCTCTGGGATTAAGCCTCCTTCCACCCAGGGGGGACTTACTCCCGAGTAGACAGATACGGGGCACGGCAGGGGAGGACGCCAAACCGTGTCGTTGGAGGGAAAGGGTCGCATCAGGAAGGCGCAAATGCCTCGACCCAGGCTTAAAGGGCTTGTGGAGCGCGGGGCAGGAGCGGGGAAGGGGGAGAGAAAAGAACCGCCTGGGAAGACCATCTATTGAACGTTGAAAGAAAGAAGGGTCGGATATGGGGTGGGGGATCTTTTTAAAGGTCCGAATGGCAGTGCTGAGAGCAGAAGGACGCTTCCCTGTGTCACAGAGGAATAAAGAGACGGGGTTTTTTTTGGGGGGGCGGCGGAGAAAGACTCTTGTGGGCCCCGGTTTTCTGAGCAACTTGCAAGGACTATAAAGCTAAAGGGGCTGTGTACACCTCTCTCTCTCTCTCTCTCTCCCCACACTACTACTACCACTACTGCTGCTGCTTGCAGCTATAAGCAAGGAAGCAAGACATCCGGGCTGCATATTCGACAAAATGTCATCAATGCACACTGTTTGAGATTTTACTCCAGATCATCTCTCTCTCTCTCTCTCTCTCTCTCTCTCTCTCTCTCTCTCTCTCTCTCTCTCTCTCTCTCTCTCGGAGACGGAGGGGGGAAACACAGCTCCTATTATACAACAGAAGGCAAATCTCAGAAGGAGGCGCCCAGAGAAAGACACGCTGCAGAAAGAAACCCACACAGGCGCGCGACAGCTTTCTAGCGATTCCTGCTTTTCCAATGCCCTCTCCTCTTCCACCACCTTTCCAAAAGAACACATTATTTCACACGCTATTCTGCTGTGGCGTGCTTCCCACCCACCCCCACCCCACCCCTTCCCTTCCCTTCCCTTTCCTTTTTCTTTCTGCCCCTTTTTCGAAAGAGAAATATTCCTCACGGGGTGTTGGTGTGTTCCTCCCCTTCCTTTCCTTCCACATGACTAGCTTAAAATCACCTTGAAAAACTCGTGTCGACTTGTATCATTATCTGTTTAATTCACTCAGTACCTTTTGTTCTTGGCAGAAGAGGATCAAAGCCCGATTTTTTCTTTCTTTTTTAAACAACTCTGATCTCTCTCTCTCTCTCTCTCTCTCTCTCTCTCTCTCTCTCTCTCTCTCTCTCTCTGTCACCCCCTGCCCACCTTTCCAGGTTTTTTTCTTCTTCTTTTTTTTTTACTTTACAGTAGGAGAACGGTAGATCAGCACTAACCCAGTCAAAATAAACACAGCGCTTAGATAAATATAAGACGTAAAATGCGAATTCTTAAACCCCTTTAAAGAACCACAATCTCTCTCTCCCTCACAGCATACTAGAAACCAGAACCAGGGAAGTAACCACATCTCTTGTAAAAAAAGCAAAGAAAAAAAGCGAGTGTTATAGGAAGAAAGAAAAAAATGGGGGGCAAGTAACCCCGTGCTCCCCAAATAATCAATAAGAAAGTCAACTTACCACCAGATTGGATAACTTGATAAGACTTGAGTCACCCCACAAAGAAACAGGAAATATCCTAAAAAGGCCATCTCGCCCCCAAAAGTTGGTAAAAACTTTCAGTGTGTATGTTGATGTTGAAGATGAATTATTATTATTATTATTATTATTTTAAAAAACGAGCAAGTCTTCCAACCTTCTCTTCTTGAATGCAAGGGAGGGGGGCGAAGGAAATACCCCACCCCCCAAAAAATAAATAAAATCAGCCCAGCCCAAACAGGTAGGTTATCTATACCTCCTTCCTCGTCCAGTTCTCTCTCTCTCTCTCTCTCAAAGAGGAGGGAAATAAATAACAAACATCAATTTCGGAGTGGGGGTTTTTTGGAGGGGGGAATGTAAAAAAAAAACCCTCTTCTCGCAGCCAGGAGACACTAAACATTTAGAAGAAGGGGGGGAAAAAGTTTCAAGAAGCTTGTTTTAGAGAGACCCAATCAGCAGTTATCGCCACGGGGGAAATTGCGGAGACTTCTCTGCGATGCGTCAATTCAGAAAGCCCGGCGAAGGAATGAGCTAATAGCGAACAGATAGTGTTTTAATACTCATTAAGGACATGTTGGCCCACAAATCGGGAGGATGGAGTGGGGAAGGGTGTGAAAAAGCGAAGAAGAGGCGGCGGCGGCGGAGAGAGTCAGAAAGGAAAGAAAAAGGGAGAAGGAAAAATATAGGGGGTTTAAATAGACTTGGGGGGGGGAACCCCTGTGGTTTAGGGTAGCTATAACAACCTGTCCGGATTTTCACTCCCTGGATAGAAGGAGCCACTAAAATGCTAAAAAAAGGGGGGGTTACATACACCCTCCAATCCACCTATAAGTTATGGGAAAATTTAGGGCTGGGTCACAGCCCCCCCCACCTCTTTTCCTTATGTAAATTTTACATTCACACATGCACACATTAAGCGATTGCTAAATTTAAAGTATCTTTCTCTCTCTCTCTCTTAAATACCCCCCCCCCCCCAAGCGCGGTCCAGCAGTCCTTGGGGGTTTGTTTTACATTTACATTTCAACAAAATAGAAGGAATTGGGGAAATTTTCAGCCAAGGCGAGACATTGAGTAACCGGTGTGTGTGTGTGTGTGTGTGTGTGTGTGTGTGTGTGTGTGTGTCTTTTTTATATTTCTCTCCCCCCAACACTGCATCTATAGTTATTACCAACACGGTAGTTGCTTTTATAGGGAGGAATCTTCATCGTCAAATTGGAATTTGAATGCAATATTTAATTGGGGGAGGGGGGATACTCACCCCACCATGGCTTTACTCCTAAAGAGCAAGTTTAAGTGGTGGATGCAGACGAGCCGATCCACAAACATATTGAGGCGGGACGCATATCTTTTCTTTCAACCCCCCCCCCCCCCAGCCCTGGGAGTTAATTCCAGGAAAAGGCTCCGAGTCCCCGATGCTCACTTCCTTGGGAGTAAGCCCATTTCAATTCAACGGGGCTTCCTTTTGAGTAAAGAAAAAGTGGACCCGGGCTAAACGGGTGTTTAGGATCGAAGCGCTTAGGGGCCGCAGACCGAATTCGGTTGTATTCCGAATTCTTTGGACTGGTGTACACAGAGGGATGGGGGCATCGCTTTCATTGAAAGACCCGGGGTACAACCTAGTTGGGGAATCTGGATTTAAGCCGGTGTCGTCCGAATGAGTCTTCGGAGGTTCAGTCCCCGAATCTAGGACACATGTCACATACATGGGAGTCTGTCCCTTGATATATATATATATATATATATATATATATATATATATGATTTTTTTTTTACAAAACTCATTTCCACGTCCCTGGAAAGTAGTTCAAATCGATGTAAACTGAACTTCGTAGGGACAAGACAACACGTGTTTTAGGGTGGGGGAGGGGACGGATCGGGATCATTTCTGGAATTAAACTGGGGTCAGGGACGTCCACGGGGGCTAAACGGAGGGTCCCGACCCGACCCTTGCTCGGGGAGTAAGTCCACACTGAGTCCAGTGCGGCTGACTGCCGGCCTGAAAGAGCGTGAGAAAGAGAGCAACCTCGCTCCGGCTTAACCGCCTTAGGCTGCAAGGCCACCTCCACTGACGTGGGAGGAAAGGCCATTGAAGACAGCGAGCGGGGCTTCCTTCTGAGTAAACATCCCTAGGTCTGCACAGGTCGAGAATCTGCCTTACACGCGTCTTGCAAACGTCGGGAAGTGGCATGCATCGGAAGTACACACACACACACACAGACACATTGCTCTAGTAATGCAACAATAAATAAATAAATAAATAAATAAATAAGAGATTTCTTTTCGCCACGATTCAGCTGATGGAATCGAGGCAGGAAAGCTCTTAAAGTCTGAATTGTTTTGGATAATAATAATAATAATAATAATAATAATAATAATAATAATAATAATAATAATGGGTCGTTTCTTTCCCCCCTTAACCCCCCCTTCTCCCTATAGTGTATAGGAGGAAACACACACACACACACACACCCAGAAAGGAAAGTTGTCCATCCATCTCCAAAATGCAAAACACCAACCAACCTACGGCTAGAGCCCCGGGTCTCATTTGTTTGTTGTTTGTTGGGCGTTAGACAAAGGCGGGGGGGGGAAGGGGGGAAGGGGCGTCGCGTTTTGTCGGATCCCCCCCCCCGCCCCCAGACGCGCCTGGACCCTCAACAGACGGTCCCGTACTGGTTCGGCTGAACTCGCACCGCACGACCTTTACTTGGAAGTAAGCCCCGCTCGAGTCAACGGGGCTGGCTCCCGTGTAAAGCGTGACCCCGATCCGCAGCCTCCTCCATCCTTTCAGACATCCCATCCACGCCTCCCCCGCCCCGCCCCGCCCCGTGTCATCTCGAATAATACCGAAATGAAGGTTTTATTGTAGCGTTTTAAGGAAACCCGGTAATTTGCCGAGTGGTTTTCATTAAACACACACACACACACACACACACACACACGACCCCTCCCGCTCTTGCACACACACACACACACACACGTGTACTGTAACATGGAAGTGGTCTTTGGAAACCCCGCCCCCGTCGCGATTATATGGGGTGGGGGGGGCAATTTGGGCAGGATTTTGTTAGAAGCTTGATGTAATATCTTGGTACAGAAGCCGTGAAGATATACAGTGTAATCTGCAGCTTTAGATGTGTGACCCCTTGCTCCCATAAATAAACTCACACGCACACACGCACACACACACACACGCGTCTTTCTTTCTTTCTTTCTTTCTTTCTTTCTTTCTTTCTTTCAGCGGCCTCCTTAAGGCTTCAATCCTACGCATATTTATCTATGATCACAGTTCGGACAGCAGCACTCCAATTTAGCTGGCTTGAATCCTCTTAAAAAAACCCAATCCGCTTTGCACTCCGATTCAATCTAAACTTGTTTACTTTGGGGATGCGGGAAATTCCTTTGAACTCATAGGTAGCCATCGGATGCAGTGTGCACGCACTTACTCGGGAGTAAGCCCCATTGAACTCATTGGGGTTTACTTCTTAGGAGACCTGTCTGGGCTTGTACAGCCATACTCTTCAACATGGCCCCAATTGGACTCGTAAGTCCGCTTGCAAACCAACGTGGCTTCCTTCCAAGTAGACGCATTTCACATTGGGACCCCGATTCAGTTGGGAAACACTTCCAGTGGGTTGGATTCACATTTAATCCTACTCAGAGTAGACCCATTGAAATCAGTTGGGCCGGTGAGTAATGTCAAACTGAAGTCCCACGCAGTTCAATCCATTCTTACTAACTTTCGACGATGGGGTTTAAATTTTAGAAAAGCCTGTTTTTAGGATTGCAGCCCAAATCCGAAGACTGAGCTGCGGGCCGATCCGGATTCAATCTGGTTTCAACCCCTACTTGCTGCTCAAGGGGCTTCTATTGATATGGGATGGGAATTCATTTTTCTAGTCTAGACGCTCTTCTGTTGGCTGTCATCCCCCTTTTCTTTTTTCGTTTGGGAGTCACAAATACACGCATTTTTTCAGAAGACAGACCCCCACCTCTCTGTTGGATCCCAAGAGCCAAGAGGATCTGATATAAGGAGGAGGAGGAGGAGGAGGAGGAGAAGAATGGAAAACAGCAAGGCTGGGTGGGGGAAGGATTGATGGAGAAAGGCAAAAGGAGCGCACAGCACTCCAGGACTTTCCCTCCGCATTAAGTGAAAATCCCAGGCAATTATAGCATTACAGGGAACGGAGCGAATGCCTCCGTGTTCAAAGGCAGGGGGATTTTCACAGCCTTTTCAAGGGAAATTGCTTCGATTTCAGACTGAAATGCACACACCCAAACACGCGTCCTCGTAATACACAACCAGAGAGAGGGAGAAAGAAAGGAGGGGGGCGGAGGGGGGGTTAGCAAAAGAGACAACCGGCTGTCTGATGGGGTGTGCCTCCTCCCCACCTATGATGGGATGCTCTTTGAACAGCCATCTCCCCTCCACGGACTTCTCTTTCACACTTTTGAGAAAGCCCCTCTGAAAACGAATGCGCCGCTGGTGTTGTTTTTGACATGCAAACAATGAATGCTCTTATCGGCAAACAGAGCGGAGTTGCAAGACATACCTTCCAGGCGATTTAAGATCGACATGGCTAGACCTGAGCTGCTAATACCTTCGTTGGGTGCCGGGCAGGAGGCTTAATTTGAAGCTTTATGTGTCACCTTACTTTGGGAAAGGACTCAGTGGGTTGCATCTGACGTTAGTCCCACTTGGAGTAGGCCCATAGAAAGAAATGGGATTGAAGTAAGTGTAATATTATATATTACCTAGTGCAACCTATTTCTGAATAAACACACATAGGACTTGACTGCAGGTCCCCCACCCCCAATCTTATAATAATAATTCCATTAGTTACATCAGTCATTGGCATCACATCCAAAACTATACAGAAAACCTTCAGGAACTAGGCCTACCAAAAGGCATCCACACCTGGAAAGCAGTCATACTTAAGCACATCTGGAAAGCAGTCATACTTAAAACATGTTCAATAGTCAGGGAATTTCTGAATCAGTAAAAGTTAGCATGTCTTGGCAAAGCTTGTCATGTCCATTCAGAAAAACCACCATGAATGAGAAAAGAGGGATAATAACAATATTCAACCTTATCAAACCACCTATACCCTACTATACATACTCACCGGAAACAACCTTGGAAAATGCAGATCATAAAATATACTGGGACAGAACAATTCATCTGGACAAATCAATACTTTGCAACCGACCAGACATAACAGTTATAGACAAAAAAGAAAAGAAAAGAAAAACCACACTTATCTCATTGACGTAGCAATACCAAATGACAAAAATGTTGTGGAAAAGGAAGAGGAAAAGAGAGAAAATTATACACCACTGGCCATCGAACTTAAAGAACTATGGCAACAGGAAAAGGTCAGAACTATTCTATTAGTCACATCAGCCACAGGCATCACATCCAAAAACTGTACAGAAAACCTTCAGAAACTGGGCCTACCAAAATACATCCACACCAACAACCAGAAAGCAGTCATGCTTAAAACATTCTTGAATCTGTAAATTACAGCATGACTTGGCAATGCCCGTCATGCCCGTCTAGAAAAACCACCATAAGCGAGAAAAGAGAAAATAATAATAATAATAATAATAATAATAATAATAATAATAATAATAATAATAATATCTATTCAGCCCATCTTTGGGAAACTGGATTTTCTCCCGAACAGGAAGGGCATAAGATTGCTTTATTTGCAATGACTGTGGCACAGCTGAGCGCTACTTCTGCTGAAACAAATGCTGTTGTTGACTTGTAACAAAATCCACACCCTCTCTTCCTTCTTATTGCTCTCTCAGATCCTGATCTGCAAGTTCAGCCTAGCTAATGGCTTGTGAGTAGGTCCCAGTTGGGTCAGGACTATGCTGCATTAGTCTCCTGGAGTTCACTCCCAGGCAAGTGGGGTGTAGCAGTGGTGTTGAAGCGTTTCAGCCAGAGGGCCGGATTCCCTTTCGGAGGAGCTCTGGGGGGCTGTGTTCTGCCCCGCCCAAGTGGTGGGTGGGGTCAAAGGCAAAAGGAAGTGGTTCCCAAAAATACCAGAAATACTAGCATGTTTTAGCTTAGGGCACAATCCTATGCAGGTTTAGACAGGAAGAAAAAAAAAGTCCTACAACTCCCAGAATTCCCCAGCCAGCCATGCACCAAAGCAGGCAAGCCACCAAAACAATCCGTGGTTGCGCACCAGCTGGGCACCAGGTTGGGGAAGGCTATTATAATAAAATTATCTATGATCACCCAGTCAATCTTCATAGCAGCACCCTGTGAGTAGTTCAGGACCTAGAGGCTTACGGCACTGTTAACTCATCCATAACCGTACTCCTAATAAACCATAAACTTACCCTAAGAAAGACACTCTTGCGCTCCACATAAATAGCCAGCCTGTCCTGGGTGAAAATTCCTTGGATTCCTGAGTAAGTTCAATTGAAATCTTTGCAGATAGCTGGCAAAATGGGCTTTTCGTGTTAAGAAAAGGCAATTCACATGCACAGCCCCAGCCCCATACTCTGTCTTTGAGGCATGTGTGACACCTCCCCTTTATGAGTCCCTTCCGTGAGAAAGCTGGACCCTGGCTTGGGGCAAAAACAGGTGGCAACAAGGAACAGGGCCTTCTGGTTGACTGCCCCTTTGTTATGAAGATGTGGGCAGACCTGCTCTTTTACAAGATCAAGACTACTGTTGTTGATAGCTATGTGTGCAATTTCACTGGTACATTAAGGTGATATAATTTCAAGGAACTTCAGCAAGGAACTTCTTGGGGCTATAAATCAGGATACAAACTTTGCTTTGGCAGGATCTACGCTACTGCTTTTAAAAGAGTTTATAACAGTAGAGTCAACTGTTGGGGCCCGGGACACACTCCGGATACAGTTTTTTTCAAACCGTTTTCAAAGTGCCATATCCTGCTTGGTGTAGATCTGTCGTTTTTGCCACTTTGTCATCACTTGGAGAGCGTCGCAGTCGTAACCTGTGAGATGTCATACAATCGTATTGCATTGGGGTCCTAATTTGGGGGGAAAGGTCAGTATGGAGAGGATGGAAAATGGCCCTGATGCACAAAAGTCAATGTCTTAGGTAGGGCTGAAGCAAATCCCAATACGGCTCTATTCAGAAGACACCTTAAAACACGGCTTTAAAAATGATGAATAAAGCTGTTTGCCTTATTCACCATAGTTAAAGCTGTGGTTTAAGATGTCTTCTGAACAGTGCCTACTGTATAAAGAATTAGTGAGGCGTATACATAGTTTTTCTTAATTTAATAAACTTGGCTACCCATCACCTTCAGTGGATTTCCTCTTCGTCAGTTTAGGAAGCTGCCGGATAAAATATGTATTACAATTACAACCTGAGCCAAAATTGCTTCCAAAAGTTAACAAATTCAAGAGACTCATCAGTATTGCAGAAGAACCAGAAGTGTAGCAAGATTTAAAGGGAAGCAGCCAAGGCTTCCGCAGCTTTTGTAGGGTGACCGTATGAAATGGTCACCCTAGCTTTTGTTGCTTAATTTCAAATATAAGTTTCAGTCCTGAGGTTTGATTCAGCCTAGGGTGACCCTATGAAAAGGAGGACAGGGCTCCTGTATCTTTAACAGTTGTATTGAAAAGGGAATTTCTGCAGGTGTCATTTGTATAGATGGAGAACCTGGTGAAATGCCCTCTTCATCACACCAGTTAAAGCTGCCCTCTTTTAAATCAGGTCACTCTAGTATAGCTCCTGCAGCTTTAACTGTGGTGATGAAGAGGGAATTCCACCAGGTGTGACATGCCTACAAATGACACCTGCTGAAATTCCCTTTTCTATGCAACTGTTAAAGATACAGGAGCCCTGTCCTCCTTTTCATAGGTCACCCTAATTCAGCCTAGAAAGAAATGCTAGTTATAACTAACTTTCTTTCTTTCTTTCTTTCTTTCTTTCTTTCTTTCTTTCTTTCTTTCTTGCATTTGACACAGGGAAGAGGCATTCCAGCTGAACGCAATCCAGTTTAATTCTGAGTAGGCATGTATTTGATTGTACTGTAAATCTGCATAAAAGGCCATATGAGAGAAAGAAAGAAGAATACATAAGGAAAGAAAGGATTCTTTCTTTGTTGTTAGATGGCTCATGGAAGTGGAATGCCACTTCAAAGATGGTGCCCAGACCCTGCAGTTTTTATAAATATAAATTGTTGACCAAATAATCAGGATCACTTTTTGAGTCTATCAGAATGTTTTCAGTTGATTGATCACCTAAATACTGATGCCCCACTTGATATGTGGTACACTGATCTCATTTGATAACAACAACGATGATGATGATGCATGTTAAGGGTAATGTGAATTGACGCCTTAGCTAGACCTAAGGTTTATCCCTGGATCATCCAGGGGTCAAACCTGTTCATCTAGGTGACACCCAGGGGATCCAGTGCTCAGGCAGGGGCGAACCCTGCATGATCCCAGGATAAACCTTAGGTCTAGCTGTGGCCGGAATGGTTAAGGGCACCATCCTATTCTTGTTTAAATAGAAAAAAGTCCTACAACTCTCAGCATTCCATTGCACATCTTGGTGGGTTCTCTGTTTGTTTGTCTGCTTTTCTGTCTGAGCATTTCTTTCTTCCTCATCTTAAGGCAGGGACCATAACCCAGTGGTTGAGAACCTACTTTGGCATCAGAAGATTCTGGGTTCAGCCCCTGGCATCCCCATATCCTCAGAACCCAGGTAGCTGATGAGAAAAGTTGAGACCTTGGAGGACTGTTGCTGGTCACAGTCAACCATACATCATCTGCACTACTTTTTCCTCCTTGTTTTGCCTAAGTGGCTAGAGCAGGCCTTCCCCAATACAGCTGTTGAGCTAGAGATGCAGCCCAACACATCTAGAGGGCAGCGGGTTGAGGAAGGATGAGCTACATCACCTTTCCCTCAATCAGGGGCCTTCCAGTTGTGTTGGGCGACCTGCTGGCTGAGAGATGGTAGGAGTTGACATCCAACACATCTGGGCACTGGGTTGGCAAAGGCTGTGGCCGCAGGAAGCAAACAGGATAAAAGAGAAATAGGGTTGCAGAGGGGACACACACCTGAGCCCGGACGTCTGAGATCTGGAAGCTTTGGGAGCTATTGGGATGGCTGGAAGAACAGACCAGAAGTGGGTCTGTGGCCAGAGAAGAGCAAGCTGGTAACAGAAGAAGATGTTTGTAGGAGGAGGAGGAGGAGGAGGAGGAGGAGGAGGAGGAGGAGGAGGAGGAGGAGGAGGAGAAGAAGAAGAAGAAGAAGAAGAAGAAGAAGAAGAAGAAGAAGAAGAAGAAGAAGAAGAAGAAGAAGAAGAAGAAGAAGAAGAAGTGGAGGTGGTGGTGGAGGAGGAGGAGGAGGAGGAGAAGGAGGAGGAGGAGGAGGAGGAGGAGGAGGAGGAGGAGGAGAAGAAGAAGAAGAAGAAGAAGAAGAAGAAGAAGAAGAAGAAGAAGAAGAAGAAGAAGAAGAAGAAGAAGTGGAGGAGGAGGAGGAGGAGGAGGAGGAGGAGAAGAAGAAGAAGAAGAAGAAGAAGAAGAAGAAGAAGGAGAAGGAGAAGGAGAAGGAGAAGGAGAAGGAGAAGGAGAAGGAGAAGGAGAAGGAAGGAGAAGGAGAAGGAAGAAGAAGAGAGGGAAGTAAAGGCTCCAGGTATCTACTGAGATCTTGGCCCTGGTGGGGCTGGTTGAGCAACCGTAGCTGCACGTTACTGGTAAAGCCAGAGAGACAGATGACCCCTCTCCAACTACCAGATTCTTCTTGATTGGTTTCCCCAATCAAGAGCATGTCTCTACCTATTTATTTATTTATTTAATACATTTTTATACCGCCCAATAGCCGAAGCTCCCTGGGTGGGTCACAAAAATTAAAACCATAATAAAACAACCAACAGGTTAAAAGCACAAATACAAAATACAGTATAAAAGTACAACCAGGATGTTTGCTCGTCATCACCCACTTGCTAAGGAGACCCCCTTTCAGGGCCAAGGGCTGGCATCTAGCATCGAACCCAGCCTTCCCAAATTTTGAGACAGATTGGACTATAGCTCTCATCATCCATGGCCACTGCCATTCTGGCTGGAGCTGATGGAAATTGTAGTCTAAACCCATCTAAGGGGTGTCGAATTGCCTACTGAGATGCAGTATGCCGGTGATGAGGGTGAGGGATGCTTGGGCCTGTAGGAAAGGAACACCATGTCCAGAGGGTGGGTGTAATCCAGCAAAAGTTAGGAATATGGAATATGAGACTGGGGCAAAGGAATTGGGTGTAGCCGTGACGAACACAAGTGCCGTTGATTTCCAGGGCACTTGGCCACAATTACGTCTCCCGGACCAGGTGCCACTAGTCCTCTGGAGCAAGAGGAACTCACCCGGTGGTCATGCTGGCTGAAGGAGAATGGGAGTTGTAGTCCAACACTGATGGATACTAGGTTGAGGAAGGCTGCTTTAACTTGACATGATGGTGGAAGTCTAGTTTAAACCTGGGCCCAGCGGAGGCTGGTGGCTACGATGCCTGTGGGGTGGCAATAGGTTGAGCTTTACGTGGAGGCAGTGACAGACTTTGTATTTCTGGGCGCAAAGATTACTGCAGACGCTGACTGCAGCCAGGAAATCAGAAGACGTTGACTTCTTGGGAGGAGAGCAATGACAAATCTTGATAAAATAGTGAAGAGCAGAGACCCCACACTGACAACAAAGGTCCGCATAGTTAAAGCAATGGTATTCCCCGTAGTAACCTATGGCTGCGAGAGCTGGACCATAAGGAAGGCTGAGCGAAGGAAGACAGATGCTTTTGAACTGTGGTGTTGGAGGAAAGTTCTGAGAGTGCCTTGGACTGCAAGAAGATCAAACCAGTCCATACTCCAGGAAATAAAGCCAGACTGCTCACTGGAGGGAATGGTATTAAAGGCAAAACTGAAGTACTTTGGCCACATAATGAGAAGACAGGATACCCTGGAGAAGAGGCTGATGCTAGGGAAAGTGGAAGGCAAAAGGAAGAGGGGCCGACCAAGGGCAAGATGGATGGAAGATATTCTGGAGGTGACAGACTTGACCTTGGGGGAGCTAAGGGTGGCGACGGCCGACAGAAAGCTCTGGCGTGGGCTGGTCCATGAAGTCACGAAGAGTCGGAAGCAACTGAACGAATAAACAACAAAAAAAATATGGTTTTATATTGTGGTTTTATACTTTGAATGTTTTTAATTTTTGTGAACCGCCCAGAGAGCTCCGGCTATTGGGCGGTATAGAAATGTAATAAATAAATAAATAAATAAAATAAAACCAGTCAGAATGCCAAAGGAGCTATCCAGGGTGTTCTCACTAACTTTCAAGTAGCCAAGGGGTAGCCCCAGGCAGTGGAGGCTGGTGGCTCTGATGCCTGTGGGGTGGTTAAACAGTCAGAAGCAGTCGCACCTTTAGAGTTCGGGACTGAATCCTGGAGAGGATTCCCTGCCCCACTGACATTGGAGCCACCAGCCTCCACTGCCTGGATCTGCCTCATTCAGTGTGTGTGTGTGTGTGTGTGTGGACATAACAGAGCTTCATCACACGAGTGTTATACTGCACAAATCACTGTGAATTGCATGCAAAGGACTCCAAAGTTTTCCACCTTACAATCTGCTTTGATTGTGAAGTACTCCCAGGCGTCCAGCCTTAATTGTGCTATAAAGCCAAAAGATTTGCCATATTTAGCCCCTACTTTTTGAGCATATCTTCCGAGCCGCCGCCGGGGCGCAGGAGCAGGACTTTGAAGAAATGCTTACTTCTACATAAGCTTTAAAGATAAAGACACCAAAATTGGCACAGTAATAGATATTAGGGAGAGCTTTAAGCATACCAAATTTGAATGGAATTGGGTCATCCGTTGATTTTTTTAATGATTTTTTTTTTTACATTTCCCCCCTTAAACTCACTTCCTGCTGTGCAAAGGAACGCTGTCGCCCGGTAGCTACGGGGATAATCCGAGGGAAGCAGGGACGCGGGACGGAGCTCATAGCGGGGAGACTTCTCAGTGAACAGGTAGTGAGGAATCCTCCCCCCTGCCTGTGAATCAGCTCCCCACAGCCTTGTCTTTCAGCAATATTCCCCCCTAGCCAAAGTCACTCAGAAATGAACCTAGCTGGGGAGGAAAGGAGCAGAAGGGGGAGATCAGAGGTGGGAGAGGATTTGGTTCCCCTCCCCCGCTTTCTGCCCAAAGACGGGCCATAAATCAGTGCTTGAGCACATTGTCTTGGCCAACTCTCCTAACAATGGTGAGTCACTGCATTGTGATACAGGCCTTCATAGAACAGCAGAGTTGGAAGGGACCTACAAGGCCATCGAGTCCAACCCCCTGCTCAATGCAGGAATCCACCCTAAAGCATCCCTGGCAGATGGTTGTCCAGCTGCCTCTTGAAGACCTCGAGTGTGGGAGAGCTCACAACCTCCCTAGGTAACTGATTCCATTGTCGTACTGCTCTAACAGTCAGGAAGGTTTTCCTGATGTCCAGCCGGAATCTGGCTTCCTTTAACTTGAGCCCATTATTCCGTGTCCTGCACTCTGGGAGGATCGAGAAGAGATCCTTATTATTATTATTATTATTTATTTATATAGCACCATCAATGTACATGGTGCTGTACAGAGTAAAACAGTAAATAGCAAGACTCTGCCGCATAGGCTTACAATCTAATATTCTAATAATCTAATAATCCTTGTACTGGTTCCTTTCTGCGAATGCCCTGCGTGGCCTTATATATATAACCATAGGAGAAAAACACCTAAAACCAGGCTCCAAATGTACCCCAGATCAAGCTGTTTCTTCACACCTGGCCTGGTTCCCTGTAGTTTGAAACACCGTTTCTCTGGGAGCCCCGGACATCTCTCATGTTTTACTGTCAGGAAGGGGGAAAGAGGGAATGTGGAAGTAAAGATCTTATTTTAAAGTTTTTTATTATTTTTTTTTTTTTAAAAAAACCCACCTTTAAACATAAAAGAGGTCCTCTTTTATTTTTAGGTCCTCAGGGAAGGCAGAGGGTCACTCAAGGAAGAACCAGGCAGGATCGCTGATCAGTGAAGAAACAGGCATAGAAAAATACAAGAGCGAGAGGCAAACAGAAGTGGGGTGGGTCGGGTGGAAGAATTTACAATGGCTCCCCCTCTATTTTAATAACAAAGGAAGGAGGAACTTCGCCAAGCGAAAGCGTCTGCCGTCTTGGGCTCTTTTTCTCCTTTCTTCTCCATCAACAGCAGGGACAAGGGGTCACAGCCCGGGGGGGGGGGGGTGTGGATTCAAAAGACGCCTCTCCCCTTTAGGAGGAAGAAGATGTTCTTTTTGACTGTTTACAAATTAGACAAAGGTGTAGACATCTTAATGTCGCTGGCGTGGAGGCACCTGTCCTTTTTTGGGGCGGGCAGCGGGCCATGTTTTCTTTTTCTTTTTGAAGGCTGGAGTTCAACATCCTTAAGGTGGTTGAACTGGGAAGAGTCAGGAAGTCATATTTATTTATTTATTTCATTTCATTTCATTTCATTTCATTTCATTTCTATCCTGCCTTTTTTCCTCCAAGGAACCCAAGGCGGCGTACATAATCCTCCATCTCTCCATGTTATCCTCACAACAACAACCCTGTGAGGTAGGTTGGGCTGAGAGTCTGTGACTGGCCCAAGCAGGTTATAACACTTTGAAAACGTTTTGAAGACTGTATAAGGACTGTGTCCTGGGCCTCAACAATTATCACTACTGTTATACACCGTTTTAAAGCAGTAGTGTAGATCCTGCCTGGGTTAACATGGCCGAGTGGGGACTAGAACCTGGATCTCCCGACCCCCAGTCCAACACCTTAGCCACTACACCACACTGGCTGTGTTTATGCTTATGACTCCATCCACGCTCTTTGCAAAAATGCGAGAGGCCAGGTGCCTGCCCTGAGGAGCTTACAGTCTGGTATACAAGGCAGGGGGGTAAAAGAAGGGAAGACTTAAGAACATTAGAAGTGCCCTGCGGGATCAGACCAAGGGTCCATCTAGTCCAGCACTCTGTTCACACAATGACCAACCAGCCATCGGCCAGGGACCAACAAGCAGGACATGGTGCAACAGCACCCTCCCACCCATGTTCCCCAGCAACTGGTGTATATAGGCTTAATGCCTCTGATAGTATAAAGAGAGTCAGTGTGGTGTAATGGTTAGAGCAAAGGTGTGGAGCCTCTTGGGTTGTTGAGTTTCAGCTCTCGTAATCCCTGACCATAAACTTCCTGACTGTTAGAGCAGTGCGACAATGGAACCAGTTACCTAGGGAGGTGGTGGGCTCTCCCACACTAGAGGCCTTCAAGAGGCAGCTGGACAACAATGTGTCAGGGATGCTTTAGGGTGGATTCCTGCATTGAGCAGGGGGTTGGACTCGATGGCCTTGTAGGCCCCTTCCAACTCTGCGTCTATGATTCTATGATTCTATGATTGGCTATGAAAGCTGGGGCTAATGGGACTTGGAGTCCAACAACATCTGGAAGTTCACAGGTTTCCCACCCCTAAGACAGAGTGTCACAGTAGGACTTGGGTTCAAATCCTCACTTACCCGAGAAGCTCTCTGGTTGCCCTTGGGTCAGTGGATATCTTTCAGCCTAGCCTACCTCACAGGGTTGTTCTGGTATGTGTGTGTGTGTGTAGGAAGCATGGGATAGCAATGGCATTGCTCATAACCTAATTCACGTAGGCTTGGTGACTCTAAAAGGTTGTGAGGTTGGCAGAGTTTTGAGGAGGGATTTGAAAGACCCTGGAAAGGTGACACCAGGCAGGTAGTTCTGGGAGGCAGTTTTGGGCAAGGGGTTGCTTTTTTGTGTGTGTGGGGGAGTACTTAACTTTGGAACATTTGGAATGCTTTAAATGTTTTACACTTCATCCTCAAGGAACATTTGAAGAAGAAAAAACCCCTCTATCTTTTATCTTGTTGATGGATTTAAAAGGCATTTCCATTGATAATTGAGACCTCCTTGGCTCAGTCAGTAGTGTTATTTTTCTCTAGCCCCCCTCACTTCCTTAATCAGGAGTGTTCCCCTCCCCCTAAATTCAAATCAGAACGAGATCCATTTGAATTTGAAAGCAAACCTTAAACAGTGTCAGGCTCCTGGCCCAGGCATGGTCAGGGGAGACCGCTTTGGAGGAAGAGGTGTGTGCTTCCATAGCAACCCCCACTCTTAGGGTGACCCTATGGAAAGGAGGACAGGGCTCTTGTATCTCTAACAGTTGCATAGAAAAGGGAATTTCAGCAGGTGTCCTTTGTTTGCATGCAGCACCTGGTGAAATGCCCTTCTCATCACAACAGTGAAAGCTGCAGGAGCCCTGCCCTCCTTTTCATATGGCCACGCTATGCAGGACTCCTGCAGCTTTCACTGTTTTGTGATGAAATGGGAATTTCACCAGGTGCTTGCATGCATACAAATGACACCTGCTGAAATCCCCTTTTCAAGGCAACTGCTAAAGATACAGGAATCCTGTCCTCTTTTTCACATGGTCACCCTACCCACTCTTACATAAGAGGTGGAGAACTGGAACAGTCCCCTCACAGGGATGCTTTGCCTGGAGGCCTGAAGAATGCCTTCTACCCCAGGGTTTTTTAAAAGCAGATTTTCCAACTTCACAAATGCCTTGTGAGTCACACACACACCTTGCCCCCGCCCAAGCCAAACACATTATTTCTCTTTCATGACTGGACAGATGATTGATCACCCACACTAGTAGCACCTTCAACTTAAAGACAGATTGACAGGGCCATACGGACACCCAGGAAGGACGACAGACCAAGAGAAGTACACCACCGGTTGTCACCTACAGCCCCCAATTGAAACCACTGCAACGGATCATCAGTGGACTCCAATCCATCGTCAGCACAGACACTTCTCTCTCACAAGACTTGGGAGGCAGGCCAGTCCTGGCCTCCAGACAACCTCCCAACCTGAAGTGGATGCTAACCAGCAACAGTACGCAGGACAGAGACACAGACAGAGGGACCCGACCATGCAAAAGACCCAAGTGCCAACTCTGCCCCGACATCTATCCAGGCAACACTGTCACAGGACCCAACAGCATCAGTCACCATCAAGGGCTCTTTCACCTGCATCCTTATATAATTTGCTTTACATGCCATCCCTGACTTTGTCTGTTGTTAACACGTGTCTTATTTTTTTTTCACCAGTTTTTTCAACTGCACATTGGCCGTAGCTAGACCTAAGGTTTATCCCAGGATCATCCCGGGTTCATCCTTGCCTGAGTGCTGGATGCCCTGCGTGGCACTTAGATGAACAGGTTTGACCCCAGGACATTCCTGGGATAAACCTTAGGTCTAGCTATGGCCATTATCTGATTTCCAACTGCACGTTTCCCCCCCCCCCCGACTGCACATTTTGTGTCTGACTGCACATTTTGTGTCCAACTGCACACTAAAAAGACCCCCTGTTCTACCTTAACCCAAGCTTTTCCTCTGTTTGCTACTCACCTCCTTGTCCTGCAGCTCCCCAGAGTACAGATGCTATACACAAGAAATTTGCTCTCTCTAGAGAGAGAGCAAATTTGCTTTTTTATTTTTTAAAATACATCTATCCAATTTGCACCCACCCACGCCCAGATCTGAACGCAGGACCAAATGCAATTTGCATCCTGAAATCTCTACATTTCTGAGTTCGTGATGAAAAAAAACATACCAAACCCATCCGGCAGTGTGCGAGCATTTGAAAGGAAAAGAAAAATGCAAAGAAAAATATGTGCAGTTCCAAATGCACGCAGCAGACACACGTTAGTCTGTTAGTGGGGCACATGCATTCAAATATGCTCATTTCTAAAAATGCATGAATGAGGAAGAATGTAGATTTTTACATACATAAGATGGATTTTTTACATACATAGGTAAATAAATAAATATATTACAAGCTCATGCAGAAACAGGATGGGGTGAACATGTCTTAACCCACCTGACTTATCCATCCATCCCTGGCGTAGAGCACAGGTGTTAGCAGACCAGGTGCAAGTCCCAGAATTGTTGTAGGACCATCTGACTGGCCACCAGAAGAACTTTTCACCCAGAGTCTACTCAGGAGGAAGGGTCTACTCATGGGGAGGAAAAAGCCCCAACTGCAACTGCTGAAGCAGGAAGAAAGATGGCTGACAGCATGGATACAGGCCTTTGGTCTCTTCCCAAATCTTTGCTGAGTTCATGGCTCGCTTTGGATCTTAACTCCCATGCCTCATTGATGGACAATCAGGAGTATTGGCTTAGGAATTTTTGCTCCCAGGGCATCTTTCTAAGAATAGCTTCATTTGTGCCTGAACTGCAAGGTGTTTCTTTTCTTCTGCCAACCCCAGACTGTGGAATGGCCTGCCGGAGGAGATTCATCGCCTTAATGCTCTCTCTGAGTTTAAGACAGCCGTAAAAAGAATGAGTCTCTTCCGGCAGGCCTACCCAGATGAATTTTAAACCTAAGAATTTTAAGATGTTGTGATTGTTATTTTAATATTGTATTGGATTTATATGCTCTTTTAACCAGTTCTATGAATTATATATATATATATATTTATTTATTTATTTATTTATTTTATTACATTTATATACCGCCCCACAGCCAAAGCTCTCTGGGCAGTTTACAACAATTAAAAATGGTAAACATTAAAAGTATACAAAATTTAAAAACCATCAAAAACATAAAAACAACAGTATCCATTTAAAAACAACAATTCTGGGGTACATTAAAAACAAACTTAATGTTGTTAAATGCTGTTAAAATGCCTGGGAGAAGATAAAAGTCTTGACCTGGCGCTGAAAAGATAACAATGTTGGTGCCAGGCGAGTCTCATCGGGGAGATCATTCCACAGTCGGGGGGCCACCACCGAAAAGGCTCTCTCCCTTGTTGCCATCCTCTGAGCTTCCCTCGGGGTAGGCACTCGGAGGAGGACCTTAGATGTTGAGCGCAGTGTAACATTGTTCCCCGCCTCGATCCAGAGGGAGAGGCAAGTAAGAAATATTATGATGATAGTGATGATGTCAAATAACAGGCGGAGAAATGTCTCCTAAAAAGTTCTATGGTTTCTTTAACAGGAGGGATGGGACATGGCCCAGCCATGTCCTGATCTGTGGATGGCGCTCTCTTGTGGAGAGCTGGTTCTCTCTTTTAGCATTCTGGCCGGTTCTGACCAAAATCTGGAGTGGATTCACTGCCCCACTGACATCGAAGCCACCAGCCATCACTGGGCAGATGTCCAGGGGCTCCACAGGGCAGAATGAGCCCTACCCCAAAGACTATTAAATCCAGAGTCTAGAATGACCTAACTGCACCACTAGGGTCAAGCATAGCGCCCCCTATAAACACATTTAGATCACAGCAGGGTCTTCATCCAAAAAACAGTTCAGTCTGGACTTGGGTTTATTTAGATGGTTTTCTTTTCTTCTCCACGTTGCATCAACCTGTTCTCTTTAGACCAGGGGTGGGGAACGTCAGGCCTGGGGCCCAAAACTGGCCCTCTGGGGTGCCCAGAATGCTCCGCCCCGTTTCCTGGGCTCATCCCCTCTCCCCCCTGACCACCAATCAGTTGCTGGTTTTCCATTTTTTGTGCAATCCCCACACCATTCTAAAAGGTTGAAATGCCACTCTTAAGGGATTGGTCACTGGCAGGAAGAGGTTTAAACTTAAAAATTCAGCTACCTTGGGTCCAGCTCCTTTTACCTTCATCCCCGGCCACCGCTGGGCCACGGCCCCCAAGATTCACTCCAAAACTGAATTCGGCCCAATCCCCCAAACTGGGTTCAGCATCTTGGATAGATAAGAACATAAGAACATCAGAAGAGCCCTGATGCTGGATCAGACCAAGGGTCCATCTAGTCCAGAACTCTGTGCACACAGTGGCCAACCAGATGTCAACAAGGGACCCACAAGCAGGACATGGTGCAATAGCACCCTCCCACCCATGTTCCCCAGCACCTGGTGCACATAAGCTTTCTGTCTCGAATACTGGAGGTAGCACACAACCATCAGGGCTAGTAGCCATTGATAGCCTTCTCCTCCAGGAATTTATCCAACCCTCTTTTAAAGCCATCCGAATTGGTGGCCATCACTACAACTTGTGTTAGTGAGTTTCATCATTTAACTATGCGCTGTGTGAAGAAGTCCTTCCTTTTATTTGTCCTGAATCTCCCACCCCTCAGCTTCATGGGATGACCCCACTGGATTCTAGTATTTTTGAGAGATCCTTTAGAGTTCTGACTGTTCCTGACTGAAACCCCCTAGCAGATTGACAGCCCCACTGACATCGGAGCCACCAGCGTCCACTGGATATCCGGCAGCTTCCTGGTAGTGATGGAATAAGCACACGTGAAGCTGTGCTGCCACCTGCTGGCAGGAAGTGTTAAAACACTGGAGATGCAGTTTAGCTGAGCCACTTAAAGCAGCCTTCTTCTCCACATGTGATGGACTACAACTCCCATAAATCCCCAGGGTCAGGTGGCTGTAGATTCATATGGAGAGAGGGATCTTGTTTTCTTGCATAATGTTAGAACAGCCCTCCTGTGTTGGACTACAATTCCCAGCATTCTCAACCATTGCTGGGTGAGGCTGATGGGAGTCGAAGTACAAAACATCTGGAGGCCAACAGGTTGGGAAACAGCTGCTGTAAACCCCGATACATTACTGGGTACAATTTGAATTGTTTAGAACAAATGTTACTTCTGGGTGTAACTGAAGATGCAAGTCATCAGTGTGAGAACTTATTTATTAGCCCTATTTGATTGTAGCCATATTAATCTGTATATGAATTGGTTTAGCACTTTTGTTAAGCTATCGTATTTGACTGTGTGGTTGTTGAATCTCAAATAAATAAGAGTTTTCTCTCTGTCTGTGTGTGTATATATTATTATACAGGATGCTGAATATTAGGGATGTGCTCCGCTTTTCTTCGGTTCAGAGAAGCAGGAGCGAGGTGGCCTAATTCGCCTCCGGAAAAGCCTCCGGAGGGACGCTTACCTGCGTCTGTTGCGGGCTTCAATTGAGGCCCCAGTTGAAGGCAGAAGTGAAGGCCGAGGCCTCTTCTGGCTTCAACTGGGGCCTCAATTGAAGCTCGTGATGGATGCAGGTAAGGGGGCGGGGTGGTGGTGGCTTATCTTGAGCCATCACTGCTGCTGCCGTCCATGTAGCGACGGCGGCAAAGCCGGATCTCGCTCCGTGGAATGGAGCGGGAGACGGGCGGAGCGGCGCGAAGAGGATCGGGCCTGATCCGGATTGTCCAGATCGGGCCACGAAGCGGATTGGGGGGGTCCGTGCACACCCCTACTGAATATGCAATCTTGGTTACAAATGCAAGAAGCACTTTTTAGGATCAGACCAAAATCCACTTGGGCCAAAATGCTTTGCCAGGGGAGGTTGGTGTCTCCAAAGTCAGTGGGGCGAGAAATCCGCTCCGGGTTTCAGTCCGTACCAGTCAAAACTCTAAAGGAGCTCCTTTAGAGTTTTGACTGGTGCGGACTGAAACTCGGAGCAGCTTCCCCCCCCCCCCACTGACTTTGGAGACACCAACCTCTACTGCTCTTTGCAGGGATCCTAAGAGCGATTGTGGTCTAGTGATTAGTAGGGCTGCGCACCGCCTCGGTTCCAAACCCCGAATCTGAAGGGGTGATTTGGAGCTCCGGATCACGGATCTGAGGCAGTTCGGCTGAAGGCCGAAGCGGTCCGAAGTGGAAACCAATTGGCTCTGAAGCTTTGGACCACCTCCATGCTTCGGAGCCAGCCTCACCCCCCACCAGTCTCCTCACCTGCCGCCTCTTGACCACCACCATCTTTCTTCTGGCGGCTTCCGGTGCCGCCAGCGGAAATGAAAGGGAGTAGGAGGTGGAGGACGCAAGTATGTGGGGAAGGGGGGAGGGGGGGCTTACCTTATAGACACCAAAGAGCTGGAGCCGCTGAAGGAAATGACCTCATG
The DNA here is from genome assembly GCF_023053635.1 of Elgaria multicarinata webbii. Taxonomy (NCBI): domain Eukaryota; kingdom Metazoa; phylum Chordata; class Lepidosauria; order Squamata; family Anguidae; genus Elgaria; species Elgaria multicarinata. The sequence goes on along the minus strand of NC_086171.1, from coordinate 6,169,523 downwards.
GACGTGCCACTGATGTTCCAGGACTTTTCCCATCATCTTCTGAGCCGGGCCCACTTTTTCTCTTGGGACTGTGGGACTTTCCTCCACCAGAGACAACGCAGCCATGGGGGAAATAATAATTTCCCTTTTAAGAAAATAATATTATATATATATCTGTGTGTATTTAATTTTTTTAATGAACTTGTATTGTTTCAGAAGTCCTGGTGAAACTATTTTATAAAGTGCTTCTGATCATTGAATTTATTGATATATATTTTAAAAGGAACTTATAATACTTCGGGAAAGGACCACTGTCCAGTACAACGTATTCTTAGGCTCAACATCTCTTTCCTGTCATCTTTCTTCTCTAGGGCTGGGATTTAGTGGGGGGGGGGGGATTGAGGGAGGGGGCCTGTTCTCTATGCCCTAAGAATCCTCTCCAATTTTGGACAAGATTCAAGTCCTGCGTCTTGCATCGCGTGGTGAAGAAGCGTCCGTTGGCAGAATCACTTGCAAGACGCGTGTGCCTGTGTGTGTTTTTAAAGAGCAACCAGGACTGTGTTTCGGCCACTCTTTGGATATATATACATGTGTTTTTACAAGTCAAAAAATTAAAGTTTGTGGCCCCCAGACTACGGAAGGATCTCCCTGACGAGGCTCGCCTGGCAGCCAACGCTGCTATTTTTCCGGCGCCAGGTAAAGACTTTCCTCTTTGCCCAGGCATATGGCGGCACATCTTAATCACCCACATGTTTAGTTTTTTTTAACGGTTTTTAATGCTTTATGTGTGTATGTTCTGTGTTTTAGAATTTTAAATTTTGTATACTCGTTTTTATCTCAATTTTAGAATTTCAGCAAACCGCCCAGAGAGCTCTGGCTATGGGGGTGGTATATCAGTGTAATAAATAAAATGAATAAAATAAATCAATACCTGGTGCCTCCGCCTTCCGCCGTGGCTTCGGTGACAAGGTGGTTCGGGAACCGCGAGGCAGCCCCACATCAGGGCTGCTTCAGGGGGTCCGGATTGGCCTCTGAGACGGATTGGGGGGGGGTGGTCCCTGCACAACCCTAGTGATTAAGGCAGTTTTCATTATCCTTGTGTCCTTGAGCTGTTGGAGTATAACATTGGCCTGTTAGCTGGGGCTGATGGGATATGGAGTGCGAATGACGAAGGAGGAGGCAAACTCCGGTGCTGAGGAAAGAGAGAAAATTGGATGAGTGCACCAGGATGCCTGCCGCTGGAGAAGCAGACTCGGACAGAGGAGAGGTAGGTTCAAGTCACCACTCGCCCTGAAGATCACTAGGAAACCTTGGAAACCTCCCAGTCTGCCTTACCTCACAGGGTTGTTGTGAGGTTCAAATGAGCCAGAGAGTAACTAGGGTGGGAATAAAAATGGCATCAAGAAATAGAATAGCTGGGGTCTCCCTGTATTAGGGAATTCTATTTTTAAATTAACCCCCCCACACACACATTTATTGTAGCAAAATAAGAAAAGAACAAGAAAAACGTAGGGGGGAAAAAAAGAGCTTCGGCTATTGGGCAGTATAAAAATGTAATAAATAAATAAATAATAGAAAAACAGTTGTCCCAATACTACGGAGAAAGGAAGACTAGCAACATTGGCCCCGTTCAGACATCATGCTAAACCGTGCTGCTTAACCACAAAATGGTTAATAGATTGCATTCCATTAACCATTTTGTGGTTAAGCAGCATGGTTTAGCGTGTTGTCTGAACAGGGCCATTGTGTTGCTTGTTGTGTTGTGAAAGAAACCCTGGTTCAGACCTTTCTCTTTTCTGAGGCATCTGGCAGCACATGATCAGTTTTAATTGGTCCTGGTTTTGGCTTATGGTTGTGGGTGACACAACCATAAGCCAAATACCGTCAGTGTTTGTTTTTTGTAAGTGGTTTCAAGAATTTTTAATCTTTGTAAACTGCCCAGAGAGCTGCAGCTGTGGGGTGGAATAATAATAATAATAATAATTATTTATTTATTTAAGGATTTTTATGCCACCATTCAGCCAAAAAAGGCTCTCACGGTGGCTTACAAAAGTATTTTGTAGCAGGCTTCGGAACTCCTGTGGCGATTCAAAATCTCTTTTTCCACATGAGAGAAAGAAATTCTCCAGGTCTCCTTGTTTTGTCTCCCAGGGGACTGTTTGGCTACGAAATAAAAGACCCGCATCAGATGCAGCAGCTCTTCCTTCGCAAGTAGTTCCTTGGCCACCTTCATGCATGGCCATTGGCCAACCATCTCTAGGGCAGGGACAAGGTTTACCGACATGAACTTGGCACCTTGATTATCCAGCATCACCAAGCTAACCGCAGGGCAGTTGGGCTTCTTCTTCTCTAGCCTCATCGGCCAACCTGGAAAAGGTACTCACTCCTGGGTTTCTCTTCTCTTTCTTCACTCCTTACTCTCCCACACAGCTTCACAGCTTACACTAGAGAATGTCAATGTTCTGTTGCAAGCGGTCTCCCACGTTCTCCTAGGATCCACGCCTCCTGCGTTTTCCTCTCTTTCGACCCTTAGTTCTGGTTTGGGGATGGATTGGAAAGGCCATTGAATTATAATAATAATAATAATAATAATGATAATAATAATAATAATAATAATAATAATAATAATACATAACAGTAATAGACAAAACAACAACAACACACTTACCTCATCGACATAGCAATATCAAATGACAAAAATGTTGTAGAAGAGGAAGAGGAAAAGAGAGAAAAAATATACACCACTGGCCATGGAAGTTAAAGAACTATGGTAACAGGAAAAGGTCACAATTATTCCATTAGTCACATCTGTCACCAGCATCAAATCCATACAGAAAACCTTCAGAAACTGGGCCTACCAAAATACATCCACACCAACATGCAGAAAGCAGTCCTCCTTAAAACTGGGCCAATAGTCAGGAAATTCCTGAATCAGTAAAAGACAGCATGACTTGGCAAAGCCCATCATGTCCATCTAGAAAAACCACCACGAGCGAGAAAAGAGAGATAATCCACCAGCTTAATAGTCTTTCTGAAGTTAAAAAAGCTATGAAGATGGATTTCTCCTGGCAGCCCTACCCAGTTGAATTTCAAAATGTCTTAAAACATTTTAGGCTTTTAATAATGTATTGGCTTTATGTTTTTAATCAGTTTTATGTATTTTATATTTTTGTGTTCAATGTTGTTCCCTGCCTCGATCCAGAGGGAGAGGCAGGTAAGAAATAAATAATAAAAATAACAACAATAATAATGGAAATTGTGCAGTAATTATGGCAAGACAGGACTTTCGTAACTTCATTACACCATCAACAACATAACATAATTTGGTATACCAGCACAATTTGGTATTTTCCACACCAAAAGAAAGATTCTGTTCAGTTATATTGAACAGTTATATTGAACAATTATATTGAATAGTTATATCAGTTATATTGGCTGGGAAATGCTAGGAGTCATAGAATTTTTTTTCTGTCTAAACTTGCATAGGCACTGTGCCCTAAGATCCAAGGTGCTCATGGATTCAGAACTGTCACTTGAGGCACAGGTGAACTCAGTGGCAAAGAGCACCTTTTATCAGCTTAGGTTGATATACCAACTACGCCCTTGGCCGGATCTACACTATTGCTTTAAAGCACTTTATAACAGTTTTATAGCGCTTTAAAGTAGTAGTGTAGATCCGGCCCTTATCTGGACAGAGATAGCCTAGCTACAGTGATCCATGCTCTGATAATCTCTCGTTTGGATTACTGCAATGCGTTATACGTGGGGCTGCCTTTGAAAACAGTCCAGAAGCTTCAGCTGGTACAAAACAGGGCAGCCCGTTTACTAACAGGGACTGGCCGGCGAGATCACATTACGCCAGTCCTTTTACAACTTCATTGGCTGCCAGTCCAGGTCCGGGGCCCAATTCAAAGTGCTGGTATTGACATTTAAAGCCCTAAACGGTTTGGGGCCAGGTTATTTGAAGGAACGCCTCCTCTCATATATACCTGCCCAGAACTTAAGATCATCTACAGGGGCCCTTCTCCGTGAGCTCCTGCCAAAGGAAGTGAGGCAGGTGGCTATTAGGAGGAGGGCTTTCTCCGCTGTGGCACCCCGGTTGTGGAATGAGCTCCCCAGAGAGCTCCGCCTGGCACCTACACTGTACTCCTTTTGTCGCCAGCTCAAGACCTTTTTATTCTCTCAGTATTTTAACACTTCATTTTAACTTAAATTTAAATTTTACTGTTCTAACTCTGTATTTTAAGCTTATATCAATTTTGCTGCATGGTTTTATCCTGGTTGTGCTTTTTATACTGTATTTTGTATTTGTGCTTTTAACCTGTTGGTTGTTTTATGATGGTTTTAATTTTTGTGAACTGCCCAGAGAGCTTCGGATATTGGGCGGTATAAAAATGTAATAAATAAATAAATAAATAAATAAATAAATAAATAAATTTATATGTAGGGTGACCATATGAAAAGGGGGACAGGGCTCCTGTATCTTTAACAGTTACATAGAAAAGGGAATTTCAGCAGGTATCATTTGTATGCATTGCATACAGCACCTGGTGAAATTCCCTCTTCATCACCACAGTTAAAGCTGCAGGAGTTATAGTAGAGTGACTAGATTTAAAAGAGGGCAGGGCACCTGCAGCTTGAACTGTTGTGATGAAGAGGGGAATTTCACCAGGTTCTCCATATATACAAATGACACCTGCTGAAATTCCCTTCTCAATACAACTGTTAAAGATACATGAGCCCTGCCCTCCTTTCCATAGGGTCACCCTATTTATACATCTAGATACTATTTGAGGACAACACGAAGAAGCACTCATTTTTGGAGGGTGAAAGTGTCATAGTCCCAAATTCAAAATGAAGGATTTTTTTTTTTAATACTTTAAAACTTTTGTCTGGATCACTTGTGAGAAACGCGTACATAAAGCGACCTCCCTGCCTTTTGCAACCCAGCCTGGCATGATGCATTTGCATTTGCAACCACAAGGTGGTGATAGAGCTCCGTACTCCATACTCCATACTCCAGAAGCCTTCTTGGCTGAGGACTGGGCTAAATAATAATAATAATAATACCGTATTTCTAAGAAGCACTCCCGCCCCCATATAAACATCTCTAAAAATGGGGTGCGTCTTAGAATCGCGGGTGTGTCTTAGGGTTTTTTTTTCTGTTGGTGGGACTGAAATTTGTGTGTGTCTTACAATCGATGGTGTCTAACAATCAAAGAAATATGGTAATAATAATAATAATAATAATAATAAGTAAATAAATAAATAAATAAATAAGAACAAAAGAAAAGAGTTGCAGCATAAACACTTTTCAACCTGCAGCGAAAAGGGTAAAAATCAATGACAAAATCATCTGTGACCACTCTGACCTGGACTTCACCTTGAGAGTAGATTCGGATGAGGTACTTTATCCACTTGATTGGATGAGGTCCAGCCAGTGAAGGCTGGTGGCTCCAATGTCAGCAGGGCTGTGAAGCACCTTGGATTGCTCCTTTAGAGTTTTGACTGGTTTGGCTGAAACCTGGAGCAGATTCGCTGCCCCACTGACATCGGAGCCACCAGCCTCCACTGGTTTCGGCCCAGTGCGATATGGCTGCAAGAAAGGCAAATGCTATTTTGGGCTGCATTAATAGAAGTATAGCTTCCAAATCATGTGAGGTCCTGGTTCCTCTCTATTCGGCCCTGGTTAGGCCTCATCTAGAGTATTGCGTCCAATTCTGGGCTCCACAATTCAAGAAGGATGCAGACAAGCTGGAGCGTGTTCAGAAGAGGGCAACCAGGGTGATCAGGGGTCTGGAAACAAAGCCCTATGAAGAGAGACTGAAAGAACTGGGCATGTTTAGCCTGGAGAAGAGAAGATGGAGGGGAGACCTGAGAGCACTCTTCAAGTACTTAAAAGGTTGTCACACAGAGGAGGGCCAGGATCTCTTCTCGATCCTCCCAGAGTGCAGGACATGGAATAACGGGCTCTAGTTAAAGGAAGCCAGATTCCAGCTGGACATCAGGAAAATCTTCCTGACTGTTAGAGCAGCATGACAATGGAATCAGTTGCCTAGTGAGGTTGTGGGCTCTCCCCACTTGAGAGGCCTTCATGAGGCAGCTGGACAACACTGCTATTCTATGATTCTATGATTCTATGAAATAATGTGGACAAGTTGTTTGGAGGAACAACACCAACTACTTGTTAGACTCCTTCCCACCTGATAGGAGCTGACAGAGGAGGGCTGTTCATGCATGCAACTCCCCCGCTGCAATTTGCATTGGTGCAATGCCTCTCATTCTAGGGTGACCAACTGTCAGGATTTCCCCGGATTTGTCCTGGTTTTTGTTCTTTCCATGGTGTCAGGGGGGATTTTCTATAATTTTCAATAATGTCCTGGAATGATACACCTTCCTCTTTAAGGCTGCCATTAGCATGGCAGGAGGGAGTGACATGCTTCCTTGAGGCACATCATTCCCCCACCCCGAGCTCCAATTGAGGTCTTGAAGGGGAAAGTGGGTCATTCGTGGACGTTATAGAAAAGGCCCCAATTGGAGTGGATGGTGGTGGTGCAGAATGAAAACTTTTCCCCTCCTCCACTCCAATCGGGTTCTTTAAGGTGGCGGGGGAATAACGTACTTTCTGCAGGACTCAGAAAGCTGCTTCCCCCCCACACACACTAGGTGTTCTCTTTTTTGGTTTCCCAAATATGGTCACCCTATCTCATTCACTCCAAACAGAGTCTCTCCCCTCCCACAATGCAAACGGAAGGTGCTAGGGCCTTTATTTATTTATTTATTTATTTATTACATTTCTATACCACCCAATAGCCGGAGCTCTCTGGGCGGTTCACAAAAATTAAAACCATTCAAAGTATAAAACAACAGTATAAAACCATAATATAAAATACAATATAAAAGCTCAACCAGATAAAAACAGCAGCAATGCAAAATTACAAATTTAAAACCATGTTATTTAAAATTTATAGATTGTTAAAATGTTGGGAGAATAAAAAGGTCTCCACCTGGCGTCTAAAAGCATATAATGTAGGTGCCAAGCGAACCTCCTTAGGGAGCTCATTCCACAGCCAGGGTGCCACAGCAGAGAAGGCCCTCCTCCTGGTAGCCACCTGCCTCACTTTATCTGGGTACAAGAGGCTTTAATCCTTTGTCAATCCTGTGGTCCCAATTCAGTTCAGATCTCCAGTGCCTGTAATTTCCTGATTCCAATGCAGGAGCCATTTCTTCCACAGCCGCCACGGAAGCCAAGGAGGAGAGCGTGGGACCAAGGAGGAAAGGCCCCGGGGGCCGGATGGGATTTTTCGAAGGGCTGCTTCTGGCCCATGGGAAGGACGTTCCTCATCCCTGCTCTATACGAATATGTGACACCATCAGGATGCTCAGTTGCCTGTTGGATCCCACTGTGATGCAACCCCCCACCCCCCCGAAGCTAAATGAATGGTAAAATCTAGGCCCAGCTGACAATACTAGGGTGACCAACTGTCAGGATTTCCCCGGATTTGTCCTGGTTTTTGTTACCATCACTTTCCTCACATGGGGATGGCAGCAGAAGAGCAAAGCCATCTGGGTAGGCTTTGGTCCTTCGTCTCTTTTCCTTCTCTGTGCAGGGAAGGGGGCAGAGGAGCAAAGCTGGCTCTTGGTGGGGTTTTGCTCCACCCAGGTTTTCCCTAGCTTTGAAAAACCTGGACGGCGCACAGCAGAGTCCCTGGCTCAGGCACCAGGGGGAGAAGGACCAGCCAAAGCTGTTGACCTAAGAACATCAGGAGGTGGGAACTCACCCTTGACGTTATGCACAAGGCCCGATTCAAAGTGCTGGTATTGACTAGGGTGACCAACTGTCAGGACTTCCCCGGAATTTGTCCTGGTTTTTGTTCTTTCCATGGTGTCAGGGGGGATTTTCTATAATTTTCAATAATGTCCTGGAATGACACACCTTCCTCTTTAAGGCTGCCATTAGCATGGCAGGAGGGAGTGACATGCTTTCTTGAGGCACATCATTCCCCCACCCAGAGCTCCAATTGAGGTCTTAAAGGGGAAAGTGGGTCATTCGTAGACATTATAGAAAAGGCCCCAATTGGAGTGGATGGTGGTGGTGCAGAATGAAATCCTTTCCCCTCCTCCACTCCAATCGGGTTCTTTAAGGTGGCGGGGGAATAACGTACTTTCTGCAGGACTCAGAAAGCTGCTTCCCCACACACACGCTAGGTGTCCTCTTTTTTGGTTTCCCAAATATGGTCACCCTAGACAATACAGTTACTGCTATTGCCACTTGCAGTGCAGTACCAACCGCCACCCCCCACCCCCACCCCCACCTGCCCTGCTAAAAGCAAAGTCCATCTTGGGCGTAATTAGAAAAGGAATTGAGAATAAACTGCCAATTTCACACTGCTTTTATGCAAATCTATGATGCAACCACGCTTGGAATCCTGTGTACAGTTCTGGTCACCACATCTAAAAAAATGGTATTGTAGAGCTGGAAAAAGTGCAGAAAAGGGCAACTAAAGTGATTAAGGGGCTGGAGCATCTCCCCTAGGAGGGAAGGTTACATCAACTGGGATTGTTGAGCTTGGAGAAAAGGAGGCTAAGGGGAGACAAAATTATGCATGGCGTGGAGAATGTGGACAGGGAGACATTTTTCTCCCTCTCCCAAAATACTAGGATCTTCATGAAGCTGATGGGTGGGAGATCCAGGACAGATAAAAGGAAGGCCTTCTTCACACAGCGCAGAGTTAAATTATGGAACTCCCTACCACAGGATGTAGTGATGGCCACCCATTTGGATGGCTTTTAAAGGGGGTTGGATAAATTCCTGGAGGTGAAGGCTCTCAATGGCTACTAGTCCTGATGGCTATGTCCAGTATCCAAAGCAATAAGCCTGTGTACACCAGTTGTTGGAGAACATGGAGGGGTATTGTTGCACCCGTGTCCTGCTTGTGGGTTCCTCGTCAATTGCTGGTTGGCCACTGTGCGAGCAGAGTGCTGGACTAGATGGACCCTTGGTCTGATCCAGCACGGCTCCTCTTAAGTCCTTATTATGCTACAACCCAGGCCAACAGTGAGCCCTCTCTACGAGGGCTGTGTGGTTTTATCCTGGTGTGTGGTTTTATCCTGGTTGCGCTTTTTATATTGTATTTCGTAATTGTGTTTTAACCTGTTGGGTGTTTTACTGTGGTTTTAATTTTTGTGAACCGCCCAGAGAGCTTCGGCTATTGGGCGGTATAAAAATGTAATAAATAAATAAATAAATAAATAAATAAATAAATAAATACGAGAAACTGTTGTAGAATTGCTCCTTCTCCTGGAGAGATTGGGTGAAATTGCTCCCCCAGTTTCTCTGGGATCATCTACACTAAGCAAGATATTCCACTATGAAAGTGGTATATAAAAGGCAGGAGCCACATGACTGCTTTATAGCGGTATTGAAGTGCACTGATAACTGTTGGGGCCCTTTGACACATACCGTATACCGCTTTCATAGTGTTATATACCCTGCTTGGTGTAGAGGTGTCCTGGGCCCCAACAGTTGTCAGTGCACTTCAGTACCACTATAAAGCAGTCGTGTAGATCCTGCAGTGCAGTTCAATACTGCTATATAAAGCAGTCGTGTGGCTCCTGCCTTTTATATACCACTTTCATACCGCTTTCACAGTGGAATATCCTGCTTGGTGTAGATGAGCCCTCTGTCTACTAACCGGGTGGAGAATTTTGGGAGGCCAGCTCTAAATGAGGCCGTAGCTAGACCTAAGGTTTATCCCAGGATCATCCCGGGTTCGTCCCTGCCTGAGCGCTGGATGCCCTGTGTGGCACTTAGATGAACAGGTTTGACCCCAGGACAATCCTGGGATAAACCTTACGTCTAGCTACGGCCTTACATGCACTTGACTTCACTGCCAACAATGTGGGCCTCACAAGTAGACCTCCATTCATCTCATCTGAGCTGACAAAGCTTCTGGCCAACGTTGCCTCAGCTGGCAGAATTACTCTGATGTAGCCCATTCCCAGAGAAGACCGGGGTCAGATACAATGCAGGGACCATGAAGGAGACCCAGCTCACAGTTTCAGCTTTCCATCCGACCATTTTAGTTCAAAGCTCGAAGCAGAAAGCCTGCAGTATCTCACGCCTAAGGCCCACAGCAAGAACGCACAAGTTCTGTCATGTTGAGGGAAGCCAGGGCCGTCCTGCCAGCTCACTCCACCAAGCGTCCTCCAACGATAACAACGTCAAAAGGCGGGCAATGGTCTCGTTGGGTGGCAGCAACAGAGAGCCCTTTGGGGTCACCCTCATGTGGCCAGATGGGTCACAGGTCAACCTCTCATCAGTCTGATGGCTCGTAGGCCATGACATCTGTTCTTCTGTAAAATGTGGAGGTGGTACATCGGTGGACTTTTTTTTGGAACTCGCTTCAGAAAGATTGGAACAGTGAGCAGCCGCTGAACTCTCCCTCTCCTGTGGAGGTGGGGCTCCAGCCCTGGGTGGCTATGGGCCCCTCTTTGAAATGTCCCACAATGCCCCCAACAGCGTGACTCCCATCATTCTCAGCCAAATCGGCCATTGACAATGATGGTTGATGCAGTATCAGGTTGAAGAAAGGTGCTCCAGGGAGGGGTCCTTCCATTCATAAAAGGAAAAGGAAAAGGAAAAGGAAAAGGAAAAGAGAAAGTGTTTCCCTATGCACACGAATCATTCATTCTCCTCAGCCAGGCTTTTTCAGGCCCTGCTGAGCAGGAGATGTTTTACTTGTTAGTTAGTCCCTGACCTATGGACCCAGGGTGGCATGTGCCGCTAGCAATGATTTACAAGGTCCCCGGCCTTGCGCTGCCCTGGGCATTCCTTGATTGAAATCGCAGTTATTTGGCCATTTTGTGAATGCCTGGATTGAATCCCAGGCCGTGCTTAATACGGCCATTGGTTGAAGCCCCTCCCTCCACAGCCTGCTACAGCCATGTGCTCCGGGGAGCATGTTCAGATCCTCCGAGGGCTGGTTGCAATGCGCCAGAGCGCTTATGCAAAAGAAAATGTGGCTCTAAAGCAATGGCCATGTCTTCATCTGTGTGATATGGTGGGGGTGGTCATGTGGATGTGTAGAGGTGACATCAACTAGGATGGTTTAGCTTGGAAAAAAGGAGGCTGAAAGCAGACATGACAGAGGTGTACAAAATGATGCCTAGTATGGAGACATTACCTGGTGCCGCCGCCAGCAGCGCCAGATGAGTCCCTCTCCCCCCACTTACCTGCAGGCAGAGCTCTGGATTGAGGTGATCCTCTTTGCCTCAATCCACGGCCCCCGACTCTCTTCACCTCCGCCTTTTCCGGAGGTGAATCAGGCCGCCTCGCTCCTGCTTGTCTGAACCGAAGAGAAGCGGAGCACAGCCCTAGTGGATATGGAGACATTTTTGTCCCTCTCTCAAAATACTAGAACCCGGGGTCATGAAGCTGATTGGTGGGAGATCCAGGACAAATAAAAGGAAGGACTTCTTCTCACAGCGCAGAGTTAAAATTATGGAACTCAGCCAGGGAGTTCCAGAAAAACATCTATTTCTGTTTTATTGACTATTCTAAAGCCTTTGACTGTGTGGATCATAACAAACTGTGGCAAGTTCTTGGTGGTATGGGGATACCAAGTCATCTTGTCTGCCCCCTGAGGAATCTGTATAACGACCAAGTAGCAACGGTAAGAACAGACCACGGAACAACGGACTGGTTTAAGATTGGGAAAGGAGTACGGCAGGGTGGTATACTCTCACCTTACCTATTCAACTTGTATGCGGAACACATCATGCGACGTGCTGGGCTTGACGAATCCAAGGCTGGAGTTAAAATTGCAGGAAGAAACATTAACAATCTCAGATATGCAGATGACACCACTTTGATGGCTGAAAGCGAGGAGGAGCTGAGGAGCCTTATGACAAAGGTGAAAGAAGAAAGTGCAAAAGCCAGGTTGCAGTTAAACCTCAAAAAAAACCAAGATTATGGCAACCAGCTTGATTGATAACTGGCAAATAGAGGGAGAAAACGTGGAGGCAGTGACAGACTTTGTATTTCTGGGCGCAAAGATTACTGCAGACGCTGACTGCAGCCAGGAAATCAGAAGACGTTGACTTTTGGGGGGAGAGCAATGACAAATCTTGATAAAATAGTTAAGAGCAGAGACACCACACTGACAACAAAGGTCCGCATAGTTAAAGCAATGGTATTCCCCGTAGTAACCTATGGCTGCGAGAGCCGGACCATAAGGAAAGCTGAGCGAAGGAAGACAGATGCTTTTGAACTGTGGTGTTGGAGGACAATTCTGAGAGTGCCTTGGACGGCAAGAAGATCAAACCAGTCCATACTGCAGGAAATAAAGCCAGACTGCTCACTTGAGGGAATGGTATTAAAGGCAAAACTGAAGTACTTTGGCCACATAATGAGAAGACAGGAGACCTTGGAGAACAGGCTGATGCTAGGGAAAGTGGAAGGCAAAAGGAAGAGGGGCCGACCAAGGGCAAGATGGATGGATGACATTCTGGAGGTGACAGACTTGACTTTGGGGGAGCTGAGGGTGGCGACGGCCGACAGAAAGCTCTGGCGTGGGCTGGTCCATGAAGTCACGAGGGGTCGGAGACGACTGAACGAATAAACAACAACCACAAGATGTGGTGATGGCCACCCATTTGGATGGCTTTAAAAGGGGGTTGGATAAATTCCTGGAGGAGGAGAAGGCTATCAATGGCTGGTAGTCCTGATGGCTATGGGCTACCTCCAATATCAGAGGCAGTAAGCCTGTGTGCACCAGTTGCTGGGGAACATGGGTGGGAGGGTGCTGTTGCACCTTCTCCTGCTTGTTCATCCTTGGCCGATGGCTGTTTGGCTACTGTGTAAACAGAGTGTTGGACTAGATGGACCCTGGGTCAGCTCCAGTGGGGCTCTTTTTACGTTCTTATGACAAGTCCCTCAATGTTGATGGAGTACTTTCCTGCTAAAGTCTCCCACTCCCCAGAGACCCAAATCGGCTTTGCTATTCCAGTGCTGCTACGGAGCTCACAGCAGGTAGGGATGTTGGGGAAATCCATTTGTGGGCTGTGTGGAGTTTCCTGGGTTTTCCTATGTTCACCCCCACCCCCGGACTTTGTTTCATTTCCTGCTGTGGTGCCTTACTCAATTTTCAGCAAGTCAGGGCAGTTTCTGGATTTTCCCAGGCATATTGCGCATTCCCGCCTGTGGCGTTACACCCCACAAGTCAGTTCCCAAAGGTATGTCTGCAGTGTGTAAGTCTGTGGTTTTTAGAATGTTGGCCTGAGTGGGCGCAGTTAGAATGTCTTGGGAGGGGGGAGGAGGGATATATAAGGGAAGGACGGAGGGGATTGAGAGATCCTTTTGAAAATACCTTTTCAGGGAGACTTGTTAGGGACTTTTAGAGTCTGTGGTGCTCTCTGTATTTATGGTACTTAAGTTCTGGGAAATTAGAGAGTCAGTGTAGAGAGTGGTGTCTTTAGAGTGTGGTGTGCACGTAGTGGAAGTATATTAATCAATACTGATAATAAAGAAAGTTCAAGAGTGATTGTGTGAGAAAAAGGAAAGCGCAAATGTGAATGAGTGACCGGACTGTATGAAAGGTTTCAAAAAGGTTTTTAAATGTTGTTAGTTGAAACAAAGCTTGTGAACTTTTAAAAATAAATTTTGATTGTTTTGTTTTTAAACTACCACAAAAATCCCACGTGTCTGTTTGGCATTTATCATCTTACGTTTACACATATAACACCCACTCTGACAATCATTCACCTCAGCAGATATAACTCACAGCGCATTATTATATATATTAAAATCCTTCTCCAATTTAAGCCCCTTTCTCCACATAGTTTGGAGGAAGGTGGTTTTTGTCCCTCGCCTCAGGCGTATCAAGCGGTGGTGCTTGGCTTGAGCAGGGAGTAGCCGTGGCCGGGTCTGGTGTTCAGAGCCTGTGTCGTAGCACACACACACACACACACACACCCCGGTTCTGCAATTTGTACAAATTACGGCTGGCCATGTGCAATTCGCCTTAGAAATTTGTGCAAATGGCTCAGAAGTTTGGTCAAATTGCAGAGCCTGTGCAATGAATAAATAAATAAAAATCTTGGAGTTTGGGGAAAAGCCCGTACCTTGACTCGCAAACACAAAGTGAGTCATACACGCTATGGAAGTTCCTCTAGTAACAAAATTATTATTATTATTATTATTATTATTATTATTATTATTATTATTATATTTATTTGTATCCCACTTTTCCCCCGATATTGGGCCTCAAGGCGGTATTACAAAGTATTACGCCAGGTGAAGACCTTTTTATTCTCCCAGCATTTTAACAGTCTATAAATAATTTTTAACTTGGTGTTTTAAATTTGTAATTTTGCATTGCTGCTGTTTTTATCTGGTTGAGCTTTTATATGGTATTTTATAGTATGGTTTTATACTGTTGTTTTATACTTGGAATGTTTTTAATTTTTGTGAACCGCCCAGAGAGCTTTGGTTATTGGGCGGTATAGAAATGTAATAAATAAATAAATAAATAAACCTACAGTTTAAAACATAGGAAAAGAAATGTAAAAAAAAATTAACATATATGGAGGGCCAGATTAGTCTCCAAAGGCCTGTTGGAACAAACAAGTTTTAGCCTGCTTCCGAAAGCCCATCAAGGAGGGAGCCAGTCTAACTTCCCCGGGAAGAGAGTTCCAGAGCACCGGAGCAGCCACCGAGAAGGCCCTCTCCCATGTTCCCACCAAGCGCGTCTGTGAAGATGGTGGGACTGAACGAAGGGCTTCCCCAGAAGATCTCAAAGCATGGGCAAGCTCATAAGGGAGAATACGGTCTTTCAGATAACCTGGACCCGAGCCATATAGGCATGTGATGAATGTGGATTTCAAAGAAAAGAAATGGATTTCCCAGTGATGTTCATCCCTAACAGCAGCTGAGGAACACTCGTCTTCCCCCTTGCAGCCTGGGCTCATGTGGGCCACCTGAAGCTCATCCCAGAGCCACATGTGAATTGTGTGTTGCTCACCCCTGACATAACCCTGGTACTATGATTTATTCAGACTGGCAGAAGTCGGTATTAGAAATTGTCCCAATCAGGGTCCTTCCCCATATGGTTATTTGAGGATTGAGCCTGTGAGCAAGTAAGCAGAGGATGTTATTTACTTATTTAATTCATTTAAATCATGCCTTTTTTCCCTCCAAGGAACCCAAGGTGGCATACATAATCTTCCTCCTCTCCATTTTATCCTCACAACAACAACCCTGTGAGGTGGGTTGGGCTGAGAGTCTGTAAATGGGCCCAAAGTCACCCAGTGGGTTTCCATGGCCGAGTGGGGACTAGAATCCAGATCTCCCAACTCCCAGTCCAGCACTCTAGCCACCACACCACATGTTAGGACTCCTCACCCATATCACTGTTATTCTAAAAAGCTAACCTGACACCCCCTTTATACATGATTGGAGCATGGCCAGATTTAGCAGTAGGTAACTCACAGAAATCTTTGGGGCTACTGGACTTGGGGGTTCTGGGCCTGGTGTGTACTTTTCACACACTGTGTACTCAGCAAGCCAAAAGAAACAAGGTCAAACGGTTCATCTGTCATGAGTGAATACAGACGTACAGATCCTAGCATCTATGTCCACATAAAGCAGGCGTGCAAATTGTGCCTCAAAATTATGAGGACTACAAATGTAATTTTAAAAAAAGTATCCAAAAGTTGGAGAAATGAAGGGCGTGCCAAAGAGGCTTCCCATCTTGGGTGAAGAAAAAGTCTGAAAGAAAAAGACTGAAAGAGACTGAAAGAGACTGAAAGAACTGGGCATGTTTAGCCTGGAGAAGAGAAGATGGAGGGGAGACATGATAGCACTCTTCAAATACTTGAAAGGTTGTCACAGAGAGGAGGGCCAGGATCTCTTCTCGATCCTCCCAGAGTGCAGGACATGGAATAATGGGCTCAAATTAAAGGAAGCCAGATTCCAGATGGACATCAGGAAAAACTTCCTGACTGTTAGAGCTGTACGACAATGGAATCAGTTACCTAGGGAGGTTGTGGGCTCTCCCACACTAGAGGCCTTCAAGAGGCAGCTGGACAAGCATCTGTCAGGGATGCTTTAGGGTGGATTCCTGCATTGAGCAGGGGGTTGGACTCGATGGCCTTGTAGGTCCCTTCCAACTCTGCTATTCTATGATTCTATGATTCTATGATTCTATGGTGTTGTTTGATGGGACTTGGGGGAAAAGCAGTCTTAAAACAAAAAGGTGGGTTACCTGGGCTCTGAATGGTGGGTTGCATGTCATGCCCTCTTATAATCACTAGATGTCTCTGTTTATCACGCAGAAGCATGTCAAGAGTTGCACTGCATGCCAGAAAGGTGCCCACAGTAGTGGTTATACATCTTATGGGGATGGTTAGGATCTCTCTCTCTTTCTCTTGGGCAGTCTTCCCCAATTGTGAAAAGAAGGAAACCCCGTAGGGGAGTAAAAAATAAGCCAAAGGCAAGGGGGGATCCAAGGAATCTTCTACAATACTATTATTAGTAAAAGGTTTATTAAAGTGCCAGGTGCCTATGCGTTTCGAACACGGTTGTGTTCTTCCTCAGGGGTTTATCTAAAAAACAAAGAAATCTTTTGTATCCTAATATTTACAATTGGAGGCATTTTCCAAGTCTTCCCCAACCGGGTGTTCTCCAGATGGCTTGCGCTATAACTCTCATCATATCAATCAATCCTTGAACGCGCTGGAGGCTGGCGGTCCGTCGGCGTCTTCAATTGAGCCCGCGGTTCAACCAGGAAGTCTGGGCCGCTCCGCGCCGCTCGGTAAGGGACCAAGGGAGAGGGGGGCCTTACCTCTCTCGAAATTTGAAATTTTCGGATCGGCCCGTGGGGCGGAGCGGGGGGTCCGTGCACACCCCTAATTGTAAGCATGATGCTTTCCAAACCAGATCAAATCCAGACGGTTCTAATCTAATAATACAAGATGATAGGATTGCTCCCAGGCCCAGCAGCAGTTCTAACAGCACTGGTCGCCATTCCCTAAAGGCCTGCCAGACCAACAGACCAGGAGCCCCTGCCAACATCCTTTCTGGTATATATGTGAGGGACTTTCCTACTTCTTCCCTAAAAACTCAGGGAACACAGTACCTCCGCATTTTTTCTCTGCTAGGCCCCGGAGGTACAGATTTCCAGATGTTTTCAGTGTGCCAGCTGTGGGTCACCTTCAGGCTAAATCAACTTCAACTCGGTACTGACTTGTGATAAACTAGTAAGGTAAACAAGCTGAAGCTGGAAGAACGTGTCAATTTATTTATTTAGTTGGATATTTTTTTAAAATAGAAAATTGTCCTATACCCCAAGGCTCAGGGAGAATATTAACCCTTTTATAGAATATAAATATAGAATCCCAAATATTAAAAAGTCCCAAAGTCAAGATAAAACTGCAGCAACACTTCTCTGCATGACAGGTTGGTGGGTGTCCATGCCTCTCGGGAACTCAGCGGGACTTACTTCTGAGTAGGGATGAGCGAATCAGCAAAATTGAGCACGCCTTCAGGTTTCACTCAGAACCAGACAGAACTCTAAAGGACCTCTCCAAGGTAAGGTACAGAGATCTTTAGAATCCTTTAGACCTCTGACTGGTTCTGACTGAAACCCAGAACAGATTCACTGACCCACAGACACAGGAGACATTAATGGCACTATATCAATCAATGAGCAGGGGGTTGGACTCAGTGTCCTTATAGGCCCCTTGATTTTATTTATTTATTTATTTATTTATTTTTATTACATTTTTATACCGCCCAATAGCCGAAGCTCTCTGGGCGGTTATGATTCTATAACAAACAACAACAAATGAAATCCAATCCATGCAATGCAAAAGGATGAATAACAAACCCACCCACCCCAGAATAAATAGCAAATAAATACAAATATAAGTAGCAGAATACATAGGAAGGAAAGGAATCTCTCATACAAGCACTGAGTCATTGCTGACTCTTGGAGGGACGCCAGCTTTCGCTGACGTTTTCTTGGCAGGCCTTATAGCGGGGTGGTTTGCCGTTGCCTTCCCCAGCCGGTATTCCCTTTCCCCCAGCTAACTGGGTACTCATTTTACCGACCTCGGGAGGATGGAAGGCTGAGTCGACCCGAGCCGGCTGCCTGAAACCAGCTTCCACTGGGATGGAACTCAGGCCGTGGGGAGAGTTTCAGCTGCAGAAACTGCTGCTTTACCGCTCTGCGCCACACAAGGCTATATAGCAGATTATTATTATTATTATTATTATTATTATTATTATCATCATCATCATTATCATTTATATACTGCCCCATAGCTGAAGAAAACAGCCCATCTGCAATGAAAAAAATATGCACTTTTGCCTAACTGCTTGCATGAACAATATGGCCAGGCACCTGTAAGCCTAAATCTACAGTCCAATGTTGATTGATCCTGGGGCAGGGCTTATCATAGAATCATAGAAAGGCAGAGTTGGAAGGGGCCTACAAGGCCATCGAGTCCAACCCCCTGCTCAATGCAGGAATCCACCCTAAAGCATCCCTGACAGATGATTGTCCAGCTGCCTCTTGAAGGCCTCTAGTGTGGGAGAGCCCACAGCCTCCCTAGGTAGGTTAGGGAGGGAGTTCAATGGAGTACATTGGATAGGATGACCATATGAAAGGGAGGACAGGGCTCCTGTATCTTTAAGGTTGTATAGAAAAGGGAATTTCAGCAAGTGTCATTTGAATGCTTGTAGCACCTGGAGAATTTTTGCCTTCATCATAACAGTTAAAGCTGCAGGAGTCCTGCCCTCTTGACCAGATACAAAAGAGAGGAGGGCTCCTGCAGCTTCAACTGTTGCGATGAAGAAGGAATTTCACCAGGTGCTGCATGCATACAAATGACACCTGCTGAAATTCCCTTTTCTCGACAACTGTTAAAGATACAGGAGCCCGGTCCTCCTTTTCATATGGTCACCCTAAGATTGGAAAAAGGATGTGACTCACTGGCTAGCTGGAACTCTGAATAGGAGCACTTCCCGCAGCAACATTTTGTTGCAGACTCACTTGTCAGATCATGGATCTGCCTGTTTTGGTTCCTCCAGCTTCAGTCCCGTCTTGACAAGAGTCATTGGGACTTTCTCTTCTTTTTCCTGGTCAGTTGTACTTTCACTGGTGGAAGTATCAAGTGCAGCCCATCAAGTGTGCCTGTAGACAGCCCCAGCTTTATCTGGTAGGGGATTTAACTCACTTTAACTCTGTGGGTGGATGATTAACCGTTAAAGCAGTAGAGTTTGCTGACCTTTTAACCAAGGAGGAAGGCTAGCTTGCTAAAAAGAAGAAGAGGCTTGGATACAAAAGACACTCCAAACCTCCCATCCTAGATTATTTCATATGCACTCTTTGGGGGTCACTTTCTCCTCTTCTATCCCTTCTGCTCTTCCTTGTTCTCTTCTCAATGGCCACTGCAAACCCTTCAAGGCAGGGAGTTCTCTCTCCCTCTCCCCCTTCTCCCTGCTGGCGGTACTTTGCAAGGCACCGTCTAGACTGATGCTACTAAGTTAATAATGAAAGATATGATTTTTTTACCCTTCTCTCTAATTCTGATGTTCAGGCAGTGAGTGCCGATGCTTATGCAGCCAAAACCATCCATACACAAAGGTGGTGTGTGTGTGTGTATGTAGTCAGCAGGCTTCTGAGTAATCCCACATTTTACAGAACTACAGTTTGTTTTAAGCAACAAGCAGGCAAAGAAAGAAAGGAACAAAGACAAGAAAAAATAGCCCAATGAGGATGGAACACGCTCAGAGCTTTATCACTCCAGCGTTATACTGTGCAATCACTGCGAATTGCATGCAAAGGACTCAGAAGTTTTCCACCTTATAATCTGCTTTGATTGTGAAGTGCTCCCAGGCATCCTGCCTTAATTGTGCTATAAAGCCAAAAGAGTCGCCGTATTTAGCCCCTACTTTTTGAGCGTATATTCCGAGCCGTCGCTGGGGCACAGGAGCAGGATTTTAAAGAAATCCTTACATCTGCGTAAGCTTTAAAGATAAAGACACCAAAATTGGCACAGTAATAGATATTAAGGAAAGCTTTAAGCATACCAAATTTGAATCGGATTGGGTCATCTGTTGATTTTTTTACATTTCCCCCCTTAAACTCACTTCCTGGTATGCAAAGGATCGCTGTCGCCCGGTAGCAAAACCAACAACAACGGCGAAAGCTTAGCGCTATGGGGATAATCCGAGGGAAGCAGGGACATGGGATGAAGCTGTCAGTGTCCATGCAAAGCTAGCTGATTGACCCTTGGGAGGGAAAAATGGAAAACCAGGGGTGGGGGAGGAGGAATGGAGAGAAGTGGAATCCTGCACAGTGGCATTTCATATGGCAACATTTTGTTGTAGGTCTTCATCTTCATCACCATAGCTGTAGTTGTTTCCCCCCCCCCTCTAATCTGGCAAGGGATAGTTCTGCTTGCACAGTTCATATGGATTGCCATTGTAATTTTAATTTGCGATGGGAAATTTAATAGATTGACGGCTATTTCTTTGTATGATGGCTGTTTGTCTGTCTGATGGTTTGTCTGATGGCTGATTGTATGATCATTAGTCTGATTGTTTGTATTGTGGTTTGTTTGATGGCTGATTGTTTGTATTGTGGTTTGTTTGATGGCTGATTGTTTGTATGATGTTTGTTTGATGGCTGATTGTTTGTATGATGTTTGTTTGATGGCTGATTGTTTGTATGATGTTTGTTTGATGGCTGATTGTTTGTCCGACAGTTTGTCTGATGGCTGATTGTTTCTTTGTATGCTGGCTGTTTGTCTGTCTGAATGTTTGTCTGATGGCTGATTGTATGATCATTAGGGGTGTGCACGGACCCCCCACTCCGCTTCACTTTCAGATCCGCCATTTTCGGATCGGGCCGCTCCGCCCCGCCCCCACTCCGCCTGTGCCCACTCCGGATCGGAGCTCCGTTCCCCCCCCATAGGGGGGGTTACTGGGCCCTGCTGCCATCGCTGCCCATGCGGCGACGGCGACAGAGCCCGGTAAGGGACCAAGGGAGAGGGGGACCTTACCTGCCTCCGTCTGTGGTCCGTCGCCGTCTTCAATTGAGCCCGCGGTTCCACCAGGAAGTCTGGGCCGCATGCGGCCCAGACTTCCTGCTGGAGCCACGGGCTCAATTGAAGACGCTGACAGACTACGGACAGAGGCAGGTAAGGGAGAGGAGGGCGGGGGGGATTACCAGGCCCTGCCACCGTCGCCGAATGGGCGACAGCGGCAGGGCCCGGTAAACCCCACTTACCTTTCCGGCGGAGCTCCGGATCGAGGCAAAGGATCCGCCTTCACCTCGATCCTCTTCGCCACGCTACGCCGGTCCCCCAATCCTCTTTGCCTCCGCCTTAAGGGCAGGCGAAGCCCCCCGCTCCGCTCCTGCTTCTATGGTCCGATTAGAAGCGGAGCACATCCCTAATGATCATTAGTCTGATTGTTTGTATTGTGGTTTGTCTGATGGCTGATTGTTTCTTTGTATGATGGCTGTTTGTATGATAGTTTGTATGATGATCCTGGCCCTCCTCTGTGTGACAACCTTTCAAGTAGGGCTGTGCTCCGCTTCTCTTCGGGTCGGAGAAGCAGAAGCGGATCGGGGTGCTTTGCCTTCCCTTAAGGTGGAGGCGAAGAGGATGGGGTGGGCAGTGGAGCGTCGCGGAGCGAGATGAAGGTGGATCCTTCACCTCGATCCGGAGCTCCGAAAACAAAGGTAAGGGGGCCTTACCTGGTGTTGCCGCCGCTCGTGTGGCGATGGTGGCAGAGCCAGGTAAGGGGGAAGGGGGTCTTACCTGGTCCGTCGTGGCCCGTCGCTGGCTTCACTTGAGCTGTGGGCTGAAGTGAAGCTGGCAATGAGCTGCGACTGACCAGGTAAGTGGTGTGTGGAGGGGGGTTTACCTGGCCCTGCCACCACCGCCCATGCAGCGACAGCCGCAGAGTCAAGTAAGGGGGTAGGGGGGTCTTACCTGGTCCATCATGGCCCGTCGCCGGCTTCATTTGAGCTCACGGCTCAACCCAGAATTGTAGGCCCCACTTCTGGGTTGAGCTGTGGGCTGAAGTGAAGCCAGCGACGGGCTGCGACAGACCAGGTAAGTGGTGTGCGCGAGGGGGGCCTTACCTGGCCCCACCACCACAGTTCATGTGGCAATGGCAGCACAGCCAGATAAGTCTAGGGGGGGGGGAAGGGAGCTCCGATTCGGATCCGGAGCTCTGTAACGAGGCAGACCGAGCAACAGGCGGATCGTGGCGGGGCGGATCGACCCAATCTGGAAGTTGCAGATCGGTCCGTGAAGAGGATCTGGGGGGGGGGTGTGGTGTTTCCATGCACAGCTCTATTTTCCAGTACTTATATGTCAATTTGCGATAGTATAAGCAGGTCATCCCATGGTAGGACTCATAGGATCCATTAGGTAATGGGTTCCACTTCCTAAGCCACCTTTTTGCGTCTGGCTCTGCTCTCCTACTATTCTTTTGCACTTGACTCTAGACTCCAGGTGGCTGTTCTCAATGTTTGAGTAAATATCCAAGTAGACCCCACAAGCCTGAAGTCCGCCTAGAGGGACCTGCCCCAACCTATTGCTTTCCGTTTGTTTGTGACTGCAAATCCCAACGTCTCTCACCATTGGCTATGCTGGCAAGGGCTGATAGGAGTTGTAGGATAAATACATCTGGAGGGCCACAAGTTGCCCAACCCCGGTATAAGGGGCCAGCCATCAGGGCTGGTGCCAGGCTATTTTGCACCCTAGGCAGGTGAGCTGCTTTCACCCACCCACCCCCACCCCAGCGTACCTGGGCTCAGGGCACCATCTCATCCACCCAGCCGAAGAGAAGCCAGGACACTGGGGGGGGGGCATGCGTGCATGCGTGGCTTTACTTCGGCTGGGTGGGCGCCCAGCCAAAGTGAAGCCAGGACACTGGGGTGGGGTGGGGCTGGCAGGTGGGCGGCTTCAGAATGCCACTTTGGGAGAGCGACTTCCAAGCGCGCCATTCTGAAACCGCCCGCCCCCCTACCCCAGCGTTCTGGCTTCACTTTGGCGCCCACCCAGCCAAAGCGAAGCCAGGATGCTGGAGTGGGGGGCGGGCATGGCTTCTCTTTGGCTGGCTGGGTGCCCAGCTGAAGCGAAGCCAAGACGCTGGGGCGGGTAGCTTCAGAACGGCGTGCCTGGAAGCCGCCCTCTCAGAGCTGCTGTGGGAGAGTGGCTTCCAGGTGCGGCGTTCAGTGCCCCCCTTACCTTGGCGCTCTAGGCGGCTGCCTGAGTGGCCTCTATGGTAGCACCGGCCCTGCCAGCCATGCCATCCCAGGAAGAGCTCCGAATCGGAAAATAGCTTGCACAGTTTGCTTTGTCAACTGGGTAAGTATTGAATCATTAAGCGTTCATTTGCTTTGGCTGTCAATCCGGCGGACGTATTGTGTCTCAACTGATGTTTTTCGACAGAGAAGAAAAGTGATTACGTGGCTCACAGCTCACGGAGTAAGAGCCCACGGCTAATGGATTCTTTCAGCATCGTTATAGCATTCTTGGAGTATTCAGACAGATGACTTGGTGAAATGTTGCGGTTCCCCATCCTTGCCATGGGCCTGCAAGCAATTAAATGTCTAGGAGTTGATGATAATAATAACGATGAAAATAATACAATGCTTTGCCATGCAGTCATGGCTACGTCGGTCCATGGCCTCCCCTGCTAGGAGGATTCCACTCCCGTTCTCCCGCTGTTCCTTAGCTTCATATTCCTGGTCTTCTCCAGCCCTTTCAAGCCCTGTTGCCTTCCAAGACTAACAAGAAAACCCGAGGGAGGGTGTGGGGTGGAAGAGAAGGGCAGCGGAACCTTTGGCAGCCCTCGGCGGTGCTCCGCTCACAGCCGCGTCCAATTCAGTTCCCCCCGTTTTGTTGTGTTTCACAACAATTGTGGCGCATGAGACCCTGTCTCTCCCTGGCGCCCCCTACTGGGAGGGGAACGGCAGGGCCCTGCGACGGCCCAAATATAATAATCACAAGCAAGGATGGTTTTCAAAGCCCTTCGGGAAAAACCGATTGCATAACAAGGATAATTGATTTCTGCAGCACAGTAATATTCCTGATGGCAGTTGGTCTGGGGCGGCTTGTGGGGGAAGTGATTGAAAGTGGAGAACCCCTAAACCAGAGGGAGGTGGAGTGAAAGGGGTCATTAGTAGGGCTGTGCATGGACCCCACCCAATCCGCTTTGGATTCCAATCCACAACTTTAGGATCAGGTCCGCTCCGCTCTGCGCCGATCCGACAGTGGTCCGCTTCGCTGCGGAGCTCCGGATCTGGATCAGAGCTCCACAGTGGCGCCAGCGCCATCAGGTAAGACCCCTCCCTCCTCCCCCTTACCTGCGTCCGTTCACAGTCCGGCAAGTGCTTCAACTGAGCCCAAGGACTCAAACAGGAAGACCAGGCCGCTTGGTCTTCCGGTTTGAGTCCTCGGGCTCAGTTGAAACCATGGATGGACTGCGGACGGACGCAGGTAAGACCCCCTCCCCCTTGCCTCCTTACCTGGCTCTGCTGCCGTCGCCCTTGTGCACACCACTTACCTGGTCCGTTGCAGCCCGTCACCAGCTTCATTATTATTATTATTTATTTATTTATTTATTCATTTATATAGCACCATCTATGTACATGGTGCTGTACAGCGTAAAACAGTAAATAGCAAGACCCTGCCGCATAGGCTTACATTCTATTAAAATCATAGTAGAGCGATAAGGAGGGGAAGAGAATGCAAACAGGCACTGGGCAGGGTAAACAGGCACAGGGTAGGGTAAAACTAACAGTATAACAGTATAAAGTCCAAACAGCATCAAGTTGTAAAAGCTTTAGGAAAAAGAAAAGTTTTTAGCTGAGCTTTAAAAGCTGCGATTGAACTTGTGGATGGAAGAGCGTTCCAGGCGTAAGGGGCAGCAGAAGAAAATGGGCGAAGCCGAGCAAGGGAAGTAGAGACCCTTGGGCAGGTGAGAAACATGGCATCAGAGGAGCGAAGAGCACGAGCGGGGCAATAGTGTGAGATGAGAGAGGAGAGATAGGAAGGAGCTAGACCGTGAAAAGCTTTGAAGGTCACCAGCTTCACTAGAGACCTGTAGCAGGGCCTACAGTTCTCAACCCAGAACTGTAGGACCTGCTCCCTTACCTGGCTCCGCCGCCGTCGCCACATGGGTGGCGGCAGTGCCAGGTAAGGCCTCTTACCTTTTTTGTGGAGCTTTGGATCGAGGCGAAGGATCTGCCTTCATCTCAATCTACTCTGCGACCCTCCGCTGCCCCCCCTGATCCTCTTCGCCATGCCTTAAGGGGAGGCGAAGCACCCTGACCCGCTTCTGCTTCTCCAATCCGAAGAGAAGTGGAGCACAGCCCTAGTTATTAGGAGAGCACAAGACGGGTGAGAAAATAGGATCCCTGTACTTTTAGCAAAGGCACAGCATCCAGAAATGGAACAGGTGAAGCATTCTCTCCTTAGAGCATCCTCATTCTGACGCCAAGACCGTGGAATGTGTGGCCAGGTGCTGCGGTTTGTCCTGGCTCCTCGCGATTCCTCACGAGCAGCTTGGACCTGCACCCATCGGGGGTGGGGTGGGGGGGAGGGGAATGTATTTTTTTAAAAAAAACTTACCTTTTGCGCACGAGCGTTCGTGCGCTGCTGCTCTTTAAGGAAATTTTTAAAATGGTGGGCGCGATGCCTCTCCGCCTGAGGTCGTCGCACGCCACGTATAAACAGAGGGGGATCTCGCGATAAAACCATCGTGAGATCTTCACCCCTCCGTCGCAGACTAACAGGTTGGTCTAGCTAAGGCCATAGAAGACCAAAAATAAAAATAAAAATGATTTTTTTTTTTATGAATATATGCATACTTTGAAATCATTATTAGAATTTAAATCGAAATACAGTCCACCTCACTATAGTGCAGATGTCTGTGACTGGATGATCTGTGTGCTTACCTGCTGAGTTAGCTATCCAGGTGCTAAGCGTTGATGAGCAGCAGGTCTTCTGGTTCATTGCCTTTAAACTGGACTTGGAGAGGACCGTCCTTCAAACGGAGGATGCTTTCAAAGACAGGATAGTTTTTATATAGCCCTTCAAATAGAGGACTGTCTGTCTCTGTTTGCAGAGGACACATGGCCATCCTAAGACCAGTCCAGGACACGTTTGATCATTTGATACAGCTGACTGCATAAATTGGTTCAAATGATGCTTTGTGACTTGAGCGCTGGTGGAAACCACATTGGTGAAACAGCGCATGGACGTCTCTACAACATGCCTTTCCAGGCATGGGTGGACAATATTAATGAGCATTCTCCAGCGATCAGGAAGCAGCTCTTATTCCTGCACCATCTTGTGCTGGAGAGAGAAAGAAAGCAAGCGAGCGAATGTCTTGGTGGCGAAAAATAAAGCCAGGACTTTCCCCTTTTCTTTTTTTCAACAAGCCCTGGAAAAATCCTCGATGCCATTCAGTGGGTGGGCTTGACAAAGGAACTGCAAAAATATTTTTGCTCTGTTTGGTTCTGGCTGCTTTGCAGCTGACGTGGGATGACAGCTTCTCTCTCAGGGCCTTGCTAGATGATGGGGTAGCCCAGTACAAGCTCCCGGCCGGCCCTTGGCCCGGGATAACCAGCACTGCTTGTG
Source organism: Elgaria multicarinata webbii (assembly GCF_023053635.1). Classification (NCBI taxonomy): domain Eukaryota; kingdom Metazoa; phylum Chordata; class Lepidosauria; order Squamata; family Anguidae; genus Elgaria; species Elgaria multicarinata. Next base: position 6,142,874 of record NC_086171.1, on the reverse strand, counting down.
GCCCGGTATTTCCCACGGAGACCTCAGGCGTGTAGCCTGTTCCGCTGCTTTTCCCGGCTACCGCATTTACTCGTGAGTAGCCAGGAAAAGCAGCGGATGGCACGCAGCACTGTGCAGGAGTGCTGCGGCCATCAAGGCAGGGTGGAGAGATGGGGGGGGGAATGGAGCCAGGGGGGGATGAGGATCAGAGATCGGGGTGGTGGTGGTGGAAATCGGGGGCAGGGGGGAACCCCACCTTTTTTTTAAAGCCTACCTTTCTCATTGGTGCTCTCCTGCGCACATGGCCCCTTTAAACTAAAAAAAAAAAGGCGGATGCAATGGGTCCTTCCTGCAGCCCGTCGCGTCTTACGTGTAGACAGGGGCGACAGCCCGCACTACTTTTAGCGTGAGCTGGCCCCTCCTCCCGCACGGATTTGCAGGTAGGTCTAGCAAGGCCCTCAGTCAGCTAGGAGGATGGGTGGAAAACAGGGCCAGCACATCCCTGGGACGGCCCAAGAAGACATCTACAGTGGGACCCCTCCCTTTGTTAGGGCTCATCTACACCAAACAGGATATTCCTCTATGCAAGTGGTATGAAAGCAGTATACAAAAGGCAGGAGCCACACGACCGCTTTATAGCGGTATTGAAGTACACTGCAGGGTCTGCACTACTGCTTTATAGTGGTACTGAAGTGCACTGACAATTGTTGGGGCCCATGGACACATCTACACCAAGCAGGATAGAACATTACGAAAGTGGTATGAAAGTGGTCTATGGCATGTGTCAATGGGCCCCAACAGTTATCAGTGCACTTCGGCACCACTATAAAGCAGCATTGTGGCTCCTGCCTTTTATATAGCGCTTTCATACCTCTTTCATAGTGGAATATCCTGCTTGGTGTAGATGAGCCTATAGTCCGTCTTCTCACCACTGTTGTCACCAGCTCCTCCTCTTCTTTCTCATCATCTGCTCCTCCTCACCATCCACCATTGTCTGGGCCAGAGTGAGAGGCAGGTGAACAAGCAGGTTGCCATGGTGAAGAGGAGGTGCAGGTCCAGGGGCTTTTGTCAGTGGGCCCCCTGCTGGGGTGTGGGCCCTCAGCAGTTGCCTGACCATGCCTACTTTTGATGCCAGCCCTACGCCTATGCTTCACAGTGGCTCTCACATCTCCAGGCAGCCCCTGTCATATTGGGAACACATTCTTCAGGAGCCCAATAGATTCCCCAATAGAATTCAAATCCTGAGCGGGAGATTTGAATTCACTCCTTGGCTGGACTTGAAAACCCCTCTGCATGCGATCCGCCTACCCGCTGCCAACATGCAGACCCCAGCCATGCTCCACGCAGGAATGTGGCCCTCAACGAAAAAGGAAACAGGAAAAAAAAATGTTGCCTTGAATCTCCTCTCTGCAGCCAATGGATTCCTTAAATTCCGAAGCAATTCAGTTTCAATCATAACGCTGGAGACTCCTGCAAATGTGCCACTGATGACGACCTCAGCAGATGACACATTTCATTGGGCGGCCCGGGCGTCATGCTATCCCTTTGTCCAATTTGTTGGTGGTTGATACTGGATTGCCATTGCTGGGCTGGGGTGGAATGTGGTTTGAATGGACAATTGAGGAAGGCAAGTCTTTGGGCTAAGGCCAAACTGGTCCACCCCGATGCACGGCCCGACCGAGTGAAATTCAACAAAGCTGAACTGGCCTGAGCAGGCCGGCGGACATAATCTTTAGGGAAATCAGACTGAGGTGAATTGCGGCAGCTCAACAATGTGTTTGAACTGAAACGAGTTCGGCCTAGGTGGAAATTCGCCCCGCCAAACCGGTTAATCATTCACCTTAGGGCTGTATGTGAAAGCAATCCCAGAGTGAGATCAAATTAATACACTCAAGCTCAATTCAGTCTAATTATCCTGAAGGCAAATCGCCCCCCCCTCCGCCCATGGACACCCTACCCTCTCCCTTTGAAGGCCAACTCTTAAAGCAATGACAGGGATTTTCCGAAAGGTTACATGTTTGGATACTTGGGTGCTCTTTTTTTTAGTAAATGGAATGCATTTGGGGGCACATAAAGAGGGATCTCCCCATGCTGATACGGGATCTTACTCCTGGAAAATGAAAAGGATTTTGATATTTTGTTGTGTAGTGGTCAGAGGGTGACCATATGAGAGCCAGAATGGTGTAGTGGCTAAAATGTTGGGCTCGGAGCCGGGAGATCCGGGTTCTAGTCCCCACTTGGCCGTGGAAACCCATTGGGTGACTTTGGGCTAGTCACAAACTCTCAGCCCAAGCTACCTTATAGGGTGGTTGTTGTGAGGATAAAATGGAGAGGAGGATTATGTATGTCACCTTGGGTTCCTTGGAGGAAAAAAGGTGGGATATAAATGCAATTATACATACATAATACATACATATGAGAAAGAGGACAAGGCTCCTGCATCTTTAACAGTTGAAGAGAAAAGGGAATTTCAGCAGGTGTCGTTTGTATGCATGCAGCACCTGGTGAAATTCCCTCTTCATCACAACAGTTAAAGCTGCAGGAGACCTGCCCTCTTTTGTATATGGTCACTGAAGTACAGCTGGGGCAGGGTTCCTGCAGATTTAACTCTTATGATGAAGACGGCAATTTCACCAGGTGCTGCATGCATACAAAAGACACCTGCTGAAATGCCCTTTTCTATCCAACTATTAAAGATACAAGAGCCCTATCCTCCTTTTCATAGGGTCACCGTAATTAACATTCATTTCATTTTCTGAAAATTAGCATGATGGAGATCAAGAATTAACATGGGGTGCCTTTTTGTACAACAGACTCAGTCCCATTGAACTACAATGTATGGTTTTGCTATTGGATTGGTTTGTTTTTGATGTTGCGTATACTGCTGTGGGTTATACACTTTAAAAAATACACACATGTATCTCATGGCTATTGATAATTCCATCTTCAAAGATGACCCCCCCCCCTTTAAAAAGCCACCAAAGGAGACGTGCACGAGGTGGAAGAGTCCTGAGCTGACAGGGCGAATTGTACCACTTCAGGCCACAAGTTGTAAGACCACATTCTGGAATCTTCCCTGCATTAAAAAAAAAGACTCATCAACCTCCAAAGAACCCACACAAAGGAGAAATCGTATAAATGCACGGAGTGTGGAAAGAACTTCAGAGATAGCAGATGCCTTACAACACATCAGTTAATACACTGAAGAGAGAAACCATATGCATGTACGGAGTGTAAAAAAAAAAAGCTTCAATAAGAAGATAACTCTTATTTTACATCGGAGAACTCAAACTGGGAATTGCATAAGAAGAACTTCAGTCATAGCAATAACCTAGTAGTAGTCTAATATGTTTGGGATTTTTATTTAAAAAATGAAATTTTGCAGCCTATTTTACCTTATGGAGTCCATTAGGTGTCCTGGCAGAGATGCAAAGGACAATTCTGTGCTGCCTATCTAATGAACCTCATGGAGATGGGAGAGGTTATAATAGGAGTGAGTGAATCTGGTTACCAGAGAGACAGGAGAGAAAGCAAGGAGAAGGGGAGGTGGGCCCCCTTCCTTCCCAGGAAGGAGAAATGTCTTTATTGAAAATAAGGGTCACTTTTGAATGGTGTCGTTCATTGTTGGAAACCGCCCAGAGAGCTTCAGCTGTGGGGCAGTATATAAATGTAATAAATAAAATAAAATAAGTAAATAAAGTAAAAAAACTGCCCAGAGATCCTCGGCTATGGGGCGGTATAGAAATATAATAAATAAAATGAAATGACTGGGATGAGAAACAGAATGAATGAGGATTCACTGGAGCAGGCTCCTGTCCAGTATCAATTCAATCAATCAATGTACCTTTATTGGCATAAAACAACAACCACAAACCATACAAAAATATCATGACATCCTCCAGACAAACTAGTACTCTTACATTGTGCAATTCAGCCTGCTAGTATAGTAGACAGTACTAATTTCCCTGCTGACTATTCCACCATGCCTCTGGGTGTAGCTCCCGGGGTCTTTGATAGGTCATTACATAATGGGCAAATAATGCAACATTTTCAAGCATCCCCCCCCCTCCGCAGATAATAGGGTCCGTAGAGTGTCAGACCCCGCGGATCCTTGACAATTTAATAAGATCTTTTCCAGATATCTCTGCTGTTGGGATACGTGGAGAGGGCAGTGTAAAAATATATGTTCATGAGTCTCAATGCAACCCCCACTACATAAACATAACCTGGCTGAATATGGTATACGTCTGAACCTCCCCATTAGTAATGCAGAGGGAAGGACATTGCATCTAGCTAACATAAACGCTCTTCTCAATTGCGGATTGTACAGCAGCTGTAGGTATGGTGCCATTTTACCAGGCTTACCTGTCCAGTATCATTTAATGCCTTCTTGAGCAAACTCCCTGTTCTCTGCTCTGTTCCATAAACGTCACTCCCTGTTGCTCCTTGTTCCTTTCTTTGGCCTCATCTACTCCAAGCAGGATATTACACTATGAAAGCGGCATATCAAAGGCAGGAGCCACACCAAGCAGGATATAGCGGTATGAAAGCAGTATATGGTAGGCGTCAATGGTCCCCAACAGTTGTCAGTGCACTTCAATATCGCTATAAATCAGTTGTATATTTTATATATCGCTTTCATACTGCTTCCATAGTGCTATACCCTGCTTGGTGTACATTAGACCATCTCCCCATTAATGTTAGCAGTGACTAAACTGAGCGGAGGGGAGATTAAATCCAAATGAGATGCATTTTGGAGTGTGTGTGTAAAATCATAGAATAGTAGAGTTGGAAGGGGTCCATAAGGCCATCAAGGAATCAATGCAGGAATCCACCCTAAAGCATCCCTGACAGATGGTTGTCCAGCTGCCTCTTGAAGGCCTCTAGTGTGGGAGAGCCCACAACCTCCCTAGGTCACTGCCTCTGTTTGCAGTAGGAATTAATTGTTCTCCAGAGGGGAACAACTCTGTTGGTTTCGCTTTTCCCCCACATTCAACGTTGTTTTGCATGTCAAGTTCTTTCCATCCCATTCATGAATACATTTGCAAATTTTTGCAAGTTATTACTGAAAAATGAACCGAATGAAATTCTCACGCATCTACACTGGCCAAATTCAGTGGGTACAGCTATTCCCAGGATGGGAGGACCCTGATGTACCTGTCTGCCACGTAGATGTAAAAGATGAGAATTCTGCCAGGAAGAAAGAAGCAGTGACTCTTATTTAGTTGAATGTACAGGGATTCAAAGTAGGGGTGTGCATGGACCCCCCGCTCCGCTTCACTTCCAGATCCGCGATTTTCGGAACGGGCCGCTTCGCTCCGCCCCCGCTCCACCCATTTCCGCTCCGCTCCGCTCGGAGCTCCGGATCCGGATCGGAGCTCCGTTTCCCCCCCCCATAGGGTTGCATTGAAAGCTAAAAAAGTAAACAACTTTTTTTTTGTTCAAGTTAGAAACCTCACGTTTGGCACCATGACACCTCCTAGATGTATACACACGCACGCCAAGTTTCAAGGCAATCCCATCATCCCCTGATTTTTTGGGAATTTATGAAAATCGGGCACCCCATTCAGACCCCTTGGGATAGCTCCGTCAATTTGCACGTTAGAAACCTCAAACTTGCCACCATGACAGCTTATCCATGTGTCCACATGGACGCCCAGACTCAAGGCAGTCCTATCATCCCCTGATTTTTGGCGGGGCTCTAACCTCTAACGCACCACCCATAACCCTAAGTCACACCCCTTTCGATAGCTCTGTCAATTTGCATGTTAGAAACCTCAAACTCGGCACCATGATAGCTTATCCTTGTGTCCACATGGACACCAAGTTTCAAGGCAATCCCATCATCCCCTGATTTTTGGGGAATTTTTGAAAATCGGGCACCCCATTCACACCCCTTTCCATAGCTCTGTCAATTTGCACATTAGAAACCTCAAACTCGCCACCATGAAAGCTTATCCAGGGATACACACGCACGCCGAGACTCAAGGCAGTCCCATCATCCCCTGATTTTGGGGGAATTTATGAAAATCAGGCACCCCATTCACACCCCTTTCCATAGCTCCGTCAATTTGCACATTAAAAATCTCAAACTCGCCATCATGACAGCTTATCCAGGGATACACGCACGCCAAGACTCAAGGCAGTCCCATCATCCCCTGATTTTTGGCAGGGCTTAAACCTGCAGACATCTCAATGGGGCCATTTCAAAGGAAATCCCAACATGCTATGAATTGGGGAGTAAACCTATATGAATCTTCTTCCACACTTGAAAAATGGATTTGGAACTTCCAAAACTCCAAGTGAGCGCAGGAAGGACTTCTCCCCTGAGTCAAAGCCAGACACACACAACATCCCTGCAAGGCGGGCAGGGGAGGAGAGAGGGAAGGCAGGCAGGCAGGCAGCAGACATTTCTGGGGGCATAAGGAAGTGAGCCAAGGATAAGCCAGTAATGCATATAAAATGGAATAAATAAATAAATAAATAAATAAATAAACGAAGGAGGGGTGGAATTAAAAGCAGCAGTGTTGCTGAATAAACAACAAGAAGAACTTTTTTAAAAAGGCTATATCTGTCTTTTACCAGCAATAGGGGGATGTGCCCAGGGGAGGGGGAAGCAGCAGCTGCCAATTTGACTGGTCAACCAGTCTTTTAAGAAGCAAGGCGGTCAGTTCAACTCATGAAAGCCATTGCTCCACCACGAGAGCTCTGAAAAGTGGAACTCTCACTTCAACTCATGATAGGCATTGCTCCACCGGGTTACTCTCTTTGGAAGGCTCTGATGGCCTTCCAAGTACAGGAGAGAGTGGGGGCACGTCCACAATGAGATGCCCTAGGGGAGCTCATCCCCTTGCACCACATCTTTTCAGTTGTTCCCCAAAGTTAGGGTGGGTAGCAGTGCTGTGTTTCTATCTCTTATTATTGGCTTAGTATATGATTTCACAGGTTGTGTTTGTGCATTTAGTGGGGCTACTGTTTTAAAAAACACTGGGAAAAGTCTGTTCAGACTAAGAAAGAGAAGTTCCCAGAATCCCAAGTTACCCATTTTGCCTATCCCCTCCTCCAACTTTGGGATCATGTGATCATGACCAGGAGTTGACTCTGCCCCTCAGCAATCGAAAAGGTAATCTTTTTCCTGCCTTTACCCTACTTTTTTAAAAATTCTAGCGCGCGACCCGCACCACGCAGAGAGGTGAGAGTAGTCTCAAAATGATCCCCATCCACGACTGTCTAAGCACAAGAATTTTCAGAACGATAGCTTAAAAAACAACCCAGTTATCCCCGATTCTTTTCCACAATGCAATCCTGTGGGCGAAAACCGCCGTTTGACCCGCGCTGTCCCTGTTTGTTGACCCGATTTTTAAAAAAATATAGCACGCGACCCGCACGACGCAGAGAGGTGAGAGTAGTCTCAAAATGACCCCATCCATGACTGTCTAAGCACAAGAATTTTCAGAACGATAGCTTCAAAAACAACCCAGTTATCTATGGGCGAAATATTTCAAGATGGCGATCGGAGCGCTCCGCGGAAAGAGAAGCGCTCCGAAAATGGTCGCTTCTCTTCGCCTTGCTTCTAGGGGTCCGCGGTCCGCTTCTACTCCGCCTCTGGGCAAGGCGGAGCAGGCCAATTCGCTCCTGCTTCTGCACTTCTAATAGGAGCGGAGCACATGCCTAATTCAAAGCGCTCCAAGCCAGGGGCCGTCTGCCTGGAAGAACCGGTCAGTTTTGGTATTGCCCACATTTGATTTTTAAAATCACAAATTCTTTCTGTAGCTCTTTGAGTATTTTGGTAAGTACTTATCAAGGAATGGACCAAAGCAAATGTTCCATCCCTACTCCAGAGTAGGTCATATACTGTGGGTGGGGGAAGCCAGAAAAGAAGCACAAGTCTCAATCCAGTGCCTTAAAAATAAATAAAATAAAGCCATCTTGCTGCAACTTACCTGGGTAAAGGAATTTGCACCTCTGAGCATGTGCAGAATGCCTGCAACCCACCAATAAGTAACAGTTGCCATGACCCCTGTCTTCACCTCCCTCACTGTCTTGGATGAAGGCTACAGGGCAATTCGATCAAGGCAGACTTAAGAACATCAGAAGAGCCCTGATGCTGGATCAGACCAAGGGTCCATCTAGTCCAGCACTCTGTTCACACAGTGGCCAACCAGCCATCGGCCAGGGACCAATGAGGCAGGACATGGTGCAGCAGCACCCTCCCACCCATGTTCCCCAGCAACTGGTGCACACGTGCTTATTGCCTTGAATACTGGAGCTATAGCACACAACCATCAGGGCTAGTAGCCATTGATAGCCTTCTTCTCCAGGAAGTTATCCAACCCCCTTTTAAAGCCATCCAAATTGGTGACCATTACTATATCTTATGACAGCCAAGTCCAAATTCTAACTATGTGCTGTGTGAAGAAGTCCTTCCTTTTCTCTGTCCTAAATCTCTGACAAACAGCTTCATGGGATGGCCCCATGTTCTAGTATGTGGGGAGAGAGACAAAAATGTCTTCCTATCCACGTTCTCCACACCATACATAAGTTTGCATGCAGGACTTAATCCCTTTCGTGTCTGGCTATGGAAATAGAGTCTTTGTGAGGCATCTGAATCCATAAGAGTCAAGGATAAACCTCGTTTTCAACATCCAAACTGCAAGCAGGTGAAAAGCATGCTAGCCTAGCTACAGTTATCCATGCTAGTGATAACCTCTCGTTTGGATTACTGCAATGCGTTATACGTGGGGCTGCCTTTGAAAATGGTCCGGAAGATTCAGCTGGTACAAAACAGGGCAGCCCGTTTACTAACAGGGACTGGTCAGCGAGATCACATTACGCCAGTCCTTTTACAACTTCATTGGCTGCCAGTCCAGGTTCGGGTCTGATTCAAAGTGCTGGTATTGACATTTAAAGCCCTAAACGGTTTAGGGCCAGGTTATTTGAAGGAACGCCTCCTCCCATATGTACCTGCCCGGACCTTAAGATAATCTACAGGGGCCTGTCTCCATGAGCCCCTGCCAAAGAAAGTGAGGCAGGTGGCTACCAGGAGGAGGGCCTTCTCTGCTGTGGCACAACGGTTGTGGAATGAACTCCCCAGAGAGGTCTGCCTGGCTCCTACTCTGTACTCCTTTCGTCGCCAGCTGAAGACCTTTTTATTCACTCAGTATTTTAACACTTAATTTTAACCTAAATTTAAATTTTACTGTTTTAACTCTGTATTTTAATCTTATATCAATTTTGCTGCGTGGTTTTATCCTGGTTGTGCTTTTGATACTGTATTTTGTATTTGTGCTTTTAACCTGTTGGTTGTTTTATGATGGTTTTAATTTTTGTGAACCACCCAGAGAGCTTCGGCTATTGGGCGGTATAAAAATGTAATAAATAAATAAATAAATAAATAAATAAAATATGTGCAGAGTGCATTTTCCTCACTTACCTGGAACTGCACACACCTTTCCTACCTGATACTGAGGAGTGCTTCTCTAGGTTAAAGGTAGCAATTGAAGCCCTAGTGAAAAGCTATCTCCTCTTCCTGTCTCCTCACTTCCACTTTCCTCAGAAATGCTGAACCCATGGCATACATTGCATTGAGCTTATGCCTTCTGATGCCTCTTGAAAGCAAAGTATACGGACCTGAGTTAAATTGACAATCTATCATGATAGTATGATGATAAGCAAACCAGTTCTTTCAGGCATATTGTTCTTTATATTTCAGATGCTCAGGCTGTGAGCGCTGTTGGAATGGCACCACCTTTGCACAAGTGTGGTGCAGTGCCGAAAGCGTTGCGCTGGGAGTACCAGGAGATCCGGGTTCTATTCCCTACTCAGCCATGGAAGGTCCCTGGGTGAATTGGGGTCAGTCACAGACTCTCAGCCCAACCTACCTCACAGGGTTATTGTTGTGAGGATGAAAATGAGGAGGATTATATTTATTACATTTTTATAACGCCCAATAGCTGAAGCTCTCTGGGCTGTTCACAAAAGCCATCTTGGGTTTCTTGGGGTGGGGGGAAAGGTGGGATATAAATGCTTTAATAAGCATTTGGTGGAAGCAGAAGGTTCACAGAAGTACAAAATCGTCTTTAGAAAGAAAGAAAAGCTTAAGGGCACCCACCCTCCCACAGGCCAAGGAGGACTAAACACGCACAGTGGCTGGAATCCTGAACAGAGATCACTGTGCGCTGCAACATTTTGTTGCAAGGCTCCATTGTAATATAAGCTTTCACTAACTCTAAAACAGGGGTACAGAACCTCAGGCCTGGGGGCCAAATTGGGGCCTCCTAGGGTCCCAATCCTGGCCATCCATGGTTCCGCAGAAGACCAAGCCTCCTTCCTTCCCCTCTGATCGTTTGATGTTCCCCCTGCTTTTCTGCACCCCCCCTCCACCGTTCTAAAAGTTCAGAAAGCCTCTCCTAACCTCAGTTACTGTCAGTAAGAATTCAAAGCTAAAATATGCCGGTATTTTTGGCCTGTCCCTTTTTTTGGCCCTCTGGCTGAAAGACGTTATGCATCCCAGCTCTATAAGCACATGTTTACTTTCCAGGGCTTAAAGGTGATTTCCCCACACTGTGCCTCGATCCAAGTTTACTCAGCTTTTAAAGAGTTTGCAAATGAAGGAACCCACTGGAGGCTGGTGGCTCCTGTTCCGGAGGGGCGGTGATTCCATTCTGGGTTTTCCTTAGAACCAGTCAGTGCTCTAAAGGTGCTATCCAAGGTGCTGAACCCTTAGGAGCCGCTGGCAAATATAAATGCAAGCTCCTGTTTCTAAGGAAGGCAAGCAGCACTCAACAGACTGAATACACTCAACACTCCATACCACATCCATGTCTGACCCTTGTGAGGTTGTAGGTGGATGTGTGCAAAGTGCAAAAGGTGTGTAGGCAGGTAATGTTACTCTGGGCAGTCAGCAATTTTGAATGGACTGTCAGTCAAGCTAGAATCATGGGTCCTGATGAGAGCTTGGGCTTCCGCACTAAAAACCAAATTCAGTCTAAGTAAATGAATGAAAGGTGCAATCCGATGCATGGTTAGACAGAAAAGGGTGCAGTCCTATGTATGTTAAGAAAGGAAAAAGTCCTACTACTTCCAGCATGCCTCAACCAGCATAGAATTCTGGGTGTTGTAGGACTTTTTTCTGTCCTAAACACGCATAGGATTGTTCCCCAAGTAACTTTAAACACATCAGGCTTACCTTTAGCTTTTCATTGTTAGTTTGACACAACTATAATGCCCCCTCGTGTACTCAGAGCTCTCCACTAGGGCTGTGCTCCGCTTCTCTTTGGGTCGGAGAAGCAGAAGCGGATCGAGGTGCTTCGCCTCCCCTTAAGGCGGAGGCGAAGAGGACCCGGGGGGGCAGCGGAGCATCGCGGATCGAGATGAACGCGGATCCTTTGCCTTGATCCAGAGTTCCGAAAAAAAGGTAAGGGGGCCTTACCTAGCGCAGCTGCCGCCCATGCGGCGACGGCGGCAGAGCCAGGTAAGAGGGCAGGGGGGGGTCTTACCTGGCCCGTCGCAGCCCGTCGCCGGTTTCACTAGAGGCCGTGGCTCAACCCGGAAGTGTAGGCCCAGTTCCGGGTTGAGCCGCGGACTGTAGTGAAGCCGGTGGCGGGCCGCGACAGGCCAGGTAAGTGGTGCACGAGGGGGGTTTACCTGGCCCTGCTGCCGCCGCCTGTGCGGCAATGGTGGCAGAGCCAGGTAAGGGGGCGGGGGGAAGGGTCTTACCTGCATCCATCCGCGGTCCGGCAGCGGCTTCAACTGAGCCCAAGGACTCAAACCGGAAGACCAAGCGGCCTGGTCTTCCTGTTTGAGTCCTTGGGCTCAGTTGAAGCCACTGGCGGACCACAGATGTGAAAGCTTAATTTCTGTAATCAATCTTCTCTTCTCCAGGCTAAACATGGACACAGGTAAGGGGAGAGGAGGGAGGGGGCCTTACCTGGCGCTGTGGCAGCGGAGCTCCAATTCAGATCCAGAGCTTCGCAGCGAAGCGAAGCGGACCACTGGCGAATCAGCACGGAGCGGACCCGATCTGCAAGTTGTAGATCGGGATCCAAAGTGGATCGGGTGTGTGTGTCCATGTACATCCCTACTCTCCACCATCTTAAACATAGTTATATGGCAGTAAAACCCCATGGAACCCTATGGGACTTTTTTCTGAATAAACAAGCTTAGGATCACTTGATTGACTGTATTTCTATGCTACTTAATAGCCACTGCTCTCTGGACGGTTCACAAAAATTAAAACCGCAAAACACAGCAAAAAATACAATATAAAATTTCAAGGTTTAAAACTGCAGTATAAAAGTGAAACCCGAATGCAATCTAGCGGCACTGCAGAGATTTAAAGTACAAGAACAGATTTAAAACCACAGAGCTTAAAATACTAAAATGCCTGGCAAAATCAGAAGGTCTTCACCTGGTGCCGAAAATAGTACAACATAGGTGCCAGGTGAGTCTCTCTGGGAACCTCATTCCACAACTGGGGTGTCACAGCAGAAAATACCCTCTTCTTAGTAGCCACATGCCTCATTTCCTTTGGTGGGGGCTCCTAAAGAAGGACCCCTGAGGATGACCTTAGGGTCCAGGCAGGTACATATGGGAGGGGACGATCCTTCAGGTATCTTGGCCCTGATGCATTTAGGGCTTTGAATGTTAATACCAGCACTTTGAATTGGGCACAGACATGGACTGGTAGCCAGTGCAGAAGGAAAAATACTGGCATGAAATGATCACATTGATCAGTTAATTGCCCAATAGCCAACTGGTCCAGTTCAGATGTAACATTAAACCAATGTTCAACAGCACAGGAATGAGCCAGCACAACCTTTGGATGCATTCTCCGGATGTTTCTCTTCCTTTGCACTTACCAGAAAGAGGTTGAAAGCTTTCACTTTTGCTTCAGAACAGCTGCATTTGGACATTCATCCCCTCGGTTACCTCCTCCTCCTCCTCCCCCCTTCTCTACTTGCACGCAAGCTGAGAATGCGGTGATCCTGGCTTGTGATAAGTCAGAGTTCCCCTATTACAGCTAACCATCAAACCAGATTCAAGCTTAGCCTCCTGGTTAATTAACCAACACTAAATCGATTTGGATGTAACTCCGTTTCAATGCAAACATGGAATTTTAAAGGAGCGTTTCTTATTTATATACAACCCATGCAGTGGTAGTGGGGGAAAGAACTTTACACAGATCAGAAGAAAATTAAATGCAGGAAGTACTGACAGTGACAATGATATTATTAACAGTGGTCATTCACAGTGTTGCTGATAACAGAATCATCTTGGAACTAGATAGGCTAATTAACACAGAGAGAGCGTCTTCAGACGGCGGGAGTGGAATTATGTTTCCTCACAGTCACTTTCACCCCCGTTTCTGTCCCACAATGCTTCCTCTTTCTTCACACAGGGGAAGAAAGAGGAAGTAAACAATGACCACGTGGCCCATTTAGTGGCAGCAGGAAATGGTGGCACATTCCGTTTTGGGGAGAAAAAATTGGATTTAAAAGGGTCTATTTTGTGATGGAAAGAAGGCCAGAAGGAGTGGGATAAAAGGGAGGTGGACGTCATAGTGTGTTAAAATATCCTTTATCTGGATTCAAGCTTCTGGGAATAAACCTGGCACCCCCTAACTGTGGGGGACTACAAACCCCAGCCTCCCCATCCAGCAATGCTGCCCTGGCAAAATCAGCCCCCCTCCCCCCACCCGGCGTCCTCCAGTTGTGTGGGACTACAAATCCCTGCATCCCCATCCTGCACGGCTGCTCTATCGAAGCCAGCCTCCCCCTCCCCCCACCCCACGAAATCCAGTTGTGTGGGACTACAAAAACCAGCCTCCCCAGTGAGCAAGGCTGCTCTAATTCAGTCCCCCCCCCACCCTCCCTCCTTCCAGGTGTGTTGGACTACAACTCCCGGAATCCCCCAGCCAGCTCTTGGAGTTGTGGTCCAATAGGGTGACCCTATGAAAAGGAGGACCGGTCTCCTGTATCTTTAACAGTTGTATTGAAAAGGGAATTTCAGCAGGTGTCATTTATATATATGGGGAACCTGGTGAAATTCCCTCTTCATTTATTTATTTATTTATTGATTACATTTCTATACCGCCCAATAGCTGGAGCTCTCTGGGCGGTTCACAAAAATTAAAAACATTCAAAGTATAAAATCATAATATAAAATACAATATTAAAGCTGCAGGTGCCCTGCCCTCTTTTAAATCGGGTCACTCTAGTATAGCTCCTGCAGCTTTAACTAGGGTGACCCTATGAAAAGGAGGACCAGGCTCCTATATCTTTAACAGTTGTGTTGAAAAAGGGAATTTCAGCAGGTGTCATTTGTATAGATGGAGAACCTGGTGAAATTCCCTCTGCATCACACCAGTTAAAGCTGCCCTCTTTTAAATCGGGTCACTCTAGGATAGCTCCTGCAGCTTTAACTGTGGTGATGAAGAGGGGATTTCACCAGGTTCCCCATATATACAAATGACACCTGCTGAAATTCCCTGTTCTATTTTATTTATTTATTTTATTTATTTATTACATTTCTATACCGCCCAATAGCCGAAGCTCTCTGGGCGGTTCACAAAAATTAAAATCATAGTACAACAATCAACAGGTTAAAAGCACAAATACACAACACAATATAAAACGGTGTTCTATGCCACCGTTAAAGATGCAGGAGCCCGGTCCTCCTTGTCGTAGGGTCACCCTATGGTCCGACACACCTGGCGGGCGCCGGGTTGGGGAAGCGCCTCCGCGTCCTCCGCCCCGCGCCGCCTCCGCCCCTTTGGCGCGCCTGCTTTCCTTGCCTTTCCTCTCTCTCCGCTCTCCCTTCCACGCCTTCGTCCCGGGAGAAGGGGGCGGGGCGGGGCTTCGGGGCCCCGCCCCTGCCCCGGCGTCCCCGCCCCCGGGCCCGCCCCCCTCCCCAGCTGGGCTCCGGCCGCCGCCGGCCTCCCTTCGGCTGCCTATAAAGCGGGCGCGCCGAGCCGCCCGGCCGCTGATCGGGCTCCGCGGGGGAAGGAACGCGATGGTCAGCCCCCGCGCCGCAGCAAAATGCTGGATGGACACGGCGCGCTGCGAGGGCTCGTCTTTTCCTCCTCCTGCGCGCTGCTAGTGCTGCTCGCCTGCGCCCCGGGGCCGTCCGCCGCCTACTTCGGGTAAGTGCGCTGCCTCGGGGCCACGGCTGCGGGGGGCGGCAAGCCCGGAGAGCCGAGCGGGCGCTGGACTCTGCCGCGATCCGGCCCTTGAACCTGGGCACGCTTACTCGCGAGTAAGCCCGGGTTTTTCCCCCAACGATGTGGGGTCTGGAGTCGTGGCTGCAGGGGCGCGTTTCCTTGGAGGGGGGCTTACTCGCGAGTAAGCACGGGGGGGTGTCCAACGATGTGGGGTCTGGAATCGTGGCTGCAGGGGCGCGTTTCCTTGGAGGGGGGCTTACTCGCGAGTAAGCCCGGGGGGTGTCCAACGATGTGGGGTCTGGAGTCGTGGCTGCAGGGGCGCGTTTCCTTGGAGGGGGGCTTACTCGCGAGTAAGCACGGGGGGTGTCCAACGATGTGGGGTCTGGAATCGTGCCTGCAGGGGCGCGTTTCCTTGGAGGGGGGCTTACTCGCGAGTAAGCCCGGGGGGTGTCCAACGATGTGGGGTCTGGAATCGTGGCTGCAGGGGCGTGTTTCCTTGGAGGGGGATTACTCGCGAGTAAGCCCGGGGGGGTGTCCAACGATGTGGGGTCTGGAATCGTGGCTGCAGGGGCGCGTTTCCTTGGAGGGGGCTTACTCGCGAGTAAGCCCCGGGGGGGGTGTCCAACGATGTGGGGTCTGGAATCGTGGCTGCAGGGGCGCGTTTCCTTGGAGGGGGATTACTCGCGAGTAAGCCCCGGGGGGGGGGTGTCCAACGATGTGGGGTCTGGAATCGTGGCTGCAGGGGCGCGTTTCTTTGGGGTTGTGGGGGTGGGGAGTGCGGTGGTCCTGGGCTTCTGGCTTACTCGCGAGTAAGGCTTCGCCAGAGGTGGTCTGGACACGCGCTTGGGTTTAAGCCCAGCCCAGCTAGATGGGCTGTACCATTGAGCAAGCCCGCTGTCAGCTTGGATGAGAAAACGGCATTTCTTCTGCACCCCCCCCTTTCGCCAAGCCGCGCAGGGCAACCTGTGGCACTTTTAGTTTTATTTTCCCACCACGCCCACTTCCCTGCGCCCATCACCTTCGCATCCAGCCTGCCCTTTCATTTAGGTGCCTCGCCTTCCTCCTTCCTCTCCAGGATGCTGCTCGCAAGCCCTCAGCGGTGGCAACTGGGACCCACGGCCAACTCCCCCCCCCCTCCACCCGCCCTGGACCCCAGCGTGACCTGCAGTGATCTGCCTGCCTCAGTTTCCCTTGGCGTGCCCCCTAATCCAGCTTCATCTCTTCCAGCGGAAAGCAGCAGGTTGTGGCACTGGGCGGCAGCACCTTTGCCGCCTTTTGTACCATCTGCACTTGCTTCTGTTGGCTGGGGATAATGGGAGGTGTGTTCCCACACACCTGGAGTACCCAGGTGGTGGTGGTGGTAAAGGATCAGCTATCTAGTTTAGACAGATTTCAAGAGTCAGTGCTTGCAGGAGAGGTTCCTTTCCTTTCCTTTCTCTCTCTGTGTGTGTCTGGGGGTGGTGTCTCCCTTCTCTAGACCTTCTTCCCTTAAATCTCTCTCTTCCCTTTCCTCTACACCTTGCAAGTTCTTCTGCAACTGAATTCAGGGCCCTTTCCTGTCAAGAGCAATCCTTCCTCTTTGCCTCCCCCCTTTCCCACAGCCAACCCCACACTCCTCACTGACCTGGGATTGGGACCCTCCAGCACCGTGCTGGATTCCCCCTGCCTTTGCAAGGCACCTTTCTCAAAACTGCTTGTGTCTTGTGTCCCGTGCAGACAAGCAACTGTTCTAGCTGGTGTAAGAAGAAGTATGTATTATTATTATTATTTTATTTATTATGTTTTTATACCGCCCAATAGCTGAAGCTCTCTGGGCGGTTCACAAAAACTAATGTAGCTCCCCCGTGAGTTCTACTTGCAACTACTGCCAGCCAGCTGCTGCCTCCTTCGGATCCAAATTTTAATGAATCCACCTTCTCTCCTGACGACAGGGGCTCCCAGTCCTTTAAGACGTGTAGGGAGGAGTCCAAAGATGGTCTCAATTCTCCCCCCCCTCCCCTCGGCAGTCCCCATGAGTGCATCTTCTCTGCTTAGCTGATAAGAACAGGGAGCCTGTTTTGGGCGAATGGAGTTACCGTGGGTAGGCTGGACAGGTTGCAAACGTTTGGGAGATTGGGTGTGTGTTGCTCCTTTGGTTTTCTAGCCATGCCACCTAAATCATGCGCACACACACGGCTCAAATATTGGGGTTCTCATTCAACCCGCGATCCGAAGGGAGGCGAAAACTGGAAGAATTGCAACCTGATTAAATGCCTTTGGAATTGGTCGGGTATTAGGGTGGTGTTGAGTCGCCAGCCTGGCTCTGTCCCGAGGTTTTCGACCTCCAGCACTTGGCCAGCACGGCCAATGGTCAGGAATGCTGGAAGTTGTGGTCTGAAACATCTGGAGGACGCACCGGTTTGGAGAAGTTTGGTGTTGAGCATTCAGCATAAATTTGTGTAAGGATTGCCGCTTTTGACAGCCCCAGCTTCTCCGTTTGCCAGGCCTTTTCCAGGTGAACTTCATCTTCGGCATTCCACCCGGTCAGCTGGTGTGTGTGTGTGTGTTTAGCATTTAGCTTTATTCCAAGCGAGCTCTTTGTCCACTTCAGAAGTCTTCCTATGGCTTGGTCTATCCTGGATTTCTCTGGAGGCTGAGCGTGCTTGGGGGCCCTTCTTGCTACAAAACATTGTGTTTATCCGGACGCTGTCTTATTTATTTTTATTTTCCTGTCACATTTAGTGTTGACCGCCCTTCTGCTTCTCGGCGTTGGTATTTTGGTCTCCCCTCCCTTGGTGTCTTTGGGGTTTGTTCGTTGGTGGTGCAATTTAACGCTGGCTGTATCGGGCAATTGCAAGGCACACTTTTGATATTTGTTTATTTGTTACATTTATATACCGCCCCATAGCCGAAGCTCTCTGGCGGGAGGTGGAACTGAGCACCTTTGGAAGTGAACTGGCTCCTTGTTGCACAAATTTTGGAACCAGCGGGCTACTCTGTTGGATGACATCCGGCTTCTTGAATGCGGTGGAGCAGACAATCTAAGCTGGAAAAAAAGGAAGGGGGAATTTGAGAGATAGTCTAGTTCTCTCCCCCTTCTTTGAATTTCATTAAAATTTGGCTGTGTCCGCCTGCCACGAAGTCCACAATTGTGCTTAGTAGCACGTCTATCTAGGCATATCTACTTTCAGGGCCGTCTTTTAAACCCTACGTGAGTGGCATTCCAGAAATTTGGGGGTGCGTTTTGGGAATCTCCAGAAAGGATCTGCAGAACCTTTCTTCCGCTCCTTACGGCTGAGGCAGGCTCTAGGAATGAGTGTGACGGGGCTGAATCCAAATTCTGATGAGTTTAGGATCAGGGCGTTTGGCCAGGTTTTCCGTAGGCCACTTGGGTTCCACTCCGTGTGTTAAGGTATCTCTTCTAAGGGCATTCAGGGCTCCATTTACCTCAATGCTTTGCAGCGATGGGCTGAAACGTGTGCTTCTCCCTTGGCCAAGGCGATCGCTCCTGGTGTGCGCTTCCAAGGTTTGACATTTGGTTGGTAGGGCGTCAAACGGACCATCAAGGATCAGCTGTTGGTTTCGTCTCCCCCCCCCACTTCTTCCTGTATTTCAGAAGCCTCTCTCCATGTCTGGGAAAGCCCCCCTCCCACACACTTTAAAAAAAAAAAAAAAAAAAGCCTAGCTAGAAGTAGGTTTTCCCTCCTCTACTGAAGCCAGTATGTGTGATCTTTAACTGTGCTGGTTTCTGCAGCTTCCTTTCTGGAAATCAAAATGGGTGTGGAACAGTCCTGGGGTCAAGAGACTCTTCTGGCGATTGCTAATCTCTGTTTTTTCCAGAGGGGGAGAGCAAAATGTTGCATGTGGGTGACTTGTGGCTGCTTTCTCTCTCTCTCCCCCCCCCCACTCCAACTTGCCCATCCCAGGTTTATTTTGAAATCTACAAGATAAGCGTAATTCACTCCTGTTTGGATCAAATGCTACCTTATGGCCTTTTTTTATTTTTATTTTTTTGCTCCTGGTCCACTCCTTCTCCCAATTAAGCCTGTTGACAACTAGATTTCCTCTCGTGCTGTATGAAAGTTGGTTCCCTTGCGCCTAACCGCCTTGTCACACTCCCGATTTGGGGGTGTGGGGGAGGGGAGCGGGTGTTCAAAGCGCAGTACCCGCACTTGCCAGCAGAGGGGTCCATTAACCCGTGAATTAAAAAACAACACACACACACTCCAACCCTCTGGTGTTAAGACTTGCAGGTGTATCCTGTTCTTTAAGAAAATAAAATATTTTCATGGGAAAGTTTCTTTTGCGCTCTGCCCCCCCTCCCTTCTTCTGTTCCTTTCTATTTATTTTGTTTCTCTCTGGGAGGATCCATTCTCTGTAGGCTGGAATCGGAGGCGAATCGCCAGCCCCCCACCCCGAACACCATACCAAGATGAAGTTTCTTTTATGGTAATGGAGGGGGGCGGGAATGCAGGGAGTTGCTCTAATCTGCTTTGCTCTTGTTGGCTTTCACCTCTTCAACCTGCTGAGGCCTTCTTCTTCTTCCAGTGAGGCTGAGCTCCTCCTTTTAAAGCCCACTTCTTAACGTAGGTTGTAGGATAGGGCTATCAAGAACATGGCACACCAGACTTCCCCAGCTTGGACCCCTTTAGATAGTTTGGACTGCAAGTCCCATCAGCCCCAGCCACGGTTGGGGTTGTTAGGAGTTGTAATCCAAAACATCCAGAGGGTCCAAAGTTGGAGAAAGACTGTGCTACGGGGAAAGTACACCGGCGTAGGAAAAAGGATACCCCTCATGCATCCAGTGGTGGTCGAAATTGTGGACACTTTTTGAATTTTTCATCTTTTGCAACTTTGCATGCTTATAGAAAATGTTCAGTTTCACGAAATTCAAATGTTTATATATCGATTGAAAGACCTGATTCATGTAATACAACAATCCTGCTTCTTTTCCTGGGTGTCCAATCAACTCTTTTCTTTGGTGCCATGGCTTTATTTATGATGTACGTACGTACACCTTTAATTCGAGAAATTCTTCAAATATTCACACAATTTCCAATGGCGCTTCAGTTCCAGAACAAACAGCAAAACTGACTTTCCCCATCTTGAAAGTTGATGTGTCGCAGCTACTGCCATGTGATTGGTCCCCAGAACAAGGACTGTGATTGGCCAGTAGGGTTTGCAGTTCCAATCCACTTCTTCACTCAATCACACCTGTGTTTGTTTTTAGACTAAAGTAAGCATAACGTTTTTTGTACTGCAGATATTTGCATTCTGTTTTTTCTGTATTGAACTCCGCATTAAATTCTCTTTCAACTGATATGTAACCATTTGAATTTCGTGAAACAGAATATTTTCTATAAGCATGCAAAGTTTCAAAGTTGCAAAGCATGAACATTTCAAAAAAGTGTCCACAGTTTTGGCTACCACTGTACCTCTCTTCACTATCTGAGCCAGAGAAGTTCAAGGAATGAAGGCTTAGAGTCATTAAGACTTTCTAAGGGGGCTGGATTGGGGCCCCTTAGAAGGGCCCAGGGGCTACACCTCTGGGCTAGATGGATTTCAAGAATGAGGCTGCTTGGTCCTTCTCTCGTTGCGTGCCATGTTTCGTGGGCAAGGGCAAAACCTGCTGCTGGTGACTGACAGCAAACCAAACCTGCTCCTATTTGCTTGGACACCTCTTGGGTTCTCTTCTTGGGCACGCCATGGAGTGATGGATGGTGGCACACAGAATTTTTATGAACTGGGTGAGTGAGCATCCTTCTGACCGCCTTTGTCTGACCTGCTGGAGAACAAGCTGGAGCGTGTTCAGAGGAGGGCAATCAGCAGGGACTCACTCCACTCCACCACTGCTTATGAATTCCAATTATCTTGGAATTGTTGTAGATCGCAAGCTGAATATGAGCCAACAGTGCGATGTGGCTGCAAAAAAGACAAATGCTATTTTGGGCTGCATTAATAGAAGTATAGCTTCCAAATCACGGGAGGTACTGGTTCCTCTCTATTCGGCCCTGGTTAGGCCTCATCTAGAGTATTGCGTCCAGTTCTGAGCTCCACAATTCAAGAAGGACGCAGACAAGCTGGAGCGTGTTCAGAGGAGGGCAACCAGGATGATCAGGGGTCTGGAAACAAAGCCCTATGAAGAGAGACTGAAAGAACTGGGCCTGTTTAGCCTGGAGAAGAGAAGATTGCGGGGAGACAGGATAGCACTCTTCTAATACTTAAAAGTTGTCATACAGAGGAGGGCCAGGATCTCTTCACGATCCTCCCAGAGTGCAGGACACGGAATAACGGGCTCAAGTTAAAGGAAGCCAGATTCCAGCTGGACATCAGGAAAAACTTCCTGACTGTTAGAGCAGTACAACAATGGAATCAGTTACCTAGGGAGGTGGTGGGCTCTCCCACACTAGAGGCATTCAAGGGGCAGCTGGACAACCATCTGTCAGGGATGCTTTAGGGTGGATTCCTGCATTGAGCAGGGGGTTGGACTCGATGGCCTTGTAGGCCCCTTCCAACTCTGCTATTCTATGATTCTATGACCTTCCCCCCCTTTGAAGGTTAAGTGTTTGGCTTTTTAGGGGTGAGGTTGACTCTTGAGGAAGTGGCGGTGGCCTGTGTTGGATTTATGGGTGGGGGGGTCCAGGCTTGGGGGATGGTGGCGTGAGAGAGTGGGGAGAAGATGGAGGCCAGGAGGCATTTGGGTGGTTGAGCGTTGGGAGCAGCTCTTAGAAGTAACGGCTACATAAAATTCCTCCGACAGAACGGCTTTTGATCACAGTTCAAGCTTGGGGCAGGTGGCATGCTGTGTTACAGCGATGTGTGCACCAAGCGCGTTTAGCATTGATGTTGTCTCTTGGAAGACGTTCTGCACAGAAACTGGCAAATGTGGGAAGCTAGAAGTCACTTGAAATTTCCCCCAGATCCGTCCTGGCTACAGCTGTTTCCTGGTCCTTGGAATCTTGTTGCATGGAAATGTCCCCTCCATCCTGGTGGTAATGGGGGGGGGGGCGGGGGGCGGGGAGGCAGACAGTCTGTCCAAAGATCTGTAACTATTGCTCCTAACTACTTTGTTGCCAGGGTTTAACAGCTGGGGAAATTATCCTTTGTGAGTTAACTCCAAAGCCTTTGATCATACAAGGGGATCCAGTTAAGAGCTTCACGTGTCAAGTGGATGGCAACAGCCTTGAGTAATGTGCGTGATGGTTTGTGTTTCAGTTACACTTTGGTCATCACAGTCAAGATAAGAAACTGGCCATATTCTTCTGCAGCCTTCTCTCCCTGCCATTGGCTCAGGTTCTGTGATGTCATGGCACGTCAAGCCCATGCTAAAACCTGTTGGCTTGTGAAGCATGTAAGGTCATTTTAGCAAGAAGAAATTTCACACAAGATCCAGGGATAGGAGAAGCAGGGTGTGTTAAAAAAGGAAAGATCCCAGGGGATTGTGGATCGGGGCTGAGAAATACATCAAGCTTGATTTTCCTTGCCCAGGTTCTAATTTTTTCACTGCTAAGTTGATTCCATCCCGATTTCGCATTGGATTGCAATTTTTATTTTCAGCCTGCACAAAAACTTGTGTACATTTCCCCCAAGGGTCTGCAGTTTTATGTACGCTTTTTGCAAATGTGCACATTTTAAGCCAGTCTGTGTTTTTGTACATGTTTATCCAGTGTCTCCATTGAACAATGTATTTTTGTGTACGTTTTGGGCAAATGTGCACTTTTTTTTTTGCAGAGTTTAAAACTGTACAGAATTTTGTATATAGTTTTGGGTTTTTTGCAAATCAGAAATGTATGGATTTCAGAGGCAAGCTGTGTCCTGGTTTGTGTTTAGATTGGGAAAGCGAGTTTAGGACGTTTCTATTGAAATGTGAACCAAACAAATTTCTTGCCCATCTCTAAGTCTGTGGATTAGAGTGAGCCGATGGGCTAAGATACAGGGGTGGGCAACTTATGGGTCCTCCAGAACTTTTGTCTTATAGCTCCCATTATTTCTCACCATTTTAGGTATTATATGAAAAGGAATTGAGAATAAAACCACCAGTATCATACTGCCTTTATACAAAATATATGGTGCGACCACACTTAGAATACTGTGTACAGTTCTGGTCATACTTAAAAAAGGATATTATAGAGGTGGAAAAAATGCAGAAAAGGGCAACTAAAATGATTAAGGGGCTGGAGCATCTCCCCTAGGAGGGAAGGTTACATCAACTGGGATTGTTTTATTATTATTATGTATTTATATAGCACCATCAATGTACATGGTGAGGGAAAATTTAACGAGGTTAAAGAAGGAGGTACTAGAGAAATTGGAAAAATATAAAAGATTAAATTTATCTTGGTTTGGGAGAATAGCTTTGATAAAAATGAAGATATTAGCTAAAATTAATTTTGTATTTAGGATGTTACCTATAAAAATATCAGAAACCGAGACAAAAAGTTGGCAAAATATTATTAATAAATATTGTAATGGAGAAAAGAGAGCAAGAGTGAATAAAAATAATTGGTACCTAAGCCAAAAAAAGGGGGGAATGGGTCTCCCAAACATAAAATTATACTACGTAGCAAATAGATTAAGACATGTTGTAGAAGCAATTATGGGAGTAGGAGATTTATATTGGATGGAAGAAAAAATTATAAGTAAGGTAGAGATGAATCTGGAGAATGTTTTTTTTAAAGATGGAGGAAGAAAGTGGGTTGGAAGTATAGATAATCCACTCCTGAGGACTCAATGGGAAATTTGGAGTAAATTTAAAGGGAAGCTGCTTCCGAGCAACTCTCCCTTAGCACCGATAATAATGTTAAAGAATTTCCCAGAGGATCTAAAGGGTAGATTATGTAAAATATTAAAAGAGAAAAATAAAATAAAATTAAAGGATTGGGTAAGAGATATTAAAACAAGAGAAGATATGGAAAATTTGTTAAAGGAGAAGAAGCTATCTTGGCTAGAATATGGTCAATTAGAGCAATGGAATAAAAAGTGGATTAAAGATAATAGAATGTGCAGAAAGATGACGAGGTTTGAAGAATTAGTAGTAAGTAAGGAGAAAGGAAAAGGAAGTAGTATAGTTTCAAAAGGATTAATGAGTGAAATATATAAAATATTGTTAGAGAAGGAGTTTAGAGAGAATACAGAGAAAATGATTTGGGAATCAGATTTGAAGATACAAATAGGGCGACAGAGCTGGGAGGGACTATGGAAACAAAGAGTGTTGAGAAGTTTATCAGTAAGAATAAAGGAGAATTATTTTAAAATTTTATGGAGGTGGTACCTAACCCCGGTTAGATTGAATAAGATAAGTGATCAACATTCAGCAAATTGTTGGAGAGGATGTGGGGAAAAAGGAACATATTTACATATGTGGTGGCAATGCAAATATGTACAAAGATTATGGAAGATGGTGTTTTCAGAAATTGAAGAAATAGTGGGAATGAAAATAGAACAAACACCAAAAATAGCATTGCTGTCACTATTTGAAGATATAAAGTGTGGAAAAGGAACTATAGAGCTGATATCGAGTTTGTTGGTTGCAGCACGATTGATGATAGCTAGGAACTGGAAGATCCAAGGGGAATATTCTATTGAGGAATGGTATAAAGTAGTATGGGACATAGCCATTAATGATAAACTGACATGTAATATTAAGTGGAGAAAAGGCGTAACTAAAATAAATGAGTTCGAAGGAATCTGGAAACAGTTCCTAGTGTTCGTGTTTACTAAGGGAAGTGGGAAACCACCAGCAGAAGAAATGATTAGATTTTGGACTCAAGAATGATCCCGAGGTGGGGGGTGCACATTTATGTTAAGAATGAAGATGTTGTAGAGTGATAAGGCATTTGTAATAGTTTTTGATATTTGTACTCAACAATTATTCAATATGTATGCAGCAGATATTTGATGTATTTTTTTTCTTATTGTGTTAGTTTCAGTTATATTTTGGAAATGTTTATCTATGTTTATATAGTGTTGAAAATGAATAAAAATTAAAAAAAAAAAAAATCAATGTACATGGTGCTGTACAGAGTAAAACTGTAAATAGCAAGACCCTGCCGCATAGGCTTACATTCTAATAAAATCATAATAAAACAATAAGGAGGGGAAGAGAATGCAAACAGGCACAGGGTAGGGTAAACAGGCACTGGGTAGGGTAAAACTAACAGTATAAAGTCAGAACAAAATCAAGTTTTAAAAGCTTTGGGAAAAAGAAAAGTTTTTAGCTGAGCTTTAAAAGCTGCGATTGAACTTGTAGTTCTCAAATGTTCTGGAAGAGCTTGGAAAAAAGGAAGCTAAGGGGAGACATGATAGAGGTGGACAAAATTATGCATGGTGTGAAGAATGTGGCAAGGGAGACGTTTTTCTCCCTCTATCAAAATACTAGAACCCCATGGGGTCGTCCCTTGAAGCTGGTTGGTGGGAGATCCAGGACAAATAAAAGAGAGGACTTCTTCACAGAGCGCATAATTAAATGATGGAACTCACTACCACAAGATGTAGTGACGGCCACCAATTTGGATGGCTTTAAAAGGGGGTTGGATAAATTCCAGGAGGAGAAGGCTATCCAGGGCTACTAGCCCTGATGGTTGTGTGTTACCTCCAGTATCTGAGGCAATAAGCCTGTGTGCACCAGTTGCTGGGGAACATGGGTGGGAGGGTGCTGTTGCACTCATGTCCTGCTTGTTCATCCCTGGCCGATGGCTGGTTGGCCACTGTGTGAACAGAGTGCTGGACTAGATGGACCCTCGGTCTGATCCAGTAGGGCTCTCCTTATGTTCTTATTGGCAATGCTGTCTAGGGCCAATGGGAATTGTAGGCCAAAACACCTGGACGGCCACAATTTGCCCACCTCAGGCTAGACATTGGAAAGTAAACATTCTCTTTTGGTTTGAACTAACCAGCCAAATTGCCAGCCATTTGTTTCTGCCTCTCTGTGGTGCCTTTTCGGGACTGCATGCCTGCAGCTGCTGCCTCATGCCTCCTTATGACCTCTTGATGTTGCTAATGCACTGGAAACCACTTTGGCAAAATCAGGATGCAATCCAATATCTCTAGGCTTCATCTGCGTCGCCCCACAACCCTGTAGCTTGCTTCTCTGCCCCGTGACTCTTAGCTGCAGCAAGAATGCAAGACAAGGATTTTGGGTGGGTGTGACCTAGGTTCTGGCCCTCCTTTGTGCCTAGGTAGATCCAAATGTGTTTGTCTACAGGTTTTGAGGCCTAGTGGGCAGTGTCGGTGGATTGGTTTTCTTGTGACTGTGATGCTCACAAGACGCTACTTGAAGGGGTTCAATTGGGAGGATAGGTATACAATTCTGTCTTTTCACCCACCCCCCATTCCTAGGGTGGCCGGGTGGCCTACGTTACCAAAGACAGTCCTCTGTTCAAAGCGCTGTTAGAAAACCATCCTCTGTTTGAAGGTGCTTTCTGTTTGAAATGCTGCCCAGTCCAGCTCTGGTTGAAAGCAAAAGCTCCAGTACAGGGCTGGAAGTTGCCCACCTGCAGTTAGCACCAGGACAGGAGGCTGAGCAGGCCCACTTTACAGGTCATAGAGTTGGAAGGTGCCTCTAAGGCCATCGAGTCCAACCCCCTGCTCAATGCAGGAATCCACCCTAAAGCATCCCTGTCATGTGGTTGTCCAGCTGCCTCTTGAAGGCCTCTAGTGTGGGAGAGCCCACCACCTACTGGGTCCATTGTCATACTGCTCTAACAGTCAGGTATTTCCTGCTAGGCTGAGATATGTTGTGTGTCTACTTAAATTATAGTAATATTTGCACCAGCACATAATACATGAACATATGCAGATTTTATGCTCAGCTCTGTGACCTTTTGATTTTTTGGGTGATGCATCAGTGGGCTAGAGCTCAGGGGAATGGTCATAGCTCAGTATTAAGACACACACTTTGCATGCAGAACGTCCCAGGTTCAATTCCCGGCGTCTCCAGGTAGGGCTAAGCAAGTATCCTGTCTCAAACTGGAGAGCCATGGCTGCCAGTCAATATTGACAATCCTGGGCTGGGTGGGAGAAGGCTTTGACCTGTTCTGCTTTAGAGCCTTTTCTCATCACAGTGGCCTTCCTGGGCCTTACAAGGGCCTGGCAACATGGATCATGCAGATGTTCCTTTGAGTCCGGGAAAATTGCTTTCAGCAGAAGTTTTGTAATTGGTGGTGGAGTTGGCTGTCTCTTGAGCGAGAAACTGGCAAAAAATATACTACAATGCACTGTCCGTAGTCAAACATACAGAATTGACTACCACCAGAGGCCTGATGTACGAATGCAGCAGGTGGTAGAGCCCTGCGCTGGAAGAATGGACTGTACCACTCTAGACAACTGGTGGCGCATCACAGAATCTTTTGAGTTGGAAGGGGCTTTGGAGGGCATCTGGCCAAGTTTAGGAACGTTGGGAGCAGGCCGGGCCTACAAACTTTCAACCTGCTGGGCTAGCTTTAACTGTGGACCTCTTTAAAATCCAACCAGACCAAATAGCCTATGGCGGAGGGAAGCGTTCGAAAATGGTACGGCTCTGAA
Organism: Elgaria multicarinata webbii; assembly: GCF_023053635.1. Taxonomy (NCBI): domain Eukaryota; kingdom Metazoa; phylum Chordata; class Lepidosauria; order Squamata; family Anguidae; genus Elgaria; species Elgaria multicarinata. The sequence goes on along the minus strand of NC_086171.1, from coordinate 6,115,234 downwards.
GTGGTACGGCCCATTCTATTGCGGCATGCAGGGGAAAATACCGATTCTCTTTTAAAAGGGGAATTAGGTTAGTTCAAAGGCCGGTACCCCAGCACAGCTCAGTGAGGCCTCCAATTTCAGGGGCAGTGTTTATCTCTACCTCCCAGATTCTGGGGAGAAAGGAAGATGGTCCTCCACCTAGATCCCAGAGTGGCTTAGTTTGACGTTACAAGCTGAATGGCGCAGGGCCGGGCACGATGGGCTAGCCAAGTGGGAGCCTTTGTGTGGGATGTTTCCTTCTGCTCTTTCTGGCTGCTCACCTGGGGAGGTGATTATAATAGTGTACGGAGGAAGGAAGGGGGATGCAAATTTGACCTGGATGCTGGTAAGGAAGTGGGGTGGGGCTTAGGTCCTGGCCCAGAATTGCCTCGATAAAGGCTTAAACTGGGTGGACTGGATTGTGGGACTGAGCCAGCACTTCCACCGACCCTGATTTTTTTTTGCACAACTCCCATCATCACTGGCTGTAGCCCAGGTTAGCTGGGTCTGATGGGAATTGTAGCCCGAAATATCTGGAGGGCACCAGGTTGGGGAAGGATGGTGTGTCTGTGTGTCCAGCAGCCGCTCAGAAGCCCGGGAGAGCACCTGCTGTCTTCTTCTTGTCTGCTTGGCCTGAAGTAGCAGCAGCTGTTGCATGTGCTTAGTGCCGCTTTCCAGCACGTCTCGACGGCATGCGTGTTTTCGCTAAGCCTCTGTCGGCTTGGACGGGACACCCTTGGCTGGGCCTTTCCCCTTTCAGCTGGGTTGAGAGGCTCAATGGCCCTTCTGTTCCAACCTTGTCTCTGAAGAACCTGCTGGAGAAGGAGCAGTCCTTCTGCCACCCTCCCAGACTACTCCGGTGCAGAATCCCGGCTCGCCTCATCCCTTCCTGCAGGTGCCAGCAATACCTGAAGCTAGGCCTCGATCCAGTTCACGTGGAGGAGGCCGACCCGTCTCTGGGCAGTATTCAGATAGCCCAATGTTCCTCAGTACCCAAGAAAATCTCAGCTCATTTCACGTGGAAAGTCAGTACATCGAGGAGAGAGTTCTTTCCCAGTCTGGTTCCTCCAGTTGGGTTTGACTACATCTCCCAGAATCCCCCAGCCACATGCTGGGATATTGTTGTCCAGCTGTCTGAAGGCTGTTCTATCTGAATCCTTGCAAGTGCCCATAGGTGGGGTGAAATGGTTCAGCTTGGTCAGTTGATACTGTAGCTAGCCGGACTTTGTCAGTATGAGGAGCAGGGCTCCTTCTGTGGTGACCCCCACTTCGTAGTACTCTCTGGCTGAGCATTGTCCATGCAGCCGTTCTTGGGGGCAGAGAGGGGGTCTTCTTCATCACCTGCACTACCTGATCCTCTGGAGCGGGAGATGCCAGGAATCAAAGTATTTGCTCTACTGATGGATCTCTGGTTTTAAAAAGGGGGAGGCACTTTCCCCTTAAGAGAGAAAAGTTTAAAGAAAACTCAGTGTTGCAAAGGCTCTTGTCTTTGGCAATTTGCAGAGCATGCTCTCTTCTGGGAAAACATGATCTTCCGGGTAACTCTTCCATGGCAGAAACATCCCAGATCCTTCAGAGCCACTGGCGTTTGGAGGATTTGCCATGCTCCATTCCTTCTGCCATCCTGGTAGCTACCAAGAACTCTGACTTTTGAAAGCAATTGAGTCTCTGCCTTTTTCCAACCCTAACATTGAACACTGGGATAGATTGCTTTTAGCTCTCCAGATGTTTTGGGCTACAGTTCCTCCATCCCTTTACTATTGGCCCTGCTGCCTGGGGCTTCTGGGAGTTGAAGTCCTGAACATCTGGAGGGCCAAAGGTTCTCTGACTTGTCTTAGGGGTTACCTGCACCCGGGCCTCTGGGAAATGATGAGAGCGGTAGAGGGCCATTCAGTAGATCTAACATGCTGTTGACGAAGTGGTGTGCGCATGAAAGTTATTTGTAAGGATTTGCACAGACACCCCCCCCGATCCTCTTCGCGCCCGATCTGCAAATTGTGGATCGGGCCCGCTACACTCCACCTCGATCTGCATAGGAGCCGCTCCGCTCTGCTGCGGAGCTCTGGCTCCGAATCGGAGCTCCGCAGTGGTGGGGAGTGGCGCCAGGTAAGGCCCCCCTCCCTCCTCCCTCTTACCTGTGTCCGTCGCGGCCCATCCCAACTTCACTAGAGCCTGCGGCTCAACCAGGAACTGTAGGCCCTGAGCCGCGGGCTCTAGTGAAGCTGGGATGGGGCGCGACGGACGCAGGTAAGACCACCCTCCCCCTTACCTGGCTCTGCCACCGTCGCTGCACGGGCGGTGGCAGGGCCAGGTAACCCCCCTCCTCTCCCTTACCTGCATCCGTCCGCGGACCCGCGGCTGCTTCAACGGAGCCCGAGGCCTCAACCAGGAAGACCAGGCTGCAGTTGCAGCCTAGTCTTCCTGTTTGAGTCCTTGGGCTCCATTGAAGCAGCCGCGGGACCGCGGACGGATGCAGGTAAGACCCCCATCCCCCTTACCTGGCTCTGCCGCCGTCGCCGCACGGGCGGCAGCGACAGCGGCAGGGCCAAGTAACCCCCCTTACCTTTTTTGCGGAGCTCCAGATCGAGGCGAAGGATCCGCCTTCACCTCGATCCGTTCCGCAATGCTCTGCGGCTCCCCTGATCCTCTTCGCCTCCGCCTTAAGCGGAGGCGAAGCCCTCCGCTCCGCTCCTGCTTCTCCGGACCGAGGAGAAGCGGAGCACATCCCGAGTTATTTGTGTCTTAATGGATCCCTGCTGTTAAGGCCAATGTCCTGCCTGTTTCACAGCCCTCTGCTAGATGGGATTCCTTTTGGATGTAGAGGTGTGGCCACGTTGATGTTGTTCTTGCACGTTCGGGCACCAGCAAGCGGCCGTGTTCAACAGAAGTTGCTTGGGCAAAGCCTTGCTTGAGCTACCGCCACCCCGTTCCACGGTCTGCCAAAGGAATCGAGACAGCTGGGTCTAATCTCCCCCTCCCCTCCCCAGCCCAAACTTCGCTTTTATTTCAAGCAAAGAATTTTTGGGCTTTCCAAATGTGTGGCCTGCCCAGGAATTGGAGCAGTGGGATAGCAGTCTTTCATGGTTGCCGGTTAATGGGATGGTGTCAGCCTGCAGCTGTGTTGTTTGTCTAGCTCTCTGGCTGTGTTGGCAACCGGAGGTGGAGGGCGGGGGGAAGTGGGCAGTGTCAGGTGGTCTGGGGCAGTGTGGGCTAGTGACGTATTGATTCTGGGGCAGGTCGAGGGGCCTAAATGGAGGCCTCATAGAATCATAGAATAGCCGAGTTGGAAGGGGCCTACAAGGCCATCAAGTCCAACCCCCTGCTCAATGCAGGAATCCACCCTAAAGCATCCCTGACAGATGGTTGTCCAGCTGCCTCTTGAAGGCCTCTAGTGTGGGAGAGCCCACAACCTCCCTAGGTAACTGATTCCATTGTCATACTGCTCTAACAGTCAGGAAGTTTTTCCTGATGTCCAGCCGGAATCTGGCTACCTTTAACTTCAGCCTGTTATTCCATGTCCTGCACTCTGGGAGGATCGAGAAGAGATCCTGGCTCTCCTCCGTGTGACAACCTTTTAAGTCTTTGAAGAGTGCTCTCATGTCTCCCCTCAATCTTCTCTTCTCCAGGCTAAACATGCCCAGTTCTTTCAGTCTCTCTTCATAGGGCTTTGTTTCCAGACCCCTGATCATCCTGGCTGCCCTCCTCTGAACACGCTCCAGCTTGTCTGCGTCCTTCTTGTATTATGGAGCCCAGAACTGGACGCAATACTCTAGATGAGGCCTAATCGGGGCCGAATAGAGAGGAACCAGTACCTCACGTGATTTGGAAGCTATACTCAAGTTAAAGGAAGCCAGATTCCAGCTGGACATCAGGAAAAACTTCCTGACTGTTAGAGCAGTACGATAATGGAATCAGTTACCTAGGGAGGTTGTGGGCTCTCCCACACTCGAGGCCTTTCAAGAGGCAGTGGACAACCATCTGTCAGGGATGCATTATTATTATTATTATTATTATTATTATTATTATTATTATTTGTTTATTTATATATATAGCACCATCAATGTACATGGTACTGTACAGAGTAAAACAATAAAATAGAAAAACCCTGCCGCATAGGCTTACATTCTAATAAAATCATAATAAAACAATAAGAAGGGGAAGAGAATGCACCGAACAGGCACAGGGTAGAGTAAAACTAACAGTATAAAAGTGTGGATTCCTGCATTGAGCAGGGGGTTGGACTCGATGGCCTTGTAGGCCCCTTCCAACTCTGCTATTCTATGATTCTATGAGATGGTTGACTGCTTTCCCCCATCAGCAAATGCTTCAAAGGTGTGTAAAGGGTGCAGTTATATGACACGCACACCCCGCCTGCCTCCCAAAGAAAAGACAAAGTATGCAGGGTTGCACTGACAAGTTCGTCGTGCTGTTGGCTTACCAACTCTTGGCAATCCACTCGAGCCACAGTCTCCGTAATATGCAGTAATTTGTGCAATTATTATGCTTGTCTGGTTTTGTATTTCCTTGCTCTTGTAAGGTTAGAGCTACTACCTTGAGAGCTCCCTGAACTCTTAGAGGTTTTCCAAGTCCGATGTGATTCAGAGCCTTATCACACCAGCGTTATACTGTGCAATCACTGCGAATTGCGTGCAAAGGACTCAGAAGTTTTCCACCTTAGAATATTCTTTGACTGTGGAGTACTCCCATCATGCATCCTGCTTTAATTGTGCTACAAAGCCAAAAGAAGTGCAATATTTTGGTACTACTTTTCGAGCGTATCATTTGTTGTTTTCCGAGCGGCCACTGGGGCGCAGGAGCAGGATTTGATATGTTTAAAGAAAATTAAACAAATCCTTACATCTGCGTAAACTTTAAAGTTAAAGACATCAAAATTGGCACGGTAATAGATGTTAAGGAGAGCTTTAAGCATACCAAATTTGAATCCAATTGGGTAATCCGTTGATTTTCAAACCCTTTGCAAAGCGCTGCCGCCGTGTGTGTGTGTGAGTGTGATTAAGCAACAACAACGCCGACAGCTTAGCGCTGTAGGGATAATTCCAGGGAAAATGGTACGTGGGTTGAAGCTTTCAGTGGGTTGTGTGATGGGTTCGGGACAGCTTTACTGCTTGCTAATGTCTGCCTTGACCCTGTTCCACTTTCAGAATTGGAGGGTCTCATTTTTTGCCCAAAGTGCTTCTGGCTTTCTGAATGCGCATGGTTTTGGATATGGTAGGACAGGTTAGAGAGCTGTTGTCTACATGGTAAATATATCTTAAATCTACAAGTAGAGGTTGCAAATTGGTTATCCTGCCCACAAGAGGCACGAGCCCAATGAGGACAGTTCCCGTTCTTCTTGCAAGTTTCGACCCCATGTTCTTGGATGTCCTTGCTTTTAGGAACCACCAGTGTCCAAGGGATGGGCATCCTATAATGCTTGAACTTGGAAATGCAGCAGCCCATAACTTCTCTTCTGGGGAAAAAAAAAAGGAATCTGATAGCATCTGACATGGGGAGGACTGGGGTGAACTGTCCATACTGGTAGAACTGCAGAACAGGGGGATTGACCCAGTAGGATTGCCACAGCGCAAAGTTAAATTATGGAACTCACTACCACAAGATGTACGGACGGCCACCAATTGGGATGGCTTTAAAAGGAGGTTGGATAAATTCTTGGAAGCAAAGGCTATCAATGGCTACTAGTCCTCATGGCAACATGCTGCCTCCTGTATCCGAGGCAGTAAGCCATGTGCACCAGGTACTGGGGAACATGGGCGGGAGGGTGCTGTTGCACCATGTCCAGCTTGTTCATCCCTGGCCGATGGCTGGTTGGCCACTGTGTGGACAGAGTGCTGGACTAGATGGACCCTCGGTCTGATCCAGCAGGGCTCTTCTTAGGTTCTTACTTATGATTTAATCCTGATCAAATGATTTGATTTGATTTAATTTATTGCGTTTATATACCGCCCTCATAGCCGAAGCTCTCTGGGCGGTTTACAAAAGTTAAAACCAGTGAACATTAAAAAACAGTATACAAAATTTAAAACCATCAAAAACATAAACTGTATAAAAACAATGGCATCCATTTCAAACAACAGATCTGGGGTCCATTAAAAAATAAGCAAAGTTAGCATTATTAAATGCTGTTAAATGCCTGGGAAAAGAGAAAAGTCTTGACCTGGCGCCAAAAAGATAACAACGTTGGCACCAGGCGAGCCTCATCGGGGAGATCATTCCATAATTGGGGGGCCACCACTGAAAAGGCCCTCTCCCTTGTTGCCATCCTCTGAGCTTCCCAAATAAAAATAATGACACCCCCCCACCCCGAAATGGAAGGGAAGGGAAGGCTAATGAGCACGTTCTGGGATAACCAGTGGTTTTTTTTTTTTAAATTAACCACACGACTAAAACTGCTGTGACCATGATTCAGGATTCAAGTTAACTTGTCACGGAGCTTTGTGTGAGATGAAATTCCCCCCCTTTCCTGGGGGATGTTTCCAATGGACCGTTTATTGCGGATGGCCTTCCTGTTGAGCGGTCGGAACCTTTGACCATTTGTGTCGTCATGCTGGGTGGGGCCTGTGGGCAGCAGGCGGCTTCCTAGATAGTCCCGGGGTGGGGTGGGGTGGGGTGGGGTGGGGTGGGGGGAATAGCATGAGAAGCACATCTGCGGCCTTTGGGAGCCCCTGTTCCCATGGCTATGCAAAGAGAGCTTCGGCTATTGGGCGGTATAAAAATGTAATAAATAAATAATAAATAAACAGGTGGAAGCGAGGGAAATGATTAACTTCTCCATCTGTGCATTGCTGACAACAGTGAAATGGAAGCGCAGGGGGGTGGGGGAACGCCCCATGTTGTGGTTCTCCCCCCCCCCCCCCCACTCCCCTTACAGGAAACCAGTTCTGTTTAATAATTAAAAGGTTTGTGCTTTATCTCTTCTTTTAAAGTTTCCTGTTAGGCTTCCAGAAAAGCAGGTAATTGAATTTGCGTGCGGAAGCGAGGAGGCTGTGGGTCCAGGGTTTAGAGCTGGGTACGGGAGGAAGTGATTGCAATGCAAACTAGACATAGAAACCAAAGGCTCAGTTACAAGATGGGGGATAATTGGCTCAGCAGTACTGCAAACGAGAAGGGTCTTGGAATTGTTGTAGATCACAAGCTGAATATGAGCCAACAGTGTGATGTGGCTGCAAAAAAAGCAAATGCTATTTTGGGCTGCATTAATAGAAGTATAGCTTCCAAATCACGCGAGGTACTGGTTCCTCTCTATTCGGCCCTGGTTAGGCCTCATCTAGAGTATTGCGTCCAGTTCTGGGCTCCACAATTCAAGAAGGACGCAGACAAGCTGGGGTGTGTTTAGAGGAGGGCAGCCAGGATGATCAGGGGTCTGGAAACAAAGCCCTATGAAGAGAGACTGAAAGAACTGGGCATGTTTAGCCTGGAGAAGAGAAGATTGAGGGGAGACATGATAGCATTCTTCAAATACTTAAAAGATTGTCACACAGAAGAGGGCCAAGATCTCTTCTCGATCCTCCCAGAGTGCAGGACACGGAATAACGGGCTCAAGTTAAAGTAAGCCAGATTCCCGCTGGACATCAGGAAAAACTTCCTGACTGTTAGAGCAGTATGACAATGGAACCAGTTACCCAGGGAGGTTGTGAGCTCTCCCACACTAGAGGCCTTCAAGAGGCAGCTGGACAACCATCTATCAGGGATGCTTTAGGGTGGATTCCTGCATTGAGCAGGGGGTTGGACTCGATGGCCTTGTAGGCCCCTTCCAACTCTGCTATTCTATGATTCTGTGACATGGAGAGGAAATGTTTGGTGTTTTGCTTGCCCGTGCTATGGCGTTGGGGAATATGCATGAGTATGGTCTCGTGTTGCCTGTCCTCTGTAAAGTAGGTCATGCCTTGCCATCCGGCGGAGACAGGGAGGTGGCAGCATGCATACCTGGAGTCTACCTTCAAACACTATCAAGAGAACTCCAGTTTAAATAACCTTCAGTGGAGGCTCTGATGCAGTGGGGTGGTGAATCTGCTCCGGGTTTCAAGTTGGTACCAGTCAGAACTCTGAAGGAGTTATCCAAGCTGTGGCTCCTTTAGAGTTCTTTGAGGAAAAAGCACCACGAAAAGGCTATAAGAAAAAGAGGCTGGTGCTCTGGTGCTAAGAAATGTCAAAAGAATTTTTTTTATTTTTATCCGAAATATTCAAATTTAAAAAACTTTCAACTAAACTTTAGTCGAAAAAGCTTTCAACTAAATTTGTACAACGCTCAAAGTTTCGTATCCGGAGATCCTTCGTCAGGAGCTGTACAACGAAATAAATTACTTTTCGTAGTAATTATCAATTTAAAACCTTCTGGATATTTGACTGCTGATGGAGACAGAATGAACACGACTGCAGTTTTGTAAAAAAAATATCTAGAAGGTTTTAAATTTATAATTAGTACAAAAAGTAATTTATTTCGTTGTACAGCTCCTGACGAAGGATCTCCGGATCCGAAACGTTGAGCGTTGTAGAAGATTGGTTGAAAGTTTTTTTTTTGAACATTTTTAAATGTGTATATTTCGGATAAAAATAAAGAATTTTCTTCTGACATTTCTTAGCACTGGAGCTAGTAGCCTCTTTTCCTTTAGAGTTCTGCCTGGTTCTTCCTGAAACCCGGAGGGGATTCACCGCCCCGCTGACATCGGAGCCACCAGCCTCCAGTGGTATGCTTCAGAATAGGCCACAATGCTTTTCAACATAGTCTCCCTAGGTCATGGGTTCCATTGTCGTACTGCTCTAACAGTCAGGAAGTTTTTCCTGATGTCCAGCTGGAATCTGGCTTCCTGTGACTTGAGCCCTTTATTCCGTGTCCTGCACTCTGGGAGGATCGAGAAGAGATCCTGGCCCTCCCCTGTGTGACAACCTTTTAAGTGTTTGAAGAGTGCTATCATGTCTCCCCTCAAGGAGTCTGTCTTTTCTTTCTCCTGTTTTTGAGAGAGGGAATGACGCTTCTATATTTTGAAAGAGGAACAGAAATTTGCCTCCTCCTGGGTTTTAAATCTTGCTTGTTACCCAGCGAGCCTGCCTTTCTCGTTCTTTCAAAATCGCCAAGGCAAATCAGTAACATAAGCGGGAAGGAATCACTAAACGGTCTGGCAAATGCCGAAGTTTCTGGTCTCGGATGGAAAAAGCGGAGTAAATCTACTTATTGCTGTTGCTCTGAGCAAGTTGAAATAACTTCAGGTCCTGTGTGTTGCGTGTGGTTCTCGGCTTCTGTTTCCGATATTAAATCACTCGTTTCCAGCAAGAGAGGAGGGTGGGGTAATTCCATGGTTTGGCTTTTTTATAGTAAAAAAAGAAAGAAAGAAAGAAAGAAAGAAGGAACTTGGGGGTGGTGGAAGCATTTTAAGACTTGGTTTACTCCTTCTGGCTTCAAACTTGGCAACTATCTGCAGAGTGTATGCAATAGGTATGCCACCATGGCAGTTCATGAACTTAAAACAGAGTCCCTGCCGTCTGAATAAAACCAGGCTACATATCTGGAGATCTTAAAAATATGGAGTGCAAAGAGGAACAGATAACTGCTTGTGAGTGATTCTTAAAAGCAGCAACACAACCCCTCAGTGTGATATGGCTGCAAGAAAGGCCAGTGCTATTTAGGCTGCATTAATAGAAGTATAGCTTCCAAATCACGTGAGGTACTGGTTCCTCTCTATTCGGCCCTGGTTAGGCCTCCTCTAGAGTATTGCGTCCAGTTCTGGGCTCCACAATTCAAGAAGGACGCAGACAAGCTGGAGCGTGTTCAGAGGAGGGCAACCAGGATGATCAGGGGTCTGGAAACAAAGCCCTATGAGGAGAGACTGAAAGAACTGGGCATGTTTAGCCTGGAGAAGAGAAGATTGCGGGGAGACATGAGAGCCCTCTTCAAAGACTTAAAAGGTTGTCACACAGAGGAGGGCCAGGATCTCTTCTCGATCCTCCCAGAGTGCAGGACATGGAATAACGGGCTCAAGTTAAAGGAAGCCAGATTCCAGCTGGACATCAGGAAAAACTCCCTGACTGTTAGAGCAGTATGACAATGGAATCAGTTACCTAGAGAGGTTGTGGGCTCTCCCACACTAGAGGCCTTCAAGAGGCAGCTGGACAAGCATCTGTCAGGGATGCTTTAGGGTGGATTCCTGCATTGAGCAGGGGGTTGGACTCGATGGCCTTGTAGGCCCCTTCCAACTCTGCTATTCTATGATTCTATGATTAAGCTGGGGGATCTATCCCCAACAAAGTACTGTAGCTCAGGAGTAGAGGACATAGGCGTGCACAGCACCTTTGATTAAGGTTGTGCACCCAGGGGGGAATTACGCACTTTCTGGAGGCCTCGGAAAGTGCGCTTTCCCTTCCTCCGCTCCAATTGGGGCCTTAAAGTCCCCAATTGGAGAAGTGGGGGGGGGGGGGTGGCGGCAAGAAAGCTCGCTTTCAGGGGCCTCTGAAAAGTGCAGAATTCTCCCCCACCGTGTTAAGGTTCCGATTGGACCAGTGGGGGAAGGAAAGCCTCTGGAAGGCTCGTAATTCCCCCAGGAGGCTCTGAAAAGCATTTTTCCGCCCTCCTTAAATGTCCCAATTTGAGCAGTGGGGAGCACAGGAAAGCGGAAGCGGCCCTGGAGACATTATAGTGTACCTGGGCACACCCAGCACATCCCATGCGCACGCCTATGGTAGAAGACGTGATCTGAGTTCTTAAGGTCCCAGTTTCGGTTTCCGGCATCCCTAGGTAGTGATGAGGAAGAGCCACATCTGAGCACCTTTAGAGCTGCTGCATGGTTGTATAAAAGCTAAGCAGAATGGGCCAGGTCTGACAATTTCCTATGTTTAAGATAGTGTTCAAAGCAAGCTGCTAGTAGCAGAATTTGCTAATAGCCATCAACTTGTCAAATTGGAGCTGTGAAGAACCTGATCCAAATTTCAACCATAAACCTCTTGGGGGTGGGGCAGGGCAAATGTAATGCTATGGATCTCTTGGACTCAATGGCCCTATAGCCCCCTTCCAACTCTACTATTCTATGATTCGTCAGCATGGCTGAAACATCAAGAATGGGCCTAAAGGATCACATGATCTCTCACACGGGAATGTGGGGTGGGAGTCACATTGCTCTTGCTGTTCTTAATAATTGCATCTGATGAGGTAGCCATGTGTCCACAAAAGCTTATGCTGTAATATATTTGTTAATTTTTCAGATGCCACAAGGCTTGTATTTGCATCAACCATGGTTAAAGTTAAATAGGTTCCCTTTTCACCAGGGTTTCCTAACAAACTTCAAATTCAGGTTTAAGAAAGTACCCTGGTTGGCATGAAATGTTGCTTCTGATGTAATGATTAGTGAGTTGTCTTTAGAATCATAGAATAGCAGAGTTGGAAGGGGCCTACAAGGCCATCGAGACCAACCCCCTGCTCAATGCAGGAATCCACGCTAAAGCATCCCTGACAGAGGGTTGTCCAGCTGCCTCTTGAAGGCCTCTAGTGTGGGAGAGCCCACAACCTCCCTAGGTAACTGGTTCCATTGTCGTACTGCTCTAACAGTCAGGAAGTTTTTCCGATGTCCAGCGGGAATCTGGCTTCCTTTAGCTTGAGCCCGTTACTCCGTGTCCTGCACTCCGGGAGGATTGAGAAGAGATCCCGGCCCTCCTCTGTGTGACAACCCTTTAAGTCTTTGAAGAGTGCTCTCATGTCTCACATCAATCTTCTCTTCTCCAGGCTAAACAGGCCCAGTTCTTTCAGTCTCTCTTCATAGGGCTTTGTTTCCAGACCCCTGATCATCTTGGTTGCCCTCCTCTGAACACGCTCCAGCTTGTCTGCGTCCTTCTTGAATTGTGGAGCCCAGAACTGGACGCAATACTCTAGATGAGGCCTAACCAGGGCTGAATAGATAGGAACCAGTACCTCCCGTGATTTGGAAGCTATACTTCTATTAACGCAGCCCGAAATAGCATTTGCCTTTCTTGCAGCCATATCGCACTGTTGGCTCATATTCAGCTTGCGATCTACAACAATTCCAAGACCCTTCTCGTTTGTAGTATTGCTGAGCCAAGTATCCCCCATCTTGTAACTGTGCCTTTTGTTTCTATTTCCTAAATGTAGAACTTGGCATTGATCCCTATTAAATTTCATTCTGTTGCTTTCAGCCCAGCACTCCAGCCTATCAAGATCACTTTGAAGTTTGTTTCTGTCTTCCAGGGTATTCGCTATCCCACCCAATTTTGTGTCTTCTGCAAATTTGATAAGCGTTCCCTGCACCTCCTCGTCCAAATCATTTTAATTGTTTTTAAATATGTATGAGTTTGCTCTTTGAGTTTTAGTTATGGTTTATGTGTGTGTGTGTGTGTGTTGAAAGTTTGTAATGCTTTCGTGAATGGATGCAGTTAGTTAGCCGGTGCTATTTTTTTATGCTGTGTATTTTGGATGTACGTGTATAAAATAATAATACATTTTGTCTCACTTTTGTTTGTTTTTTTGCATGCTATTTTGACCACTGTGGCACAGAGGGCTTTGATAGGATTTGTCTTTGAATAGGAGTTTCCTCTCTAGAGTGGATTCCTGCATTAAGCAGGGGGTTGGACTCGATGGCCTTGTAGGCCCCTTCCAACTCTGCTATTCTTTGATTCTAGATCACACTGTAGAATTCAGATTCGATGAAAGTGGAGCAATCCAAGCCCAGGAAAGGAAGCCATCATTTGAGGGGTGCAGGTGGGCCTTCGGCGGTCCCAAATGCGGGGGCCGAAGGGGTGCTGATAAAAGCTTTATTTGCCAAAAGGCCCGTCCCGTGGTGGATGCGAAAGGAACTTACACAGAGAGCCTAGTAAGGCTGCTGTCAAATCCTGGGTTGCTTGGGCCTTATTTACCTTGGTTCCAGGCCTCTTGGGTTGCTTCCCCTACCCCCGCCCTGACAAAGCAAACCATGAATGGAAATAGCTTTGGAGGCCTGTGTGGATGTGTGGCGCAGAGCCACGCCACGATGGGCTGCGATCCCGCCAGGCTGCCGAGTCAAAGCAGGTCAGTGACGGAACGGGAGACCTACAATGGAGAATAATAACGCATCGCGTGCCGGGAGCGCCAATGTAGCCTGTGAAACTCTCCGCCCCCTGCTCCCTTCAAGAAAGGACTTTTCATTCAAACCCTTGAAAAATATTAGGGTGCCAGGTTCTCCTTCCTGTTCCTGATCAGGTGTTCAGCGAGCAGGAAGAGAAGGGCAGAGTTCCTCATTGGCCCGCCCAATCTTCTTTCGTCCGCACAGACCTTTCCTCTTTGCTCTCCCTATTTCTCCCCGCCCAGCCTCGGACCTTGCTATTTCTCTCCACCCAGCCCCTTTCCTCGCTATTTCCCTCCCTTCCCTGTCTCCAGCCTGCTTGCTTTCTCTCCCTTCCTCCCTAGCCTTGCTGTTTCTCTCCCACTCATCCCTTTATCTTGCTGTTTCTCTCCACTTTCAGCCTTGCTATTTCCCCCTCTCCACATTTTTACTCCATTGTTGCTCCCTGCTCCTAGCCTCTAGCTTCACTCTTCCCCCCAGTTACCTAGGGAGGTTGTGGGCTCTCCCACACTAGAGGCCTTCAAGAGGCAGCTGGACAACCCTCTGTCAGGGATGCTGTAGGGTGGATTCCTGCATTGAGCAGGGGGTTGGACTCTGTGGGCTTGTAGGCCCCTTCCAACTCTGCTATTCTATGATTCTATTTCCTACTCCCTCCAGGTCTCTAGCTTTCATAGAATCATAGAATAGTAGAGTTGGAAGGGGCCTCTAAGGCCATCGAGTCCAAACCCCTGCTCAATGCAGGAATCCACCTTAAAGCATCCCTGACAGATGGCTGTCCCTCTACCTCCACTATTTCTTTTCCACCCTCCACGCACCTCTTTTGACTAGCCACATCCTCCACGGGGCCCATTTCGTGCTGGTGCCCACAGCAGTTCCTTAAATTCCCAAATGTGCCTGTGAGTCCAAAAAGGTTGGGGACCCCTGCATCAGTGCCTCCCCTTTTATGTTCCTAGATGGAGCTATGTGGGATTGGAACTGAGGGCCCATCTAGTCTGGCATCCTGTCTCTGAATGTGGCCAGCCAACTTCCCCTTGGAAAGCCTACCAAGAGGTATGAAGTAGGGCTGTGCAAATCTGGGCCTCTGTTTCGAGTAATCGAATTGCGATGGCCATTTTATGATGGATCCGCCATTTTAATGCAGAGCCCTAGACTCCCATACAGCGGCCTCTTCCGCTTGAAGCTGGGGCCTCAATTGGAGCCCGCAACGGACGCAGGTAAGCCTCCCTCCTCCCTGCCCCCTTACCTGGCTCCATCGCTGTCGCCGCAGGGACTGTGGCAGCACCAGATGAGTCCCCCCCCCCACTTACCTGCGTCCAGAGCTCCGGATTGAGGCGATCCTCTTCGCCTTGATCCGCAGCCCCCCCCCCCCGACTCGCTTCACCTCCGCCTTTTCCGGAGGCAAATCAGGCCGCCTTGCTCCGGCTTCTCTGAACCGAAGAGAAGCGGAACACAGCCCTAATAAGTAACCTTGGTGCAGACATGAACGAGTTTTGATCCAGTTCAGCAGGGCTGGCGTCAAGGGGAAGGCATAGTTGACCTTGCTGAAGTTGCTCTTCTTCACCTGCTTGTCCACCTGCCTCTTCCTTGGCCCGGACAATGATGGTGGTGAAGAAGAAGAGCAAGAAACCCCACTACCCGCTTGCTCATTGGCTGCCTGCCTGTCAAGCAGGCTGGCAGTAATATTGTCAAGCAAGCTAGTGTGGCATTGATGTGCTAAGAAGCTAGACTCACTGAGGGTGGGGGCCCATTGATGGTGTCTTGTCTAACCCCCCCAAAAAAACTTGGAGCTGGTACTGCCCAGTGAGCTTTCCATATAAGGTTGGCCTAAGGAATGCGGATGGTGAGGCCTACCTGAGGAATGCAAAAAACGGTTGTGTTACCCACTTTGGGGGGCTACGCTATCCAGTTGTCTGGCTTGCATTCTCAGTGGGCTGTATGTTCTGCAGGCCTCTTGAGATGGTGGTGGGAGAGAAATAATCATTTCAGTTCTTGGGCCAACCGAGACATAGTTTTGGCTCCTTCTCTCTAGGAAACAGCCGTTTTGCGTGGACCTAGAGATGCAAGGTGGCTCTGTCTAGCTGTTGCAAGAGTTTTAACTTCTTTTTAGGCTTGTAGACAAACGGTGTTTCTTCCCTAGACTAGAGAGCTGCTGTTTTACTGTTAGCTCCTAGTTGAGCACACTGAGAAGGACGGAGAGGAGGTGTGCATAGCCATCAGTGGCACAACTTGCCTGCTCCACAGGGTTAAGTGAAGATTTTGTTTCAGTTAGGTTTTGGTTGGCATTTGCCCAAACTTGCAAATTCAAACTTGCAAATTCAAACAAAGCCCAAACTTGCAGAGAGCTTCGGCTATTGGGCGGTATAAAAATGTAATAAATAAATAAATAAATAAATTATAGAATCATAGAATAGCAGAGTTGGAAGGGGCCTACAAGGCCATCGAGTCCAACCCCCTGCTCAATGCAGGAATCCACCCTAAAGCATCCCTGACAGATGGTTGTCCAGCTGCCTCTTGAATGCCTCTAGTGTGGGAGAGCCCACAACCTCCCTAGGTAACCGGTTCCATTGTCGTACTGCTCTAACAGTCAGGATGTTTTTCATAGAATCATAGAATCATAGAATAGCAGAGTTGGAAGGGGCCTACAAGGCCATCGAGTCCAACCCCCTGCTCAATGCAGGAATCCACCCTAAAGCATCCCTGACAGATGGTTGTCCAGCTGCCTCTTGAAGGCCTCTAGTGTGGGAGAGCCCACAACCTCCCTAGGTAGCTGATTCCATTGTCGCACTGCTCTAACAGTCAGGAAGTTTTTCCTGATGTCCAGCCGGAATCTGGCTTCCTTTAACTTGAGTCCGTTATTCCGTGTCCTGCACTCTGGGAGGATCGAGAAGAGATCCTGGCCCTCCTCTGTGTGACAACCTTTTAAGTTTTTGAAGAGTGCTGTTATGTCTCCCCTTAATCTTCTCTTCTCCAGGTTCAACATGCCCAGTTCTTTCAGCCTCTCCTCATAGGGCTTTGTTTCCAGACCCCTGATCATCCTCGTTGCCCTCCTCTGAACACATGTCATATTCAGGGCAGAAGGAATTTAAGATTAAAAAAAAAAAGTCCAAAGTGGAAAAACACCCAAAGCTGATAGGTCCAGAGCTTTGAGTGCTTAGTGCTTAAAAGTCTGTGTTTGAATCCCTGTGTAATCAGCCACGTTAAGAGTACAGAATTAGGGGGGGGGGAACCTCTTTTTCTTGACAGGCTCAACATCTTCAACAGATGTATGGCTGGCAAGTACAACATGGTTCTCTCCATGTACCTAGGAAATTCGGCCAGTACAGCAGGGCAAAAGTTTTGGTTTGCTTCATTTTTGATAAGAATTTACCAGCGTTCACATTTTCATTTCTCATATTCGAGATGAACTGAGTTTAAGATTTAAAAAAATCAAATGCAGGGGAAATTGACAGATTTGCCCATCTTTAATCTTCAAGGCCAGGGGAAGGGCTGGGGTTCTGTTCTCAGTTGGCTGCCTAACCCAAGCTGCTCTAGCTAGGCCTGGGGGCTGTTCACACAACACACTAACCTGTACTCAGTGGATGACCGTGGGTTGTTGTTGAACTGTGGATTGTGGCTGAAACCGTGGGTTATCGTGTCATCCGAATGCAGCGTATTTTCCACAGGGTGGTTTGTTAACAACGCAGTGTGGCTTATTTTTCTCAAACAAGCCCCCTTGAGAAACCGTGGTTTGTCTTTTTTTTGTTCAGGGTGGTTAACAAGCTACCTTGGCTGCGTTCATACAAAACCCTAACCTAGCATTCAACAAACAACCCACAATGCGAAACGACCCGCACTCAACAGCAGGGTGGGTTAGCATGTTGTGTGAACAGCTTCTGATTGGGACGCTGTTTGGGGGTCCATCTCCTAAAGGGTCAAGGAACTGTTGCAAGAGCAGGCCTATGAGTCCAGGGCTGAGCCTGCGATACCTTCTCCCATATAAGTGCAGAGCCCAGGACTGTGAGGTTAGTGCCTCTGAGCAAGCTCAGAGTGCCTTTTCCCTCACTGCTGAGTAGCCAGGGCCCAGAGAATGGTCTGGAAATGGCCATGCTTGCCAGTGGCCCCTTGCCCATCTGATTATTATTATTATTATTATTATTATTATTATTATTATTGTCGTCATTATTTTTATTATTTATTGCATTTATATCCCACCTTTTTCCCTCCAAGGAACCCAAGGCAGCGTACGTAATCCTCTTTCTCCTCTCCATGTTATCCTCACAACATCAACCCTGTGAGGTAGGTTGGGCTGAGAGTCTGTGACTGGCCCAAAGTCACCCAGTGGGTTTCCATGGGTGAGTGGGGACTAGAACCCGGATCTCCCGACTCCCAGTCCGACACTTTGGCCACTACACCACAGTAGTCGGCTTAAGCAGGAAGCCCAATGAGTTAATTTGGGCTACTGCAACAAATGACAGGCTGACTAATCTATCCTTGGCCGCAGAAATGGCTAGTAACTTTCTTCTTCTTCTTGTGGCCGGCTTGCAAGGCTGCATGGTAACTGTTCCGCTGCTGAAACTGAGCCAGTCTGGCTGTGTTGGCTACCCAGCAGGGAAACAACCTGGGAATCACACGTTAGCTGCTCTGTGCTCTTTGGCAGGAAGTCACCCTGTAAATGAAATTGCTTCCCCCTTTTCATATGAAAGAGCAAGGACTCCACCTGGCTTGCAGGACGCTTTGAGTACCACGTCCCTCCCTCACCTCTAGTGGAGGCTGGTGGCTCTGATGTCATTGGGGCGGAGAATCCCACTCCTTTAGAGTTCTGACTGAAACCCAGAGCGGATTCACCACCCCACTGACACTGGAGCCAGCAGCCTCCACTGCTCACCCCCCTGAGGAAAAATATGCACCTTGGCAAGTGAGGAGGTGTGTCGCATTCTCACGGCATGGAGGGGAGGGGACAGGTGAATTGACCAGAGGAGGCAGTTGAGGGGTGACCGAAAGATCCTGCACTGTTAGATTTGCTTTCCATTGCTAAGGGTCCCTGCCATATATTTGGTATTATGGAACTGCATATTTAGATTTACTATCCATGTTCTCCTTCAGAGAAGACAGTCCTTTATAGCATTATAGAACCATAGAATCATAGAATAGCAGAGTTGGAAGGGGCCTATACGGCCATCGAGTCCAACCCCCTGCTCAATGCAGGAATCCACCCTAAAGCATCCCTGACAGATGGTTGTCCAGCTGCCTCTTGAAGGCCTCTAGCGTGGGAGAGCCCACAACCTCCCCAGGCAACTGATTCCATTGTCGTACTGCTCTAACAGTCAGGAAGTTTTTCCTGATGTCCAGCTGGAATCTGGCTTCCTTTAACTTGAGCCCGTTATTCCGTGTCCTGCACTCTGGGAGGATCGAGAAGAGATCCTGGCCCTCCTCTGTGTGACAACCTTTTAAGTCTTTGAAGAGTGCTCTCATGTCTCCCCTCAATCTTCTCTTCTCCAGGCTAAACAGGCCCAGTTCATTCAGTCTCTTTTCATAGAGCTTTGTTTCCAGACCCCTGATCATCCTGGTTGCCCTCCTCTGAACACGCTCCAGCTTGTTCATAGCACATTAGGCAAACAAACCTTGAACTTGTACGTTCCCCACTCACCTTCCCTCTGGAGCAGCTGCAAGCAGATCAGAAGCCTTTACTTCTCGTTTAAACTACCCACAGTTTGTCTGTGCCAACTATGGTTTACCCCAACCTTCTCCACCCTGGCCATGCTGGTTGGAAATGATGGGTGTTGCAGTCCAGGACATCTGGAAGGCACCAAGATGGGGAATGCTGGTTTATCAAAACAAGCCAGCAGCATTAACGGCAGCCTAGAGTTGGACAAACCATAGTTAAGGCTAACCCCTGTCCATCTAGGTTTGCACGTAACAATAACATGGTTATCATCCCGTGGGTGAGCCTTACCAGTTTCAGTTTGTTTGCCCTCATCCATCTCACTGCCGCAGCCAGAGACTGGTGCGGGACCTGCACGGCTTCTCTTGATTCAGGTGTAACAGAGAATGGGAGCACCTAATGACCGTGCTCCTAACGACTTCTTCCAACCGCTTTATGTAAATGTAAAAAAATAATAATTTGGGGGGTGGAAAGGATAGTGCATTGTGGTACGCCCTTGCAGAAATGTGTGTGTGGGGGGGAGTAATTGCCCAATGCAACTTACTGCAACTGGGCCCACACGTAGGCAGGGCCGGCGCTGCCATAGAGGCCAGTCAGGCGGCCCCCTAGAGCACCAAGGTAAGGGGGGCGCCGAACGCCGTGCCCAGAAGTCGCCCTCCCACTCCCAGAGCCGCTCTAGCCGAGCGAGGGCAGCTTCCGGGCGCACCGTTCCGAAGCCGCCCTTTTGCCCCCCCCTCACCCCAGCATCTCTGGGGTGGGGGGAGGGCGGGCAGACGGCTCCACGTTCTGGCGTCCGGGCACGCTGGATGTCAGAACGTGGAGCCGTCCACCTGCCCCCCCAGCGTCCCGCCAAGCCGGGATGCTGGGGGGGGATGGACGACTAGCAGAGCGCCCACTCCAGTTGACAGCCCCGCCCGTCACCTGGTGTTGCACTTTCGGGTACGTCACGCGAGGCGAGGGAAAGGTAACGTGGCCTCCATCCCCGCCTGTCTCCACCTACCTGGGGTGGGTGGGGGGGTACGCTGGGGGTGGGTGAAAGCAGCTCACCTTGCCTAGGGCGCAAAATAGCCTGGCACTGGCCCTGCACATAGGAGCAGAACCACTGTAAAACAGGGTCCTTTTTTGAGCCTTGGCAGCAAGAATGGAGAAACATACAAAGGTGAAGACTTGTACTAGGCAGGTGGGAGATATGGAGCCTTTTGCTTGTGGCTGAACCCTTGTTTGAGGAAGTTGGTGGAAGGGGTGTTGTTGGCCAAGTTCAAAAAGTGGTCCAACCCGGAATTCAGGGAGCCCTATAGTCAAAGCGGAGGATGATAGGGTCCTATGATACAGCTAAAGCTAAGCAGGTTCAGACCTGGGTACTTTCTGGGTGGGGCATGATCCAGGAGCCCTATGTACCATCACCTTAACCACTCCCATAAATGGACGGTGAGGGAATACATATATACTGTCCTTAGTACATAATAATGACACGCTTCTTCGCAACTATGTGTGGAGTCCAGAGTGCAGGACATGGAATAACGGGCTCAAGTTACAGGAAGCCAGATTCCAGCTGGACATCAGGAAAAACTTCCTGACTGTTAGAGCAGTATGACAATGGAATCAGTTACCTAGGGAGGTGGTGGGCTCTCCCACCTTAGAGGCCTTCAAGAGGCAGCTGGACAACCCTCTGTCAGGGATGCTTTAGGGTGGATTCCTGCATTGAGCAGGGGGTTGGACTCGATGGCCTTGTAGGCCCCTTCCGACTCCGCTATTCTATGATTCTATGAGTACTCTACACAGTGCGTGCTGCTGTGTCAAGTGTAAAACTAAAATAAAAGGCCCTATATTGAGGGTGGCGTAGAGGCGTGTGTGGAGCAAGAAGAGCTTTGTGGACCCATGTGATTGTGGATATATCGAGGTGTTGGAAGCCAGAGTCTCCTTGGAACTTGGATCCTTCCACTAGGTTGGGTGTGTGTGTGAGATGAGGCCTGTGTATGAAACCAATTTACACTGTAGTTAGGGAAAACTCCCGACTTTAGGGAGCTGAAACTTGGTTCTTTGTGTTGAAAGACAAGACTCATCTGAGCTCCTGTTGGCTGCCCCCTCCCCTCACAAATCTTGTGTTTATGTATCCCTCTTCTTGTAAAAGGGAAGAAATCTGCCTATTGCAATGGAAACCTCCCATTCCAGGAGGGGAAACTGCAGTTTTCAGGCCGCAGCTGGGGAGAGGACCTCGGCCGTCTCTCTCCTCTCCAGGAAGTTCAGCCAGAGAAAATATCAACAGTTCCATTAAAAAGTCTGCTGGTTTTGCTAGAGTAGTGAAATAAACATACCTGTAGGCAGAACAGATTGAACCGCACAGGAAACATTAACTAGAGAGAACACACACGGAGGCCCGCTTGCTCTGCCCTGTATAATCTAGCCGATAAAAACATTGCGCACGCATATGGCAAGGCATAAATCAAAACAGCAACCATGGGGATGGTGCCGGCTGAGGGGAGGGGTGCGTTGGTTGGGGTGGGTGGGAGAGGAAGGACCCAGCGTGGATCGAATGCGAACGGGGCTGCTGCACAGTCACGGATGAAGCCTCATGCCACAGAACTTGAGACGCAAAGCCTGGAACTGGAGCTGCGAACGCAGCCTGAGCCAAATTGGACCACTTTGTGTCTCTCCATTTGTAAGTGGGGTGGGGGTGGGGGTTGTAGCTTCGGTAGCAGAACGCATGCTTTGCATGCAGGAGGTCCCAGTTCTAGGTTGAGTCCCCAGCCTCTGAAGTCAAAGGATCTTGATATGGCTGGGAAACTTGAAAATGCTGCTGCCGGTTGGAGTGGGAAATGGATGCTTCCACACCAGCCAATAGTTGGTAGAAGGTAGCTTCCAGTTTGAGAGCCTGCACTGTGGGGTCAGCCCAAGGTCCATCCTGTCCTGCATTATGTCTCTAGAAGTGGCACAGGAACAATGGAAGCAGCTTTATACTGAGTCAGTCCTTGAGACAATGAGACTTTTTGCATGCAAAGCACGTGCTTTCCCAACTGAGCTATGGCCAGCCACATGCTTCTAGGACCTAATGAGAGCCAGTGTGGTGTAGTGGCTAAAGTGTTGCACTAGAAGTCGGGAGATGCAGGTTCTAATCCCCACTCGGCCACGGACACCCACTGGGTGACTTTGGGCCAGTCACAGACTCTCAGCCCAACCCACCTCACAGGGTTGTTGTTGTGAGGATAAAATGGAGAGGAGGAGGAGGATTATGTATGCCGCCTTGGGTTCCTTGAAGGAAAAAAGGCAGGATATAAATGTAATAAATAGTGAGTAGGAGGATAGAAGGTGATGGTCCTATTACTGCCATCACCTGGTACTCAGAACTCGGCTTGGAGGATCCATCTAGCAGTTGTAACTAATGGTTGTTGAAAGGACACATCCTTGGCAACGAGAGGCAACGAGTGGGGTACCGCAGGGCTCAGTCCTGGGCCCAGTGCTCTTCAACATTTTTATTAATGATTTGGACGAGGAGGTGCAGGGAATGCTTATCAAATTCGCAGATGACACAAAATTGGGTTGGATAGCTAATACCCTGGAAGACAGAAACAAACTTCAAAGTGATCTTGATAGGCTGGAGTGCTGGGCTGAAAACAACAGGATGAAATGTAATAGGGATAAATGCCAAGTTCTACATTTAGGAAATAGAAACCAAAGGCACAGTTACAAGATGGGGGATACTTGGCTCAGCAATACTACAAACGAGAAGGATCTTGGAATGGTTGTAGATCACAAGCTGAATATGAGCCAACAGTGCGATATGGCTGCAAGAAAGGCAAATGCCATTTTGGGCTGCATTAATAGAAGTATAGCTTCCAAATCACGTGAGGTACTGGTAACTCTCTATTCAGCCCTAGTTAGGACTCATCTAGAGTATTGCGTCCAGTTCTGGGCTCCACAATTCAAGAAGGACGCAGACAAGCTGGAGTGTGTTCAGAGGAGGGCAACCAGGATGATCAGGGGTCTGGAAACAAAGCCCTATGAAGAGAGACTGAAAGAACTGGGCATGTTTAGCCTGGAGAAGAGAAGATTGATGTGAGACATGAAAGCACTCTTCAAATACTTAAAAGGTTGTCAGACAGAGGAGGGCCAGGATCTCTTCTCGATCCTCCTAGAGTGTAGGACACGGAATAATGGGCTCAAGTTAAAGAAACCAGATTCCAGCTGGACATCAGGAAAAACTTCCTAACTGTTAGAGCAGTACGACAACGGAATCAGTTCCCTAGGGAGGTTGTGGGCTCTCCCACACTAGAGGCCTTCAAGAGGCAGCTGGTCAGCCATCTGTCAAGGATGCTTTTGGGGCGGAGTCCTGCACTGAGCAGGGGGTTGGACTCGATGGCCTTGTAGGCCCCTTCCAACTCGGCTATTCTATGATTCTATGATTGTCTGGCCTGACAAAACAGTCCCCTGGGTTAAGGGGTGTAGCAAGTTGGTGTGTGTGTGTGTGTGTGTGTGTGTGTGTGTGTGTGTGTGTGTAGTTTAGTGATAGAGCCAGGTTCGGGTGCTGACTTCTCCAGGAAGGGCTGGAGACACCTGGCTGAAATCCCAGAGAGCCACAACTGCCAGTCAGTGTCGACAATACTGGGCTAGATGGACTAAGAGTTTAACTTGGTCTAACCCAGTGGTTCCCAAACTTTTTCAGGTCACCGCCCCCTTGATTCCACAATCTCATGCCCAGTGCCCCCTACCCTACACTGTAAAAATAGTTATTCAGAATAGCGGTTTTCAACGACCCACTAAGGAAGATAATAATAAAATTCAAAACAGTAACAATTAATTGAATATTTAATCAAAATCCAATTACATTTTTTAGTTTATTCAATTAAACATAATTGATGAACTTGATCCAGTGATATCATCTTTTCAAAGTCTGATAGTCATTTAGCAAGAATATTTGATATCACATTTAGTAACTAGGGTAGAGTATACCTCACTATTCTGTAAATTCGTAATGTGATGGTCTCCATCTCTCTGTAGTGTGCCTTGCACCTCCATTGTCAAATGTCTCCCAAAGGAGCACTTAGGAATATAAGAAGTTACCTTAGACCAGTGGTTCTCAAAGTGGGTGGTGGGATTGCATAGGGGGGCATTAAGAGGCAAGGGGGCAGCAGGGGGGCGCTCAAGGTGGTCTTTTCCATACCAGGAGTTTTGTTTACAGAAGGAAATTTCTGATCGCTATCCTGCACCGTGGACAGTGGTTCAGAAGCTCCTGGTTGCATTTCCAACATCATATTCGGTGGAACGTGGTTTTAGTGTGGTCTGCCTACGTCTCTCCAAGCAAAGAAATCGACTCCAGATTACTAAACACAGTGATTTAAGACTCATGTTAAGTGACTTTAAACCAGACATTGGGAAACTGGTATCACTTCGCATTGGTTTGAAATAACAGACCAGATCTTTTCATTGCTGGCCCTGTATGTAGAATACTGGAGAAATGTCCTAGCATGTACCTGGGAGTGTCTCCTTGAGTCCAGGAGACATTCATTAATGTTTTGGGTTCAAACTAGAGAGTCATGGTGCGCATGCTTTTCCTGAAACACTTTTAGTGTACAGATATTGGAGTGTGAGAATCTGCTTGGTGCCATTGCGTTCTTACCCATAATCTCGCCCATCAGATCACATCGTGACCAGTTGAGTGTCAGCATGCTACGTCTGAATGTGATGCGGATGTTTCTGGGTTGATGCAACCAATGAGACTTCTCTTACATCAGCCTCCTCCAACTTGGGGATCTCCAGATATTCTGAAATACAGCTCCCAGGATTTCTAGCCATTGGCCATGCTGGCTGTTCTGGATAGGGTTGCACTCCCTCTGAAAGAGTAGGTGCATAGCTTGGGAGTATTCCTAGATCTATCCTTGTCACGGGAAGCCCAGGTGGACTCCGTGGCCCAGAGTACTTGGGTTCAGCTTCAGCTGATTTGCTAGCTATAGCCTTTCCTGGACAGGGACAACCTAGCCACAGTAGTCCATGAGCTGGTAACTTCCCGATTAGACTACTGCAATGGACTTTACATGGGGCTGCCCTTGAAGATGACTCAGAAGTTGCAGCGGGCGCAAAATGCAGCAGCTAGACTGCTCACCGGAACATCTTATAAAGACCATATAACACCGGTCTTAAAAGAATTGCATCGGCTGCCTATACGCTTCCGGTCAGAATGCAAGGTGTTGACAAAGACATTTAAAGCCCTCTATGGCTTGGGATCGTTGAGGGAGTGTCTTTCCCTTTAGATGTCTGTCTGAGATTTGAGATCTGGAGGAGCCCTCCTCTGCATCCCACCTACACGAGACCTATCTTGGGACGTAGGACAGGGCTTTCTCAGTTGTGGCACCCTGGTTGTGGAATGCCCGCCTTTTGGAGGCCTGACTGGCACAGAGGCTAGCTTCGTTTCGATTCCAAATTAATGTGCGGCTTTTTATCAAAGCCTTTGAGGACTAAATTTGCCTAAAAACGCACATAGTTTAATTGTTTTCTTGGGCCTGTTCAGGTGGCATGCTAAGCCACATTTAGGCCGCTAACCCTTTTGCAGCAATTGGTTAGTGAGCATGTTTAAACCGTGGTTATGTAGCTACCATGGTTAGGAATAATTCACACGACACACTATCCTTAACCACCGGTGGCTTTGGTGTGTCGTCTGAGCAGGCTGATGGTTTTAATCTCTTTTACTAGCATTAACTTGTTAATGGTTTAATACATTTTAGCTGTGCCAATTATTTATTGTTTTTCACTGCTTGAGTTGATTTTATCCGTGCGCTGCCCCGAGTTCCCAATGACATAGGGCGGGATGCAAATGTTTTAATAAAGCCAGTGTGGTGTAGTAGCTAAAGTGTTGGACTGGGAGTCGGGAGATCTGGGTTCTAGTCCCCACTCGGCCATGGAAACCCACTGGGTGACTTTGGGCCAGTCACAGCCTCTCAGCCCAACCTACCTCACAGGGCTGTTGTTGTGAGGATATAATGGAGAGGAGGAAGATTATGTATGCCACCTTGGGTTCCTTGGAGGGAAAAAAGGCGGGCTATAAATGCAATAATAAATAAATAAAAATAAATAAATAAACCCTGGAGACGCATGGCTGCCAGTCAGTGCCAACAATATTGGGCTTAATGGACCGATGGGCTGACTCTAAAAGGGAGCATCCCATGCTTCTGTATCTTTATGCAACATTGCTTCGCCCATTCTGTTCAAACCAGACTCTCTTCAGGAAAAAAAAAAGCCCATCTGTTGATTCCTCTCCAGCTTTCTGGGTGTAGCAGTCCCTTTGCCTCATAACTTCGTTTTTCCCGTTCTGGCATGTTATAATCTGGCAAGAAGTAATTCCACTGGAACACGCTGTGTGAAACCTGGGCAGGTCCACGGGCCTTCCTCTCCAGTTTCATTTAGAAAATAAAATACTCGGCCCTCTTTGGCAAGAGAATTTACCATCCTCCCCCCCGCCCCACCCCACCCCTACAAGTCTTCTCTGCTTGGGGATGGATGGAGATGAGTGAAAACTTGGCTGTCGAGGCAGAAAAAATTTGGCAGGCCGGTCTCTTGGTTGACTCTCATCTCTCGGCATGAAGGCTGGTGAATGGTGACGAAAGCAATAAGATCCCGAGCTCAGACAGATTAAGGGGGGGTGGAAAACCGTAGCGTGCCGTTACAAATCACAGCTCCTCGCAGGCCGTCTGGAGCAAAACAGGCCTCTTTTTGCTATGGTAACCTGACGACATCTTTGAAGCGTGCCGTGGGGTGGTGGTCTGGGAGACTCCACTGCATCAGCTGCGTCCATCCAACTGACCACCCGCCCAACCGGTGTGGAGTGAGAGGCTTGGCTGCACTTCACTTCTTTGTGGGCTTCAGGGATGAGAGCCCTGGTTGAAGGCTGCACGTCCGGCCTTTCCAGCCCTCTTGGCCAACTCTAAAACGGATGCCTTGGAGAACGGGTACCCTTCAGGAGGCTGAGGAAACAGTGGTTGAATTCCTTCCGATTGCCGCTTCTCCAGTGCTCGGCACTTTAAGAGGGCTCCCTGCTTCTCCAGGCCTTTCGACTTTTGGAGGCCTAGTGGGCTGAATCCCGGGTGCCGACCGGTATAATTCTTTTAGTGCTTCTGCTGCAACTTTGCTAGGTGAACCTTGGGTGAGGTCTGAAAACAGGGGACCTCAGGGTGCTTGTTCCTACTTTGCGTCCTTGCTCTAGTGGAAAATTCTGGCTTTGCAAATGCAACCTGCAACTGTGGATGCCTTTGGAGCTTTTAAAAATAGCCCCTTATTAACAATGCAAAGACCAACTGGGCACTTAGCAATCCGGTTTGCTTTGCAAAAGAGGTTAGAATCATAGAGTGGTAGAGTTGGAACGGGCCTATAAGGCCATTGAGTCCAACCCCCTGCTCAATGCAGGAATCCACTTTCAAGCATCCAGCTGCCTCTTGAATGCCTCTAGCGTGGGAGAGGCCACAACCTCCCTTGGTAACTGGTTCCATTGTCGTACTGCTCTAACAGTCAGGAAGTTTTTCCTGATGTCCAGCCGGAATCTGGCTTCCTGTAACTTGAGCCCATTATTCTGCGTCCTGCACTCTGGGAGGATCGAGAAGAGATCCTGGCCCTCCTCCGTGTAGCAACCTTTCAAGCAGTCGAAGAGTGCTATCATGTCTCCCCTCAGTCTTCTCTTCTCAAGGCTAAACATGCCCAGTTGTTTCATTCTCTCCTCATAGGGCTTTGTTTCCAGACCCCTGATCATCCTGGTTGCCCTCCTCTGAACATGCTCCAGCTTGTCTGCATCCTTCTTGAAGTGTGGTGCCCTCTTCCTCTTCCATTCCTCTGTGATTTTCCCTTGGAAATGCAAATACGTCTGTATTCCTACACCCACCAATGGCCTAGTTGTCTAGCTTTCCTTTTTGGTATACCCCCAGTATAAAGGACATTAGTGTAGGGTGACCATATGAAAAAAAAAGGACAGGGCTTCTGTATCTTTAACAGTTGTATAGAAAAGGGAATTTCCGTAGGTGTCATTGGTATGCATGCAGCACGTGGTGAAATTCCCTCTTCAACACAACAGTTAAAGCTGCAGGAGCCCTGCCCTCCCTTGTATCTGGTCACTGTAGCATAGCACCCTTCTGCTGACCTCCACCTTCTCTAGTGTGTTTATGAGTATGCTGGTAAGTTTCGTGGCATTTTTGAACTCATTGGGATTCGTCCAAGGTGCAGTTGTATGCTGAAATCTTATTTTGGCATTGTTGGACTTTGCATCTTTTAACTTGGCTGCAGTCTGTTGAAATCCTAATATGTAAAGAAATTTGGCCACATCTGTGGATCAGAGTGCTTAACAAGCCATGCAAATTGAATAGGCTTTTACTTTTGGCTAATCTTTCTCCTTCCAGTTCATTGCACAGTGCACACTTTGTGTGTGTTTGTGTGTGTGTGTGTGTGTGTGTGTGTGTGAGAGAGAGAGATATCTGTATTTGGGTCAGTCTAATTCAGGCTAGTAACTTTGCCTAAATCTGATAGCTTGGATCTATTTTTAGGGAGGTAGAAATCGTGCATGGTATCCTGAGGAACCCTTTACATAACTAGATTCCTCCCAATTGTTGCGGGACCTGAATGCAGCCTGATCCGATTGAAATATTTTTCAATGTTTTTAAGGCTCGTGTTTGTCCGACCTCTTAAAAGGTGGTCTTTATTGGAGGCTGAGCAGTCTAGTGTGTCTCAGTTCCTGTTTTCACCAATCATCCTTTCTGGAGCCAGGAAATGGTTCTGTCTTTGCCTGTAGCTAGGGATGGGCAACCCCACCCGCGCCCGCCATTTACGCAACAGGGATGGCGATACGTAATTTCTGGAGCCTCCATTGTGGTGCACGGGGTAGAACTTGCAGCAAGCCCACCATGCAAAGCAGCTTTTAGTGAGAAGAGGGCCAGAACTGAAGAAACCAGCTCATTTGAACCCGGAGCCTCCTCCCTTTCATACAGCATGGATTTGTTCCTATGGAGCTGTTATTCGTGCATGCAGACCCCTGGTCCTTTGAGCCCAGTATTCCAGCCTTCTCCAAGGCTGGACAGAGATAGCCTAGCTACAGTTATCCATGCTCTGATAACCTCTCATTTGGATTACTGCAATGCGTTATACGTGGGGCTGCCTTTGAAAACGGTCCGGAAACTTCGGCTGGTACAAAACAGGGCAGCCCATTTACTAACAGGGACTGGCCAGCGAGATCACATCACGCCAGTCCTTTTACAACTTCATTGGCTGCCAGTCCAGGTCCGGGCCCAATTCAAAGTGTTGGTATTAACATTCAAAGCCCTAAACGGCTTGGGGCCAGGTTATTTGAAGGAACGCCTCCTCCCATATGTACCTGCCCGGACCTTAAGATCATCTACAGGGGCCCTTCTCCGTGAGCCCCTGCCAAAGGAAGTGAGGCAGGGGGCTACTAGGAGGAGGGCCTTCTCCGCTGTGGCACCCCGGTTGTGGAACGAGCTCCCCAGAGAGGTCCGCCTGGCGCCTGCACTGTACTCTTTTCGTCGCTAGCAGAAGACCTTTTTATTTTCTCAGTATTTTAACACCTAAATTTAAACTTTGCTGTTTTAATTCTGTATTTTAATCCTATATCAATTTCTGCTGTGTGGTTTCATCCTGGTTGTGCTTTTTATATTGTATTTTGTATTTGGGTTTTTAGATTGTTGGATGTTTTATTATGTTCTTAATGGTTTTAATTTTTGTGAACTGCCCAGAGCGCTTTGGCTATTGGGCGGTATAAAAATGTAATAAAGAAATAAGTAAACCTGGTGTCCTCCAAATGGACTGCAGTGCCCATTATTCCCAGACAGCCCTTTTCTCTTGGGGCAGCCAACCTAGTGCCTTCCAGTTGGTTTGGTCTACACTTCCCAAAATCCTGGACCCATTGGCAGGGCCGGTGCCAGACTATTTTGCGCCCTAGGCAAGCTTCTTGCACCTTTCCCCGCCCCCCCCCCCCCAAATTGCCACCTTTGATTCAGCTGTTCAAGAAGAATTTCTGAACTATTATATTTTCCTTTTATTAAGTTTTTTCTTAAAACAGCTAATTTGTATAAAACTATGACCCTTAAAGGTCAGTACTGCTCCCCTCTGAGGCCTGCGCCCTAGGCGGTTGCCTAGTTGGCCTAATGGTAGCGCCGGCCCTGACCATTGGCCTTGCTGGCAGGGGATGATAGGGGTTGTAGTACAACACATTCAAAAGGCACCAGGGTGGGGAAGGTTGGTCTAGCCTAACTGGCAGCAGAAGCTTTTCCAGGCCCCGGAACCAGCGGTTGAACCGGAGACCACCTGCGTGCAGGCCGTGTGCTCTTTGCCACTTCGCTCTATTTCGGCCTTGGAGTGGGAAGCATCTCTTCTGCGTGTCCCAAGGCTGTGCTAGCATGTATTGCACAAATGAGCAAAACAGGTCCAACGGCAGCGTTTGCACGAGCGCCAGATAACTTGCCCCGCTATGAATGATATTTCTGTGCCTCCTGCTGCCGTACAATGTGTGTTTTTGTGTGTGTGTGTGTCTGTCTGTCTCCCTTCTGCTGGTCTCGGCTGTCTGTGGTGTCATCTTTTTAAGCCGAGGCGCATAAGCTGCAAACCGCCCTTCGCTCTTGTGTTTTGGGTGTGTGCGTGAATACTGTTCATCGGGGCTGGTGCAGCCCGCCGCACGGCGGCCCGTCCATCACGGAGCTGTTTAAATTTAGGAGGTGAGATTGAACAAAAGGCTGTACGAGGTGTTAGGGAGACAAATGGGTGACTGACTACAAAAGTCAGCTGTGTGTTCCCTGGCGCTGGCCGGCGCGAGCCAAGACTGACACGCACACATGGGCCAGCGGCGAACGTTGCTGGAGCACTGCCGGCATGAGAGCTCGTCCGCTCTGAACAGACTGTTCCGGGCAATCCTCGGACGGGCTCTCTGCCTGAACTGCGAGCGGAGGAAACCGGATCACGCGCCATGAGCGTCTCACTGTGATAATGCCAGCGGTGCCTGTTACGGGAGCGCCTGTGGCAAACTCTACCCGTCAGACAGCGGGGTCACCCGTGTGTCCTAATATATGGGTGGGGCATGGAGAGGGAAGGAGTGAGGGCAGCTTGCTCGAGAGGAGACGATCCGATCCGAGCAAGGAAAAGTACCCTGCGGCCACCTCAGTTGGGCAAGTCTGGTGGTGGTGGCTGGCACATCTTGGCCTTGTCCAAAGACACTACCTTTTATTGCAATGATTTGCACAACGGGGCCGTAAGAACCTAAGAGCCCTGCTTGATCAGACCAAGGGTCCACCTAGACCAGGATTCTGTTCACATTTTGTTGATGCAAAACCCACAAGCGGGACATGAATACAACAACACCCTCCTGCCCGTGTTCCACTGCAAGCAGTGTTCATAGGCTTACTCACTCTGATCCTAGGGGTAGCATATAGCTATCAGGATTAGTAGCCATTGATAGCCTTCCCCACTGTCCAATTCTGGTGGCCATCACTACATCTTGTGGTAGGGAATTCCATAGCTTGACTGTGCGTTGTGTGACAGAGGACTTCGCACAGCGTGAAGACGTGCCACAACACCCTGAGGGCTGAGCCAGCCAGAGCTCTTAAAGAGATACAGTTCCTTTAGATTTCCGACAGAAACCCAGAGCGGATTCACTACCCTGCCTACGTCAGAGCCACCAGCCTCCACTGGGTTTGAGTGCTGCTGATATGCACGTGCTGTTACCAATACGGCATCCCTGTTTTCGCCTGGGCGTAGCTTTGATCCTGGTCTATGGAGCCAGGGAGAAGTCACAGGGGAAGATGGTAGAGAAGGGTGGAAGGCTAACTCACCCCCATCTCCCATAACTGGACTTGTGGGCTCTCACGTTCCACTCCAGGAGCATCCCTAGTGCCTTCCTGTGCAGCTTGTGGGCCGTTCATGTTCTAGCCCCAAACCTAGGTCCTGTCCATCTTGCATCCATGTCTGAATGCTTCTTTAATTTTCTGTGCTTCAAGTGGAGGATCTCTCTCTCTCTTTCTCTGCATGCCAAAGCCATTGCAACTGGAGTCTAATTGGTCCTACCCCATACTCTTGGGTTCTAGACTCCAGATCTTGCTTCTTATAGGTCGACCTTCCCCTATCTGGGGCCTTCCAGATACGTTGAACTACAACTCACAGTCTATGCTGGCTGGGGGATTCTGGGAGTTGTATTTCAACACATCTGGAAGGCTGCCAGACCCCATTTTTTAGAGTGTTTAGCGCACTTTGCCTTACAAGGTTCTTGTAAGGATGACTGAATCTGTGCAGGCTACTGTTTTCCCTATATTCGTCTACGTGTGGGTTCTTAACGGCCAACCAGTGTGTTCATGGTCGAGCTGCGTTCAAGACCTGGAATCTCTCTTGGTTCAAACTGAATATCAAAATCCTTCAACCAGCCTTCCCTAACCTGATGGCCTCCAGATGCTTTGGACGTCAACACCCAACAGCCCCAGCCAACATGGCCAATGGTCAGGAATGCTGGGAGTTGTCATCCAAAACATCTGGAAGGCACCAGTTTGGAGAAGGTTGCCTTAGGTTGGCCAAAGTTATCCCAGTTTCAAAAAAGAGGGTTGGCTAAATAGTGCTCACACCAGTTTGCCTTAAACTCATGGCGTCTGCCCACCATATTGCCCCAGTGATGTTGAAGTAGCCATACGCCTTGATGCCTCCAGTGGTTCCTTGCTCAGGCTCTGCTTCAAGAAGGGCCTCCTCCTCCTCCTCCTCCTCCTCCTCCTCCTCCTCTTCTTCTTCTTCTTCTTCTTCCTCCTCCTCCCCCCTCACCCTCCTCCTCCTCCTGCTGCTGCTGCTGCTGCTGACAGAGGTTGACATCACAACATGCATCTTCTTTAAATATTATCCAGAGAGGTAGCTGGTGGTGGCCGCATATTTAAAGTAACTTGTAGTTTGTTCCTAATGTTCTTGGCACTTTGAAGACTCGTCGTTTAGCCGTACTCTGGCAGGCTGTGCCAGCTGTTGGTGCCAAGCACTCAAGAATTAGCTACTCAATTAGGCAAAAGTGAAAGAAAACCGATTATCTCCAAATCATGTACTTTTAAAAATATGGCTGAAACTAGATCTGTGGAGTCGTTGTAGTGTTTGGGATTCTTTGTGGCAGGGAGCTGAGTTGAAGGGGAAGCAGTTACAGGACGGGAAATGTGAGGCTTGTGGGTGAAGCCCTGGCATCCAATGTCCATCCTGGCTTCACCTGTAATGTTAATGTGTGTCTGCTGCCGCATAGAACCATAGAATAGTAGAGTTGGAAGGGGCCCACAAGGCCATCTAGTCCAACCCCCTGCTCAATGCAGGAATCCACCTTAAAGCATCCCAGACAGAGGGCTATCCAGCTGCCTCTTGAATGCCTCTAGTGTGGGAGAGCCCACAACCTCCCTAGGTAACTGGTTCCATTGTCGTACTGCTCTAACAGTCAGCATGTCTTCACCCCCTGTGTAGTACATTGTGTGAACCCTTGCAGGTAAAGGACTTACTCTGAATCCAATGGACATAAGAACATCAGAAGAGCCCTGATGCTGGATCAGACCAAGGGTCCATCTAGTCCAGCACTGTGTTCACACCGTGGCCAACCATCCGTTGGCCAGAAATGAACAAGCAGGACATGGTGCAACAGCACCCCTCCCACCCATGTCCCCCAGCAACTGGTGTCAAATGGAGTGTGTCAAATGGAGTGACCTTTAAGCTGACAATTGACCGTGGTGGGGAAATTAACCGTACCTATGTTGTGAAGAATTTGGGGGTGGGTGGGTTAGCCTTGAGCTAGCAAGCTATTAGTTTGTGGGAGGGTAGAAATAAATCTTGGCAGCCGTGATGCCAAAAGGTTAAAGCAAAGGATGGGAGCACCTGAGACGAAGAGTTCGGAATTCCGGCGTTCACACATTCCATTGATGCCACAGTCACTTTGAAGCCAGGAGAGAACTCCTTCTCTCTTCCTCCTCCTCCTCACATGCTCTGCTTTAAATGAATGGCCACAGATGAGCCGTGATGGTTGCTTTGAACACATGCATGATGGCTCAAGGGAGTCAAGCTAGAAACCCAGGGGATACCCATAGTGCGGCTCAAATAGACCTCGCGGTCATTCTATCCTGCTGGCCGAGGTTGGCTCTCCTGTCCATACATTCTTGAGAACATCGAAAGGAGATTTCCTAGCCAGCTTTGATGCCCTGTTCTAAATTGACCCGAAATCTACCCTGAAATCTATTTCTGAAATCCTTGTTCATCTTATCTCAATGCCTAGATGAGAACCCCTGTTCATACACAGGTCCTTGCTGCTGCTTATTTTACCATCACTTTTAAACTCTCCCCAGCCTTTTGGCTGTGCTGTCTGGAGATGATGGGAGTGGCCATGCTAGTTGGGGATGATAGGAATTGAAGCCGATCACATCTGGAGGGCTACATCTTGGGGAAAGGTGGTTTTAGACCTCTGATTCTTAAACTGAGATCTGCAGGGGCCTGTTCAGGTGGTCTTTGGGAAGGGGATGAAAACTAAACTGTTCTCCAGAATACATGCAAAATAAAAATAAAAAATCTGTTGATGCTTTCAGACGAGGCTTTTATTGTGCAGTCACTCTCCTTCCTTCACAGAATTTCTTTAAATCTGTTTCTGTTTAATGTTACCTAAATGATCATTCAATTCAAGTATAATTGTATATTATGAGCCTTATCCCATGTCATTGGGAAGATCAGTGGAGAGAAGAGAGAGACGGGGGGCTTGTCTATACACTCTAAACACCCCATCTTGCTGTGCGGTTGGTGCCCCGTCATTTATATGACGCAGCCTCCAACTTTTGCAGCCACATTGGGCTTTTCCCCACGAAATTACGCTTTTTCTAAGGGTCCATTTACGGTGACTTTTCCTAGTGCTCTAACGTCACAACCGTTGTTTCTTGTTTGCCAGTGGCGGCTTGGGTTTGGGTTAATGTTTGTAAATTTTGTATATTTGTTTTTAATGTTCACTGTTTTTAACTTTTGTAAACTGCCCAGAGAGCTTCGGCTATGGCGTGGTAAATACATGTAAATAATAATAATAAATAATAATAATACACATTAGTGTATGCGACTACTTTCATAGAATCATAGAATAGCAAAGTTGGAAGGGGCCTACAAGGCCATCGAGTCCAACCCCCTGCTCAATGCAGGAATCCACCCTAAAGCATCCCTGACAGAGGGTTGTCCAGCTGCCTCTTGAAGGCCTCTAGGGTGGGAGAGCCCACAACTTCCCTAGGTAACTGATTCCATTGTCGTACTGCTCTAACAGTCAGGAAGTTTTTCCCGATGTCCAGCTGGAATCTGGCTTCCTTTAACTTGAGCCCGTTATTTCGTGTCCTGCACTCTGGGAGGATCAAGAAGAGATCCTGGCCTTCCTCTGTGTGACAACCTTTCAAGTATTTGCAGAGTGCTATCATGTCTCCCCTTAATCTTCTCTTCTCCAGGCTAAACATGCCCAGTTCTTTCAGTCTCTCTTTATAGGGCTTTGTTTCCAGACCCCTGATCATCCTGGTTGCCCTCCTCTGAACACGCTCCAGCTTGTCTGCATCCTTCTTGAATTGTGGAGCCCAGAACTGGACACAAAAATCTAGATGAGGCCTGACCAGGGCCGAATAGAGAGGAACCAGGACCTCACGCGATTTGGAAGCTGTACTTCTATTAATGCAGCCCAAAATACCATCTGCCTTTCTTGCAGCCCTATCGCACTGTTGGCTCATATTCAGCTTGTGATCTACAACAATTCCAAGATCCTTCTCGTTTGTAGTATTTTTGTAGTATCATCATTATTTATGTATAGCTTTCAGCACAATTCAAAGAAACTTTTGCATCGCTCATTTATTTGGATGTTCGTACATCTCTAAATATACAGATTTATCATTCGCTTTTGTTTTTCCATGAGAGTTCCTCTCCTTTCTGTATTCACTTTTTATTGGTAGCTCCAGCAACCCTCCGCCTGGAAGCACCCTGGGGGTCATGTCCCAACCCCCATGTTTCAGCTGTATTTGAATATGCAGGACAAAGAGACGCTTCCAATTATCTGGCAGTGACAAACCTCTCCATGTGATGGTGGCAGCCGCTGGGATGAGTGGCCGTGTGCCACTTTCAGCAGCCTGCCCTGTGGAGGCCATAAAAGTTGCCAGCTGCCCTGAATGTGTGTCTAACAAATACGGGACCCGGAAGAGCAAGCGTCTTGTACTTCCTGTTCCTCTGACCCTCACATCTGTGTGAAACGAGACTTTGGAATCTCTTCCGATAAAGTGATGCACAAGCTCTCCCTGGAGCAAAAGTCTGACAGCATCTCTCTCTGCATCGCAGAAACACGCAAAGCATGTTTCACATGAGATGGGAGTGTGAAGGAACCGGAAGTGCGGGGTGTCTGCTTCCTCTTTCCTTGGCATGGTCGCAGCACTCGGAAAACCAGCGTGTGATGGACTCTACACAGGGGCAGAGCAACCTTGTCTGCCCCTCCACCATGGACATTTTTGTCATTTGGGTACTGCTTCAGAAGGAGCTGAGTTTCTGTTCGGAGCTTCTTGACTTCTTGAAATAGGCTGTTCGCTGGTGACCCTTGATCAGCCTTTTAGCGCCTCTCAGTCTTATCCGCCTCAACATCCCTCTTCTTTGTCCACTCTTGGCTGTAGGTATTGGACTTAAGAGGGTATCTCAACTAGTAAAGGTTGTGTTAGGAGCTGCCTTTTCGTTGGTATCGCTAGGAGGAAGGTTGGTAGGGCAATGGGATCTTCTCAGTAGTGGCCCCATCCCTTGTGTGAGCGATACGGCTGGGCCCCATCTCTGGCTACTTTTAAGAGGGTTTCAAAAACTCATCTGTTGTCCCTGGCTTTTCATCAAAAGCTCTTAATGTGCTGCTAATGGGTATTTTGGAGTGATAGTTTATTGAATAGTTTAATTTTAAAAGGTTTTAGTATGATTTACTAAATAGAGCTTTACTAAATAGAGCTTTGGCTATTGGGCGGTTATTTATGCAATAAATAAAGAAAGAATTACCGTATTTTTTCGATTCTAAGATGCACCTTCTTTCCCATATAAACATCTCTATAAAAAGGGGTGCGTCTTAGAATCCTGGGTGCGTTTATTATTTCTTAGAATCAAAGCTTTTTTTTCTGTCGGTACTGAAATTAGTGTGTGTCTTACAATCGAAGAAATACGGTAAATAAATTTAGTGGGCCTGTTCAGACAACACACTAAGCCATGGTTAGGCCGCTAACCCTTTTGCAGCAAATGGTTAGTGAGCATGTTTAAACCGTGGTGATGTAGTCACTATGGTTAGGAATGGTTCACACAACACACTGGGTAGGTTCAGAAGACACCTTGAACCCTGCTGGTTAAGACTTTTGGTTAAGCAGCAGGGTTTAAGGTGTCTTGTGTGATGGGTTTTGCTAAACCCTGCTCACTCACTAACCACAGTCGGACCGTCTGCAGCAGGGTTAGCGGCTCTAACCGTGGCTTAAAGCGTTGTGTGCGACAGCGCGGCTTGTGGTTAGTGCTAACCTCGGAGAACCACCATTTCTCTAACCACAGAGCCTGAAGTGTCACCTGAACAGGTGACACTTCAACGCTAAGTCATTGTTCATACCACACGCTAAGCCATAATGTTTAGCTCAAAATGCTTAACCACCATGGCTTAGCGTATTGTCTGAAAAGGGTCATTGTTTTTGTGCTTGGGAAGACTACAGTCTTGAAGGGGACAATGACACGGAAATAATAATAGGGTGGTGTAGCCAAGGCCGGCGCCAGACTATATTGCGCCCTAGGCAAGCGCATTCTGAAGCCGCCGCCCCCGCTCCACCCCGCTCGCTCGCTCACTCACTGCTCCCCCCGCCCGCTCGCCCGCCCACTCTCTCCCACTCCCAGCTTTGAAGCCAGGACGCTGGGGTTGGGGGGCTGGAGTGCGTCGCGGGCGAGAGCCGGGGCGAGGTGAGGCGAGGCGCGGCAGCAACGACGCAGAGGCAGGGTAGGCCGGCCCACTGGCCCCCTCACAGCCGCCGCCGCCGCCACCTCCGGGACGTGAGGAGCCGCTGCTGCTGAGGGGCCGCTGAGGCCGCCCCCCGCCCGGCTGCCCCTGCTGCTGATGCTCCCTCCCGCGGGCCGGTCAGCTCCAACCCCAGCGTCCTGGCTTCGAAGGAGCCAGGACGCTGGGGTTAGGCGGAGGCTGGGGTGGCGGCTTTGGAACAGCACACCCGGAAGCCGCTCTAGGAGAGCGGCTTCCGGGTACGCTGTTCGGCGCCCTCGTTTGCTTGGCGCTCTAGGCGGCCGCCTGAGTTGCCTCTATGGCAGCACCGGGCCTGGGTGTAGTGGGACATAAGGCTATGCTATATCAATGGAGCTGCCCTCGCCTGCTTAACAAGTCATTTCTGCTTTTAATATGGCAGAACTTCCCTTGTTGGCACGTGCAGTTTGAACAAGTTGTGTGAGTGTGTTTGTGGGGCAGATAGGGGGAGTTGTCAGGAAGGAGAAGAATTGGACTTGGCGTAAGAACAGGTCTACTGATCTCTTTTTAAAACCAAGTGATTTGCTTTTCTGGATTTCTGCCTTTTATTTTAATCTCCAGGAAGACTCCTCCGGAGAGGGAGGTCCAAGGACAGGAATGTAATATTTCAACAAGCCTGTCACCCCAGTTGGCCGTGGTCGGCTTTCACTCAAAGATGGAGTTGAGCAGGACTTGGCGCGTAGAGAGGAGTCTTTTGATCTCTGCAGGAGGGGGGGGGGCGTGGGTTGTAATTCTGTATCTCGAATCCCCACCCCAAAGCAATGTTCAGGTGAAGCTTTCCTTCTGCCAAAGGAAGCAGCCCTTGACTTGGATGGTCCAAGCTGGAGGCAAGCATCTACAGTTATAAGATGGGGGATACTTGGCTCAGCAATACTACAAACGAGAAGGATCTTGGAATTGTTGTAGATCACAAGCTGAATATGAGCCAACAGTGCG
The DNA here is from genome assembly GCF_023053635.1 of Elgaria multicarinata webbii. Classification (NCBI taxonomy): domain Eukaryota; kingdom Metazoa; phylum Chordata; class Lepidosauria; order Squamata; family Anguidae; genus Elgaria; species Elgaria multicarinata. The sequence continues at coordinate 6,076,581 of NC_086171.1, read as the reverse complement.
ATATGGCTGCAAGAAAGGCAAATGCTATTTTGGGCTGCGTTAATAGAAGTATAGCTTCCAAATCACGTGAGGTACTGGTTCCTCTCTATTCGGCCCTGGTTAGGCCTCATCTAGAGTATTGCGTCCAGTTCTGGGCTCCACAATTCAAGAAGGACGCAGACAAGCTGGAGTGTGTTCAGAGGAGGGCAACCAGGATGATCAGGGGTCTGGAAACAAAGCCTATGAAGAGAGACTGAAAGAACTGGGCATGTTTAGCCTGGAGAAGAGTCGTACAAGTCAGGGAGAGAGGAAGAGGAGGCAGGAAGAGGCACAGTCGGTCCCTACTTTAGGTGGCAACCAGCCTTGGGCTGGGACAGACAATCATCCAAAAGAGGAGGGCAACCAGGATGATCAGGGGTCTGGAAACAAAGCCCTATGAAGAGAGACTGAAAGAACTGGGCATGTTTAGCCTGGAGAAGAGAAGATTGAGGGGAGACAGGATAGCACTCTTCAAATACCTGAAAGGTTGTCACACAGAGGAGGGCCAGGATCTCTTCTCGATCCTCCCAGAGTGCAGGACATGGAATAATGGACTCAAGTTAAAGGAAGCCAGATTCCAGCTGGACATCAGGAAAAACTTCCTGACTATTAGAGCAGTACGACAATGGAACCAGTTACCTAGGGAGGTTGTGGGCTCTCCCACACTAGAGGTCTTCAAGAGGCAGATGGACAACCATCTGTCAGGGATGCTTTAGGGTGGATTCCTGCATTGAGCAGGGGGTTGGACTCGATGGCCTTGTAGGCCCCTTCCAACTCTGCTATTCTATGATTCTATGAACTCTGTTTTGCAGTAGAAGCTGGTGGCTCTGATGTCGGTGGGGTCAGAACTTTAAGGTTTTCACTTTGGATAGCTCCTTAAGAGTTCTGATTGGTTCTGACCATATAGTTCAGTATAAGCTTCTTTTGCTGACATTCAAAGCGTGTCATGGTCTTGCACCTTCTTATCTCTCCTCTCTCATTTCACTCTACCACCCCCTTCGTACCCTCCATTCTTCAAACATCATGTTGCTTCTCCCACCCAAGAATTTCTATCTCTCTTGCCCGGCTTCGCCCGTTCTCTCTGGCTGCCCCGTTTGCTTGGAATGCTCTTCCAGAACAACTACGTACCACGAGTTCCGTTGTAGATTTTAAAACGGGTTTGAAAACTCATTCGTTTTCAATAGCTTTTGGTGTTTTAGCTTTATTCACTGTTCTTATTACTATGAATATTGTCTTATTTCTGTTTTGTGAACCCTTCCCCCCTTCATATGTTTTAATGTGATTTTAGATTGTAAGCCTCTAGGCAGGGTATCGCTGTTTTATTTGTATATTTTGTTCAGCACCAAGTACCTTGTTGGTGCTATATAAATAATAATAATAATAATAATAATAATAATAATAAATAAATAAATAAATAATAGTAATGGTTCCGGCTGAAACCCGGAGCGGATTCACTGCCCAATTGGCATCACAGCCACCAGCCTCCACGGCTGTTGTTCTCTGGGGTCCATGGCTGTGCTTCTTCCTGGCAGAATGAGGTGGGGCTAATTCTGTGCTGGTTCCCTGTTCTCGGAGGGTGGGGGCTGAAACATACCCTTGATGGGTCTTCTCCTTTCCCCATGTGGGTCTAATCCTCACCGTCACACACAGAAAATAGGCAGGTGGCAGCCCCTGGGTCAACCATCACTGCTCTCTCACCTTCCTTAGTATGTGGCTGGCACATACTCAGCTTCTCCAGTCCTCTGGGTAGCGCAGCAGTGAGGATTGGGTCCATCCCAGTGATTATTGATCACCTCTCAGGAGCTCTCTTCCCCTTAGCTCGCCAACCATCTTCCTTGTTTTCTCAGGGCAGGCAAGACGGTCTCGCTCTAGGAAGAATGTATCCCACTGCTGACACCATCTGAAGTCCCAAACTGGTCTTACAAGGTTCTTCAGATGCCCATGCCCCCTTCCTTTCCCCCCAAGCGTGGATTGTTTCATAGCTTTCTGGTTTACGTGTGTATTTTCCCATTCTTAGAATCATAGAATCATAGAAAAGCAGAGTTGGAAGGGGCCTACAAGGCCATCGAGTCCAACCCCCTGCTCAATGCAGGAATCCACCCTAAAGCATCCCTGACAGATGGTTGTCCAGCTGCCTCTTGAAGGCCTCTAGTGTGGGAGAGCCCACAACCTCCCTAGGGAACTGATTCCACCGTCGCACTGCTCTAACAGTCAGGAAGTTTTTCCTGATGTCCAGCTGGAATCTGGCTTCCTTTAACTTCAGCCCGTTATTCCGTGTCCTGCACTGTGGGAGGATCGAGAAGAGATCCTGGCCCTCCTCTGTGTGACAACCTTTTAAGTCTTTGAAGAGTGCTCTCATGTCTCCCCTCAATCTTCTCTTCTCCAGGCTAAACATGCCCAGTTCTTTCAGTCCCTCTTCATAGGGCTTTGTTTCCAGACTCCTGATCATCCTGGTTGCCCTCCTCTGAACCCACTCCAGCTTGTCTGCGTCCTTCTTGAATTGTGGAGCCCAGAACTGGACGCAATACTCTAGATGAGGCCTAACCAGGGCCGAATAGAGAGGGACCAGTACCTCGCGTGATTTGGAAGCTATACTTCTATTAGGTTGAAATGCTTCTCCTTAGGCCTCATTGCTGGCAGGAGTAGTTTTAATCTAAAATACCCCAGCATTTTGGCCCAGGTCCTTTAGCCACACCCACTTCACCTCCAGCCTCGCCCACTACTGGAATGCAGCCCCTGGGAGCTTCTCCAGAATTGAATTCGGCCCCGAGGCAGAAAAAGGTTTGACGGCCGTGCCTTAAAGATAGAAGCAGCTTTGATGTTAGAAGGGAGGTCAGAGGACGTGGTTGGCGTTTCAGGTGAGCTCGTGCCAAGGCTGGCAAAAATAGCTCCGTTGCTGGAGCGCTCGGTGGGTCTCTTGACACAGTGGCCTCAGATGATCCTTCCGGCGCCCTTTCCATCCCTGCTTTAAATTGCATAAAAGGGTTTTAAGGGATTACAGGGGTGCCATGCAGAGGCTGCTCCCAACTAATGTCTTAAGCTGTGGGCCTGGATGTGACTTGCAACGCCTGTCCTTGTTAGCTCTTTCTAAAAAGAGAAACTACCTTGGCCATGAAATATCAGCGCTCCCTGTAGCAAAGCTCTGGGGCTTATCTGTTACATGCGCAAAGCCGTTGCCTGTGATGGCGCATCACGCAGCCGCCCGGTGTGGAAAGGGCTCTTTCCTTTGGGGGAAAGGTATCTTTCAGCTTCTATTCTGGTGCTTCAGTGGTGGCCCATGCAGGCTGAAGGGAGTCCTTTTCCCTTCCCAGACCAAAGGTCGTAGGTCTGAGACCACGAAGGCAGATCATAACAATGCAGGAGTGCGTGAATCCTCAAGACTCGGGCTTGAGGCAGTTCTCAGAATTTTGTCTCCAAACACTTTCCAACTCGAGTCCGTATGAGGTTGCACGCATCTTTGAAAAGTGTGCCTTCTTCTCCCATTGGTCGAAGTGTATTTGTGTGCATTTTTCAAAAGTGTGCATTATTCCATGTGCGTATTTCCGATGTACGTATGCTGTCAAATGCATTGAATTTGGTCTGTGAATCACGTTGCAAGCTCAGGATGTAGACTGCATCACGGTCTGTGTTAAGTCTGGAAGGAAGGAAGGAAGGAAGGAAGGAAGGAAGGGGTGAACTGGGTAAATCCTGATGCAGAAAAGGGCAACTCAAATGATCAAGGGGCTGGAGTGTCTCCCCTTTGAAGGAAGGTTACAACAGCTTGAATTGTTTAGCTTGGAGAAACGGTGAGAAAGGGGAGAGGTGATAGAGGTGTACAAAATTATACACGGTGTGGAGAGCGTGGATAGAGAGGCACTTTTCTCCCTCTCATAATACCAGAACTCAATGGGGTCATCTCATGAAGCAGATTGGTGGGAGATTCAAGACAGGATTAAAAGAAGTCCTTCTTCACACAGTGCATAGTTAAACTATGGAATTCACTTCCGCAGGAGGTAGCGATGGCCACCAACTTGTATGGCTTTAGAAGGCGTTTTGACAAATTCCTGGAGGAGAAGGCTAGCAATGGTTACTAGTCCTGATGGCTATGTGCTACCTCCAGCAGCACGGAGTTCTGTCTAATGTTCAGGGTATCCCACTACACCAGTGTCAAAGGCAGTATGAGTATGCACACCATTTTCTGGGGAACATGGGCAAGAGGGTGCTGTTGCACTCAAGTCTTGTTGGTGCACTTCTCGCAGGCAGCTAGTTGGCCACTATGTGGCTAGAATGCTGGACTAGATGGAGCCTTGAACTGATCCAACAGGGTTCTTATGTTTTTTTTTTTAAAAAAAAACTGAAACAACCTGCACAATGTGTTTCAACCATTTTGCATGGGAATATATTGCTAAAACATTGAAAACGTAAGAACATCAGAAGAGCCCTGATGCTGGATCAGACCGAGGACCCATCTAGTCCAACGCTCCATTCACACAGCGGCCGACCATCAAAGGAGGACAGCCAGGATGATCAGGGGTCTGGAAACAAAGCTCTATGAAGAGAGACTGAAAGAACTGGGCATGTTTAGCCTGGAGAAGAGAAGATGGAGGGGAGACACGATAGCACACTTCAAAGACTTAAAAGGTTGTCACACAGAGGAGGGCCAGGATCTCTTCTCGATCCTCCCAGAGTGCAGGACACGGAATAATGGGCTCAAGTTAAAGGAAGCCAGATTCCGGCTGGACATCAGGAAAAATTTCCTGACTGTTAGAGCAGTACGACAATGGAACCAGTTACCTAGGGAGGTTGTGGGCTCTCCCACACTCGAGGCCTTCAAGAGGCAGCTGGACAACCATCTGTCAGGGATGCTTTAGGGTGGGTTCCTGCATGGAGCAGGGGGTTGGACTCGATGGCCTTATAGGCCCCTTCCAACTCTGCTATTCAATGATTCTTTGACATGGTGAAACAGCACCCACCCACCCATGTTCCCCAGCAACTGGTGCACACAGGCTTACTGCCTTGGAATACTGGAGGTAGCACATTTCTCATACAACCCTACAACAAAGGAAAGACGGGTGGATTGTGGTCTTTTGCTGAATGGAGACCTTTCCCATGAACCAGAAGGCCTTTCTGGAAGCAGGACAAAGGAAGGTGCCTCATCGTGAATTGGACCCTTGGTCCACTTACCAGCACAGTATTGTTGACACTGACTGGCAGCAATGGGTCTCCATGATTTCAGGCAGGTTTTTTTCCCTTCCCAGTCTTACCTGGAGATGCTGGGGATCAAACTTGAGACTTTCTGCAGGCAAAGCATGCGCTCTGCAACTGAGCCACCGTGACTCCTGCTTCGCATACTTACTCTTGGCTCTTGCGTGGTTTGAGCCAGTCCTTCTGGCACTAGAAATGGTTCTTTCATTATTATTTTTGACCCTTTAGTGCTGGAGAAATGTGCTCAGGCTCCTATGTGGTGACTCTTGCTGACTTTCTCCACTCTGCCCCGCCACCCCACCCTGGCACCCGGTTGGAAGAAAGTCGCAGCCAGGGGATTGGCTGACTGGCCATCCAGCCCGCAAAACTGATCCCAGTTCCAACAGATGTTCCTGCAGCTTGGGCTGACGCTCCAGGAGCTGGTGCCAGCCTGGTCCCCATCCAACATGTTGTCACACAATGCTGGGAACAAGATCTTGGCTTCCCTTCACTGCACGTGTGTGTGTGTGTGTGTGTGTGTGTGAGAGAGAGAGAGAGAGCGCTAAGAGCAGGGCCTGGTGCTCAGAGACTGGGCAGGGATGGGACAGAATATCTTCCCACTGGCTTTACGTACTTGTTTTGAACGCTGCCGTGCCAAGAATTAGTTCGACCCATAATACTATTAGTAGCTTATATCTAGGAGGGTTGCAAATCCAGGGAGCTAGCAAGTGACTCTTTCAGAAAGGGCGGCTGTTTGGATAAAAATGTGGCTGACAGCTCTTTGAGCTGCGTGTGTCCCTGCTGTCAACAAGTCCTTGCTGTTTCCAGCGTACTGGGCCAAAAGATTGCTTGGGTGTTCAGTAGGGGTGTGCACGGACCCCCCAATCCGCTTCGTGGCCTGATCTGGAAAATCCGGATCGGGCCCGATCCTCTTCGCTCCGCTCCGCCCGTCTCCCACTCCGCTCCGCGGAGCGAGATCCGGCTTCGCCGCCATCACTATATGGACGGCGGTGGCGCAAGAGAAACCACCCACCCACCCCGCCCCCTTACCTTCCTCCGTCGCGGGCTTCAATTGAGGCCCCGGTTGAAGCTGGAAGAGGCCTCGGCCTTCACTTCCGGCTTCAACCAGGGCCTCAATTGAAGCCTGCGACGGAGGAAGGTAAGTGTCCCTCCTCCCTGCTCCTTTACCTGCCGCTGCCGCCGCATGGATGGCAGCGCCGGCGTGCCAGGTAGGCCAGGCCCCCGCCCTGCCCCCCGCCCCCTTACCTTCCTCCGTCGCCAGCTTCAATTGAGGCCCCGGTTGAAGCCGGAAGAGGCCTCGGCTCCCTGCTCCCTTACCTGCCGCCACCGCCACATGGATGGTGGCGTTGGCAGCACCAGCTTAGTCCCCTCCCCCCCACTTACCTGCAGGCGAAGCTCTGGATTGAGGCGATCCTCTTCGCCTCGATCCGCAGCCCCCCTGACTCTCTTCGCCTCCGCCTTTTCCGGAGGCGAATTAGGCCTCCTCGCTCCTGCTTCTCTGAACCGAAGAGAAGTGGAGCACAGCCCTAGTGTTCAGGCATTGGTAACCTCGAAGCTGGTTGATTGTCATGCGTTTTGTGTGGGGCTGGTCCAAAAGCTGTGGCTGGTGCAGGGTGCTTCAGCTAGCAGGTGCTGAGTGGGGTGACCGATCAACAGCCCATCACACCTGTGCTGAAGGAGCTGCACTGCTTTCCTATTTGCTATTGGGCCAGGTTTAAGGTTTTGTTGGTAGTATCTAAAGCTCTAAAGAACTTGGGATCTGGTTACCTGAGAAGACTACCTTCTCTCCCAAGGACCGCATCAATCTTTGAGGTCATCTGATGAGGTCCTCCTGGTGGTGCCACGTACTCTGGAGGCCTGGTCTGTGGTTGTTTGGAGCACAAGTGGGCAGATTACTCATATAGCTCTCTTTCCCTCCCCAGGTTGACTGGGAATGAACCTCTGACCATCCTCCCTCTGACTTCAGAAATGGAGGAAGCTGCCGTCAAAGCCCATTATAAAGTATGCGACCGCCTGAAGCTGGAGAAGAAGCAACGGAGGATGTGCCGGAGAGACCCTGGAGTGGCGGAGACCCTTGTGGAGGCCATCAGCATGAGTGCCCTGGAGTGCCAGTATCAGTTCCGTTTTGAGCGGTGGAACTGCACCCTCGAGGGCCGCTATAGGGCCAGCCTGCTGAAGAGAGGTGAGCGGACCAGCGGCCGGTGAGAAATTGAAATCTCCACTTCAATAAATGTAGGGCTACAGTTCTCTGCTCAAAAATGTGTGGAGAACTGTAGCGTTATGGGCTTATCATAGTAAGCCCTTAAGGGGGAAGTGTGCAACAGAATCTAAACGCTATGGGTAAATGTGCATGGGTGACCATATGAAAAGGAGGACAGGGCTCCTGTATCTTTAACAGTTGTATTGAAAAGGGAATTTCAGCAGGTGTCATTTGTATATATGGGGAATATGGTGAAATTCCCTCTTCATCACAACAGTTAAAGATGCAGGTGCCCTGCCCTCTTTTAAATCTGGTCACTCTATTATTATTATTATTATTATTATTATTATTATTATTATTATTATTAATTTATATAGCACCATCAATGTACATGGTGCTGTACAGAGTAAAACAGTAAATAGCAAGACCCTGCCGCATAGGCTTACAATCTAATAAAATCATAGTAAAACAATAAGGAGGGGAAGAGAATGCAAACAGGTACAGGGAAGGGTAAGCAGGCACAGGGTAGGGTAAAACTAACAGTAGAAAGTAACAGTAGAAGTCTGCACAACATCAAGTGTTAAAAGCTTTAGGAAAAAGAAAAGTTTTTAGTTGAGCTTTAAAAGCTGCGGTTGAACTTGTAGTTCTCAAATGTTCTGGAAGAGCGTTCCAGGCGTAAGGGGCAGCAGATGAAAATGGACGAAGCCGAGCAAGGGAAGTAGAGGCCCTTGGGCAGGCGAGAAACATGGCATCAGAGGAGCGAAGAGCACGAGCGGGGCAATAGTGTGAGATGAGAGAGGAGAGATAGGAAGGAGCTAGACAGCTCCTGCAGCTTTAACTGTGGTGATGAAGAGGGAATTTCTCCAGGTTCTCCATATATACAAATGACAGCTGCTGAAATTCCCTTTTCTATGCAACTGTTAAAGATACAAGAGCCCCGTCCTCCTTTTCATAGGGTCACCCTACGTAAAATGCACACAATGGTGAAAATAACGCAAGCACGTTATAGGGTGAAATGGCACGCAAAATGTGTACGTTAGCAAACCAAGTTTACATTTGGAAAAATGTGCACAAAATGTGCACAAAACCGCAGGTATTAGGAGACATGCATATGAAAGTGCAGGGGAATTTCCGTTGGGGTTTTAAAAAATAAACTCCGTAGGTTGGAAAAATGAGAAACTGATTGGAACTGAAATGGGCAGATTCTCCCATCCCTAGTCTGGGGAGTGGGGACAGAGGCAATAAAGGAGGCAATATGGGAACCTCCGTAATGCAATGGGAGAGCAAAAGTCACCACCAGGTAGCTACTGAGTTGGTTGTGGTTTTGGAAGGTAATCTAGACATGTTGAGAACGTTCCATTGGACTTGGGTCTTGAGGCCACAAAGCGAATTGGAGATCTTGTGGAATGCAGCATGTAAAAGACGTTGGGACTGGGGTCAGAGGATAGGTTAGCAACTTAAGAGGGACAGATTTGCCTCCGAAACTTCTGAGAAGTACCAGTTGCTTCCCAGTCTGGAGACACGAGGGGTGTGGGAGAGGAGGGGCTTGCTGACCATCCTCGTCAGAGATGAGCAAAGTTGGGAGTGGAGAGTTTCCGTTCTTAATCCTGTCCTGCAAAACCCAATTGACAACTCCAGACTTAGAATCATAGAATAGTAGAGTTGGAAGGGGCCTACAAGGCCATCGAGTCCAACCCCTTGCTCAATGCAGGAATCCACCCTAAAGCATCCCTGACAGATGGTTGTCCAGCTGCCTCTTGAAGGCCTCTAGTGTGGGAGAGCCTACCACCTCCCTAGGTAACTGGCTCCATTGTTGTACTGCTCTAACAGTCAGGACGTTTTTCCTGATGTCCAGCTGGAATCTGGCTTCCTGTAACTTGAGCCCGTTATTCCGTGTCCTGCACTGTGGGAGGATCGAGAAGAGATCCTGGCCCTCCTCTGTGTGACAACCTTTCAAGAGTGCTATCATGTCTCAAGGCGTCAGAGAAGAGGCAGGAGTGGTCACTTGTCCTGTGGTTTTGACCAATAAGGAGAGGAGCTGATTTCAGCCCAGGGCCGGCATTGAAAAGCTGGATTCTGTGACTCTTATGGACAATGCAAATTGAGCAAATACTTCACATTCTTCTCATTTTGTTAGCTCCTGGGAAAGGGCTGAGGAGCCCACCCAGTGCATGAGAGCTTCATCTCCAATAACCTGGAAATTTTGCTTAGCCAGCCCTCTGGCTTATAGAATTTCAGCAAAGGCTCCCTTATCTTCCAGCCATGAAAGGCTAAGATTCTTCAGAAGCTGGATTGTTAATGGGATATTGCATGCATGCTCGGTCCTGATGAATTAGTATACGGCTAGCTCTTGACTCCTCCCTGCTTTGTGGTACCAATGTTGTCATTGTCATCCTCTTTCGCAGGTTTTAAGGAAACGGCCTTCCTTTACGCCATCTCTTCGGCAGGGCTCACCCACGCCATGGCCAAGGCCTGCAGCGCCGGGCGCATGGAGCGTTGCACCTGCGACGAGGCCCCCGACCTGGAGAACCGCGAGGCCTGGCAGTGGGGCGGCTGTGGCGACAACCTCAAATACAGCAACAAGTTTGTCAAGGAGTTCCTGGGGAAGAAGTCCAACAAGGACCTGCGAGCCAGGGTGGACTTCCACAACAACCTGGTGGGCATGAAGGTACGCGCACGGTGGACTTGCGTTGCCTTCTGCAGATGGGCAACGGGCATGTCTATGTTGGCTAGCGCTGGGCCAGGTGTGAGATGCAGGGGCAGGTCTTTTGCATTTCAGGTGCTTGGTGGGGAGAATTCGTGTTTACTCCTCCTGTCTCCAACATGGCAAACATTTGCTCAGTCTGCAAACAAATTAAATAGATTAAGGGTGCAACCCTATAGATGTTTAGACAGGCAAAATCCTCCCAGAGTGCAGGACATGGAATAACGGGCTCAAGTTACAGGAAACCAGATTCCGGCTGAACATCAGGAAAAATTTCCTGACTGTTAGAGCAGTACAACAATGGAACCAGTTCCCTAGGGAGGTTGTGGGCTCTCCCACACGAGAGTCCTTCAAGAGGCAGCTGGACAACCACCTGTCAGGGATGCTTTAGGGTGGGTTCCTGCATTGAGCAGGGGGTTGGACTCGGTGGCCTTGTAAGCCCCTTCCAACTCTACTGTTCTATGATTCTATGGAGGTTATGGGCTCTCCCACACTAGAGGCCTTCAAGAGGAAGCTGGACAACCATCTGTCAGGGATGCTTTAGGGTGGATTCCTGCATTGAGCAGGGGGTTGGACTCGATGGCCTTGGAGGCCCCTTCCAACTCTACTGTTCTATGATTACCCTGCTGTTAAAGAACCGAGGGAATTCAGTCCTGCAGTCACCTCCAACATAGTGCCCTTCAAAGCTTGTTGGACTACAATTCCCATCATCCCTAGCAATGAGCTGGGTGGGAATATTAGGCGTTGTAGCCTGGGACGTTGGGAGGGAGGAGGCCGCTGCTGTATTGGAATGTCTCTGTTGCACTGTAGGGTTCTTCTTTTTTTTTGCAACCGGCACTGAAGTGCCCCGAATGCAGACGGCTAAAAAGCTGGTCGAAGCTGCTGAGATTATGTTTCCATGAAAACAAAGAAGGCCCTGCATTTGGGGAACGGGGTGGAGGGGGGCGGGTGGTGGTGGAAGCTGATCGAGGTAAGCTGATGCTAATAAGATTTGGGTTGGAGCAGTGTGTTAATCAGACTCGTGGGAGTGTTGCCATGGGGATGGCTTTGGGGTGTGGGCATGGGTGTCGGCTCGGCCCTCTCGAGAGCTGTAGAAAATGCTTTGTGCGGGCGCGTCGGACAGGGCGCATCGGTTGGTGGAACTGGAGAAATGAGCCTTCATGGCACTGAATATGGATTATAGTTCTGCCCTGTTCTGATACCTAGGAGCTCAGGACAGTGTGTGTGTTCGTGTGTGTGTGTGGTCTCTCGTCCCTTTTATCCTTGCAACAATCCTGTATGGTTGGCGAGGATGATAGAATCATAGAATCATAGAATAGTAGAGTTGGAAGGGGCCTACAAGGCCATTGAGTCCAACCCCCTGCTCAATGCAGGAATCCACCTTCAAGCATCCAGCTGCCTCTTGAAGGCCTCTAGTGTGGGAGAGCCCACAACCTCCCTAGGTCATGGGTTCCATTGTCATACTGCTCTAACAGTCAGGAAGTTTTTCCTGATGTTCAGCCGGAATCTGGCTTCCTATAACTTGAGCCTGTTATTCCGTGTCCTGCACTCTGGGATGATCGAGAAGAGATCCTTGCCATGATGATGATGATGATGATGATGATGATGAGGTTTACCACCCAATTGCTGAGGTGCGTGTGTGTGTGTGAGAGAGAGAGACAGAGGTCCAGGTCACCAAGAGAACTCGATGGTTGAGTGGGGATTTGAACCTGCATCTCCCCAGTCCTGGTTGGACGTTCCAGCATAGAGTCTGCCCCCTCAGTGTGGGAGTGGGTCCTAAGTAGGGACATAAGAAACTCAAGCTTTTACTTTTGCCACGTGCTTTACTGACATCACCTTCCCTCCACTTTCCAGTCCTCCTTCTCTGGACCATCACTGGGCTCATCTACACCAAGCAGCTATTCCAATGAAAGTGGTATGAAAGCGGTATATAAAAGGCAGGAGCCACATGACTGCTTTGTAGAGGTACTGAAGTGCACTGACGATGTTGGGACCCATGACACATACCTTATACCACTTTTATTCTACTTTTATAGTGTTACATCCTGCTTGGTGTAGATGCGTCATGGGCCCCAACAGTTGTCAGCACACTTCAATACCACTATAAAGCAGTAGTGTGGCACTTGCCTTTTATATATCACTTTCATAGTGGAATATCCTGCTTGGTGTAGATGAACCCACTGTGTTTTCCTAGCCCTGTAGACCCCATGCTGTGGGCGGAGGAGGCTGCTGTCTTCCATGTCAGTGGGACGATGAATCCGTCACGGGTTTCAGTCAGAACTCTAATTCACCTTGGGGAGCTCCTTTAGAGTTCTGACTGAAACCCGTAGCAGAGTCATCTCTCCCACTGACGTCGGAGTCACCATCCTCCCCTTACTGTTGGTGCCGTCCAGATGTTCTATCCACAATTCCCAGCACCTCTGACCATTGGCTGTGCTGTTGGGGCTGAAGTCTGGAGGGGCACCAGGTTGGGGAAGGTGTTGGTAGTACATGTTATTAAACCCTTGTTGAGGCTATGCCATAGTCATGGCGAGTTTTAGAAACTGCATGCCCGTAGGAATTTCTGACAATGTCTTCATAGAATCATAGAATAGCAGAGCCGGAAGGGGCCTACAAGGCCATCGAGTCCAACCCCCTGCTCAATGCAGGAATCCACCCTAAAGCATCCCTGACAGATGCTTGTCCAGCTGCCTCTTGAAGGCCTCTACTGTGGGAGAGCTCACAACCTCCCTAGGTAACTGATTCCATTGTCGTACTGCTCTAACAGTCAGGAAGTTTTTCCTGATGTCCAGCTGGAATCTGGCTTCCTTTAACTTGAGCCCGTTATTCCGTGTCCTGCACTGTGGGAGGATCGAGAAGAGATCCTGGCCCTCCTCTGTGTGACAACCTTTCAAGTATTGAAGAGTGCTATCCTGTCTCCCCTCAATCTTCTCTTCTCCAGGCTGAACATGCTCAGTCTCTCTTCTCCACAACACTGGCTCGGTGGTCTCTCAGCAGTATGGAATGTTATTTTTCCATTGCACACACAAACGCGCCTTATCCTAATGGGTCTCCCGAGGCTCAGTAGACGGGTTTATACCCCGCAACCCCTTGAGCTAGAAACGGGCAGAATTGTTCACTGCCTTTGCAGAAGGAGAACTTTCTCTCCCTCCAGGTCTCACGCTAGAAAACAATTCCTGGGTAACGCAACGCTTCCAGTGCCAAGTTCGAAATCTGCCCCCCCCCCCCGCCACCAGTTAAAACATTTGCTGCGAGAAACTGCCTGATGAAACTTTCCCCCTTTTCACACCCTCAGCTGCGCCTGTTTGCCGCAAACGGTGAAATAACCACCCGCCCGGCCCTGTTGTGCCCATTTCATGCCTCGCTAAGTGCTTACGATATGACCTCAACGCCAGGGACAAGGCGAGTTTGTCTGGCACGGGCAATGAGGTCATTAACCAGGAGGACTTCTTTGAGCGCCTCCTCTCTTTATTGATGAGTGAAAGCTTTAGAATATGCAGCTTATTAAAATAATAATAATAATAATAATAATAATAATAATAATAATAATAATAATAATAATAATAATAAAATCCCCGCCTGCCGAATCCATCCGAGCTTATTCAAGTATTCTGGGATGGCGAGTTGATTTGCAGGTGGAGGTTGAAGGGAGAGGCAGTGGGGAACTGCCGGGTGATCTCCATGTATATTAAAATCAGCGGCCATATTCGATTAGTTCTACCACCGCTCGCTCTTTCTTATGATCCTGCTCCCTCCCCCAAATTCTCCCCTGGATAGCGCCCCTCCCTTTGTATCCCGTTAATGAAAAGTCAAGAGTATTAGCGCACTTGATTTGTTCCACTAGGCCCGAGTTAAGTGATGATTTAATTAAATTCCTCCCTCCCATTGTCTGCGTTTCACAAAGTATCTTTAAGCATGACTTTCTAACTACATCTCTCTGGAGCGTTGCTAAGTTCCTTAATCCCTAGAAAGGCTGACCCCTTCTCTCTCTCTCTCCCCCTCTTTCCTATTTTCCCTTGAGGTATGTCTGGTCAAGCGTGTCTTACAAGTCTGCTGTGAAAGGCAATGCTCTTATGCCGGGCAAAATAATATCCACGTTCACATCGCCCTTCGTACCTCATGTGCCTTTGTTTTTTTGTCCTTGGTGAACAGGACCCTTGGGTTGAATGTGGGTGACAGTCCATCTCATGGTGGTTTCATCACTTGGGCCACCTGCAATGGGAGGAGAATTCTAATCCCCTCGGCTGCACTTCACTTGATTTCTGATTAGGTGCAGAGCGAGGGGCCATAGATGAGTGGCCGAGCACTTGCGTTGAATGCCAAAGGTCCCAAGTAGAAACCAAAGACACAGTTACAAGATGGGGGATACTTGGCTCAGCAATACTACAAACGAGAAGAATCTTGGAATTGTTGTAGATTGCAAGCTGAATATGAGCCAACAGTGCGATATGGCTGCAAGAAAGGCAAATGCTATTTTGGGCTGCATTAATAGACGTATAGCTTCCAAATCACGTGAGGTACTGGTTCCTCTCTATTCGGCCCTGGTTAGGCCTCATCTAGAGTATTGCGTCCAGTTCTGGGCTCCACAATTCAAGAAGGACGCAGACAAGCTGGAGCGTGTTCAGAGGAGGGTAACCAGGATGATCAGGGGTCTGGAAACAAAGCCCTATGAAGAGAGACTGAAAGAACTGGGCATGTTTAGCCTGGAGAAGAGAAGATAGAGGACAGACATGAGAGCACTCTTCAAGGACTTGAAAGGTTGTCACACAGAGGAGGGCCAGGATCTCTTCTCGATCCTCCCATAGTGCAGGACACGGAATAACGGGCTCAAGTTAAAGGAAGCCAGATTCCAGCTGGACATCAGGAAAAACTTCCTGACTGTTAGAGCAGTACGATAATGGAATCAGTTATCTAGGGAGGTTGTGGGCTTTCCCACACTAGAGGCCTTCAAGAGGCAGCTGGACAACCATCTATCAGGGATGCTTTAGGGTGGATTCCTGCATTGAGGAATCCTGCATTGTTGGACTTGATGGCCTTGTAGACCCCTTCCAACTCTGCTATTCTATGATTCTATGAAGTCCAGTCTCCGACATCGCCAGGTGGAGCTGGAAATCCTAAACTTAGAGAACGGCTACCAGTTGACATAGACAACATTGAGTGGCAAAGGGACCAACGGTCTGGCTCTGAGTAAGGCATAGGAACGTTGAAAGCTGTCTTCTGTTGAGTGACACACCCTTGGTCCATCTAGCCCTGTATTGTCAACACTGACTGGCAGCAATGGCGCTCCAAGGGTTCAAGTAGGTGTTTTCCAGCCCTGCCTGGAGATGGCAGGGACTGAAACTGCGTTCACCTTCTTATATTCTTAGATATGTGGCAAAAAAATCCTTTCAGTGTGAAGAACATCAAAAGAGCCCTGCTGGATCAGACCAAGGGTCCATCTAGTCCGGCATTCTGTTCACACAATGGCCAACCAGCTGTTGCCCAGGGACTCACAAGCAGGACACAAGTGCAACAACACGCTCCCACCCATGTTCCCCAGCAACTGGTATTTGTAGGCTTACTGCCTATGATATTGCAGGTAGCATGTCACCAGCAGGACTAGTAGCCATTGATAGCCTTCTCCTCCAGGAGTTTATCTAACTCCCTTTTAAAGCCATCCAAATTGGTGTCCATCACTACATCTTGTGGCAGTGAATTCCATAGTTTAACTGTGTGCTGTGTGAAGAAGTCCTTCCCTCCCAAATCTCCCACCCATCAGCTTCATGGGATGACTCCAGGTTCTAGTATTTTGAGAAAGGAAGAAAAATGTCCCCTTATCCACATTCTCCACACCATGCATGGTTTTGTACATCTCTATCATGTCCCCCCTTATGTGCCATTTTTCCAGGCTAGACAGCTGTTGTAACCTTCCCTCCTAAGGGAAGATGCTCCAGCCCCTTCATCATTTTAGTTGCCCTTTTCTGCAATTTTTCTCAACCAGCGAGTCTGATGTTAGCCAGTTCCTTCTTTCTAGCGAAATCCAGATGTTCTGTTTCTGTGTAGATTAAATGTGTGAAGAAGCAAAGTGTTCTGGCCCTGACTTCTTCGTGTGTATTTTCATTGCCCTGAACTCTTGGGGCAGCATCCAATACTGCCCTTCCACTGGTGGATTCTGGTCCATACGTGGCCAGCTTCACCATAGCTGTGACACAAGTGGCCGCTACCATTTGTGGAACGACGACGGGGCAAGATCCAGAATGAGCCCTGGAAGAGGGGGGAAATCGGTGCAGCTCCATTGCACGACTTCAATATGGAAGACATGTTGAGAGGCAGGGAGGAAGACTCCATAGGGTTCTGGAACCCCCATGCCTCTGTGAGGTGATACCACGGAAATGCCTCTTTTCGTAGCTTTTAGAAAGTTGCCTTTTAAAAAAAGAACAAAGTTTCTTAAAAAACCCACCCACATCGTCAAAGGTTCTATTTCCAAACTTCAGAGGAGAGGGTCCCACAATTATGTAGCCAAAATGGCAGCACCCATAGACAAGAGGGAAGTACCAGTGGGCTCGTGAGATCCTGGGGTTTGCAAATAAATACAAACAAAGAGAAAAAGGTTGAGGAGGAAAATATGTAAAGGGGTAAAAACTCCCCAACCAACCCAGAACAGCCCAGTGTGGAGCGAGCATGCTCTGTGGGCATGGATCATAGAATCATAGAATATCAGAGTTGGAAAGGGCCTACAAGGCCATCGAGTCCAACCCCCTGCTCCATGCAGGAATCCACCCTAAAGCATCCATGACAGAGGGTTGTCCAGCTGCTTCTTGAAGGCCTCTAGGGTGGGAGAGCCCACCACCTCCCCAGGTAACTGATTCCATTGTCGTACTGCTCTAACAGTCAGGAAGTTTTTCCTGATGTCCAGCTGGAATCTGGCTTCCTGTAACTTGAGCCCATTGTTCCATGTCCTGCACTCTGGGAGGATCGAGAAGAGATCCTGGCCCTCCTCTGTGTGACAACCTTTCAAGTATTTGAAGAGTGCTATCATGTCTCCCCCCAGTCTTCTTTTCTCCAGGCTAACTGGCTATTGTGCTGACTGGCTATTGTGTGTGTGTTTGTGGGGGAGGAACACAAAACCAAGGGGGAGGGGATAATGGAATCATAGAATCATAGAATAGTAGAGTTGGAAGGGGCCTACAAGGCCATCGAGTCCAACCCCCTGCTCAATGCAGGAATCCACCCTAAAGCATCCCTGACAGATGGTTGTCCAGCTGCCTCTTGAAGGCCTCTAGTGTGGGAGAGCCCACAACCTCCCTAGGTCACTGATTCCATTGTCGTACTGCTCTAATAGTCAGGAACTTTTTCCTGATGACCAGCTGGAATTTGGCTTCCTCTAACTTGAGCCCGTTATTCCATGTCCTGCACTCTGGGAGGATCGAGAAGAGATCCTGGCCCTCCTCTGTGTGACAACCTTTTAAGTCTTTGAAGAGTGCTCTCGTGTCTCCCCTCAATCTTCTCTTCTCCAGGCTAAACATGCCCGGTTCTTTCAGTCTCTCTTCATAGGGCTTTGTTTCCAGACCCCTGATCATCCTGGTTGCCCTCCTCTGAACACGCTCCAGCTTGTCTGCGTGTTCAGAGGAGGAATATGCTGGGGGAGGGCATGGCTGATTGGCTGGAATACCGAACAGGAGATCTCCACACGGCCAAGTTTTGTTGTGGTTCCCACAGATCTTTCTGTACTGACCTTTGGCTCTTTATCTGCAGGTCATCAAAGCTGGCGTTGAGACCACCTGCAAATGCCACGGCGTCTCGGGCTCCTGCACCGTCCGGACCTGCTGGCGGCAGCTCTCCCCGTTCCACGAGATCGGCAAGCAGCTGAAGCAGAAGTACGAGACGGCGCTCAAAGTGGGCAGCACCACCAACGAGGCCACGGGCGAGGGCGACATCTCCCCGCCGAAGAAGTCCATCCCGGGCCACGGCGACCAAATCCCACGGACTACGGACCTTGTCTACATCGACGACTCCCCGAGCTTTTGCCTGATGAGCCGGTACTCGCCCGGCACGTCGGGCAGGAAATGTTACAAAGATAAGAACTGCGAGAGCATTTGCTGCGGCCGCGGCCACAACACCCAGAGCCGGGTGGTGACGAGGCCGTGCCAGTGCCAGGTCCGTTGGTGCTGTTACGTCGAGTGCAAGCAATGCACGCAGAGAGAGGAGGTCTATACCTGCAAAGACTGATGGGGACGCAGCGTCCTGGGGTTCGAAATGGATAGCCCTGAACGGCGGGAGATGCCGCCCTCCAGCAAGCACCCGTGGAGGCAAAACAGGGTTTCATGGCGACCGTGCCAAGATGAGTTGAGCACTTTGTAGGGTACTGGTGACCCGGCTGTTTTCCTTCTTTTTCTCGACTTTGTTTCCTCCTTTGCAAACCCTGATTGACTTTGGGGGATCCACGCGTATGCAACGGAAGTGCCTGTCGTGCGGAGTGGGGTGCTGATTTGGGGGGGTGGGGTGGCCGGGTGATTGCCAAAGCAACGATGGAGCACGTCACCTGGAGTGGATGGGACTGGCCGCCCTTCTAGCGTGGTCCTCTCTCATCGCCGTCCTCTGCAAAGCCTGAGCTGAATAAGGAGTTCTCCTTAGGAAAGGAACCTCGTGGGCGGCCTGACGAAGTTGAGAACCGCAATAAGGAACGAAGGAAGGACTTGATACCCAAAGACGATCGAGGAAAGGGTTGGTGATGGTGAATTTCTAGTTTGACACTTCTGGAGCAGGACAATTGAAATTGAGAAATAATGTCTTGTTTGCTGGAGACGCTAGTACGTGAACATGGCCTGCTAGAAGGAGAGCCATTGCAGTTCCTCAAAGGGGAAATATTTGGCTTCACCACCTGCACTTCATAACAGACTTTGAAGTTCAGCCAGTCCAATTTAGTTTTCTTCTTGCATGCCCATTCTCAATCCACCTTCCACTTTTCTCTTGTCACCTTTACTTTGTAAACGATGAAAACCACTAGTGGCCTTCCTAAAACTTCCTATAGACACCACCACCACCACCTGTTTTGTCTCTATTTTGGTACCTCTTTCTGCTCCAAAGTGGCCCTGTGGAGGCTGCTTTTAAATCCCGATATGGAACGTCAACCCAACTTCTGGATGTCTGATTTGACAAGTGGCCTTCTGGGGATGGAGAAAACCATTTGCCTTATGGACAGTCTATGCTGCTTTGAGCTCCTTTGAATTGTAAGCCATTCTGGACAGGATCGCACCTCCTAGGATATTATGTCGAGTAGAATGTCATTCCATTTACTCGCAACAGTGGCAGTGAACTGGCACAAATCTCTACACAGACCTTTAACTTTGTTTTTTCTTCTTCTAAAAAACCACTAGAGGCATGTGTATTAGGACTTCAGCAACAATACAAATATTGGATCCCAAGTTGAATGGTCAACGAAAGATCAAGAGGGAGGGAAAGAATCCGGAGGAGAAACGGAAATGACAGCAGTGACCAAAAAGCACTGGTGGTGTAGGCTACCTGACATCCTTCGGTTGTTTTGAATTGGGATCTTACAAATTTGCGACTTGGACATGGCAACTCTTCTTCAACAATACTACTTGGATCGGAAGCTGATGTCCTGGAAAAGGGTCTGTCTAGTTGGAGATAATTGGCAGTGGGCCCCTTCTGATTCTCCCGTAGTAGCAATTTCTCAAGTTTAACCTGTTGACTTGGTTTTCAACGGGAACTGGATGAAGATACCTTCTGCATTGTTTCCATTTGCTAGTATGGGGCTGTTCAGCGTTCTGAGGGCTCTCTCCCTTATTGGAGCGTCTTTAAAATACAAATTCGCCACCCCTATCTAAGCTATCTGATTGTGCATCTACTGGGAGGGAATGCCTTTGTGCCCTTGGGAACAACCAACCAAAATAGCAGCCTGGTATGTCGGTTGACTGTTGGAAGGTGGCCGAGAGGGTGAAGGAATGGTGCCTTTCATTTTGTTGGTCCAGGATCCTTCAAAAATGGAAGATAACTTGTTGCCGTACATCTCTTTGCAACGAATGTTGAAACCCAAGGCCGCCAAGGCCATGTGCAGCAGCATGGCTTTGTGCAGCCTTCCGCATGAGCTGGACCAGTCCGGAAGTTACACGCAAACGACAAAGACAAAACCAAACCAGAGACGGAATAGAAACCTATTATTCAGTGTGGAGATATGCCTAAATATAAATATTGAACATCTATTTATTAAGCCTTTCAGAAGGACCTTCTTATGGTTTCAATGTGGTATTATGTTCGGTCCTTTTCAAGCATGCGCTTTCTCTCCCCCTTTTTGCACGCACACGTACCTTTTGTCCCCAAAGTGTTCTCTTCGTGTTTTCCGACAATTTCGGGTGTAATGATGGAGTAAGATGCAGGACACATTCTTGGGGTGAGTGAGGAAGGATCTGAACCACTTGGCTTAGTCCCATCTAAATGGAAGAATGGATTCTGGATGAGTTCCTTAAAAACTGCAACCAAAGAGTGCAGAACACCACCTCCTGTTACGTGCAGAACACCACCTCCAGCTACTTTGCGCCCTCCCCTTGTTTTTTTTTGGAGGAAAAGAAACTGAGTTTCTTCTCCCCATCCCAGCAAGTATCTACCTGGTTTGGGGTTTCTGCTTCCAGCACCAAAATGTCTTAAGTGGTCTTTAGCTTTGTGGTATGGTTCTGTCAGGTGTCCTGTTCCCCCCCCCCCCCCCCGCCGGGACAGTCCTGGCTGGACTTCCTAGCAGAAACCCAAGTCGAAGCCTTCTGAATTGGGAATCCTGCAATATTAGAAGGCTTTAGAAAGTGTGGCCTCGTGTGGCGCAGAGTGGTAAGCAGCCGTTACTGCAGCCGAAACTCTCCCCACGGCCTGAGTTCGATCCCAGCGGAAGCTGGTTCTCCGGCAGCCGGGCTCAGGTCGACTCAGCCTTCCATCCTTCCGAGGTCGGTAAAATGAGTACCCAGCTAGCTGGGGGAAAGGGAACCGCGACTGGGGAAGGCAACGGCAAACCACCCCACTACAAAGTCTGCCAGGAAAACGTCTAGCGAAAGCAGGCGTCCCTCTTGGAGTCAGCAATGACTCAAGTGCTTTGCACGAGAGGTTCCTTTCCTTTCCTTTAAAAAAGTGGAAACATGGAAGAACAGGTTTTTAAGACCTTTTTGGCACTTCTGGGAATATGGTTCCAAGTTGTGTACAGTTTTCGTGCACACTTGCCTTTTTTTCCCTCTCTCCCCCCGCCCCCTTCCCCAAGCATCATGTGCGATGGTGCTGGGGGAGCTGAAAATGAGCAGATGGGACACATCTCTTGCAGGCCGGTCCTATGCATGTTTGCTCAGGCGTCGGTCTCGCTAAATTCAGGACGACTGGCTCCTGAGTGAGTTTGCACAGGACGGCGGCTTTTGAGATGAATTGGTGAAGGAGTGAATGAACTACTGAGTGGGAAAAAGCTCTTTGTAAAATAATGCACGCACTGAAGCCGAGGTGTTTCTGTAAGTATTTAAAAATGTATTTATGTTATTGCAAATATTATTATTGCTTTCTTGTTTTATATTGTAAATTATAAGGTTTATTCTCCTGTGGTTTAAAAATTATATAAATATATATAAATATATATATATATAAATAGTACTGAGGCACATGCATTAAATGTATAGGCAGGTATAATACATATACTATTAAGTTAACCCCCTTTTGGAATTGGGATAACTTCTTTGTAAGCTGGGGGCAACCTTCCCCACTCTGGTCCCCTCCCGGTGGTTTGGCCTACAACTCCCAGAATTCCTGACCATTGGCCATAAAAGTTGATGTCCAAATCACCTGGAGGACACCGATTTGGGAAACGCTGGCCTAAGGTTATAGCAGAAGTTACTGGGGGTGGGGGGTGGGTTCTTGATGGCAGATCTCTGTGCTTTCTCCACCTTTTAAATGTTGAGAAGAAGACATGGACCAGATCCAAAGAGTGACTCTTGGGGAGCATCCAAAGGCTGCCCTGCATCCAGTGAGACTTTCCTGACTGTCTCAAAATGGGCCATGGCTCCATGGTAGAGCACATATTTTGCAGGCAGACGGTCCCAGGAACAATAATGGCCTAGATGGACTCATGGTCTAACTCAGTATAAGGCAGCTTCATATGTTCCCCTCAGTTTCAAAAATCTTTGTACTGTGTGGAACGGGAGTGGAGGATGTGGTGTTTGAGGAAAACCTCTGGGAATTAGCCTCATTGATTCTTTAGACTCTGATCGCCAAGCTCTTCGTAAACGAGGCCTGCAGTGGTTGAGAACCAGCGGCATTCTTGTATCCTATACCTTCTGTTTTGCTTCTCCTTGTTGCTTTGATCCTTGGGAGGGCACCTCATATTTATTTATTTTTAAGCAAATGCTCATTATGTACACTGATGTTTTATAAAGACATACGTACAACATGGGTACCCATTACAGAGCAGTCTTTTGGCCAAGGTGCCATGCAGTGTAGACACATGTGAGGAAAGCCATCGATATTCCTGGATTCCACGGGTAGAAAATCAGTAGCTTTATGGGTCAATGTTTGCTTTTCAAATGAACGGACGGGACATGGCCTGTGGAAGCCATTGAAGAGAACCTGTGACCTTCTATGTGGTCAAATCCTGAATCACCAGTTCTCCACACTGGAGAATGAGTTGACCGTATCAATGCAGAGTTGGGCACCCAGTGCATTGCATCTGGCACTATCACAAAGCACAAGGAGATGGCTTCACTGAGTACCAAACTCTAGTCCAGGGGTGGAGAACCTCAAGCCTGTGAGCCAAATCTGCCCCACCTGAGGTCTCAGTCGAGTTCTCCAGGATTCCTTCGATGGCCTTGTTGCCTTCCCTGACCCCAGCCCTGTCTGATTGCTAGCCGTTCAGTGACTTCTTGGCTTTCCTTTGTTTGCTCCCCTCACTCTAGAAAGTTGAAATGCCTCGCCTGAAATGTAGTTACTGTCTGAGCTTTCAGGTAAAATAGGCTGGTAATTTGGTCTCATCCTTGGCCCCACCCCATTTTGCCTTAGGCCCCGCCCACAACTAGAATGTGACCAGCAAGAGCTTGTCTGAAATCTCAAGCCGAAAGAGCTTCGAGGCCCCAGTTCTGGCTGGATTTGATAAACCTTTGCTCTCAAAGGGCCAGTTCCGTTCCATAGCATACGTAGACCTATTTTCATCCCAAACGTAGGTCCTCTAAGCTGTCCATGGTTGGAAATGGCCGTATCCTTCTTGACTCTAATGTACTGATTGTGCCTTAAGGTAGACAGGGCCCTGCTCTGCATGTGAGACCCTTCAACTCTGAGCAGCTTCTTCAGAAGTAATACTCTTTAAGAGGACTGGGTCTACTGCACCACTTTCTAGGAAAAATCCCGGGGACTGATTGTTTCATTAAAACCTGGAGCTTGGACCATTAATCTTTGTTAATGGTCTGAAATGGAAAGCTGTTAGCATCTTTTAAAATGGGCTTCATGGGGAGAAAATGGAACACAAGCCACCACAGCCATGCTAGACCGTAGCAAATTGGGGTCATTTTTGGGAAGGAGGTAGGGGTGTGCTTAAGTAGTGCCCCATTTGCCTTAAAATAGTGGCTTTCAAACTGCGTTCCAGGGCACTGCAAATTTCCTTAGGAGGTTATTAGAGTAAGGGAGGGACCTTGCCAAGGAGATCAACGTTGGTGGATGGGCTTCCTTGAAAGACAGCTTGCCTATTTCTACTGATCTTCCTCCATGGGGTGCAGCCACAGAGTACATTGGGTAGTTCTGGCTCCCACCCTCTGTTCTCATGGAGCGATGGGTGAGGACTCATGGTCCTGTCCACTTGTATGACTTGTTCCTCGAACGCGACCCAGAAACCTTGCCAATCCATGGTTCCATGGCTGATGAGTTGATGTGGAGTCGGTTCCCTGAGGGTTTGACTGTACACTTCCCAGAGTACTTGGGTTATTGGGCAATTTCAAAGTGCAATAAATAATAAAATAAGTTGGAAGGTTTGAAAAGAACTGCCTTAAAACAAGGGAATACGGTCTTCGTTGCAGGGTTGCGCTGATATACTCTCCCACTCAGGCCAGCTTTCACTCTGAAAGTGGAGCTGTGTTAACATGAACGGAGTTGTGTACGCATACCCACGGGGTCCCATAATTCTTCTGCCCCTTCCTGCCTCCATGTGCTGACATTATTGTGTTATTGAGGTGACCCACCCAGTTTTGCAAGTGTCATTCTAAAAATGCCCTGTGCTTGCAACTTGGGTCCTGTTACATTTTCTCAATGCCTGTCTTCTTTTGAGATATTTAAAGGAAGAGGGGGGATTGGATTCAGTTGGTAAACCAATTTCACTGGCCATTGATAGAAGAAATAGCCGTCTTTAATTCTCCTCTTCGGGCAGAGGTAGGCAAATCAGTGCCCTCCAGATGTCTTGAACTTCACCTCCATTTGCCATTTTGGATGGGATTGATGGGAGCTGAAGTCCAAAACATCTGAAGAGTACCAGGGTGCCTATCTGTCTTCGCGTAACATACCAGAAGCCAATGTGCCTTAATAAAATGACTCCACAAATGAAAGCCGGGTCATCATGGATTAATGAATAAAAAAGTCCATTGCTGCACCACTTAAACAGATACGGCGTGTAGCTCTCGGAGTTGTCTGAACCGAACCCAATGTGTCTTGGATCAGCACAGTCTTGGTGGACCATTATGGTGGTGGTCTTGCATTCAGTAGCTTCCTTTTCCACATTTCTATCTGGCATGGAGGATTCTTCTTGCCCAGTCAACATTGACTTGCCAACATTCTCCCTGTAGGGGGTGCAACCATTATTTATATTTTATTAAATAGCAATTTAGTTACATCAGGTTGAGGCGCGGGGGCGGGTGGGTTAGTAAATGAGACAACTTTGTGGTAGGTTTGCCGATTTTGTATTAGATCCCACAAAATGTTGCACCGGTCTTTGTGTGTGTGTATGTGTGTGTGTTTTCTAAATAATAATAATAATAAAAATCTTGTCTTGTGCGGTTGCCTAATATGTAGGATTCAGTGATGTCCGCAACAAGTCTTAAAGTTCCACCCCATGGTTAAAGGGTCACGCCGGTTCCCGAGTCCTCCTGTCAATGCACAGTTAGGCTTGGAAACGTTTTTGAAAATGGAGAAGTGGCCAGGTTAGGATAGGTGCGGTGCCTACAGTGATGACCAGAGCCCTTGTTTGGGAAACCTATGACTGGGCTCATGAGAACAAGGAGAAATTTTCCGCCTTAACGCTAGAATTCTGCATTGTGCAAGATATCTAAAATTGGATCTCTGGGTTAATTTTTTGGAGGGGGGCACAAAAACTGTTCAAAATCTCGTTCCCCCCCTCCTGTGTTATGATGTGGAGTGGAGATGGGGGATATTCTCCATGGCTTGTCCAAACCACCACACCCTAAAGCAGCCTTCTCCAACCGAGGTACGTCCAGATGTTTTGCCTACAGCTTTTAGCAGCCCTAGTTGTAAACCAAAAACATCTAGAGGTTCCTGGGTTGGGGAAAGCTGTCCTAAAGGTTCCAGGTGAAGTGACGGGGGCTCCATAGGACCATTATTTACCGCTCCCCCCCCTCCGTCTATTGTTTCAACCTCCTTGGTTCTCCGCAAGATCCCTACTTTCTGCCCCGCTCCAAAAGTGAGTCCTTAATTTTTAGAATTGCCATCTGACTTGAATTAGTGAAGGAGTGCTGTTAGGCACGTAAAGATTGGAGGCCCGAGCTTATAAGCCACAGATCTGCATAAAATTTGCATTTATATGAGTCCATGCAAATGTAGAAATAATGAGTAACAGTTAAGTTTCACAGGAGGGAAAACCTGCCAATTTCTCGTCCAAATAATTTTTATTTGATTCATTTATTTACAATATTTGTGTACCGCTCCATATCTGACAGATTCCGGATTGGCGAACGTAAGAAGCACAATAGTGAAAAGATCAAAAGATTAAAACACCACATTGGAATGGTTAAAAACAAATGCCAATAAAAATCTCAAGTCTTCACTTAATTTGCACTTTGCCTGAGTTAATCCCCAACCAGTAGTAGAATGCTCCCCCTTACATTGAATTGCCATGCAGAGGAATTTTTTTGGGAGGAGAGGGAAGAAATTGCGAAATGTGGGGACAGGAGACTTAACCTTTCTAGCCTCAATGAACCCCCCCTTGAAAATCACCCCCCTCCATGGAAATTACATTAAGGAAAAAATATCTTTGGCATCAATGGACACTTAAGGCCTCAGGGGAATAGATCCAGTGTCCCAGGAAATAGATTTTAGGGTTGGGATCCCTGGTCCAAGGCCTAGCAATGCCCCTGACTTTTTTTTAAAAAAAAATATATGTTGCTGAGGTTTTGATCCTTATCATCCAAATATCCAGTGGCGGCTGGTGGCTCTGCTATCAGTGGGGTGGTGAATCCACTATGGGTTTCAGTCCGAACCAGTCTGAACTCTAAAGGAGCGATCCAAGGTCCGGAACCACATCATTGCTCTCTGATCCCGTATTTCCCCTAGGAAGCATGAAGGTGGACTTGGAAGACTTGTTGCGTTCACCCATAAAAAGAGTTCCTTCTGGAAGGGTTGTGAGGAGCAAATACTAACATATGAAGGATTTGTAGTATTTTCTCTCTCTCTCTCTCCATGGGGTGGGGTGGGGAGGGGAGGGGAGGGGAGGGGAGTGGTTAACGTCTTATGGGGGAGCCTAAATTATTATTTTCTCTCTACCTCATATGTACAGCGTTGTAGGTATAAATCTGATTCTTGAGTGACTGTGGAGAATGTATTTAAGTTATTTAACATCTTTGTATAACAAATGAGAACAAATGAAACAATAAATGTATTTTAAATTATACAAGGAGCCTGACCTGATGTGTTGAGGAGGGTTGTGGATTGCCCCAATGTCTGCCCCATGGTGGGGCCAATGGGAAGGAGACCCAGTGCAGAGGAATCCCAGCGAGCTTCAGCTATTGGGCGGTATAGAAATGCAATAAATAAATAAGCTGTCATCTCTGATCTCCGGAGATAATAAAGATTCCAGTACGGGGCATTCTTGGAGGCTAAGCTCCACCCCTGGAGGAATTCTGGGCTCTGAGGGTCAGATTGGGGTGTCTGGTGGACTGGATTCAACCTACCATCACCAAGGCTTCTAAAGGTTTCCAGAAACAAACATTGACAACAGGAGAAGATGCCAACTATCTATGTATCATAATGCTTTGGCCAATTTTTAACTACAGCGAAGATAGATTCCCCCGGCAGTCCAGATAACATGGGTCAGGGGCTCTCCAGAACCAATTCAGCTAAACAGTTCTGTAGCCCAATGCTTTGCATGCTTAGTAGAAGTCATTTCCATCTAGCTGAAGGGATTTTAGCTAACTAGCATGTGACAATTTGACAGTTTGGCTATAAACCAAGACTCATTAATCCAGACCTTCTCTTGTGAGTTGCTACCTTGCCTTGCCTTTATTTAGAACAATGTTCTGAGGGCTTCGTTGAATTTGGATCTTCTAATCCGACAATAGAAGCAACACTTTTTTTTTTTGGTCTTGATGTGGTTTTGGCCATACGGGCTTCCTACTGCAGTGATATTGAAACACTCTATTTTATTCCACGAACCGCAAGGATATTTTTTATTATTATTTCGTTTTGCTTGAATAAAACATAGCTTCTGGGAACCTGATCAATCAAACCTTAATGAATATCCATTCTGCGTGGTGGTTGGTCCAAAGCAGGCTACTGCTTTCAAAGGCTGTGCAGAAGAATCATAGAATCATAGAATAGCAGAGTTGGAAGGGGCCTACAAGGCCATCGAGTCCAACCCCCTGCTCAATGCAGGAATCCACCCTAAAGCATCCCTGACAGAGGGTTGTCCAGCTGCCTCTTGAAGGCCTCTCGTGTGGGAGAGCCCACAACCTCACCAGGAAACTGATTCCAGTCGCACTGCTCTAACAGTCAGGAAGTTTTTCCTGATGTCCAGCCGGAATCTGGCTTCCTTTCACTTGAGCCCGTTATTCCGTGTCCTGCACTCTGGGAGGATCGAGAAGAGATCCTGGCCCTCCTCTGTGTGACAACCTTCTAAGTATTTGAAGAGTGCTATCATGTCTCCCCTCAATCTTCTCTTCTCCAGGCTAAACATGCCCAGTTCTTTCAGTCTCTCTTCATAGGGCTTTGTTTCCAGACCCCTGATCATCCTGGTTGCCCTCCTCTGAACACGCTCCAGCTTGTCTGCGTCCTTCTTGAATTGTGGAGCCCAGAACTGGACGCAATACTCCAGAGGAGGCCTAACCAGGGCTGAATAGAGAGGAACCAGTACCTCACGTGATTTGGAAACTATACTTCTATTAATGCAGCCCAAAATAGCATTTGCCTTTCTTGCAGCCATATCACACTGTTATGGTTTTGACATTTATGGTTTCTGCTTAAACTTCAACTGAAAAGAAGTGTCACTGAATTTTGCATGCATAGCAACAGGACTTGTCAGTCTTTCATTCACGCTGTCCCCTTCAATACCCCGTGTAGAAGGTGGAAATTGGGTGCATTCACCTCCGCTCCCCCAAGAACCATGTGCCTGTACGGTTGCTAACACTTTAGCTTTATTGTTAATAAGAACATAAGAAGAGCCCTCCTGGTTCAGTCCAAGAGTTCATCTAGTCCAGCATTCTGTTCACAAAGTGGTCAACCAGCTGCCTACAGGAAACCCACAAGCAGGATATGAGTGCAACAACACCTCCCATGTTCCCCAGCAACTGGTGTGCATAGGCGTCCTGCCTCTGAAACGAGGTAGCACGTTGTCATCAGGTCTAGTAGCCATGGATAGCCTTCTCTTCCAGGAATTTATCCAACCCCTATTTGAAGACATCCAAATTGGTGGCTGCCACTACATCTTGTGGTATCGAATTCCAAAGTTTAACTATGTACAGTGTGAAGAAGCCCTTCCTTTTATCTGTCCTGAATCTCCCACCAATCAGTTTCATTGGTGGGTCCTCACTGGTTTCTAGAATTATGAGAGAAGGGGGGAAAATGTCTTCCTATCTACATTCTTCACACCATTTGCACATCAGTCCGGGAGTTGCCACCATGAGTTCTTGATGGACCAGGGACATCATAGAATCATAGAATAGCAGAGTTGGAAGGGGCCTACAAGGCCATCGAGTCCAACCCCCTGCTCAATGCAGGAATCCATCCTAAAGCATCCCTGACAGATGGTTGTCCAGCTGCCTCTTGAAGGCCTCTCGTGTGGGAGAGCCCACCACCTCCCTAGGTAACTGGTTCCATTGTCATACTGCTCTAACAGTCAGGAAGTTTTTCCTGATGTCCAGCTGGAATCTGGCTTCCTTTAACTTGAGCCCGTTATTCCGTGTCCTGCACTCTGGGAGGATCGAGAAGAGATCCTGGCCCTCCTCTGTGTGACAACCTTTCAAGTCTTTGAAGCGTGCTCTCATGTCTCCCCTCCATCTTCTCTTTTCCTGGCTAAACATGCCCAGTTCTTTCAGGCTCTCTTCATAGGGCTTTGTTTCCAGACCCCTGATCATCCTGGTTGCCCTCCTCTGAACACGCTCCAGCTTGTCTGCGTCCTTCTTGAATTGTGGAGCCCAGAACTGGACGCAATACTTTAGATGCCATTTTCTTTTCCTTTCGGCCAGTCTTCCCCAACTAAGTACCTTTGAGATGCCACAACTTCCATCCCTGCCACTCGACATGGTCAGTGGTCAGGAATGTTGGGAGCAATAGTCCAAAACATCTGTAAGGTACCAGGTGGGGAGAGGCTGCGTTAGACCTTGTTCCGTTTGCACGACACGCAGCGTGCCCAACTGGTGGCATGGACTCTGTGGCATGCGTGTGAAAGCCTTGGAAAGAGCATGGTGAGACCTAGCCGATATGGTGGGCTTCCTTTCACACCCAGCACGTTTATTCCATGGATTCCTTTTCTTCCAGATTCGACCTGGGTGGTTTTTTTCCAAGCGTCTGCTTCCACTGAGCCCTATTCAAGCAACCCCTTCATGCAATTCAAATCCTTTCTCAAATAAAGTCCGTTATATATCCATTGGGAGCCTTTATTAAAAAAAGCTATTTCTTTGGATTTTCTCTCTAAGATCTTTCCTGTGGGCAAGGCTGCCTGGTGTTAAACTACCCCATTGCCTGGTAAAGGCATTTCACGAGGTTTGTTTGAATTCTGTGTCGTCTAAGCTCTCAGAAAGTAGCTCCAAGTGTCAGGGGTGGCTCCAGACTCCCGCGTGCCCCTGGCATACTGCTGCCCACGGCCCCCAGCTGCCCACCCCGCCAGCCGTGCCCCCTCCTCCTTCAAAGCCTCATTATCCACTGCCCAAGCTATCAGCCAAGCCTCCCACATCCCTCCCCTCCATTTTTTAAAAACCTGGACAGAAGTGACTCTTCCTCCCCCCTTAGCCAGCCCCTGGAAAAGTGCCACAACACTCGGGCGGCCATGTGCAACTTCCAAAGCTTCCTTTGTTTGTTTTGTACTTCCATTTTGAGTAGCCGCGATCTGTGTCCCCAAAGGCAGGACTCAGCCAATGAGGGTTCAGGAGCAATGTAAAGACTGCCCTCAAAACATAAGGGAATTATTTATTTACTTATTTCACTTATATACCACCCCCCATAGCTAGAGCTCTCTGGGCGGTTTACACAAATTCTAAAATTGAGATAAAAACGAGGATACAAAATTTAAAATTCTAAAACACAGAACATACACACATAAAGCATTAAAAACCGTTCAAACTAAACATGTGGATGATTAAAATGTGCCGCCGTATGCCTGGGCAAAGAGGAAAGTCTTAACCTGGCACCGGAAAGATAGCAGCGTTGGCGCCAGACGAGCCTCGTCAGGGAGATCGTTCCATAGACTGGGGGCCACCGCTGAAAAGGCCCTGTCCCTCATTGCCACACTCCGAGCCTCTCTCGGAGTAGGCACCCGGACCTTAGATGTTGAACGTAGTGACCGGGTATATTCATGTCGGGAAAGGCGTTCCATCAGGTATTGTGGTCCCAAGCCGTGTAAGGCTTTATAGGTCAAAACCAGCACCTTGAATTGGGCTCGGAAACATACAGGCAGCCAGTGCAAGTGGACCAGAGCAGGTGTTATATGGTCAAACGTTCTGGTTCCCGAAATCAACCTGGCCGCTGCATTTTGCATGAGCTGCAGCTTCCGAACCGTCTTCAAAGGCAGCCCTACATAGAGTGCATTGCAGTAATAATAATTATTACTGCATTATTATTATTATTATTATTATTATTATTATTATTATTATTATTATTATTTATTAGCATTATTATTTATTAGCAATATTATTATTATAAAAGGGTGTCATTGGGGCTGTAGGCTTCACTATGGTGCTTCCCAGGATGGCTGGGACAGGGATGGGTCCTCTTGAACCTTGGGCCCTCAGCAGTTGTCTGCCCATGTCGACCCTTGTACCGGGTCTGCTAAGGGCACAATCCTATGCATGTTTAGGCAGAAAAGGTCCTATAACTAGTAGCTATAACTATAGCCAGTGTGGTGTAGTGGCTAAAGTGTTGGACTGGGAGTCGGGGATCTGGGTTCTAGTCCCCACTCAGCCATGGAAACCCACTGGGTGAGACTTTGGGCCAGTCACAGACTCTCAGCCCAACCCACCTCACAGGGCTGTTGTTGTGAGGATAAAATGGAGAGGAGGAGGATTATGTATGCCACTTTGGGATATCCCAAGCCAGCCATGTTGTAGGGAATTGTGGGGCTTTCCCCCCCCTTTCTAAACATGCGTAGGATTGAGCACTACAGCTCCTTGTTAACGTTCTCTAGAGCTTTGCTGGAGAAAGGAACCCATGTCAGTAGGGACCGGCTGCACATCACCTGCATTATTTAGGTCATGCAGGGTTCTAAATTGCGAGGGGAGCCCCACACGTGTAGAGCAGGCTCCCCGCTTTATTTATTTATTTATTTATTTATTTCATTTTTTTACCGCCCAATAGCCGAAGCTCTCTGGGCGGTTCACAAAAATTAAAACCATAATAAAACAACCAACAGGTTAAAAGCACAAATACAAAATACAGTATAAAAAGCACAACCAGGATAAAAACCATGCAGCAAAATTGATATAAGATTAAAATACAGAGTTAGAACAGTCAAATTTAAATTTAAGTTAAAATTAAGTGTTAAAATACTGAGAGAATAAAAAGGTCTTCAGTTGGCGACGAAAGGAGTACAGTGCAGGAGCCAAGCGGACCTCTCTGGGAGCTCTTTCCACAACCGGGGTGCCACAGCGGAGAAAGCCCTCCTCCTAGTAGCCACCTGCCTCACTTCCTTTGGCAGGGGCTCACAGAGAAGGGCCCCTGTAGATGATCTTAAGGTCCGGGTAGGTACATATGGGAGGAGGCGTTCCTTCAAGTAACCTGGCCCCAAACCGTTTAGGGCTTTAAATGTCAATACCAGCACTTTGAATGAGGCCCGGACCTGGACTGGCAGCCAATGAAGTTGTAAAAGGACTGGCGTAATGTGATCTCGTCAGCCAGTCCCTGTTAGTAAACGGGCTGCCCTGTTTTGTACCAGCTGAAGCTTCCGGACCGTTTTCAAAGGCAGCCCCACGTATAACGCATTGCAGTAATCCAAACGAGAGTATTTATTTATACTTTGGGCTTTCTCCCCGCACCCCCAATCCCACAATTATTTCACGCTGTGAGTCATCAAGTGTGGAGAAGCACCACTGAAGATCACCGCTCAGGGCGGCCCACTTATGAAAAAGGAGGAAGTTCATCACCAGAAAAAGGGGACAGAAGAGGACACACATGTGCATATGCTAATTCGTATGAAAAGATGCACCTTTAGCAATGCTGTCATTTAAATATATTTATTTATTTATTGCATTTTTATACCGCCCAATAGCTGAAGCTCCCTGGGCGGTTCAATAGCATCCATCTCACTGTAGGGGAGACAGTGGTCAAGTTGACCGAAATTTACTAGGGGTGTGCATGGACCCCCCGCTCCGCTTCTATTCCAGATCCGCGATTTGCGGATCGGGCCGCTTCGCTCCACCCACGCTCCGCCTATGTCCGCTCCGCTCCGCTGCGGAGATCCGGATCCGGATCGGAGCTCCGTTTCCCCCCCCATAGGGTTGCATTGAAAGCTAAAAAAGTATGCAACTTTTTTTCTGTGAAAGTTAGAAACCTCATGTTTGGCACCATGACACCTCATGGACATATACACACGCATGCCAAGTTTCAAGGGAATCCCATCATCCCCTGATTTTTGGGGAATTTTTGAAAATCGAGCACCCCATTCACACCCCTTTCGATAGCTCCGTCAATTTGCTCGTTAGAAACCTCAAACTTGCCACCATGATAGCTTGTCCACGTGTCCACATGGAAGCCAA
Organism: Elgaria multicarinata webbii; assembly: GCF_023053635.1. Lineage (NCBI taxonomy): Eukaryota > Metazoa > Chordata > Lepidosauria > Squamata > Anguidae > Elgaria > Elgaria multicarinata. The sequence continues at coordinate 6,043,130 of NC_086171.1, read as the reverse complement.
GTTTCAAGGGAATCCCATCATCCCCTGATTTTTGGGGAATTTATGAAAATCGGGCACCCCATTCACACCCCTTTCCATAGCTCCGTCAATTTGCACGTTAGAAACCTCAAACTCGGTACCATGAAAGCTAATCCATGTGTCCACATGGACGCCCAGACTCAAGGCAATCCCATCATCCCCTGATTTTTGGCGTGGCTTAACTCACCCCAAAATGTCCCATTCTACAACTATGTCAATTTGCACGTTAGAAACCTCAAACTCGGCACCATGATAGCTTATCCACGTGTCCACATGGATGCCAAGTTTCAAGGGAATCCCATCATCCCCTGATTTTGGGGGAATTTTTGAAAATCGGGCACCCCATTCACACCCCTTTTGATAGCTCCGTCAATTTGTACGTTAGAAACCTCAAACTCACCACCATGATAGCTAATCCATGTGTCCACATGGGCGCCCAGACTCAAGGCAATCCCATTATCCCCTGATTTTTGGCGGGGCTTAAACCTTTTAACTCACCCCAAATCAAGTCCCATTCTACAACTACGTCAATTTGCACGTCAGAAACCTATCCTTTGGTCCCATGACAGCTTACCTATGTGTCCACATGGACGCCAAGTTTCAAGCCAATCCCATCATCCCCTGATGTTAGGGGAAGTTTTGAAAATCGGACACTCCAGTATGTCAGGGATTTAAAGTTGCAATGCAGACTGATCAATGGGGCCAGTTCAAAGGAAATCCCAACATGCCATGAGATAACCTTAAATCTTCTTCCTCTCTTGAAAAATGGATTATTGAACTTGATAAAGTCTAAGTGAGCGCAGGAAGGACTTCTCCCCTGAGTCAAAGCAAGACACCATCCCTGCGAGGCGGGAAGGGGAGAAGGGAGGGAAGGCAGGCAGGCAGGCAGGCAGGCAGCATGCATTGTAGTGCCGCAAGGATGGCTTGAGCACTAACGCATAGCAAACTAACCTGTAAGCGGGCGCAAGGAGGAAGTGAGGCAAAGATGGCTGGTTGTTTCTTTCTAAGCCAGCAGTTACGCATTGAGGGGCACAGAGGAGGACGACTGGGAGCAAGCGTGCCGGAGGGTGCTGGGCACGAACCGCAAAGCCCATCTCCCAGGCACCAGGCGGGCAGAGAGGCAGGCAGAGCAGGCGAGGAGTCAGTCCTGGCAGATGCCCCACCACAGCAGCACCCTGGGGGAGGCGGGCAGGCAGGCAGGCAGGCAGGCAGGCAGGCATGGGTTGGCGGGCCCAGAAAAGCTGGTACCTTGCACAAGTAAGCCACAGATCTGCGGGGGAGTCAGTCCCAGCAGATCCAGCTACCTCACAAGGACGGCTCCCAGGCAGGCAGGCATGGGCAGGTAGGTTATAGCTTATTGAAGCAGTTATTTTGAGTGTGGCAGATGACACAGGCAATCAACCACACTTTGGCTTGGTGAAGTGCACCATTCGTGCCTCTGCCTGGCACAGACGACCCAGCACTAACTCCCTGCAGGAACGGTACAGGGAAGGAACCACTCGCCTGCTAAGGGTGGTGCGACACGGCAGCTTATAGTATGGCACCACAAGCGCCATCAGCCTCTTGAAGCCAGCGTTGTCGACGAGGCTGAATGGATGGTCGTCCAACGCCACCATCTCACCAATTGACGTGGTGATCTGGGTGGGCGTTGGAAAATGCCATCTTGTGGGTCCATACTTCCCCCACCCCATGTCCTGCAGGGTTGCCTGCCTAACCCTCGTGGGGATGGGAGATGGAGAGCTTAGAGTGGCAGTGCCAGCAGCAGCAGCAGCAGCAGCCTTCGGCTTTCCCTGGAACCAGTCGCCTTGCCTGCCTCTTTCCCCAGCAAGAGAGCTCCGGCTATTGGGCGGTATAGAAATGTAATAAATAAATAAATAAATAAATAAATAAATAAATAAATAAATAAATAAAATTGACTGGTGCTGCCTCTGAAGATGCATCTTCATGCTGCTGGTTCCATAATGCCCTGTAGATGAACCCCTGCTTAAGGTGAGTTTGCAGTGGCGACAGACAGCAAAGCGGGGATCCGCTCCTAACTCAAAGTGGTCCCACACTATACTTGTCTTTCGTTTCCGTGGTGACACCACCAATTGCCCGCCTGAGCTCTCTGGTGTTGCCACAGAAACAGGGGTTGCAGCGGAAGAGGTGTGGGATGAGACTGGGGAGAGAGCCTCGGCCTGCTGCTGCTCCTCCTCAGCCCCCACATCCTGGAGGACCACCGCCTCCTCCTCCTCCCCCTCCACTGTGCTGAGGACCTCGTCTAGGAGGTCTGGAGACAGGTCCATCAGCGGGCTTGTGGGCTCAAACGATAATGAAGGAGTTGGGGATACTCCTCCTCCTCCTCTAATGGCACTGCTGCCACCTGCCTCTTGCAAAGGGGCACTTTTCCCATTCCCACCCCCAAAAAGAGAACGCTGGGCACAAGTTGCAGAAGAGAGTGGCTCTGTCTGCTGCTTCTCCTGCTTCTGTTGCGGAGCAGCCAGCCAAGGAGTTGCCCATTTGATTTTCACAGCAGGAGAGGCAGCCTGCTTACTGGTGCCATCCTGACCCTTGCCTTGACCACTGCTTTCAGCACGCCCCGCCACAGACATGCGCCTGCTCCCTCTTCTCATGATGATATCATACTAATACTACTAATGATATCTATAAGAATATACTAATACTACTAATAATATGTATAAGAATAAAATATTAATACTAATAATAATAAGTATAAGAATAATATGTATAAGAATATAAGAATATGTATAAGAATATACTATATGTAGGGAAATGGGACAAGAAGTGTGTGTATGCGTTGCCCAAACAGGATTTGAAATGCTCAGTCTGTGGCTGTTGCACTTCACAAACAGTGCACACAGCACACTCACACAATAACACAGTCACACACAGAGTCCAAGTAACAGGGAGAAGAAATAGAGAATAATTTTTTTTTGGTATTTTTTTGTATATAGAAGGAAGAAGGAAGATGAAACACAGTCAGGCTTTAAGAGAGGGGGGGGGGACAACCAACCAACCAAACAAACACACACTCCAAAATTTAAAAATAAAGTTTATATTAAATCAAAGTAAGGGAAAAACACAGAGCAAACTAAGCTAAAAGTCAGAAAGAAGCAAACAAACACACACACACGCGCCAAGCTAAATCCTAATCTATCTCCAAAGTCCAAACACAGCAGCAGCACCTATAACTCACTCCTCTCTCCACGAACGCCAACCCACAAAGAGACACAAAGCAGAAAGGTCTCAGGGTGGCTCTGCCTTAGTCCCCCCTCCAGCGCTGGGATTGGAGGATGCTTCATGAGGTGATCAATTCTCATCAGGATTGGGAGTTGAATGTGCCTGTCATCGTTTAAAAAAAACAAAAAACCAAACCGCCGGTTTACCCGCGCTGTCCCTGTTTGTTGACCTGACTTTTTAAAAAACATAGCACGTGAACTGCACCACGCAGAGAGCTGAGAGTAGGCTCAAAATGACCCCCATCCACGACTCTCTAAGCACAAGAATTTTCAGAAAGATAGCATCAAAAACAACACAGTTATCCTGCTTTCTTTTCCGCAATGCAATCCTATGGGCGAAATGTTTCAAGATGGCGATCGGAGCGGACCGCGGAAACCGGAGCACTCCGAAAATGGGCGCTTCTCTTTGCCTTGCTTCTAGGGGTCCGCGGTCCGCTTCTACTCCGCCTATGGGCAAGGCGGAGCAGGCCAATTCGCTCCTGCTTCTGCGCTTCTAATTGGAGCGGAGCACATGCCTAAAATTTACAGTACCTGCCTGTCCAACCTGCTGTCCGGCTGTTAACTGCTTCTGCTTCTTCATCTTTAAACCAGAATTGTGCAGGATCGCCCTTCAAAGAGGGGATTGTCCTCTGTAAAAGAGGACCGGTGGCCACCCTGGTTGCTTGAGGGGCCCGGTGGCCATGGTGCAAAAGTTCTATTGGTGCTGTTTGAGGCAGAAGGGCTCATTCACACATTTAGGTCAACCCTGGAAAACAGCAGTGGGAGATGACTGAGAGGTGTTGCACCTCAGTGGTAGAACCCTTGCTTTTCAGGTAGAAGGTCACAAGTTCAGTCCCTGGCATCTCCGGGTAATGCTGGAGAAACACTTCCCTGAAACCCTGGAGAACGGCTGCCAGTCAGTGTTCACCAAGGGTCTGACCCTGTATAAGGCAATGCCCTCTGATCCTAATATTACTCCGTTCATGGAAAGAAAGAAAGATCTTCTACATGAGAGCATACCACTTCTGACCATAGGTCTGGCCACAGCTAGACCTAAGGTTTATCCTGGGATCATCCAGGGTTCGCCCCTGCTTGAGCATTGCATCCCCAGTGTGTCACCTAGATTGACAGGTTTGACCCCTGGACGATCCAGGGATAAACCTTAGGTCTAGCTATGGCCTGAGTTAAAGCTCCTATTAGTCACAATTGCTAAATGGATCCTCCAAGCACAGATCTGAGCTCCAGGTTCTGGAGGCAACAGGGACATCTCTTTCTACCCTCCTGTTCATGAGGTCCCAGAAGCATGTGGTTGGCCCTAGCTCAATTGGTTGAGTCCATGCTTTCCATGCAAAAGGTCTCAAGTTCAATCCACAGCATCTCCGCACAGGGCTGGAGAAATGCCTTCCAGAAACCCTGGAGAGCCATTGCTGCCAGTCAGTGTCGACAATACTGGGTTAAGGTCTGACTGGGTATAAGTCGGTATCCTATGACCCTAATATTACTGGATTAATGGAAAGAAGAGCATACCACACCTGATTTAAGGTTCTTATGATCTCACACCATTGGCTATGCCGGCTGCAGCACAACACCATCTTCAGGACTTATCATAGAATCATAGAATAGCAGAGGGGACCTACAAGGCCATCGAGTCCAACCCCCTGCTCAATGCAGGAATCCACCCTAAAGCATCTCTGACAGATGGCTGTCCAGCTGCCTCTTGAAGGCCTCTAGTGTGGGAGAGCCCACAACCTCCCTAGGGAACTGTTTCCATTGTCGTACTGCTCTAACAATCAGGAAGTTTTTCCTGATGTCCAGCCAGAAACTGGCTTCCTTTAACTTGAGCCCGTTATTTCATGTCCTGCACTCTGGGAGGATCGAGAAGAGATCCTGGCCCTCCTCTGTGTGACCACCTTTTAAGTATTTGAAGAGTGCTATCATGTCTCCCCTCCATCTTCTCTTCTCCAGACTAAACATGCCCAGTTCTTTCAGTCTCTCTTCATAGGGCTTTGTTTCCAGACCCCTGATCATCTTGGTTGCCCTCCTCTGAACCCCCTCCAGTTTGTCTGCGTCCTTCTTGAATTGTGGAACCCAGAACTGGACGCAATACTCTAGATGAGGCCTAACCAGGGCCAAATAGAGAGGAACCAGGACCTCACGTGATTTGGAAGCTAGACTTCTATTAATGCAGCCCAAAATAGCATTGGCCTTTCTTGCAGCCATATCGCACTGTTGGCTCATATTCAGCTTGTGATCTACAACAACTCCAAGATCCTTCTCGTTTGTAGTATTGCTGAGCCAAGTATCCCCCATCTTGTAACTGTGCCTTTTGTTTCTATTTCCTAAATGTAGAACTTGGCATTTATCCCTATTAAATTTCATTCTGTTGTTTTCAGCCCAGCACTCCAGCCTATCAAGATCACTTCCCCTTGTGCTACTGGGTCAGTAGTCTTGTCTCTGACTGGCAGCAGTTCTCTAGCAGGGCTGCCTCTATCCAAGGCCCACTACCCAAGATCAGTATCAACTGGAGATGAAGTGGATTGAACCTGGGTGTGTCTGCCTGCAAAATGGATGTTCTCCCACCGGCTGACGGGCCTTCTAACTGAAGTAGAAGTTCTGGTCACAGGACATCCCGGCCTCCTCCGCTTGTGTCGCATGAACTGGCGTGCGCTCTTTGCAAACAGCTCTCGGACCTACACAAGGAGTCATTGATGGGCCTGTTTCCACCCGCTCTGCGACCACCTCGGGGGAAGGCAAACGGAGCTTGGTTGTACCTGCCATGCGTCAATCTGAAGTTACGCCCAAATCCTAGCTGACATCAAGAGGAGGGAGATGCGGTTCCTTTCCTGCCTCCTCGGTGGGGTTGTTTACGCGTCGCGCAGCGGGTGGGTCTGGTTTTGCTTGGGCAGCCTCCCCTCCGGTGCTACCAGAGATGCCACCCAGCTTCACGCAGACTTTATTCTTTTTCCAGGCTGTCCCTTTGAAAAGGCTCAAGGGGTGTATGCCGAGAGGTAGCGCAGGTCATAAAAAAAGCCGTCGCCTGGCTGCTAGGCAAACAAGTTATGTCACACTGTTTAGTAAACCCATTTCCCCTCTTGCACGGTGGAAAGAACCTGTCCATCTGCAAACTCCTGGAAAGTATAACGTCTCTTCTTCCCCTCACCCCCCTTCCATCTTTCAACTTGGTAGGTTTATTCCATTGGTTGGCACAATCCACTTTTTTTCATGTTTTGTTTTGGCAGGTTTTTGATTGCGGTTGAAGTCATTCGAGGAGCCACTGTTCCCTCCCCACCCCACCCCGAAAAAGGTCCTACTTAATGCCCCAGATAAATCCAAGGAGCAGTTAGCACAGATTTTATTTTCATTGGCAACTGGTGAGACTGGAACGGCCCACACTTTTCCATATAGAAGGCTTATTAATCAATACTAAACAGCTGCCATTTCAAACAGCAACGGAGGATTGCATTAATCAATGCAGGAAATTGTAGCCTGCGAAGAATGTGTAATGAGACCTCACTTCAAAGAACAGTTGGACGGCCAGGACCAGGATTCCAAACTCTGTGAAGATGAAGCTCGTCCCCATCTCAACAGAGCCAGCCCAACCATTAGGGAGTTGGGACGCAATCCTCAACACACGTCGCTTAAGCCCCACTGACATCAAGGGGATTTGAGGAGCCTAGCGAGGTGCTGAATGACATCCATGTTTGGGAATCTTGCCTCGGGGATGAAACCTCCTGGGATTACTGCCTCTGCACCATCAGTTCTGAAGGAAAGTGATGTCTGGACTCAAGTCCACAGCAGATCTTGAATGGGTGACCGCAGGGATTTCAGGCTGGGATGGACGTCTGCTACTGAAAGAACTGGGCATGTTTAGCCTGGAGGAGAGAAGATTGAGACACCATAGCACTCTTCAAATACTTGAAAGGTTGTCACACAGAGGAGGGCCAGGATCTCTTTTCGGTCATCCTAGAGTATAGGACACGGAATAATGGGCTCAAGTTACAGGAAGCCAGATTCCGACTGGACATCAGGAAAAACTTCCTGACTGTTAGAGCAGTACGAAAATGGAACCAGTTACCTAGGGAGGTTGTGGGCTCCCCCACACTAGAGGCCTTCAAGAGGCAGCTGGACAACCACCTGTTTAGGGTGGATTCCTGCATTGAGCAGGGGGTTGGACTCGATGGCCTTAGAGGCCCCTTCCAACTCTATTAATCTATGATTCTATAATTCTACCGCATTGCTTTGGACAAAGGGGGTGGGGAAGTGCAGGAAGGCCAGCCACACTGGTCAAGGTCACTCCCTTTGACAACTGCAGCTTAGGTGGTGTTTCCTGTCCTGCTGTGGATGGTGTAGACATCCGTTTGCAGCTCAACACGCAGTGAGAAATCACCTGGTTTGGCCCCCAGGGCACTAGCGCCTGGATGCCCGGGTTTGCCCGACTTGTGCAATGAATCAAGCAAGCTTGCAGTTTCCCACCGTCCGGCAACTCCTCCCACTCTCCTTCCTTCCAAGGCGTCCCGCGCCACTGGCCAAGCCTTCGTGCCCTTGCAAGGAAGGAGAGTGTGAGGGGTGGAAGAGAACTGTGAGCTATGTTCACGTCTTCGCTCTTGCATAAATGGGGCCTTCACGGCCGCCATTTGCACAGTGTGTGTGGACGATTACCTAATTTCTAGAGCCTCCATTGTCATGCACAGTGGAGGTTCTGGATAAGGGCGGATGGCTGCCAGGCAAGCCCCGAGTGCTAAAGAAGCTCACGTCGTGCACAAGCAGGACTAGTGAGCATCCGATGGGTTGGACCAGGTGAGTACACAAATCCCTAGCTGAAGGCCAGGACAGGTTTATCCCCTCTTCCTGGATGGTGCCAGGTTGAGTTGTAAGGGGACGTTTCTTTATCGAACACTTTGTAGTCTCACATAACTCCTTCAACACCCAAGTAGCATGTGTCCGTGTGTTTCTGTGAGACCAGGAAGTGTTCAAACATAGAAACTGCCCTCTACGACTCAACCGGCTACCAGGAAGAACTTTGCCGTGTGATTCTGGTCAGTGGAAAAACCACGGAAGGGAGACCCTGGATCAAAGCTGCTGTTTGTGGCCTCACGCCCGGGCTGTGGGGGGAAACGGGCAACCATGCTGAAGTTTAGTCCATACATTTGCAACGTGGTTCTTTCTTTGGAATGCAAGTGCTTTCTGAGTCCTGCACTAGGCTGGGGGAGAGAAAAGATGCAGACGGAAAAAGATGGCCCAAATCCTCCTGCTTCTTCTGGTTGAGTAGCATTTCGTTTTGCTTTCTCTTCTGTGCAGGCATGTTTTACGAGCTTTGCTCACCTTATTTTCCGGCAGATTTTTCTGGCATATTATTTTATGGGGAAACAGATGGAGTCAAATGGTATATGATGTTGAACGGAGAACAAAGACAGGGACACCCCTTCCCTTCCTTATCTGACGTGGCGCAGGAAATCGGAGGCCCTGTCTTTGGAGTCTTTGACAGCACTGAATGGCAGCAGAGGAGTCAGCATGACAGCTGCAAGGAGACTGGCAGGTCCCTGGGAAGGTTTGATTTACATGGGAACGCAGGAAGCTGCTGTATCCTGACTCAGTCCACTGGTCCGTCCAGTTCAGTTTTGCCTATACCGATGTGCGGTTGCTCTCCAGAGTTTGGCAGAAGTTTTTCAAGTCTTACCTGGAGAAGCTGCGGATTGAACCTCGGACAATCTCGATACAAAGCAGGGGTCTAACAGGGAGCCACCTGATCTTTTCTAGTTGTGACCTCTCTCTTTTAGTTGGGAAGCATTTGAATGTGCAGCCCTCCAGCCAGCCCCACCCACCCCCCCGGTGACTGAAATGGCACAGTCCAGGAATAACTTTACCTTCGGGCATATTTTCCTAATTAGGTTTTGCAAAGCTTAAATGTCCATGGAAGTGGATTCTGATGGACGTTCCAAGTCCTCTTAGAATCATAGAATAGCAGAGTTGGAAGGGGCCTACAGGCCATCGAGTCCAACCCCCTGCTCAAGGCAGTAATCCACCCTAAAGCATCCCTGACAGATGGTTGTCCAGCTGCCTCTTGAAGGCCTCGAGTGTGGGAGAGCCCACAACCTCACCAGGCAACTGATTCCATTGTCGTACTACTCTAACAGTCAGGAAGTTTTTCCTGATGTCCAACCGGAATCTGGCTTCCTGTAACTTGAGCATGTTGTTCCGTGTCCTGCACTCTGAGAGGATCGAGAAGAGATCCTGGCCCTCCTCTGTGTGACAACCTTTTAAGTATTTGAAGAGTGCTATCATGTCTCCCCTCAATCTTCTCTTCTCCAGGCTAAGCCTGCCCAGTTCTTTCAGTCTCTCTTCATAGGGCTTTGTTTCCAGACCTCTGATCATCCTGGTTGCCCTCCTCTGAACACGCTCCAGCTTGTCTGTGTCCTTCTTGAATTGTGGAGCCCAGAACTGGACGCAATACTCTAGATGAGGCCTAACCAGGGTCGAATAGAGAGGAAGCAGCACCTCACGTGATTTGGAAGCTGTACTTCTATTAATGCAGCCCAAAATAGCATTTGCATAAGAACAGCCCTACTCAACATGGTCTGTACAGCCCTTCAAAGAGCGGATGCGTTCAAATAGACACAGGTAAAGCATTACAGCTGTGTACCTTGGTTGCCCCAAAGAGGGAGATGGTGGCGGGGATGAGGCTAGGAGAAATGACTAGCCATTGCTGCCATGGTGTCCTCCCAGCATCTGCTGCCTGAGGCAGCTGCCTCACTCTGCCTCATGTTAGGGCCGGTCTTAGAAACATGTGTCTATGTAAGGAAGGGGTGAAAGGATCCCAGCCATAGCCCAGCAGTGTTCTCAGCCATGACTGCAGGCATGTTCTGTTTCTACAAGAGCTGCCTCTTGAGTTTACTCATTTCTGTTGTTGGTTTTCTTTCTCTCGGCTTGAATCATTTCTGGATCTTTAGCCAGCATACACTAAGGAGCCAAACCATCTTCATCTTCTTCTTCTACTCCTTTTTTTTTTTTGCCACGCCTAGACTCCCCCTTCCTGTTTCGTCCGAAAACTCCTCTGAAGTTAGATTTTTTTTGGCACGGCTTCAGGAAGTCAATGTCGTCTTTGGAAATGTCGACTCAAAGGGGAAACCAGGTAATGCAAATTCCCCGTGAATAAGGCAACCATGGTGGCCTCTTGAGAAAGGCTGCATTTCTGATGTCGCGTATAAAACCAGAGTTCACGGCTGCAAGAGACCTGCCTTCTGCTTAGCCGTCTCTGCTCTGACTCTTCCCTCCTGTTGCCCCGAAGCCTGTGTATTTTGGATTCAGTAGCGCCTCTTGCTCTCCCAGGCTACGGGAGTTGGGTACTCAATCCACCCGCACGTGTTAAAAGAGCAGATAAACTTCAGGAAGCTGCTTCTTCCAGAAGTGAGTCATCACAAGAGCTGATCCGAACAAACAGCTGTGCTAACATTGACGAAGTTGCTTATTAAAAATATTGGCAGCTCAAGAAGGATCGCTCACTATTTGATCATCTTCTTCTTTGGGGTGGAGTGGGGTTGGGGGGACATTAGCAAAACAATCTAGGGAGATTTCGGAATAATATTTTTGGGGTCAAGACAGGGACCTGTTGTTCTCAGCTGAAAAACCACCCTCTTCCTTGTATTCAAGCATGCATTTCGAACAGAGGAAACAGATCTTTACCAACCATCACACCCTCTCCCTGGGATTCAAGTTAACCGACTCCTTCTCATACCCCTCCCACACTTTCCATTTTGTGGAATTGCAATGGGCCAAAGGTCATTTGTTCCGACATACTGTTGCAAACGGTTGGACCTTCTTGAGCCTGGCTTGTAATTTGTCCATTAAAAACGGATTAAGAGGGAACGGCCGTCTGCTGGATGGGTGAAATAAACTGAACCCGGAATATTTATTTATTTATTTATTTATTTTATTACATTTATATACCGCCCCGTAGCCGAAGCTCGGTTAGTGTACCGGCCAACCCGCTGCCTATCAGATTCCCTGGATGAGCTCACAGAACTGGTCTTGGAGTTGCTGTTGGAGTCATTCAGGCTTTTGGTTCTGGGCAACTTCAATATTCCATTCGAGACCAGTTTGTCAGGTGCAGCTCGTGAGTTCATGGCATCCATGACAAACATGAGACTATCCCAATTGGTCTCTGGACCCACACTTTCAGCAGGTCACACTCTCAATGCTGTTTTCGGTTCTGATGGATCTGTGGGCTTACTAGGATCCAACAGGATCCATCAGCCTTCGAGGGCGGCCCATCTTAATGGGTCCGCCACCCCTGCAGGGGCAGATAGTAGCTGTGACCCATTTAGATGGTCTGCCTTCAAAGGCTGATGGATCCTGTTGGATTCCAGAAAGACTTAGAGGGTTCTATGGCTGGTATCATTGACGATCCTGTAGGAGCCCTGGTCAATAGATGGAACCAAGATTTAACTAGGGCTATCGACACCATCGCCCCCAAACGTCCTCTACAACCTGCTTCCAGCTGGGCACCCTGGTATACAGAAGAGCTCAAGGAATTGAATGGGAGTCTCCGTGGCTGTGATGAGTGCCTGCACTTCCGAATTTACCACTACACTGTGTTTAATGTGCAAAGCCAGGGATTTGACTGGGACCAAAAGGTTCACTGCTTTTCCCAGAGTCAACAGTGTCCCCTTCTCTGTCCTGAGAGAGACACAGAACGTTTTGCCTCTTCAAATGCAGAGAAAGGCGAAATTGATGGGGTGGTAACAGCAGTGTGTGTGGTCATGCCCAATGACATCATGTGAGGTTGCCCACTTTTCTTCTAGTTCTCTTCTGGCTACAAGTTATGTGCTACAAACATCACGTCCTGGGAGATAGCTGGTGGAAACGCCATCCCTATGATGAGATTTCTGCTAGAATACCTAGGGAAGATCATATCACAGGCTGACTTTCCCCACCATGTCTTCAGCCATCACCATGGGAGCAGATGGGTAAGCAACTGGTGTCCTCCAGGAAGGCTATGCCTACTGAAATTTTCTCTTGTAGAGAACCACCAAAATTGTAGGATGAGCACGGGTGGAAAGAAATGAGATTGCCAGATGTTTTGCACTTCATCTCCCAGCATTCATGACCCCTGGCCATGCTGGCTAGGGCGTCTGGGAGTTGTACTCCAAAACATCTGGATATCGTTGGGTTGCCTGTCAGCATTCCCCAACCTGGGGCCCTCCTGATGCATTGGACTACAACTTCTATTAGCCCTGCAGGACACACCTGGATGGCACTGGGTTGGGGAAGGCTGTCCTGGATTCTATGGAAGGGAGGGGAGAAACCTGCCATGGGTTTCAGCAGCAACCATTGTGGTGGGTGTAATGTGTAGCTCTGCACATAGATCTCCTGGAATCAGAAGTGGCTATGGGTGCAACAGTTCAGACAGAAATAAGTAATAGAAAATCTCTCTCTACAAAACTCTAAGGTGACACATGGCACATAGCAATGCTTGGCATGCTGGAGGTTCTGAGCTAAGGTCTTTGTGTTGCTAAAGGAAGAAGATATATAAATCCAGGTGGGAGCAGGGGTAGCGGATCGAGGAAGCTGGTGGGGAGGAGCCCAGAGAGGAGGCCAGGTGGATTGCTGGGGCTTGCGGAGGCTTCAGGTAAGTCCTGCGGGGCAGTGGGTAGGTGAGTGGGGTGGGAGCAGGGAGGAGCAGGTAGGGGGAGCGGGGGGAGTGGCTGGAAGGGGGGGAGCCCAGAGAAGACGCCGGGTGGCCCTCTGGAACACTTGGAGGCACTAGGAAGTCCCGTGGGTCAGCAAGAGGGGGGGAATGGCTGGAAGTCCAATGGACTCCTGGTCAGCCTCGTGCCCGACTTTTCTAGGTGCCCAAGGAAAGGCTGGAGAACTATCCACCAGGGAACGCTTATCAAATTTGCAGATGACACCAAATTGGGTGGGATAGCTAATACCCTGCAAGACAGAAACAAACTTCAAAGTGATCTTAATAGGCTGGAGTGCTGGGCTGAAAACAACAGAATGATATTTAATAGGGATAAATGCCAAGTTCTACATTTAGGAAACAGAAACCAAATGCACAGTTACAAGATGGGGATACTTGGCTCAGCAATACTACAAACGAGAAGGATCTTGGAATTGTTGTAGATCACAAGCTGAATATGAGCCAACAGTGCGATGTGGCTGCAAGAAAGGCAAATGCTATTTTGGGCTGCATTAATAGAAGTATAGCTTCCAAATCACGTGAGGTCCTGGTTCCTCTCTATTCGGCCCTGGTTAGACCTCATCTAGAGTATTGCGTCCAGTTCTGGGCTCCACACTTCAAGAAGGATGCAGACAAGCTGGAGCGTGTTCAGAGGAGGGCAACCAGGATGATCAGGGGTCTGGAAACAAAGCCCTATGAAGAGAGACTGAAAGAACTGGGCAGGTTTAGCCTGGAGAAGAGAAGATTGAGGGGAGATATAATAGCACACTTCAAATACTTAAAAGGTTGTCATACGGAGGACAGCCAGGATCTCTTCTCGATCCTCCCAGAGTGCAGGACACGGAATAACGGGCTCAAGTCAAAGGAAGCCAGATTCCAGCTGGACATCAGGAAAATCTTCCTGACTGTTAGAGTAGTACGACAATGGAACCAGTTACCTAGGAAGGTTGTGGGCTCTCCCACACTAGAGGCCTTCAAGAGGCAGTTGGACAGCCATCTGTCAAGGATGCTTTAGGGTGGATTCCTGCATTGAGCAGGGGTTGGACTCGATGGCCTTGTAGGTCCCTTCCAACTCTGCTATTCTATGATTCTATGATACTGAGCAATGAAAATACCAGCGTGCATACGCGCTCTGCGCAATTCAAGCTAGTAAGAAATAATATCGTCGGGCATTGTAGGACTTTTTTTCGGTCTCACCTTGCCAAGGATTGGACCCTCATGCCATCCTACCTTTATGCGTTTTTCTCTCTGATGCCATGACTAGAAGGCCAGCCTGCGTCCCTCCCTTCCTTCCTGCTTAAGCCTTCCTTGATTTGTGACCGCTAATATTCTTTGTCGGGTGAAATGTCAGAAGGATTAACTTTTCCCCTAGCTAACCCCGCCCCAATGCAAGGAGAGGAAGATTCCCACCAGGCGGCATGGCTGGGACTTGGGGCCAACAACGCCCCGGCAACTCGGACGTCCCACTCTCCGTTCCCACTGCCTGCAAAACCAGGGCAGCGGCGGATATTGTGAGAACGTCCGCCTGCCCCCGGCGAAAAACAAGCAGAGCGTTCTCCTGCCCTTATTGAATTCGCTTAGCAAACATTCCCCCAGACAAAACCTCCGACCTGGGGACTATTGATGCCGGCACTCTCTCACATTTGCCAAATGGATTAGTTACTAAATTGCCGGCTCTCCCAAATACTAAAGGATATTAAGGCATTGGGAAAGGGATTTTTTCTTTTTTGGGGTGGGTGGGTGGGTTGGCTTGAATTATGATGATGTTTTCCCTTTTGTGAGGCCTGGAGATTTTGTCCTTTAATTCCCCCTGTTTTCATTAGAAAAGCAACAGGGCCGTCCAAAAAGAAAAGAAAAGAAAACGGATTGGGAGGGAACCGTGTTATTAAGGCTCTTTTAATGCTGCATTACGAGGAATAATCCCACATTCCACAGCATGTTAAAAAAAATTAAAATAATATAGATAAGGGCAAAGATCAGCCATTCTGCAGAATTTACACAGACCAAAGGCAACCTAGACCCCCGCGGCTCTGGAGCATGTTGGGAGATGAAGGGGAGGCATGAAGACAAGGCAAACTGACAAAAAGGAAGAAGAAGAAGAAGAAGAAGAAGAAGAAGAAGAAGAAGAAGAAGAAGAAGAAGAAGAAGAAGAAGAAGAAGAGAATCGTAGAGTTGGAAGGGACCTACAAGGCCATCGAGTCCACCCCCTGCTCAATACCAGTCTGCACACTGGTATTTCATTGCTCAGTATCATAGAATCATAGAATTGCAGAGTTGGAAGGGACCTACAAGGCCATCGAGTCCACCGCCTGCTCAATACCAGTCTGCACACTGGTATTTCATTGCTCAGTATCATAGAATCATAGAATTGCAGAGTTGGAAGGGACCTACAAGGCCATCGAGTCCAACCCCCTGCTCAATGCAGGGAGCCACCCTACAGCATCCCTGACAGATGGTTGTCCAGCTGCCTCTTGAAGGCCTCTAGTGTGGGAGATCCCACAACCTCACCAGGCAACTGATTCCATTGTCATACTGCTCTAACAGTCAGGGAGTTTTTCCTGATGTCCAGCCGGAATCTGGCTTCCTGTCACTTGAGCCCGTTCTTCCGTGTCCTGCACTCTGGGAGGATCGAGAAGAGATCCTGGCCCTCCTCTGTGTGACAACCTTTTAAGTATTTGAAGAGTGCTGTCGTGTCTCCCCTCCATCTTCTCTTCTCCAGGCTAAACATGCCCAGTTCTTTCAGTCTCTCTTCATAGGGCTTTGTTTCCAGACCCCTGATCATCCTGGTTGCCCTCCTCTGAACACGCTCCAGCTTGTCTGCATCCTTCTTGAATTGTGTAGCCCAGAACTGGACGCAATACTCTAGATGAGGCCTAACCAGAGCCGAATAGAGAGGAACCCGTACCTCACGTGATTTGGAATGATCAAGGGGCTGGAGCATCTCCCCTAGGAGGGAAGATTACATCAGCTGGGTAGAGGTAAGCCTATTTACACTAGTTGTTGGGGAACATGGGTGGAAGGGTGCTATTGCACAGTGTCCTGCTTGTGGGTCCCTGGTCAACAGCTCAGCCATTGTGTGAACAGAGTGCTGGACTGGATGGACCCTTGGTCTGATCCAGCAGAGCTCTTCTTAGGTTCTTATGCTTGTGCAACCCGCTGTGCTCATAACTTGTGCACAACTCGATGTCCAACTCATTGTGCAAGCAATTGTGCAACTGCTTGCCTAAGCATAATGGGCAACTGCTTGCACAACAGAAAAATTCAGCAGAGCTCCGCTAGTAGTATTTGAATTTGCAGCACAACACCGCTGGGAACAGCCGTCGGCCCATATGTTCCAACGTTCTAGGCAGCATCAGAACCAGGGCACAGCCGGTGGAGTGCTTGTCCGTGAACATCACAGGTCATGGAATATGTCAATTATTAAAATAATGCTCAATTGTGTGATGCTTGCTCTCTCTCTCTCTCTCTTTCTCTTTGATATTTGGAGTATTTGGCATGGTTGAAGCTCCTTGTTGGCCCCATGGCTGCAGCTTAGCACAGCAAAGCACATTTTGCTTCTCAGCAAGGGATGAATCTGTTCATTTTGGTTACTTTCAGTTTCTCGTTTTTCCAGTCATAAATTTGGATCATCTCAAGCTCTGAGAATTTCTCCAATCTGAAGTTCGGTTCATCCCCAAATCTGTAACTTACTTTCCCCCCCTTTTATGTCGGGAAAGTCCTGGCCCCCCTCTGTAGGACAACCTTTCAAGTAGGCTAAACATGCCCAGTTCTTTCGGTCTCTCTTCATAGGGCTTTGTTTCCAGACCCCTGATCATCCTGGTTGCCCTCCTCTGAACACGCTCCAGCTTTTCTGCGTCCTTCTTGAATTGTGGAGCCCAGAACTGGACGCAATACTCTAGAGGAGGCCTAACCAGGGCCGAATAGAGGAGAACCAGTACCTCACACGATTTGGAAGCTATACTTCTATTAATGCAGCCCAAATTAGCATTGGCCTTTCTTGCAGCCACATCACACTGTTGGCTCATATTCAGCTTGTGATCTACAACAATTCCAAGATCCTTCTCATTTGTAGTATTGCTGAGCCAAGTATCCCCCATCTTGTGCATTTTGTTTCTTTTTCCTAGATGTAGAACTTGGCATTTATCCCTTTTAAATTTCATTCTGTTGTTTTCAGCCCAGTCCTCCAGCCTATCAAGATCACTCCTGGTCCTCCTCCCTGCTACCACCATTGTCTGGGCGAGAGCGAGAGGCGGGTGAACAAGCAGGTTGCCATGGGGAAGAGGAGGAGCATCTCCAGGGAGCTCCTGTCAATCTCCTGCCTGCTGGACTGGGGGCCCTCAGCAGATGCCCAACTATATTGATCCATGACGCTTTCCCATGCATGTGCTTCTATAGATGTCCATTGCTGGGAAATCCAGCACTTTTTAGCCTCGCTGGATTTCTGTGTTACCTCCAGCTCAGCTTACATTGGCGAGCTCAGTTGCATTTTTTTCCCTGGAAATCTGGCAACTTCTGGGGTTTTTGAAAACATTTATTTGCGTAAATAGACATTTGTGCAAATTTCGGACGCAATTTGCGCAAATGTCTATTTAAACAATTTTTTTTTTAAAAAAAGAAGAAGATGGAAAATCTACCAGTTGGCCAAACTCAGATAGGAGTCTGTAGGGGGAGTGGGGAGTTGATCAAAGCTCAGCAAGTTCTGCCCCCTCCCCCCAAAACCAGATTCCTCCGCCATCCCTGGTATCTGTTTGACAAATGTTGCTTTTGATACACATGTTGAACAGGATACTAAATTGCATAATCACTCATCAGGTTGTATCTTTCCTCCCTCAATTTAACATCAGGTCTCTCTACATAACATATCATAACTTTTCTCCGATAGAATTTGTTGAGCAATTATCAAGAGATGAGATGATAGCCTGGACGCGGTCGGGGGACGTGAGCCAAGAATGATATACAAAAGAAAATGTCTGGGCACTGCGCCATCGGGTTATCATCAAATAGGAGCCAATCCTAAGGGGATGTGGCATATGAAAGGTACATATTGCATTCCTTCTTCTTCCCAACCCCCCCCACCCCACTTTGAAAGCATGTGGAATAAGATGAAAAAAGTAAGCGAACGTGCGTCGTTTTTTTTTTATTACCGGGTCTCTCTTGAAGAGGTGGAGAGGATGAATGGGTATCCATGCCAATAAAATCTAAACATTTTCTTTTTTTCAACAGCAAAGATAACAGAAGCTCAGCTGAGTCGCGAGGAACAACATGAAGGATAAACATTGCATTTCTTTTTTTTAAAAAAAAATAAAATAAAATTAAGAAGTAAGAAAGAAAAGGGAATAAGGACCCAATTAGTGGGAGGAATTGCAGAGATTATACAAAGGAGATAAAAGCTGGGAAGTGTAATTGGAAACACTGATGCATAGTTCGAAACTATCTCAGGCATGTTATCGAAGCTCAAATGCTTTTCGCGGAAAATGAAAAGAGGGTCGATGCCCTTGCGGGGGAGCAGCAGAGAGCAGACGATGGCAAATTTGCTCCGTGTTTGAGAGGCTGCTGGTCAAAACGTTTGCAATGTGCATGGCTGTTAGAAGAAGAATCTGCAACGGATTCAAATGAACTTGGATTTCTATGGATCTGGCCTGTGGATCCTGCAACGGACTGGCCTTTTCTGAGTCTGACATCTGTATGTTTTGGACCTCCACTCCCATCAGCCTCAGCCAGCATGGTGAGGAATGCTGGGAGTTTTAGTCCATATCATCAGGTTAGGTCTGGCTAATTTCTTCACACTCCCCTCTGCATGTCTAGCAATCTACACACATCATATTTCATTCATTCATTCGTTTGTTTGTTTTGATTATTTAATTTTAATATTACATTGTCATATTTATATCCCACTGTTTGTTCTCTTGCAAGGATCTCAAGATGGTTTGCATGGACGTCCTCCTCTCCGTTTTATCCTCTCAACAACCCTGCAAAGTAGGTTGGGTTGAGAGCCAGGGAGTGGCCCAAAGTCATCCAGCGAGTTTCATGGCTGAGTGGGGACTAGAACCCAGAGCTCTCAAGTCCAAGTCCAATACTCTAACTACTACACCTCCTGTCCTACCTATTACATTTATATCCTGCCTTTTCTCCAAGTAGCTCAAGAAAGGAGATAAAGGCCATAGCTAGACCTAAGGTTTATCCCTGGATCATCCAGGGGTCAAACCTGTTCATCTAGGTGACACACAGGGGATCCAGTGCTCAGGCAGGGGCGAACCCTGGATGATCCCAGGATAAACCTTAGGTCTAGCTGTGGCCATAGTCTGCCATGGTCCAGAAGCAAAGGTTTAACGGTAAATGTTGGCCTAATAATCCTAGAACCCTAGAATAGTAGAGTTGAAAGGGGCTATAAGGCCTTTGAGTCCAACCCCCTGCTCAATGCAGGAATTCACCTTAAAGCATCCCTGACAGATGGTTGTCCAGCTGCCTCTTGAATGCCTCTAGTGTGGACCCACAACCTCCCTAGGTCATTGGTTCCATTGTCATACTGCTCTAACAGCTAGGAAGTTTTTCCTGAGGTCCATCTAGATTCTGGATTCCTGGAACTTGAGTCCATTATTCTGTGTCCTGCACTCTGGGAGGATCAAGATCCTGGCCCTCCTCTGTGTGACAACCTTTGAAGTATTTGAAGAGTGCTATCATGTCTCCCCTCAATCTTCTCTTCTCCAGGCTAAACATGCCCAGTTCTTTCAGTCTCTCTTCATAGGGCTTTGTTTCCAGACCCCTGATCATCCTGGTTGCCCTCCTCTGAACACGCTCCAGCTTGTCTGCATCCTTCTTTAAGTTTAGTGCCAAGAACTGAATGCAGTACTCAAGATGAGGCCTAACCAGACCTAAATAGAGGGGTCCCAGTACCTTCACCTAGTAAGGTGAAGAGCAACAACTAGAAAAACTAATCCATACTAGAGGACAGATAAAACTTCAGATATCAAAATTTCAGCCATTTTTTTTGAGTGGGGGAGCAAGTTCAGTACCCCCAACAGGGTACAGTGACCATATGGAAAGAAGGACCGGGCTCCTGTATCTGTTAAACGGGAATTTCAGCTGGTGTCATTTGTATGCATGCAGCACCGGGTGAAATTCCTTCTTCATCACAACAGTGAAAGCTGCAGGAGCCCTGCCCTCTTTAGCTAGAATGACCAGATACAAAAGAAGGCAGGGCTCCTGCAGCTTTAATTGTTGTGATGAAAGGGGGAATTTCACCAGGTGCGGCATGTATACGAATGACATCTGTTGAAATTCCCTTTTCTATACAGCTGTTAAAGATACAGGAGCCCTGTCCTCCTTTCCATAGGGTCACCCTAGATATAACACTTTGAAAATGGTTTGAAAACAGTATATGGAACATGTTTTTTTTGGGCCAGAACAGCTGTCAATACTGTCATAAACTGTTATAAAGCAGTCACGTAGATCCTACTTTGGGCTTGTTTGAAAAAGTCAAGGTAGCCTTCTCCCCACTACCCCGAAATCCAGGACAACAAAGAACTCTAATTCAAGATTATCCCATATCATTTGCAAGACAAGGGCTCGTATGGGGGGGGGGGGGGAAGAGGGGGAATGAGCCAGCCAGCCCAAACAGGAGGCAAACAGTCCCACACTTGTGAGGTGTTGGCACTGGGCCCAGCATACCAAGCGATCCAGTCTGGCTAGCCCAAATCCTTTGAGGGTGGAAAACCCTAGTTCCATTCAGAATTTGAAACAACTGCAGCAAGATGAATCACCTCCGTGCTGTCGTGTCTGCGTTGATGCTAAGATTGTGTTTCTAATTTCTTTTTTAACGAACACTTTCCACTCTGGTGCCTGCTCCATCGCCCTTTTTGCCCTTTCTGCCCTTTAAGCGTGTGTCAAATGTGTCCCCTCTGTTCCTCCACGTGTTTGCGACAGTGGATCTAGGACTACAAACAAGAAGGATCTTGGAATTTTTGTAGATCGCAAGCTGAATATGAGCGAAGAGAAAGGCAAATGCTATTTTGGGCTGCATTAATAGAAGTATAGCTTCCAAATCACGTGAGGTACGGGTTCCTCTCTATTCGGCCCTGGTCAGGCCTCATCTAGAGTATTGCGTCCAGTTCTGGGCTCCACAATTCAAGAAGGATGCAGACAAGCTGGAGCGTGTTCAGAGGAGGACAACCAGGATGATCAGGGGTCTGGAAACAAAGCCTTATGAAGAGAGACTGAAAGAACTGGACCTGTTTAGCCTGGAGAAGAGAAGATTGAGGGGAGACATGAGAGCACTCTTCAAATACTTGACAGGTTGTCACACAGAGGAGGGCCAGGATCTCTTCTCGATCCTCCCAGAGTGCAGGACACGAAATAACGGGCTCAAGTTAAAGGAAGCCAGATTCCAGCTGGACATCAGGAAAAACTTCCTGACTGTTAGAGCAGTATGACAATGGAATCAATGACCTAGGGAGGTTGTGGGCTCTCCCACACTAGAGGCCTTCCAGAGGCAGCTGGACAACCACCTGTCAGGGATGCTTTAGGGTGGATTCCTGCATTGAGCAGGGGGTTGGACTCGATGGCCTTGTAGGCCCCTTTCAACTCTTGCTATTCTATGATTCTATGAACATAGGAAGCTGCCTTTTACTGAGTCAGGCCATTGGTCCATCTAGGCCAGTATTATTTATTTATTTATTTATTTATTTATTTAATCATATTTATACCCCGCTCCTCAGTCAAAAAATGCTCTCGGAGCAGCTTACAATTAGTTAGCAAAAAAGACAGTCCCTGGCTTACAGTCCAATAAAGACATGACACACAAGGAAAAGGAGTCCAGGAGGGAAGAGGGAAAAGGCAGAGAGAGAGAGAGAGAGAGAGAGAGAGAGAGAGAGAGAGAGAGAGAGAGAGAGAGATATTAAGTGGACCGGGAACAAGACTGATGGGATTGTCCTGCTGTCGAAGGAAGGGAGTCCAACTGGATCAGGCCCAGATGGATCAGTCCAACTGGATCAGGCCTCTTTCCTCTTCCCCACAGAGCTAAGATGACAGTAACTGGCAGCGGCTAGGGATGTTGGAGAAATACGCAAAGTATTCAAATGAGTTCGTATTTCTATGAATCTCACCTGTGGATTCTGCAACAGGCTGGCTTTTTCTGAGTCGCATGGATTCTACAGACTTGTGGACTTTTTTAAAAAACACACACAAAAACTTTGGGGAAGGATTTGCACAATTTTGTTCATTTGCAACTGCACACTTGAGCTAATGCGTATTAGCGTGAGTGGGCATTTGCGCAGATACACATTTGTAAAAGAACAAAATTCTCATTCACAAAATCCTATTCCGACAATGGGCAGACGGTGGAATGAAAGACGTTTGACAATCCTCAAAACACAGACAGAAGTGTTTGTGGCTCTCTAGGTTTTTCGGCCGGCTTTCTCCTATTCTCCCTGGGTCCTGTACAAATGCTCAGAAAGCCCCCGGGTTGATGCGCAGTGGCGCAGCACTGATTATAGAACGCCACTGCAATCACACACACACACCCTGGGGCTTTTCGCCAAAGCTGCAGAGAAAAAAGTCAGGGACTTATCTGGACTTTTTTCTCTGGAGTGAGGTGAGGACGCACAAGACAGCATCAAGACACCACCTCGCCTCGCTCTGGAGTTGCAGCGGAGATGTGGCTGGGCGGTGCCTGGTGGAAGGCGACCTGCGATTGGTTGCCTTCCACCAAGAAGCAGGCAGGGGCAGCTCTGGTCCCTGGATGGCCGACCACAAACCCTGTGCTTGGTGTTGGGATTACCCGATGCCATCCCAGCAGAGGGAAAGCATTTGAGAAAGTAGAGGGAAAGAATTTGAGAGGAAGGCTGTGTCAACTTGGCACCATATAGACACCCCCCAGGAGATTCTGGGGACTGAACCTGAGCCCTGAACCTCGGGCCTTCATGGATGCAAAGCAAGTACTCTACTGAAGGAACGCCTCCTCCCATATGTACCTGCCCGGACTCTAAGGTCATCCTCAGAGGTCCTTCTCTGCGAGCCCCTGCCAAAGGAAGTAAGGCAGGTGGCTACCAGGAGCAGGGCCTTCTCTGCTGTGGAATGAGCTCCCTAAGGAGGCTCGCTTGGCACCTACATTATATTCTTTTAGATGCCAGGTGAAGACCTTTTTATTCTCCCAGTATGTTAACAGTCTATAAATAAATTTTTAACTTTGCTGTTTTAAATTTGTATTTTAAATTTGTATTTTTTGCATTGCTGCTGGTTTTTTATCTTGGTTGTGCTTTTATATTGTATTTTATATTATGGTTTTATACTGTTGTTTTATACTCTGAATTGTCGTAATTTTGTCCATGAAGTCAGGAAGAGTCGGAAGCGACTGAACGAATAAACAACAACAAATTTTGTGAACCGCCCAGAGAGCTTTGGCTATTGGGCGGTATAGAAATGCAATAAATTAATTAATTAATAAATACTGTCCGACCTGTTCCCCATGTCTTCTTCCTAAACTCTTCCTAATAGCTGTATGCTTTCCAGGCCATTTAAACCTAGTGGAGAATGGATCAACTAAACCTCAAGGAACATTTTGCATCTCCTGTGTGTGGTTGAGAAGATAATATTTGGGTAGGCAGGAGGGAGACTCCTGACATAACATTATTTTTTCCCGAAGAGGTCTTTTCTTGGGTCAAGGTATCTTTTTCTCCCAGGAGCCTTCATTAAGGTCTTTGACTACGGGAAGAAAATAAAAGACATTTCATACACTTTGAAGGGAAGACAGGGACCGTTGCAATTAGAAAGGGGTGAGATTCTTCGAGAAGTCCAGGGGTTTTTGAAACTAACTTTGCAGGCTTGGTTTGGGAGAAGTTTGGTAGTTCCAAGTGTGTGGAGGGCGGGTTTTCTGCTGCCTCCTCCCTGGTGGAAAAAAATAGGTGGAGTGTCATTTTCCCACTGAGGATTCTGGAAATTGGTCATAGAATCAGAGAATCATAGAATAGCAGAGTTGGAAGGGGCCTACAAGGCCATCGAGTCCAACCCCCTGCTCAAGGCAGGAATCCACCCTAAAGCATCCCTGACAGAGGGTTGTCCAGCTGCCTCTTGAAGGCCTCTAGTGTGGGAGAGCCCACAACTTCCCTAGGTAACTGATTCCATTGTTGTACTGCTCTAACAGTCAGGAAGTTTTCCTGATGTCCAGCTGGAATCTGGCTTCCTTTAACTTGAGCCCGTTATTCCGTGTCCTGCACTCTGGGAGGATCGAGAAGAGATCCTGGCCCTCCTCTGTGTGACAACCTTTTAAGTTGATGTACATTGATGGTGCTATATAAATAAATAAATAATAATAATAATAATAATAATAATAATAATAATAATAATAATAAGTACTTGAAGAGTGCTCTCATTTCTCCCCTCCATCTTCTCTTCTTCAGGCTAAACATGCCCAGTTCTTTCAGTCTCTCTTCAGAGGGCTTTGTTTCCAGACCCCTGATCATCCTGGTTGCCCTCCTCTTTTGGATGATTGTCTGTCCCGTCCTTTCTGGATGATTGTCTGTCCCAGCCCAAGGCTGGTTGCCACCTAAAGCAGGGACCGACTGTTCCTCTTCCTGCCTCCTCTTCCTCTCTCCCTGACTTGTACGACTGCCCGCCACCAGGAAGCTCCCTTTTTCTGGTGTGGACACACATTCCTGGCTCACCAGTGCGCTGCATGGAAGGCCTTACATCATTCAGGATGGTTATAGGCTACCTCCAGTATTGGAGGCATTATGTATTTGTATAGCAGTTGCTGGGGAACGTGAGCATATAAATAGATGAGAAGAGCCTTGGGGAATCAGACCAAGGGTCCATCCAGTCCAGCACTCTGTTCACACAGTGGCCAATCAGCCGTTGGCCAGGGACCAACAAAGCCGGTGTAACAGCACCCTCCCACCCATGTTCCCCAGCGACTGGTGCACACAGGCTTACTGCCTCGAATACTGGAGATAGCACACAACCATCAGGGCTAGTAGCCATGGATAGCCTTCACCTCCAGGAATTTATCCAACCCCCTTTTAAGGTCATCCAAATTGATGGCCATCATTACATCTTGTGGTAGCAAGTGCCATAGTTGAACGATGCGCTGAGTTTCCCTTCCTGCGCAGTGGCAAAGGGAGCCATAGGGCCTTGCTAGATGAGGCTTTAGCCTGGTGCGAGCCCCGGGCTCACCACTGTGCGTCCAGATGATGCACAGGGTATCCCGGGCTCAGGCAGGGGTCAACCCTCCCTGGGCCTAGGGTAACCGGCACCGCTTCTGGCCCGGTTTTTCCTGCGGTCTCGGGCTGAGCCCAAGACCACAGGCATGTAGCCAAGTCTGTTGCTTTTCCCGGCTACTGCATGTACTCCTGAGTAGCCAGGAAAAGCGGCGGACGGTCGTGCTGCAGCCATCAGGGCTATGGAGGGACCTATGGGACATGGGGGGCAGGAAACGGAGGCCAGGGGACATCGGGGGGAATCGCGGCCCAGGGGCGATGGGGGGCATTGGACATGGTGGGTGGGCGGGGGGGGGCATCGGGCGGGCGGAGAGGCATCGGATATCATGGGGGGAAATCGGGGGCAGGGAGAGCGTGGAACCCTTTTTTTTAAAAAAAAAATGCCTACCTTTATCGTTGTTGCGCTCCTGCGCACATGGCCCCTTTAATTTTAAAAAAATTGGCTGACGTGACGGGGCTTTCCTTTACCCCATTGCGTGTTACGTGTAGACAGAAGCGACAGCCCGTGCTACTTCCAGCGCAGGCTGGCCCCTCCACACGCCTGGATTTAAAGGTAGTTCTAGCAAGGCCCTTTGTCACTATGGAGCAGGGTTAATCTGGCACACTGGCTACGCTTGCTGGGGATGATGGGGATTGTAATCCAAGCACTGTAATCCAAGCACCAAGCACTGGCTATGCTTGCTGGCGATGATGGGAATTGTAAACTGGAGGATGCCAGGTTAGAGAACCAATGCTTCTTTGACTTCCAGTTTCCCTACCGGGGTTTCTGTGACAGGGTGTGTGCCCCCGCTCTGCCCCGCCTCAGATATCTTGGGTTAAGGGGGATAATCCTTCACATTAGCTAGCCTATTAACTCTTGCGCCTGTACAAACACCCTGGGCCTGTCCCTGTTACTGCTGGCCCGCTTCCCTCCTGCCCATCAACTGGATGGGAGATCATCTGTAATGGGATATCGCCAGGGCCGTGTGCTGTTGACACTGAGGAAGAAAGAATTTGGGGCTGGAGTGCCACTCGGGTTACCGTTGATTTGGAAAATCCGCCCACTCGGAAGGGTGATGACAGCTCGGTATACAAACTCCCGCTGCCTGGGATATCCAGATAGCAGCCGGCTGAGGGCTATAAAGAACTTGATAGACAAGGGTCCCAGAGAGGGCTGTCAGGAAGGTCAGAGAGCCATCTTTCTTTAAAGCCATGAGGCTGTCGGGTAGGGTGGATCTTTACTGCACGCACACTCCAGGAGTTTTCATTAACCAAACACAGCCCCTCTTTGGACTTTATTTCCCCATTCCTGATCAGGAATTTATATGGAACTCACTACCACAAGATGTGGTGATGGCCCCCAATCTGGATGGCTTTAAAAGGGGGTTGGATAAGTTCCTGGAGGCAAAGGCTATCCATGGCTACTAGCCCTGATCATAGAATCATAGAACAGCGGAGTTGGAATGGGCCTGCAAGGCCATCGAGTCCAACCCCTGTTCAATGCAGGAATCCACCCTAAAGCATCCCTGACAGATGGCCGTCCAGCTGCCTCTTGAAGGCCTCTAGGGTGGGAGAGCCCACAACCTCACCAGGCAACTGATTCCATTGTCGTACTGCTCTAACAGTCAGGAAGTTTTTCCTGATGTCCAGCTGGAATCTGGCTTCCTTTAACTTGAGCCCGTTATTCCATGTCCTGCACTCTGGGAGGATCGAAAAGAGATCCTGGCCCTCCTCTGTGTGACAACCTTTTAAGTATTTGAAGAGTGCTCTCATGTCTCCCCTCAGTCTTCTCTTCTCCAGGCTAAACATGCCTGGAGATGGTCGTGTGCTATCTCCAGTATTCGAGGCAATTAGCCTGTGTGCACCAGTTGCTGGGGAACATGGGTGGGAGGGTGCTATTGCACCATGTCCTGCTTGTTCATCCCTGACCGATGGCTGGTTGTCCACTGTGTGAGCAGAGTGCTGGACTAGATGGACCCTTGGTCTGAACCAGCCTCAGGGCTCTTCTTATGTTCTTATGACTTTGTTTCCCCATTCCTGATAAGCACGAATTGCCTGTGTTGTTACCCTATCAGATTGGGTTCACAACTGAGAGGGAGATAGATTCATTTCTTTCTCATGCGTGCACGCATAGAAATGGCATGCAGATAAACACTAGGCTCCATGCAAGGCCATTTCATACTGCGCATGCGAAGGTCTGTTTTGAATTATGATCATGCATTGTTGGTCAATTACATTTCCTTTCCTAACATCTCGGAAATTAAAAGCCCAAAGGCTGTCATTGGCCGTGTCTACACCAGCAGTTTATTCAGGGAGTATATCAAAGACATCCCTATCAGGCCACAAGACGTTCACCTACTCCCGCGGTGATCTTGGGTCGACCACTCAGTTTTCCTGGAATATTGGTGACTGGATTTGTAGCAGCTTTTCCGTCTCTCAGAGCCTCGTGTGGCGCAGAGCGGTAAAGCAGCAGTTTCTGCAGCTGAAACTCTCCCCACAGCCTGAGTTCGATCCCAGCGGAAGCTGGTTTTCAGGCAGCCAGCTTGGGTTGACTCAGCCTTCCATCCTCCTGAGGTCGGTAAAATGAGTACCCAGTTAGCTGGGGGGAAGGTAATAACGGCCGGGGAAGGCAACGGCAAACCACCCCGCTATAAGGCCTGCCAAGAAAACGTCAGTGAAAGCTGGCGTCCCTCCAAGAGTCAGTAATGACTCAGTGCTTGCACGAGAGGTTCCTTTCCTCTCCTCCTTTCCGTCTCTCTCATTACAATCCTGAAGTCTGCTGCTGGTGTGCCGTCCCTTTCCCAAAGCTGTTGCTTCTCAGCCTGATATCCTGATTCGACGAACAGCCAACCTACTGTCAGGGGCGTGTCCTGAAGTTTCAGAGGTGTGCGGAAATGGACGTTCGCCATTTCCAGCCCATTTTTTGATTGATTATTGGCCTGTTTGGGTGCCAACGGTGTGTATTTTTTTAGACACAAACATTTCAATGCGTAGGAGCGCATCTTTGACACAGTGCTGATCCCCCCTGCGTTGCTGTGTGTCTGCGCTGCTGCGCAACTTAGAGGAGGTATTAAAAAAAATCCATGCCCTGTAGCCATCTGCCCAGTCCCACCCACTTCTCCTGATGCACATTTGGTACCGCAGTCACGGGGCACCCATCCTTCTGCAACGGCTCTCCTTTACTTGCAGGAAACTTGCCTCTCGTGGGCCCCGGGAGCAATGATCGCGGAAGTGGGAATCCTCGCAATTATCCCTCCTCCGCTGTGAAAGGGCTGTATGTGTAGACAAGCTGGAGCGTGTTCAGAGGAGGGCAACCAGGATGATCAGGGGTCTGGAAACAAAGCCCTATGAAGAGAGACTGAAAGAACTGGGCATGTTTAGCCTGGAGAAGAGAAGATTAAGGGGAGACATGATAGCACTCTTCAAATACTTAGAAGGTTGTCACATGGGAGGGCCAGGTACTCTTCTCGATCCTCTCAGAGTGCAGGACACGGAATAACGGGCTCAAGTTAAAGGAAGCCAGATTCCAGCTGGACATCAGAGAAAAACTTCCTGACTGTTAGAGCAGTACGACAATGGAATCAGTTCCCTAGGGAGGTTGTGGGCTCTCCCACACTAGAGGCCTTCAAGAGGCAGCTGGACAGCCATCTGTCAGGGATGCTTTAGGGTGGATTCCTGCATTGAGCAGGGGGTTGGACTTGATGGCCTTGTAGGCCCCTTCCAACTCTGCTTTTCTATGATTCTATGATTCTATGATTAGGACTGTGCTTTGAAAAGAGCTGAGAACAGGCTGTTCCGGCGTAAGGGGAAGTGGAGAACCGCCTACTGCAACCTTCCCTTTCGGACTTCAACTCCAACCAGCCAGTGCTCAGGAACGCTGGGAGTTGTGGTCCAAAATGTCAGGAGGACACAAGAGTAGCATAAGAGGGGTACCTTCCTTCATTTAAAAAAGTGACAGGTGAGTGGGGTTCGCTTGTGAGTGGGGTACACTTGTCACATTGTTCTTTTGTATAAGAAAGCAGGCTCTAACTCAATGCATTGAATCCAGGCGTGGTGGTATTTAGAGTAGACCCACTGAAATAAATAATACTTACATTACTCATGGATGAAGTTTAAAGAGTTTGGATATTTTTTTAAAAAAATATTACATTCAGACTGCATGCCTGAGATGGATGGATGGATTCATTTCATTTCTATATCATCCAAAAGTTATAACGCACCCATACAAGGTAATAAAAACATAATGTAAAATCTTTAACAGGCAACATTTAAAAATAGTTACAATAAGATTCCAGGTATGATAAACCAACGGACATAAATCATATCATATGCTATCAAATGCCTGGGAGCAGAGGAAATTCCTAACCTGGCACCCAAAACATGACAATGTTCAGTGGACCTCAATGGGGAGATCATTCTATAATGTGGGGGGGGGGACGTCACCGGGAAGGCTCTGTCCTTTGTGGCCAACTTCTGAGTCTCCCTCAGAGGATGCACTCAAATGTTGATCATAGAGTCTGGGGCAGATTCATATGGGGAGAGGTGCTCCATCAGATTATTCCATACTGAACAAAATGGGTCGTACTCCTGAGTACTTATGCAGAGAGGTGCAATGTTAGATGGAATTGTAAAACAGATCATTTTGAAGGGGGTACTGACAGCACAATCTACTCTGAAAGAAGCCCCATTGAGTTCAACAGGACTTTCTCTTGGATAAGTGCAAACATGAGTGCAGCTTGACTCAGGAGTAAGCCCTGTAATGTTAAATGGAGCTTAGTAAGTCTGTTTAGGGTTGCAAACTCAGGCTGCAGTCCAATACATACTTACCTTTGAATAAATTCCATTGAACTCAATGGGGCTTCCTTCGGAGAAGCTAAGCATAGAAGGGGTGGAGGGTGAACCTTTTTGGGTGCAGGGTCTGGATTGTTCCACAGGCCAAATGGCATCATGGTGCAGTTTATTTATTTATTTATTTATTTATTTATTTATTTATTATTTACTAGCTGTACCCGACCACACGTTGCTGTGGCTCAGTCTGGTTAAATGGAAAAGAAAGAAAAGAGAAAGCGCACGTTTCTAATATGTTTAATTTCACAATGCTTGTGGGTATACAATATTTTTTGTTGTTCCATTGTCAGTGCAGATATAGAGATTGTCTGGTTTGCCGACTCTAGAACACGCAACATATAATTGTCCATGTGAGAACCAATCCGTGTCTAGATCTGGGCTTTTATATACCCTATTTCTTCGATTCTAAGACACACTTTTGTCCCCATCTATAATATAGTTACATAAAAACACGCGCGTATTCGAATGCAACGTTGTGTCAAAATTTCAAAGCAATCGGAGAAGAACTTTCGGAGATTTTAGATTAGGAACAAACAAACATTTACATTTTTATTTATATAGATTTATTTATTACATTTCTATACCACCCAAGAGCCGGAGCTCTCTGGGCGGTTCACAAAAATTAAAACCATTCAAAGTATAAAACAACAGTATAAAACCATACTATAAAATACAATATAAACGCTCAACCAGATAAAAACAGCAGCAATGCAAAATTACGAATTTAAAACATGAAGTTAAAATTTATTTATAGGCTGTTAAAATGCTGGGAGAATAGAAAGGTCTTCACCTGGCGTCTAAAAGCATATAATGTAGGTGCCAGGCGAACCTCCTTAGGGAGCTCATTCCACAGCCGGGGTTCCACAGCAGAGAAGGCCCTGCTCCTCCTGGTAGCCACCTGCCTCACTTCCTTTGGCAGGGGCTCACGGAGAAGGACCCCTGAGGATGATCTTAAGGTCCGGGCAGGTACATACGGGAGGAGGCGTTCCTTCAGATAGCCTGGCCCTAAACCGTTTAGGGCTTTAAATGTCAATACTAGGGTGACCATATGTGGGAAACCAAAAAAGAGGACACCTAGTGTGTGTGTGGGAAAGCAGCTTTCTGAGTCCTGCAGAAAGTATGTTATTCCCCCGCCACCTTAAAGAACCCGATTGGAATGGAGGAGGGGAAAGGATTTCATTCTGCACCACCACCATCCACTCCAATTGGGGCCTTTTCTATAACGTCCACGAATGACCCACTTTCCCCTTTAAGACCTCAATTGGAGCTCTGGGTGGGGGAATGATGTGCCTCAAGAAAGCATGTCATTCCCTCCTGCATGCTAATGGCAGCCTTAAAGAGGAAGGTGTGTCATTCCAGGACATTATTGAAAATTATAGAAAATCCCCCCTGACACCATGGAAAGAACAAAAACCAGGACAAATTCCGGGGAAATCCTGACAGTTGGTCACCCTAGTCAATACCAGCACTTTGAATCGGGCCTTGTGCATAACGTCAAGGGTGAGTTCCCACCTCCTGATGTTCTTGGGTCAACAGCTTTGGCTGGTCCTTCTCCCCCTGGTGCCTGAGCCAGGGACTCTGTTGTGCGCCGTCCAGGTTTTTCAAAGCTAGGGAAAACCTGGGTGGAGCAAAACCCCACCAAGAGCCAGCTTTGCTCCTCTGCCCCCTTCCCTGCACAGAGAAGGAAAAGAGACGAAGGACCAAAGCCTACTCAGATGGCTTTGCTCTTCTGCTGCCATCCCCATGTGAGGAAAGTGATGGAGGGCTGAAGAAATTCAGACATGGCTCAGTCGTTCTCCCACTCCTTTGTCCCTTTGGAAGGGGCAGGGGGAAAGGTTTTAAAATAATAAACTCTGGTTCTTTCATTCTGCTTTTCTTTCTTTTCCTTCCTTCCTTCATAGAATCATAGAATCATAGAATCATAGAATAGCAGCGTTGGACCACCACATGTTACTTCCTCGGCTATTGCGATTCTCATCTGTAAAATGGGATTAACTGTGAGTTCAGCATCCTGAAGGGCCGTGAGGAAAATCACTTCTCTCCAGCCCTCAACATCCCCCCAGCACAGAATTTCGACTCCCGCCTGCCTGGAAGAATGCGCTGAAAGAATAGAAATACAATTCCGCTTGTACAATGATGGCAAAATAGTTGGGGGACTTGACCTCCCCCCGCCCCCCTGTGCTGCAAGAAGCTGTGCTATGAGTAACTCCATCTGGGCCATTAAACCCAAAACCTCTCTCTGGTGTCCATCCGGGAGGAAGTGCGGCATTTCCGCTGTGCATTTCCCAACGAGTAGCTCATCGCTGACATGCCCATAGCTGAGGTTTCCTCACTCAACAAGAGGCCGGTCAAATGTCCAGGGATCCATCCCAAACAAATTCCGTTCAGTGTTCAAGCTCTGTGCCTAAAGAAAGCCAACGAATAACCGTCCGGGTTCAGGGCGTGACGTGGTACATTTCCCCCACAGCTGTCTCTGTCCATAGCAACTTGCAGGATCCTTCCAGATGACAACCTGCTGGCGCGTTTGATGGAAGGGCTACGGGAGGCACCCTCGGACTGGCTACAGCTGTGCTGAATCTCCCTCCCATGATGCAAACGCAAGAATCCACCATACACTGCATCACAACAGTTGTTCATCTCATGCAGGGTTGTGTCCTCTGACCAGGAATGTGCAATTGTTTGGGGTCAAATGAAAATTAAAAACGAACAGAACACAAACCAGATGGTGTAAAGGAAGTCAGGGTCCACCTGACAACCCTGCAAGGTAGGCTCCTGGATCAAACATCCTAAACTCCCAAGCAACCCACCTCCCTGCCCTGTCCACAACCGGGACGAGCCAGATGCTCACGGGAATAAACCACACACACACATTTAGGGACCAAAGCAACTTGATTGCAATCACTAAAGCTACCACGTAAGGCCTTGGTCGTAAAACAGCAGCTTTTAAAACAGGAAAGGGGAGAATAAGGGAAGGGGGGGGGAGAGGGAATGCGGAAAAGGAGGAGTGAGGAAAGAAGGTGAGGGAAATCTCTAATACTTAGCCATTACCCCAAGAAGCATTCATAAGACCCCACGCCCGGCTGAAATCCAGCTGGCCTCCTCCAGAATAACCACACACGTTAAAACATAAGAAACCTTTCTAACTCTGGGCAACCTCTGTGGTTGCCACGGACCTGAGCTTCCCACTTGACATACGCCTCCAAGGAAGACGAAGGATCTTCCTCACAGAGCTCTTAATCTCTTTTGGGACCCCCTGTCCCATGACTTAAACCAACTAGTGCCCTTCCCGGACTATAGCCCACCCCCCTCCCACAGGGGCCAGGCCACCTCTTTTCCCCACAGATGAATCCCGTTAATTTGTGCAATGCCCTGATAATCTCCAGGTGCCAGTGGGAGTTGGACAGGCTCGGGGCAGGGAAGACCTTGGCTGGTGGCCACCAAAGCCTGACACAGCCAGCTTGAACAATAGACCATAGATCATGTTAAAGACCATAGCTCAAGTTAAAGGAAGCCAGATTCCGGCTGGACATCAAAAAAAATTTCCTGACTGTTAGAGCAGTGCGACGGTGGAACCAGTTACCTAGGGAGGTTGTGGGCTCTCCCACACTAGAGGCCTTCAAGAGGCAGCTGGACAACCCTCTGTCAGGGATGCTTTAGGGTGGATTCCTGCATTGAGCAGGGGGTTGGACTCGATGGCCTTGTAGGCCCCTTCCGGCTCTGCTATTCTATGATTCTATGATTCTATGATTCATACCTAGGGGCAGATCCTACAACCCCATAGCAACAGCAAGTTAAAGGTACAGATTTGCACCCCTGTCCTTCATAGATGGGACTCCCTTTGCTTGAGTTTTGTTCCGAAACAAAGGCACAGGGATACGGATGGGGGAAATCAGTGAAGGTGGAACTTCTCGCTGTTTGTTGAGTTTCACCTCGAAGCTCGGTCCACCTCATTCTCATTCCTGAAGGTGAGTTTTGTTGTTTGTATAGGGAAAGTGCAAATGAGGTGCACATTCTTTAAAGAGCGCAGCCAAACGGCTCGTTCCCCTGCTCCCATCAATTAAAATGTGAACGTCTGTAATTTTCCCTAAAGGCACATTTTAAAGGTGCACTTTCCTGATGAACGTGTTTTGCAGAGGCGACCACAAACCTGGGGATCTGCAAGTTTTGCCGCCCCCAACGCACCAATGTTCACATTTAGTGGTGCGAACGAAAAAACAATTCTGGTGTTTTATGACATGGAATAATGGGCTCAAGTTACAGGCAGCCAGATTCTGGCTGGACAGCAGGAAAAACTTCCTGACTGTTAGAGCAGTACGACAATAGAACCAATGACCTAGGGAGGTGGTGGGCTCTCCCACATTAGAAGCCTTCAAGAGGAGCTGAACAGCCATCTGTCAGGGATGCTTTAAGGTGGATTCCTGCATTGAGCAGGGGGTTGGACTCGATGGCCTTGTAGGTCCCTTCCAACTCTGCTATTCTATGATTCTATTATTATTGAGCCAACATTCACTGTTGAACCTTTGCTTCTGGGCCATGGCAGTCTTCATCTCCTTCCTTGAGCTCCTTGGAGAAAAGGCAGGATATAAATGTAATATGTAGGACAGTAAGTGCAGTAGTTAGAGTGTTGGCCTGGGACCTGGGACAGCCGGGTTCTAGTCCCCACTCAGCCATGAAACTCACTCAGTGACTTTGGGCCAGTCCCTGGCTCTCAACCTTGCAGGGTTGTTGTGAGGATAAAATGGAGAGGAGGAGGTCCATGCAAACCACCTCAAGGTCCTTGCAAGAGAAAAACACACACCTGTGGGATGTAAACGTAACAATGAATAGGCCCCTTCCAACTCTACTATTCTATGATTCTATGAATTGAAATGCAATTCTTGTACATCCCTACGTAGGATTTGGATGGGACTCCCACTTGGGATTCTGTTGGCTTTCTTTCATGCCATTCGGTTCACACGGGGGTGTCTCTCTCTCTGGCACTGGAAATGAGGCCTGGTGTTTAGAATCGGCATGGTGGATAAGTTGCCAGCAGTCCAGGGGCTGAGACGGGATCAGTATTATATGGGATTCTGTTGTTGTTCCTGCCCTGAAAGGCAGCCTAGAAAGAGTTGAAATAAATACAATAAAATAAACTCCCAGTGGTGCTAACCCTTAAGATGGGAGGTGGCAGGCACAAAAAAAAGGAGGTAAGTGTGGGCTCAGCTCATAACCCTCACCACCATGAAAAGTTTCTCCTGCGGCCAGTGGTGCTTTTGAATGGGAGCAGCTGCCTCCCGCCGTCTTAGATTACCCCAACACATCAATGTAATCTAAGGGCCTTGCTAGACCACGGGGTAGCCCGGTACAAGCCCCGGCCCAGCCCCTGTGCATACAGATGATGTACAGGGGATCCTGGGCTCAGGCAGGGGTAACCCTCCCTTGGCCCGGGATAACCAACACAGTTTGTGGCCTGGTATTTCCTGCTGAGCCCGAGACTGCGGGCGTGTAGCCCGTTTTGCTGCTTTTCTCGGCTACCGCATTTACTCGCGAGTAGCCGGGGAAAGTGGCGGATGGTGCACAGCACTCCACAGGAGTGCTGCGGCCATCAGGGCAGGGTGGGGAGATGGGAACGGAGATCGCGGGTGGGGGGAATCGGAGATCGTGGGCAGGGTGGGTGGGATCGCGGGCAGGGTGGGGAAATCGGGGACGGGGGGAGTGGGGAACCCTTTTTTAAAAAACCTACCTTAATCAATGATGTGCTCCTGCGCACCCTGCCCTTTAAAAATAAAAAATGGCGTATGCGACGGGGCTTTAAAAATAAAAAATGGCAGACGCGACGGGGCTTTCCTGCAGCCCGTCGCGTCTAACGTTTAGACTGGGGCGACAGCCCGTGCTACCACGTTCTTGTTCTGTTGGTTTGTTTTTCCTCAGCACCATTGGGGCCATCTTTTTCTCTTCTTTTATGGCAGCTACCATTTTTCCATACTTGGCCCCCACAAGGATGCAAAACCCAGGGCATTGTGGGTAAATAAAGTGGCAGCCCTCAAGAGCAGCCAGAGAAATGACACCCTCAGGGCTGGCAGCAGATTTCAGAGGGCTTTTGGGCCCGATGCTGCCAGGGACTCCCCTGCCTCCTCCTTTCCCACCCTCTGGCTACCTCCAACACCTCCTTCTCCTCCTCACCCACAGCCACCACAGCCAACTCCTCCTCCATTTCCTCCACCATTTCTCCCACCTGCCACTGTCTCTCTTTCCCCTGGGCACAGTGGCACTTTTCAATGGGAGCCAGGCTGTGCTCCGCCCCGCTGTCTGTGCCAGCCACCCGCCATCAGGGGGCCTTGCTAGACCTACCTTTGAATCCCGTTGGGAGGATTTATTTATTATTTATTTATTACATTTTTATACCGCCCAATAGCTGAAGCTCTCTGGGCAGTTCACAAAAGTTAAAAACCATAATAAAACAACCAACAGGTTAAAAGCACAATTACAAAATACAGTATAAAAAGCACAACCAGGATAAAACCAGGATAAATTTTCCACAAATTTATTTTATTATTTGTTAATAAAAGAGAGCTTCGGCTATTGGGTGGTATAAAAAGGCAATAAATAAAGAAATTCATGCATAAAGACATTTGTATCCCACCCCATATCATTGGGATCTCAGGGTGGCGTACAGATAAAACCAAACAGAATAAAACAACCGATAATGTATGCAGTTACAAACGATTAAACTAGGGGTGTGCACAGACCCCCTGATCCGCCCCGCGGGCCGATTCGAAAATTTTGGATCGGCCCGCTCCGCACCGCTCCGCCCATAGTCCGCTCTTCTTCGCCGCGGAGCTCCGGCTCTGAATCAGAGCTTCGCAGTGGAGGGGAGTGGTGCCAGGTAAGGCCCCCCTCCCTCCTCTCCCTTACCTTCAGAGACCAAGGGGGAGGGGGGCCTTACCTGCGTCCATCCGTGGTCCCTCGGCTTCTTCAATTGAGCCCATGGCTCAACCAGGAAGTCTGGGCCGTGCGGCCTAGACTTCCTGGTTGAGCCACGGGCTCAATTGAAGAAGCCGAGGGACCAAGGATGGACACAGGTAAGGGAAAGAGGTTTACCTGGCCTTCCCGCTGCCGCCGCTCGTGTGGCGACGGCGGGAGAGCCAGG
The DNA here is from genome assembly GCF_023053635.1 of Elgaria multicarinata webbii. NCBI lineage: Eukaryota > Metazoa > Chordata > Lepidosauria > Squamata > Anguidae > Elgaria > Elgaria multicarinata. The sequence goes on along the minus strand of NC_086171.1, from coordinate 6,006,047 downwards.
TAAGGGACCAAGGGGGAGGGGGCCTTACCTGCGTCCGTCTGCGGTCCCTCGGCTTCTTCAATTGAGCCCGTGGCTCAACCAGGAAGTCTAGACCGTGGCCAAGATGTCCTGGTTGAGCCGCGGGCTCAATTGAAGAAGCCGAGGGACTGCAGACGGACGCAGGTAAGGGAGAGGAGGGGGTTTTACCGGGCCCTGCCGCTGTTGCTGCATGGGCGACAGTGACAGCGGCAGGGCCCAGTAAACCCCACTTACCTTTCTGGTGGAGCTCCGGATCAAGGCGAAGGATCCGCCTTCACCTCGATCCTCTTCGCCACGCTCCGCCGGCCCCCCAATCCTCTTCGCCTCCGCCTTAAGAGTAGGCGAAGCCCCCGCTCCGCTCCTGCTTCTCCGGTTTGAGGAGAAGCGGAGCACATCCCTAGATTAAACCATGTACAACTTTAGTCCTCAAAGGCTTTGATAAAAGGTCACATTTTAGCTTGGCGCTATGACGAAGCCAATGTCGGCGCCTGTCGGGCCTCCAAAGGGAGGGCACGCCACAATCAGGGTGCCACAAAATAATGACAAAAGAATGTTCTTAGGATATTTTAAAGATGTTTTAATCACGTATGGTATGTTTTAAATGTGTGTTTTATATCATGTTTTTATACTGTTTGTTTTATACTTTGAATGGTTTCAGTTTTTGTGAAACGTCCAGGGAGTTTCAGCTACTGGGCGGTATAAAAATGCAATAAATAAAAATAATAAAAATAAAAATAAATGTACTGATTACAAATGCAAGCAAATTCAGTAATCCCCCTGCCCCCCGGCTATCTTTGAGTGCTTCCAGACGGAGGGCTCCTAGCAGTATTGAGCAAAAGGTGTGATGCGGATATTCCATCTTTTCTTCCGTTCCGTAAAAAGATTTTTTTTTCCTGGTAAGGCAAAAGATGGAAGAAGCATTGGGTGGGGGGAAAGAGAGAGCTATGAGTGGAAGACAACGTAATTGGGACCCTGGGTAAAATTCCATAAGTGACGCAGTGCAATTGCACGATAAAAGCTATGTCAGGACGCCCCCTCTGAGGGCTTGTAGCTACCAGAAATCTTTTGATCTGCGAAGCAGGAGCCCTGCTGTTGAGCGACCTCCCGACTACATGAGGAAATTTGAAATTTGCTTGTGGATTCCAGTTGGGGGTGGTTGGTTCAACTCCAAGAATGCTGCCCTTTGTGGTGTAGGATGTCTGAAATGTTTTGAGTTACCTGTTTGAGATGAGGATGAAAGGGTGGGGGGGGGGGTTAGAATCTCAAGAACGTAAAACATTCCGATAGGCAAGGAAACTTTCTAGCATCTAGCACAGTGGTTCTCAACCTTCCTAATGCCGCGACCCTTTAATACAGTTCCTCATGTTGTGGTGACCCCCAACCATGAAATTATTTTCGTTCTTCTCTACACGATCCATTGTCATGGGATGGTTTGCTAATGAAAATAATACATAACAATAGCTTTAATAATACAAAAGATGATACATGACATAGTTCAGTCAATACAGTTTCCTAAGACCGTCGGAAATGTGTGTTTTCCGATGGTCTTAGGCGACCCCTGTGAAAGGGTCATTCGAACCCCAAAGGGGTCCCGACCCACAGGTTGAGAACCGCTGATCTAGCATATATATGGTTAATGGAAATGATCCAAATTGAGGCACCCAGAAATCTCAACGGAAGAATTAAGTGCATGCTTAAATACTTTAATGTGCTGAATTGTGTCCCAAACTGTGCTTGTTTTCTATAGCGCTTTTTTACATTATGTTTAATAACAGAGCAATCCTACGGGAGGGTTCGAATCTGTGCAAGAGGAACCACTGGCAAAGGGGAAAGCTGGCCTTGTTAAGAACATAAGAAGAGCCCTGCAGAATCAGACTGAGGCCACAGCTAGACCTAAGGTTTATCCTGGGATCATCCAGGGTTCGCCCCTGCCTGAGCACTGGATGCCCTGTGTGTCACCTAGGTGAACAGGTTTGACCCCTGGACGATCCAGGGATAAACCTTTGGTCTAGCTATGGCCTGAGGGTCCATCTAAACCAGCCCTCTGTTCACACAACGGCCAACCAGCTGCTGACCAGGGACCAACAAAGCAGGACATGGTGCAACAGCACCCTCCTACCCATGTTATTATTATTATTATTATTATTATTATTATTATTATTATTAATTTATTTATTTATTTATATAGCACCATCAATGTACATGGTGCTGTACAGAGTAAAACAGTAAATAGCAAGACTCTGCCGCATAGGCTTACAATCTAATAAAATCATAGTAAAACAATAAGGAGGGGAAGAGAATGCAAACAGGCACAGGGTAGGGTAAGCAGGCACAGGGTAGGGTAAAACTAACAGTATAAAGTCTGCACAACATCAAGTTTTAAAAGCTTTAGGAAAAAGAAAAGTTTTTAGTTGAGCTTTAAAAGCTGCGATTGAAGTTGTAGTTCTCAAATGTTCTGGAAGAGCGTTCCAGGCGTAAGGGGCAGCAGAAGAAAATGGACGGAGCCGAGCAAGGGAAGTAGAGGCCCTTGGGCAGGCGAGAAACATGGCATCAGAGGAGCGAAGAGCACGAGCGGGGCAATAGTGTGAGATGAGAGAGGAGAGATAGGAAGGAGCTAGACCGTGAAAAGCTTTGAAGGTTAACAGGAGAAGTTTATATTGGATTCTGAAGTGAATTGGAAGCCAATGAAGAGATTTCAGAAGCGGAGTAACATGGTCAGAGCGGCGAGCCAAGAAGATGATCTTTGCGGCAGAGTGGTGAACAGAAACCAACGGACTGATGTGAGAAGAAGGAAGGCCAGAGAGAAGAAGGTTGCAGTAGTCCAACCGTGAAATAACCAGTGCATGAACAAGCGTCTTGGCGGAAGAGACAGACAAAAATGATCAAATCCTGGCAATATTATACAGGAAAAATCGACAAGATTTAGCTACTGCCTCAATATGAGGAATAAAGGAGAGCGAGGAGTCAAATATAAAGCCAAGGCTACGAGCTTCCTTGACCGGAGTAAGCGTAACATCATTGACAGTAAGAGAGAATGAGAGATGAGGAGAAGGTTTAGGAGGAAAAACTAGCAATTCAGTCTTTGCCATATTGAGTTTCAAACGACGATGAAGCAGCCAAGCTGAGATATCTGAAAGACATGCCGAGATACGATCGTGAACATCAGGAGAAAGTTCCGGAGATGACAGATATAGTTGTGTATCATCGGCGTACAGATGATATTGGAGGCCATGAGATTGAATAAGCTTGCCCAAGGGCAACATGTATAAGGAAAACAACAACGGACCAAGCACCGAGCCTTGCGGAACCCCTACTGAAAGGGGAAAGGAGGAAGACGAGCTGCCATTAGCCAACACGCTGAAAGAGCGACCCGCTAGATAGGAGGCAAACCAGTTATAGACAGAGCCACAAAATCCAAGGTCATGAAGGGAATCTAAGAGAAGATCATGATCAACCGTGTCAAAGGCTGCAGTTAGATCAAGGAGGATAAGAACGGAATAATGGCCTTTAGACTTGGCAGTAAGGAGATCATTGGTGATCTTAGTAAGGGCTGTTTCGGTGGAATGCAGAGGACGGAATCCAGATTGAAGTGGATCCAAAGCAGAGTTACTAGAAAGAAAGTCAAGACAGCGAGAGTAGACCGCCCGCTCCAGGATCTTTGAAACAAACGGCAACAAAGAGACAGGTCGGTAGTTAGACAGAGATAGCCTATCAAGAGTAGGTTTCTTGAGAATGGGAGAGACTGTAGCATGTTTAAAAGCAGAAGGAAAAGAACCAGAGGACAGAGAAAGATTAATAATATGAAGCAAGGAAGGGAGGATAGCAGGAATAAGATTAATAAAGACACGAGAAGGAATCGGATCACGAGAACAAGTGGAAGGCTTCGAAGAGCGCAGTATTGTAGACAGTTCATCCGCTGAGACCAAAGGAAACGCAGAGAAATTTGCAGGAGGAACCGACATATGAGGAACAGGAACTGAAAGAGGAGCAGAGCTGGCCAGATCAGAGCGGATAGTTTGGATTTTAGCATTGAAAAAAGAGGCAAAGTTATTAGCAGACAGAGAGGCGGGGAGAGATGGCGGATTAGGCTTCAGAAGAGAATTGAAGGACGCAAAGAGCCGCTGAGGATGCCTAGCATTTGACTGGATCAGCGTTGAGTAGTACTGCTGTTTGGCCAATGAAATGGCAGAAGAGAAAGAAGAGAGTACAAATTTGTAATGGACAAAGTCCGCCCTGTCCCTGGTCTTACGCCAAAGGCGTTCAGCTGCCCGAGAACAAGAGCGAAGGTAGCGGAGGAAAGAGGTGAGCCACGGTTGGGGTTGAGAAGGGCGAACTATCCGAATTGTAGATGGAGCAAGATTATCAAGAGTTGAAGATAAGGAGGAATTAAAGGAGGAGACAGCTGAGTCCAAGGAGACAGCCGAAAAGACAGAAGGAAGGGAGGAGGCTAGAGACTGGGAGAAAGCCTCATAATTGATAGATTGCAAGTTGCGACAAGAGCGAGAAGCGGGACGTGAAGGAGGAGGATTATGAGTAATATTGAAATAAACTAGGTGATGATCTGACAACGGAAAGTGAGCAGTAGAAAAGTCCAACACAGAGCAATTCCGAGCGAGAACAAGATCCAGACAGTGTCCAAGGGAATGTGTGGGTGCATCAGACCAGAGCTTAAGATCATAAGAGGAAGATAAGGAGCGAAATCGTAGAGCTGCAGCATCTTGAGGGTCATCCACATGAATATTGAAATCACCCAAAATAAGAGTAGGACAGTTGTCAGAGAGGAAAAAGGACAGCCATGAATCAAAATCAGAGATAAATTTTGAGGACGAGCCTGGGGGGCGGTACAGAACTGCAATCCGCAGTCGCAATGGAGCGAAGAGCCTCACCACATGTACCTCAAAGGAGGAGAAGCAATGTGAAGGTGGAGTGGAAAGAGGCTGGAACTGGCACAAACTAGATAATAAAAGACCCACACCACCACCCCAACCCTCTGGGCGACTAGTGTGAGAGAAAGAGAGTCCTCCAAGAGAGAGGGCAGCAGAGATGGCAGTATCATGGGCAGGAAGCCAGGTCTCAGTAAGAGCAAGGAGGTGGAGAGACCTAGAGATAAACAAGTCCTGGATGACAGGGGCCTTAGAAGCAAGAGAGCGACAGTTCCATAAGGAACACGAAAAAGGCAGCAGAGAAGAGGGGAGACACCGGATAGGAACTAAGTTAGGAGAGACGAGATTGGAACGAGCCATAAGGAACAGATATGAGGAGAAAAGAACTGAGAGGAGACAATGAGAAGATCGTATCCTGAATCAGAAAGTGGCGGACCGTGGCTGGGGTTTTTCCTCCAGAGTAGAAGTTCCGCTTGACCGGCTTCGCGCTTGCGCCTCCAGCCGACTGGAGGCTGAAGTACCTGAAAGGAGGGGAGGAGCAGAAGCTGCAATTCAAACAAACCAATTGCAGTTAGTCAATGTTGCTCAATGGCTTCTCTTCCAAAGCTAAGTTGCTTCTCCTCTTCGAGCTGCAACAGGGCCGGCGCCAGACTATATTGTGCCCTAGGTAGGCATGTTCTGAAGCCGCCCCTCGCTTGCTCGCTCACTCACCGCCCCCTCACTTGCCTGCCCACCCGCTTGCTCGCTCACTCACTGCTCCCCCCGCCCGCTCGCCCGCCCCCCCCGCTCACCCGCCGCCCTGCCCGCTCGCCCGCCGCCCCCGCCCGCTCGCTCACCGCTACGGCTCCCCCCTCGCTCACCCACTCACCGCCCGCTCCCACCCGCTCCCGGCTTTGAAGCCAGGACGCTGGGGTTGGGGGGCAGGGCAGAAGCTTTGAAGCGGCGCGCCTGGAAGTGGCTTCCTGGTGCGCCGTACTGAAGCCTCCGCCTCCAACCCCAGCATCCTGGCTTCGAAGGAGCCAGGACGCTGGGGTTGGGCGGAGGCTGGGGCGGCGGATTTGGAACAGCGCGCCCGGAAGCCGCTCTAGGAGAGCAGATTCCGGGTACGCTGTTCGGCGCCCTCGTTTGCTTGGCGCTCTAGGCGGCCGCCTGAGTTGCCTCTATGGCAGCACCGGGCCTGTCCCCAGCAACTGGTGTACACAGGCTTACTGCCTTGGATACTGGAGGTAGCACATAGTCATCAGGGCTAGTAGCCATTGATTGCCTCCTGGAATGTATCCAACCCCCTTTTAAAGCCATCCAAATTGGTGGCCATCACTACGTCTTGTGGTGGTGAGATGTTGCTGTTTCCTTCCTTGCCTCCTGTTCCATTTTTTAAATTCCAGCCCCTCCCATTGACACCAAAGGGAGTGGAAACCACTACAACATCTGCAGGACTGGCACAATTATTCTCTCTTGTCGGGCGCCATGTTCGGGGAATGAGGTGGCAATGGATTCTTCAGACCCAAGGGCATGCAGAGGTTGGCCCCAGAATACTCCTCAGCCCACTAATGTTAGGGAAACATCACTGGCAGTAAACCGACACTCCTGGAACTCCCCCCGCCCCACATCATGCCACAGACTCCTGCGAGTTCTTCTGGAACTGCAAGTGGTCCCCCCTGCCAGAGTTCTGGTCTGTTGGAGGAGTAGCACTTCTGTGACATCCTATAGCCCATTGCAGGCCAATTGATAGGTCAACAATGATATTTCCACTTTTGAAGGGTGCGGAAGACATTACTCTTCAAATACTTAAAAGGCTGTCACACAGAGGAGGGCCAGGATCTCTTCTCGATCCTCCCAGAGTGCAGGACACGGAATAACGGGCTCAAGTTAAAGGAAGCCAGATTCTGGCTGGACATCAGGAAAAACTTCCTGACTGTTAGAGCAGTGCGACAATGGAACCAGTTTCCTAGGGAGGTTGTGGGCTCTCCCACACTAGAGGCCTTCAAGAGGCAGCTGGACAACCATCTGTCAGGGATGCTTTAGGGTGGATTCCTGCATTGAGCAGGGAGTTGCACTCGATGGCCTTGTAGGCCCCTTCCTACTCTGCTATTCTATGATTCTATGATTCTGCTATCTCTCTATTCATCATCACCCTGTAAAAGAGGTAAGGGTGATTTATATGTTGCCCATGTTACTGATGGAAAATAGAGGATGGGAGGGTGTTCTAAGGCTATTTTTGCATTATCAACCTGCTTTTGGAGGAAAAGGGGTGGGGGGGAATAGGAGCTCCAGTTCTTCAGGGCTGAACTACCTATGAATATTGGCAAGCCCCCCTCCTCAAAAGTTGGAGCTGGCGGAGCTGGCGAAATTAACGGCGCTAATAAAAGAAAAATCAACATCTTCATTTGTAATGGACTGGAAACTTTTGATTGCGTATATACAAGAACTGCAAAAGAATGATTTGTTTGTATGTGGATTTTATATACAATTGGTGATTTTTCTTCTTCTTTCTTTCTTTTTTTCTTTGTTCCTTTCATTTCATGCGATTGTTTCTTTTTCATGTCATTCTGAGCTGGCTAAAATGGAAATAATTGATGGTGGTCATCTGGGGCTGATCTACACCAAGCAGGATATAACACTTTAAAAACGGTATGAAAATGGTATTTGTAATGTGTCCTGGGCCTGAACAGTTGTCATAACCATTATAAACCATTATAAGCAGTATTTATTTATTGATTTATTACATTTCTATACCGTCCAATAGCCGGAGCTCTTTGGGCGGTTCACAAAAATTCAAAACATTCAAAGTCTAAAACCAAACTATAAAATACAATATAAAAGCTTAACCAGGTAGAAACAGCAGCAATGCAAAATTACAAATTTAAAACACCAAGTTAAAATTTATTTATAGACTTAAAATGCTGGGAGAATAAAAAGGTCTTCACCTGGCGTCTAAAAGCATATAATGTAGGTGCCAGGCGAACCTCCTTAGGGAGCTCATTCCACAGCCAGGGTGCCACAGCAGAGAAGGCCCTCCTCCTGGTAGCCACCTGCCTCACTTCCTTTGGCAGGGGCTCGTGGAGAAGGACCCCTGAGGATGACCTTAGGGTCCGGGCAGGTGTATACGGGAGGAGGCGTTCCTTCAGATAGCCTGGCCCCAAGCCGTTTAGGGCTTTGAATGTTAATACTAGCATTTTGAATTGGGCCTGGACCTGGACTGGCAGCCAATGAAGCTGGAAAAGGACTGGCGTGATGTGGTCTCGTCGGCCAGTTCTTGTTAGTAACCGTGCTGCCCTGTTTTGTACCAGTTCAAGTTTCCGGACCATTTTCAAAGGCAGCCCCACGTATAACGCATTGCAGTAACCCAAACGAGAGGTTATCAGAGCATGGATAACTGTAGCTAGGCTATCTCTGTCCAGATAAGGGCACAGTTTGTATATCAGCCTAAGCTGATAAAAGGTGCTCTTTGCCACTGAGTTCACCTGTGCCTCAAGTGACAGTTCTGGATCCAAGAGCACCCCCAAACTATGGACCCGATCCTTTAGGGGGAGTGCAACCCCGTCCAGGACAGGGCAAACATCACCTCACTGTGATGTAGTGTAGATTCTGCCCTGATATGAAGTTCGCTTCAAATGGAATATAGCCTTATGTATATGTGTGTGTTTTTATTAGATGTATTGTATAAGTTGTGACGTGTTCTGTATTGTTTTTCCCCTTAACGTATGTGTTTTGCTTTTTTGAAAATAATAAAAGTATTAAAAGACAGAAATAATGAATGTCATAACTATGATCTGAGCCCAAATTTCTTGGAACTGTGGCTCAGCTCGTAAATATCTTGAACCTTTCTGAGCTGTCCTTTTCCCATGCCCTCCAAGTGTACCTTCTAGCGGCAGTGATGGTAGTGTGGGTGTTTACAAAGTGGGGCTCTCTATTAGGCCCTAGAGCGGGGTGGTGGAGGTGCTGTTTGAACCTCAGGGCTGTGAACCAAACCTGGCTCACCTAGCATCCCAATCTAGCCCTCCAGGATTTGCCAAGTGCCCCCCCCCATTTCCCCCTAGCTCCGTCATTCTCCCCAACCACTGATTATTGGGTAATCTCCCAGATTTTGTGTGCCCCCCCCAATTCTAAAAGGTGCTGTTTTTAATCTAAAAAGCCTTGGGACCACAATACCTGATGGAACGCCTTTCCCGATATGAACCACCCTGAAAACTACGTTTAACATCTAAGGCCCTCCTCTGGCTGCCTACTCCAAGGGAAGCTCAGAGGACGGCAACAAGAGAGACGTCCTTCCCTGTGGTGGCCCCCCAATTGTGGAACAATCTCCCTAGGGAAGGCCTGTCTGGTGCCGACATGGTTATGTTTTCGGCGCCAGGTCAAGAGTTTTCTCTTCTTCCAGGCATTTAGCACATGTGATGAGCCTGGGTCTGTTTTTTAGGCTCATAGTTTTTTAAAATTGTTATAGCAGTTTTAAATAGGGCTGTGCACGGACCCCCCAATCCACTTCATGGCCCGATCCAGAACTTCCGGATTGGGACCGATCCTCTTTGGGCCGATCCGGCCATCCTCTGCTCCACAGAGCGAGATCCGGCTCCACCACCATTGCCGCAAGGATGGCTGCGGCAGCACCAGCTAAGCCAACCCCCCCGCCTCCTTACCTGTGTCCATCGCAGTCCGTCATGGGCTTCAATTGAGGCCCCGGCTTCAAGCGGAAGAGAAGGCCGCGGCCTCTTCTGCTTGAAGCCGGGGCCTCAATTGAAGCCCATGATGGACCGCAATGGACACAGGTAAGCCTCCCTCCTCCCTGCCCCCTTACCTGGCTCCATCGCCGTTGCCGCAGGACTGTGGCGGCAGCGCCAGATGAGTCCCCTCCCCCCCACTTACCTGCGTTCGGAGCTCCGGATCGAGGTGATCCTCTTCGCCTCGATCTGCAGCCCCCCCGACTCGCTTCTCCTCTGCCTTTTCCCGAGGCGAATCCGGCCGCCTCGCTATCGCTTCTACGCTCTGAAGTGAAGCGGAGCACAGCCCTAGTTTTAAACGTATGTGTATATTGTATGCTTTAGTGGTTTTTGATTTTTGTATATTGTTTTCAAGTGTCTTAAACTTATGTAAAACACCCAGAGAGCTTTGGCTATGGGGTGGTATACAAATGCAATAAACAACAACAACAACAACAACAACAACAATAGGTTGAAGTGTCTCTCCTAAGGATAAGTTATTAGCAAAAGAGATTTAAATAAGATGGTGTTTTTGAACCCTCTGCCTTTCCTTTTAGCTCCTCCCACCACTGGAATGTGGTCCCAAAAGCTTCTCTGAAATGGAATTTGTCCCACAGGTTGAAAGAGGCTCAACACACTGGCACATGCTGGAGCGTGTTCAGAGGAGGGCAAGCAGGATGATCAGGGGTCTGGAAACAAAGCCCTATGAGGAGAGACTGAAAGAACTGGGCATGTTTAGCCTGGAGAAGAGAAGATTGAGGGGAGACATGACAGCACTCTTCAAATACTTAGAAGATCATCACACGGAGGAGGGCCAGGATCTCTTCTCGATCCTCCCAGAGTGCAGGACATGGAATAACGGGCTCAAGTTAAAGGAAGCCAGTTTCCGGCTGGACATCAGGAAAAACTTCCTGATTGTTAGAGCAGTATGACAATGGAACCAATTACCTAGGAAGGTTGTGGGCTCTCCCACACTAGAGGCCTTCAAGAGGCAGCTGGACAACCATCTGTCAGGGATGCTTTAGGGTGGATTCCTGCACTGAGCAGGGGGTTGGACTCGATGGCCTTAGAGGCCCATTCCAACTCTGCTATTCTATGATTCTATGATTCTATGTGAACTTGCCGTCGCTCCCAGATCCTTACCAAAGTCTCAAAAGCCTGGGCAAACATGCCTTGAAGCCACACTAAAGCCTAGGGAGCGTGCCAGCAAATATAATGATTCCCTCTGGCAAATGGGAGCTGGTTGTTAACGGAGTTTGGCTTTTTGCAAACAAATGCAAGCCGTAAGCATTTATCTTCTGCTGTGCCATCGTCCACAGAGTGGGGTGTGGACCCAACTGGGACAGGGAGTATTGAGCGGAGGGAACGCTTGCTTTTCCAGTAACCACAGGATAAACTAAAAAGGAAAAGGAGGGATTGAATTCCTACCGCAAGATGATGTTGGGGTTGCGATTTGATATGAGGGATTTTTTTTTCCTTGAAGTTATAATGAAATGGAAGGGTAAAGTTGTGCCAAGAAAGGGCAAAGGGATGCAAAGCAAATGCATTTTCTCAGGCTGATGCAGGAGCCGGGTGCAGGAGCAAAAGAAACGTGTATGAATGACGGCATTCAGTTCCCAATTTAATGTGAACTTACCTAATTTCACACTTATGAATTGACATGTGAACTGAAACACAGTTGTGTTTTGGAATTCACCCTTCTCTGAATTTTGCAATGGAGTTCTCTGATTAAACAATGCATACACAAATGCTATCTTTGGGGGGGGGGATAATGTTCACAAATGCATCATACTAGGAGAATGGCTTGCAATGAATCAGTATATAATGCACAAATGTATAGTAAAATGCATTAGGGATGTGCTCCGCTTCTCCTCGGACCGGAGAAGCAGGAGCGGATCGGGGGGCTTCGCCTCCGCTTAAGGCGGAGGCAAAGAGGATTGGGGGAGCCGGGGAGCGTTGCGGAGCGAATCGAGGTGAAGGCAGATCCTTTGCCTTGATCTGGAGCTCTGCAAAAAAGGTAAGGGGTGTTTACTTGGCCCTGCTGCTGTTGCTGCCACCCGTGCGGTGATGGCGGCAGAGCCAGGTAAGTGGGCAAGGGGGAGGGGGGTCTTACCTGTATCCGTCTGCGGTCCCGCGGCTGCTTCAACGGAGCTCGTTGAAGCAGCCGCGGGTCCGCGGACGGATGGAGGTAAGGGAGAGGAGGGAGGGGGGTTTACCTGGCCCTGCCGCTGCCGCCGCCCGTGTGGCGATGGCGGTAGAGCCAGGTAAGGGGGCTAGGGGGAGGGGGGTCTTACCTACATCCGTCGCGGCCCATCCCAGCTTCACTAGAGCCCACGGCTCAATCAGGAAGTGTAGGCCGCAATCCGGGCCTACAGTTCCTGGTTGAGCTGCGGGCTCTAGTGAAGCTGGGATGGGCTGCGATAGACACAGGTAAGGGGGAGGAGGGAGGGGGACCTTACCTGGTGCCGCTCTCTGCCACTGTGGAGCTCCGATTGCGGATCGGGTGCAAAGAGGATCGGGGGGGTCCGTGCACACCCCTAAAATGCATGTATTAGGAGAAATGGCTTGCCAGGCGCCATAGCTCAGTGTAACAGAGCACATGTTTTGCATGCAGAAGATCCTGGCTTCTCTAGTTGGGGTGAGGAAAGGAATTCTGCATGAAACCCTGGAGAGCGGCTGCCAGTCAGTGTCATCAGTACTGGGCTAGATGGACCAATGGTCTGACTCAGTATAAGGCAGCTTCCTAAATGTGCACAAAACTGCTTCTGAACTTTCATGCAAGTTTTAAAAAAGAAATGCACAGATGAACTTCAGGATGAACCGAAGTTAAGATTGGGAAAATGAGGAACTGAAATTGACAGATTTGTCCTTTCCTAAATGGCCCTGGAATTGTTGATCTTTGGACAATGTTGACATTGCACAAACCTGCATGACAGCCTTTCACAACCTGGCACACTCTGTATGACTTGGACAATACCATCTCCATAAATCAAGGCAATAAAACATAATGAAAAAAGAGAGAGAGGAAATCTTAAAAGTCAGAGTGAGATAACCTAACAAAACAGTAACGAACATAGTTACAAACATTGCGCCCTGGACATTACAGTGTGATACTTCTTTAGGAGCAGAAAAGAAAAGAGATTTTTCAAGGGGGGGACACACACCATTTATTTCTGTAAAACATGTGAGATGTTGAGAAGAATATTTTCCAAATCAAACAAGAACAACACTGAAAACCCACAACCAACACCCCTATTAATCTACCTTTTTCATCTACCAACGACCAGAAAGTTTTCAGCACTTCCCCAAATGACAGTGAAAGAGGAGCCAAGCAGGTCTTCTGAGGAAGTGCCTTCCAGAAAGTAGGTGCCAATACCAAGAATGCCCTACTCTGCATTCTCGCCAAGCTCAAACCTATGTAGGACAAGACACCAGAGGGAAGAATATGGCAGGAACAAGGAGGATTTAGCCAGCAGCACTTCACACATGAATAGGGTGACCACATGAAAAGGAGGACAGGGCTCCTGTATCTTTAACAGTTGTACAGAAAAGGGATTTTCAGCAGGTGTCGTTTGTATGCATACAGCACTGGTTGAAGTCCCCTCTTCATCACAACAGTTAAAGCTGCTGGGACCCTGCCCTCTTTTGTATCTGGTCACTCTAGTATAGCTCCTGCAGCTTTCACTGTTGTGATGAAGAGGGAAATTCCACCAGGTTCTCCATATATACAAATGACACCTGCTGAAATTCCCTTTCCAATACAACTGTTAAAGACACAGGAGCCCGGTCCTCCTTTCTATAGGGTCACCCTACATACATATCATGTGCGAAGTGTAGTTCAAGAAGAACAAATAGGGTCACATGCCTTGTGCTTTTATTTATTTATTTATTTATTTATTTAAGCATTTTTATGCCGCCATTCAGCCAAAAATGGCTCACACGGCGGCTTACAAAAGTATTTCTTTACAGTCCCTGCCCACAGGCTTACAATCTAAAAGACATGACACAAAAGGAAAGGGGATTGGGAGGGAGGAGGAGGGACGAAAGGAAAGCAAATTCAGGCACTGCAATCTTAGTTGCAAAACTTTTAACTGTGTCAAGGCAGGGTCAAGGAGAGTGAGCAGTGTAGTGTAGGGTGGCCCTGTGAAAAGGAGGACAGGGCTCCTGAATGTTTAACAGTTGTATAGAAAAGGGAATTTCAGCAGCTGTCATTTGTATGCATGCAGCACCTGGTGAAATTCTATCTTCATCACAACAATTTAAGCTGCAGGAGCCCTGCCCTCATTTGTAGAGTGACCAGATACAAAAGAGGGCAGGGTTCCTGCAGCTTTAACTGTTGCATGGTACAGAAAGTATGGTCATCATAGTATAGTCTGTGTTTTTGTTATTGCTTTGAAAAAAACAAGCATGCATATTCAATGTAACTGGGTGAATCCTCAACAGGTAGACCTCCATTGGCACAAAAGCCTCCAGGTGCTGGTACATAGTTATGATTCCTTTCCTACCACGACCAGTGCTTTTGACTTCTGGAAATCCCACTAAGGGTGCAATCCTAAAATAAAAACCAAAACCCTCCTACAACTCCCAGCATTCCCTAGCTAGTGTGGTTGGCTGGGGAATGCTGGGAGCTGTAATACTCCCCCCCCCACCTAAATATTCATAGAATTGGGCCTAAGGTGCAATCCCATGCATTTTTAGACAGAAAAATGTCCGAAAACTCCCAACATCCCCCAGCCAGTGATTCCCAGGCTGGGGAATGCTGGGAGTTATCTGACATTTTTCTGTCTAAACATGCATAGGATTGTGCCCTAAGCCTCCATCAACTTCTCAATAGAGCCAGGCATTCCTCATGCATTTTCAGGATGACCTTCATCGCTGTAAGGTCTAGAAACAGGGCTTGAGTATTGCGTCCAATTCTGGACACCACACTTCAAGAAGGACACAGACAAGCTGGAGTGTGTTCAGAGGAGGGCAACCAGGATGATCAGGGGTCTGGCAACAAAGCCCTATGAGGAGAGACTGAGGCCATAGCTAGACCTAAGGTTTATCCCAGGATTGTCCAGGGGTCAAACCTGTTCATCTAAATGCCACAGAGGGCATCCAGCGCTCAGGCAGGGATGAACCCGGGATGATTCTGGGATAAACCTTAGGTCTACTACATCCTGAAACAACTGGGCATGTTTATCCTGGAGAAGAGAAGATTGAGGGGAGACATGATAGCACTCTTCAAATACTTAAAAGGTTGTCACACAGAGGAGGGCCAGGATCTCTTCTCGATCCTCCCAGAGTGCAGGACACAGAATAACGGGCTCAAGTTACAGGAAGCCAGATTCCGGCTGGACATCAGGAAAAACTTCCTGACTGTTAGAGCAGTACAACAATGGAACCAGTTACCTAGGGAGGTTGTGGGCTCTCCCACACTAGAGGCCTTCAAGAGGCAGCTGGACAACCCTCTATCAGGGATGCTTTAGGGTGGATTCCTGCATTGAGCAGGGGGTTGGACTCTATGGCCTTATATAGGGTGACCATATGAAAAAGAGGACAGGGCTCCTGTATCTTTAAGAGTTGCATTGAAAAAGGAATTTCAGCATATGTCGTTAGTATATATGGAGAACCTGGTGAAATTCCCTCTTCATCACAACTGTTAAAGGTGCAGGATCTATACTAGAATGACCAGATTTAAAAGAGGGCAGGGCACCTGCAGCTTTAACTGTTGTGATGAAGAGGGAATTTCACCAGGTTCCTCATATATACAAATGACACCTGCTGAAATTTCCTTTTCAATACAACTGTTAAAGATACAGAAGCCCTGTCCTCCTTTTCATAGGGTCACCCTACATGATAGGCCCCTTCCAACTCTACTATTCTATGATTCTATGAAACTTTCAAAACTAAAAGGTGAGAGCGGGTTTTCTCAGGATGGCAAATTTCCCCGACGTGATTATGGAAGGCTGGAAGGCCTCCGCTGTTCAGGGCTCCAGGCTGGCAATTGCCCCTTTTCTTCAAGCAGCTGCATTCTTCAGAATTACAGCCAGCGTCCCCAGTAAACAAAAACAAAAATTTGCTTCTGGATTGGAGTCGACGCATGAAATAAGAAGCGAATCTGCCCCCGCTGTGCTGTTTGCCATCTGCATTAGCCTTGGTCTCAGGGGAAAGTGAATGGAGCCTTTCTTCGTTGGATAGTCGTGGCTGTATAATTCCGATGATGGTGAAATTGTAGACTGCAAGAGGAAAAACATAATACTTGTGTGACCGGCTCGCCATTGGCCGACGGAGCTGGTGTCTACCTTGTTTGCGAACGGAGGAGTCGGGCGGGCAGCTTAAGGGGTGATAGACTCCTGCGTCCGAAATGCATGGCAGGCAAGCCAGTAATTAAAGTGCTGTGTGTGAGGTGGATAGCTGAGCTAGGAGGCGACGCGAGGTCCCCTATTGATTTCGAGAGGCTTCTCAGTGACAGGGCCACGAACCGTGGAAAAATCGGCGTGGGACCTCCTGGGAAAGCATTCATGGTTCCTCTCCAAAAATCCCCCCTTCCCTGGCCTTTACAGTATCTCCTTTTCATTAGGAAAGCCGAAAGCCAAAAGCAGAAAATGAGGGTGACCACATGAAACCAGTCGGATGCAAAACCACCCCAGTGGGTTGAGTTAAGCCCTATGCAAGCATCAGCTTCCATGTCTGGGACTAACCCATGGGAGAGGAGCAGACCCCAGCTTCCTGGGCCTGGCCTGCACCAATGCCACCATCCCTTGTACTCATGAGAAGTCCTCCAACCATGCTGAGGAGGCCCAGTTGCAAGGGTCAACTCTATCTTCAGATTTCTACCAAGCACAGAGATGCGCGTGACCACATGTTATGGCAGGGGCAGAGGTGATGCTGTACTCTTCCATATCCACGTATTAGCCCTTTGCCTGGCTAATGCATGGAGGGCTTTAATTCACCTGGAACTGTGACCATCACTGAACCTATATTCATGGAGGTGGTCTAACGGTACCATCTCAGACTGCAGGTGAAGGCTCAGGTAATGAATGGTCCTCTAGGCAAAATATTCCCTCCACATAGAAAATTAGGTGCCATAGAGAAGGGTTCTGCTCTAGCCTAGCCTTGTCCTTGACTTGCTAGTTTTCTCAGTGCAGGAGTTACTATTGTTATTATTTATTTGTTGTTGTTGTTTTAAGGGATGTTGTTTTTTAATGGATGTATCAGTTGATCTGATACAGTCCAGGTGCAGGTTGACAATCTCAATTAAAACAAAACAAAATACTAGTGCTAAAGTGGGTTAGAATCTCCATTGCATATGCAATCATGTCTTGAAATCATAACTGAAGTGCATTCCTCACCACTGTGAGGATCATCAGATAGCGGGGAGGAATCACATTTCCCTACCGTCGCTTTGCCTCCTGCTTCTGTCCCACATTAGCGATGAACAGCTTCCTCTTTCTTCACGTGGGGAAGAAAAAGGAAGCAACAAATTTCGTTACGGTAAAAAAAATAATCAGATTTTCTGGATCTTATTTTGTGACGGAAAAAAGCAAACAGAGCGGGAAATGTGCGACATGATCGCTGCTTCGTCAAAACGACCCACGAAGAACCAGTCGCGAGCATGCGATAAAACACACATCTGAAGAAGCCCTGTATTTGGGAGTGTCATGGAATGGCGACGGGGTGTTCATTCAAACTGCGATTCACATTTTCCATTTGCATTTTCTGCGTGCAGAGTGAAAGAAGAGCAGGTAAGAGAGGAAGGACAGGCAGTTCTTATGACTGCATTCCAGGGTTGGCAAAAGGGGAGGAGTCAAAGTCAAAAGGGGCGGGGCTATAGGGGCAGCATATTTTACCTGAAAGCCCTTATTGCCAATAACCAAGGCCTAATCTACACCACGCAGGATATTGCACTATGAAAGCAGTATATAAAAGGCAGGAGCCACACTACTGCTTTATAGTGGTATTGAAGTGCACTGACACCTGTTGGGACCCATTGACACAGACCATAGACTGCTTTCATAGTGCAATATCCTGCTTAGTGTAGATTGGGCCCAAGCTTTAGGAGAGGCATTTTTCAACCTTTAAGAATGGGGGGGGGGGAAAGTGCATAATAGCCAGGAAGCCATCAAATGTTCAGTGGCCAGGGGAAGTCGCATGGCCACCTGGGAATTCTGGAAGGGTGGATTTGGGAGTGCATGAGGGCCAATAAGATTATTAGGCCTGAGATCCAATAAGCCCGATATAAGACATGATTGGGTGTCTCTCTCCGCTCCCCCGCGCAAACTGAGGGCCACATTTCCTCACTGCTAACCTTCTTGGGAAAGCCTCGTGTGGCGCAGAATGGTAAAGCAACAGTTTCTGCAGCTGAAACTCTCCCCACGGCCTGAGTTCGATCCCAGCAGAAGCCGGTTTCAGGCAGGCGGCTCGGGTCGACTCAGCCTTCCATCCTCCCGAGGTTGGTAAAATGAGTACCCAGTTAGCTGGGGGAAAGGTAATAATGGCCGGGGAAGGCAATGGCAAACCACCCTGCTATAAGGCCTGCCAAGAAAACGTCAGTGAAAGCTGGTGTCCCTCCAAGAGTCAGTAATGACTCAGTGCTTGCATGAGAGGTTCCTTTCCTTTTCAACCTTCTTGGGGGTTGTGGGTGGGCCTAAAGAAAAGTGGGTGGAGCCAAATAAAGGAGAGGGTGGGGCCATCCACATGGAAGAGGAGCAACTAGATTCTCTTCTGCGCTGCATCCTGAAGAAGAGGCTTCACTTTCACATTGCACAGTGCAGAAAGTTCTCAGGCTGCCTGGAGAGAAACAGAATAACCCAACTTCCATGCTGTGTGCTAAGGAATTTGAAGGGCTCACTGCTGTCTCACTTCTCTCTCTCTCCCTACCCTCTCAGCCTCCTGCCACCATTGCCACCACTTACCTGCAAATGCCTTCTCCTTCTCCTTAGAGCCAGTCTGCGATTTAACGTTATCATGGGGATATCTTTACTTTTAGTATATCTATGACTACAAACTATGGTGGATGTAAAGGAGAAATGGCCTTCAATGCCGAGGTGAGGCAGGCACCCCCGAAGCACCTCAAGCCAAATTGGGGCCATTTCAGAGGCTCTGAAACGGCCTCCAAAGTGAGCTGGGAGGGTGGTTGTACACAGCCCTAATCTAGGGTGACCCTATGAAAAGGAGGACAGGGCTCCTGTATCTTTAACAGTTGCATAGAAAAGGGAGTTTCAGCAGGTGTCATTTGTATATATGGAGAAGCTGGTAAAATTCCCTCTTCATCACCACAGTTAAAGCTGCCCTCTTTTGTATCTGGTCACTCTAGTATAGCTCCTGCACCTTTAACTGGTGTGATGAAGAGGGAATTTCACCAGGTTCTCCATATATACAAATGACACCTGCTGAAACTCCCTTTTCTATGCAACTGTTAAAGATACAGGAGCCCTGTCCTCCTTTTCTATGGTTACTCTATAATATACATACACCCAGAGAGAGAGAGAGAGAGAGAGAGAGAGAGAGAGAGAGAGAGATCATAGTGTGTTTAATGGCGCATCTAGTCCTCAGTGAGGAGAACTTGCCTCTTGATGACTTTCCATTGTGAAAGCATCACCACTAGGGTGACCATATGGAAAGGAGGACCGGGCTCCTGTATCTTTAACAGTTGCATAGAAAAGGGAGTTTCAGCAGGTGTCATTTGTATATATGGAGAAGCTGGTAAAATTCCCTCTTCATTACCACAGTTAAAGCTGCCCTCTTTTGTATCTGGTCACTCTAGTATAGCTCCGGCACCTTTAACTGGTGTGATGAAGAGGGAATTTCACCAGGTTCTCCATATATACAAATGACACCTGCTGAAACTCCCTTTTCTATGCAACTGTTAAAGATACAGGAGCCCTGTCCTCCTTTTCTATGGTTACTCTATAATATACATACACCCAGAGAGAGAGAGAGAGAGAGAGAGAGAGAGAGAGAGAGAGAGAGAGAGAGAGAGATCATAGTGTGTTTAATGGCGCATCTAGTCCTCAGTGAGGAGAACTTGCCTCTTGATGACTTTCCATTGTGAAAGCATCACCACTAGGGTGACCATATGGAAAGGAGGACCGGGCTCCTGTATCTTTAACAGTTGCATAGAAAAGGGAATTTCAGCAGGTATCATTTGTATATATGGGGAATCTGGGGAAATTTCCTCTTCATCACAGCAGTTAAAGCTGCAGGTGCACTTTCCTCTTTTAAAATGGTCACTCTAGTATAGCTCCTGCAGCTTTAACTGTTGCGATGAAGAGGGAATTTCACCAGGTTCTCCATATATGCAAACGACACCTGCTGAGCTTCCCTTTTCTATGCAACTGTTAAAGATACAGGAGCCCGGTCCTCCTTTCCATAGGGTCACCCTAATCACCACACCTTCCTTTGCCCCACCACTGACTGACATCCAAATGCCTGAGAACAACTGCTGAGCTCAGAAAGACTATTCCATTCCCACCCAAAACCTTGGGGGTGTCCGTGGCAGAAGAAGACAAAGGCACTTGGGCATATGAGGAATGCCCTCCTGTTTGGACAGATGCCTCCCCCACCATGTTTGAAGGCTGCCGAGGCATTTCCATTGCGACGGCAACACCGCTCGGCTCCCTGGCGGCATGGGTCATAGTCAAAACATGGATTCGGGGCCAGTCAAAACACAGCCAGGTTACTAATCCCAGGATAACACCCTCTCCAACATCAACGCCGCATTCCCAGCAAATCCGCCAGCATCCAGTTCTCTTCAGAAGCCAAGAGGCTATCCGTCCCCCACGCCCCCTCCCCTTGCTGGTATTGAGAATTCTCCATGGGCTCTTTGACTCCTGCACTCATATGGATTTATTTATTTATTTATTTATTTATTTATTTATATAGCGCCATCAGTGTACCTGGTGCTGTACAGAGTAAAACAATAAAATAGCAGGACCCTGCCGCATAGGCTTACATTCTAATAAAATCATAATAAAGCAATAAGGAGGGGAAGAGAATGCACCAAACAGGCACAGGGTAGGGTAAAAGTAACAGTATGAAAGTCAGAACAAAATCAAGTTTTAAAAGCTTTAGGAAAAAGAAAAGTTTTTAGCTGAGCTTTAAAAGCCGCAATTGAACTCGTAGCTCGCAAATGTTCTGGAAGAGCGTTCCAGGCGTAAGGGCAGCGGAAGAAAATGGACAAAGCCGAGCAAGGGAAGGAGAGACCCTTGGGCAGGTAAGAAACATGGCATCAGAGGAGCGAAGATTAACACTAATTAACACTTTCTTCTTTTTCTCCTTTCCTCTCCACCGTCTCACGCCCACTTTGGTGGGGACATTTACTTCCCTTGTGCATAGGACGCTGATGCTTACGCATCGCGCACATCACATTTCAGACCATTGTATGTATTCAGCATTGAATGGTACACACAGTGTATCAGGGAGAAGAGTTCCGTCTATTATATTATACAAGGGAGACCTGCAACAAAATGTTACAGTGAAGACCGCTCCTACTCAGAGCTCAAGCTGGGCATGGCTTCCGCCCATATATACACTGCCAAAGGAAGTGAGGCAGGTGGCTACTAGGAGGAGGGCTTTCTCCGCTGTGGCACCCCGGTTGTGGAACGAGCTCCCCAGAGAGGTCCGCCTGGCACCTACACTGTACTGCTTTTGTCGCCAGCTGAAGACCTTTTTATTCACTCAGTATTTTAACACTTAATTTTAACTTAAATTTAAATTTTACTGTTTTAACTCTGTATTTTAATCCTATATCAACTTTGCTGTGTGGTTTTATCCTGGTTGCGCTTTTTATACTGTATTTCGTAATTGTGTTTTAAACTGTTGGGTGTTTTACTGTGGTTTTAATTTTTGTGAACCGCCCAGAGAGCTTCGGCTATTGGGCGGTATAAAAATGTAATAAATAAATAAATAAATAAATAAATAAATATACTCTATGCCACTACCCTTTCATCCCAATTTTCTGCCCCCTCCCCCCTACAACAGTTAGACAGCATTTCATGCCCACCGAACACGCTTTGGGCTGCAGAATTCCCTAACCCCAAAGACTGTTTGATTCTTGAGTTCATATTGAGGTTGCTGATACCCTATGGCAAGAAGAACAAGGCTCATGTATCTTTAAAAGTTGTACAGAAAAAGGAATTTCAGCAGGTGTCATTTGTATGCATGCAGCACCTGGTGAAATGCCCTCTTCATCACCACAGTTCAAGCTGCAGGAGCCCTGCCCTCCTTTGTATCTGGTCACTCTAGTAGAGCTCCTGCAGCTTTAACTGTTGTGATGAAGAGGGAATGTCACCAGGTGCTGCATTCATATAAATGGCACCTGCTGAAATTCCCTTTTCTGTGCGGCTGAATACAGGAGCCCTGTCTTCCTGTCCATATGGTCACCTGATATACTGACTATGTAATGACCAGCACTTGGAGAACAGAGTTTGCTGTTAGTATAGAGGCTTAGATTATATAAGGGGTTCTCAAACGCTTTGGGCCTTGAGGGCACATTTGGCATTTTTAAAAAGTGTCATGGGCGCAACCTCAAAATGGATGCTCTGGTCATAAAATGGCTGTTGTGGAGGTGTGGCCAGGTACGAAACATTGGCCTTAGCTAGACCTAAGTTTTATCCCGGGATCGTCCTGGGTTTATCCTTGTTAGGGATGTGCTCTGCTTCTCCTTGAACCGGAGAAGCAGGAGCAGAGCAGGGGGCTTCGCCTACCGTTAAGGCGGAGGCGAAGAGGATTGGGGGGCCGGCGGAGCGTTGCGAAGAGGATTGAGGTGAAGGCGGATCCTTTGCCTCGATCTGGAGCTCCGCAAGAAAGGTAAGTGGGGTTTACTGGGCCCTGCCGCTGTCGCTGTCGCCCATGTGTCACACTTGCGGCCCAGACTTCCAGGTTGAGCCACGGGCTCAATTGAAGAAGCCGAGGGACCGCGGATGGACGCAGGTAAGGGAGAGGAGGGAGGGGGCCTTACCTGGCGCCACTCCCCTCCACTGCGGAGCTCCGATTTGGAGCCGGAGCTCCGCGGCGAAGAGGAGCGGACTATGGGCGGAGCGGCGCGGAGCGGAGCGGAGCGGGCCGATCTGAAATTTTCGGATCGGCCCGCGGGGCGGATCTGGGGGTCCGTGCACACCCCTAATCCTTGTTCATGTAAATGACACACACGATATCCCAGGAGCAGGCAGGGATGACCCCGAGATGATCCCGGGATAAACCTTAGGTCTAGCTAAGGCCATTCTCAGTATCCCCACTCTTTGTTTTTTCACATGCTCATATGCAACACCCCCATGCACGCACACAGACACAGACACAGACACAGACACAGACACACACACGCACACGGAAATCAGAAAAAGTGACGGGGGAATGTAGAAACAGGGTGTGTGCCCGGGTAATTATTTTTATTCCTTTATTTGCCCTACTCTGTGTTCAACCAAAACTCTCTGGGCGGTTCAGAAAAGAAAAGTCAAGATCAAAAAATATACAAATTTATTAATTTATTTCATTTATTAAAACATTTGTATCCCGCCCTACTATCACTGGGACCTCAGGGTGGTGTACAGATAAAATCAGAACAATATAAACATAAATAATTTACACAGCTAAAAATGCATTAAATAGTTAAATTAAAACTGGTAGAAAAAAAATTAAAAATAACAAAACAATTAAAAACAATTAAAACTACGTGTAACCATGGAGAATTTAGCCCTCAAAGGCTTTGAGAAAAAGGCATGTTTTAACTTGGCGCCAAAATGAAGCCAGTGCCAGCACCAGTCGGGCCTCCAAGGGGAGGGTATTCCACAACCGGGGTGCCACAACCGAGAAAGCCCTGTCCCATGTCCCACCATAAAATATGTCTTGTGTTGGCGGGATGCGGAGGAGGGCTCCTCCAACAGATCTCAAATCTCAGGTAGGCATATATAGGGAGAGGCACTCCCTCAAGTCCCAAAGTCCCAAGTTGTTTAGGGCTTTAAATGTCATCGCCACACCTTGAATATAAGAATACATGGTGTAAAATTATGCCAAAGGGGCGAATTCTTTTTCTAAGATGGAGTCTTTCCATTTGCATTTTTTAAATATAAGTAAGAACATCAGAAGAGCCCTGCTGGATCAGACCAAGGGTCCATCTAGTCCAGCATTCTATTCACACAGTGGCCAATCAGGCATCGGCCAGGAATGAACAAGCAGGATATGGTGCAACAGCACCCTCCCTCCCATGTTCCCCAGCAACTGGTGTACACAGGCTTACTGCCTTGAATACTGGTGGTAGCACACAACCATCAGGGCTAGTAGCCATTGACAGCTTTCACCTCCAGGAATTTATCCACCCCCTTTTAAAGCCATCTAGATTGGTAGCCATCACTACATTTTGTGGTAGTGAGTTCCGTGATTTAACTATGCACTGTGTGAAGAAGTCCTTCCTTTTATTTGTCCTGGATCTCCTGCTTGTATTAAAAACAAAACAAAAATATCACTCCCAATTAACCAAGTGCATCCTTTTAATCCATCACTGCACTGAAAGACAATTTGAGGAGACAAAATAATAAATTGGAAGCAAGTACTGTGTACTGCAGCGCAAACGTTTCCCACTCTTACATCATGTGCTCTGCATGGGAGGAAACAGCGATTGATATATTAACCGCTTCTAATTTTTCCAGCTGTTGCAGCAAACAGAGTTGCCTTGTAAGCTACAAATTCGTCCGACAACCAAGAACAGATCTTAAAGTCTGTCAGACCAATGAGACTGTTGGGTAAGTCAAACAATGGTATCTCTTGCCAGCTCTATGCGAAGGACAGGATAAGATATTGTGGATTATATTACCTAATCGCTTTTTGGTTACACACGCATACATGCAGCCATAGATCTACCAGAATCATATGTTAAGATGTTGCATAATAAAAAAACCTGCACCAGAGGCCCTTATTTCTCATACACCACAACTTCACCTAATGCTTTATATTTCAAACCATGTGGCAATATGGTGTGTATATGGGTATACATACACTAGACATTTAGCCACATATATTTTGGGTCTGTAAATCCTACCAGCATCACTGGCTCCCACTGTCTATGGGATCAATGTCTCTGATTATTATGACAACTTGGCCGTTTCCACACCTGCCTTTTCCCCCAGAATCATCCCAGGATCTTCCCTGTGCATCCAAATGCCACACAGGGGATCCTGGGAGCAGGCAAGGATCATAGAATCATAGAATAGCAGAGTTGGAAGGGGCCTACAAGGCCATCGAGTCCAACCCCCTGCTCAATGCAGGAATCCACCCTAAAGCATCCCTGACAGAGGGTTGTCCAGCTGCCTCTTGAAGGCTTCTAGTGTGGGAGAGCCCACAACCTCCCTAGGTAACTGATTCCATTGTCGCACTGCTCTAACAGTCAGGAAGTTTTTCCTGAGGTCCAGCTGGAATCTGGCTTCCTTTGACTTGAGCCCGTTATTCCGTGTCCTGCACTCTGGGAGGATCGAGAAGAGATCCTGGCCCTCCTCTGTGTGACAACCTTTTAAGTCTTTGAAGAGTGCTCTCATGTCTCCCCTCAATCTTCTCTTCTCCAGGCTAAACATGCCCAGTTCTTTCAGTCTCTCTTCATAGGGCTTTGTTTCCAGACCCCTGATCATCCTGGTTGCCCTCCTCTAACATGCTCCAGCTTGTCTGCATCCTTCTTGAATTGTGGAGCCCAGAATTGGACGCAATACTCTAGATGAGGCCTAACCAGAGCCGAATAGAGAGGAACCAGTACCTCACGTGATTTGGAAGCTATACTTCTATTAATGCAGCCCAAAATAGTATTTGCCTTTCTTGTAGCCCTATCGCACTGTTGGCTCATATTCAGCTTGCGATCTACAACAATTCCAAGATCCTTCTCGTTTGTAGTATTGCTGAGCCAAGTATCCCCCATCTTGTAACTGTGCCTTTGGTTTCTATTTCCTAAATGAGCCCTCCATTTTCCTGGGATAACCCTTAGGTGTAGAAAGGGCCTTTTGTCTCCCCCAGCTGCAGCTTATCCCTCCCTCCTGTCTATGCACAAGGAACGCTACGGCCTAATCTACACCAAGCAGGATATTGCACTATGAAAGCGGTATGAAAGCAGTATGTGGTATGTGGTACGTGGTCTGTGTCAACGGGCCCAAACAGTTGTCAGTGGACTTCAATACTGCTATAAAGCAGTCGTGTGGCTCCTGCCTTTTATGCATTGCTTCCAAACCACTTTCATAGCGCAATATCCTGCTTGGTGTAGATGAGGCCCTGGACTGATCGTTCTCTCGATCGAAGATCATATAGAGAAGGACAAATCTCCCTGGCCTTAGCTAGGGTGACCCTATGAAAAGGAGGAGCGGGCTCCTGTATCTTTAACAGTTGCATTGGAAAGGGAATTTCAGCAGGTGTCCTTTGTATGCATGCCGCACCTGGTGAAATTCCCTCTTCGTCACAACAGTTAAAGGTGCAGGAGCTATACTAGAGTGACCAGATTTAAAAGAGGGCAGGGCACCTGCAGCTTTAATTGTTGTGATGAAGAGGAAATTTCACCACGTTCTCCATATATACAAATGACACCTGCTGAAATTCCCTTTTCTATGCAACTGTTAAAGATACAGGAGCCCTGTCCTCCTTTTCATAGGGTCACCCTACCTTAGCCAGAGCGGGCAAAATCCTGGGGATTGTCCCTGTGCATTCACATGACACACAGGGGATCCCAGGATCAGGGAGGGATGATCCCTCACTTGCACCAGGATCTCACCCTACCTTTTGAGCCCGTTTTTTCCACGGTCCCAGGTTGAGCCCAAGACTACAGAATGTGTGGCCAGGTGTCGCGGTTTGTCCCGGCTCCTTGCAGTTACTTGCGAGGACCTGGGACCCACACATGGGGCGCAGAGTTCCTCAGGAGCACTGTGCCCATCGAGAGTGAGGTGGGGGGAGTGGGGATTTTTTTTTTTTTTTAAAAAAAACACCTTACCTTTTGCACATGAACGCTCATGCACATCTTCTCTTTTAAGAAAAAAAAGAGAAAATGGCGGGCACAACGCCTCTCCCTCTGAGGCCGTCGCACACCACGTGTAAACAGAGGGGGGATCTTGCGATAAAACCATTGTGAGATCTTCACCCCTCCATCACGCCCTACAGGTAGAATCATAGAATCATAGAATAGCAGAGTTGGAAGGGGCCTACAAGGCCATCGAGTCCAACCCCCTGCTCAATGCAGGAATCCACCCTAAAGCATCCCTGACGGATGGTTGTCCAGCTGCCTCTTGAAGGCCTCTAGTGTGGGAGAGCCCACAACCTCCCTAGGTAACTGATTCCATTGTCGTACTGCTCTAACAGTCAGGAAGTTTTTCCTGATGTCCAGCAGGAACCTGGCTTCCTTTAACTTGAACCCGTTATTCCGTGTCCTGCACTTTGGGAGGATCGAGAAGAGATCCTGGCCCTCCTCTGTGTGACAACCTTTTAAGTCTTTGAAGAGTGCTATCATGTCTCCCCTCAATCTTCTCTTCTCCAGGCTAAACATGCCCAGTTCTTTCAGTCTCTCTTCATAGGGCTTTGTTTCCAGACCCCTGATCATCCTGGTTGCCTAGATCTAGGTAGGTCTAGCTAAGGCCTCTGTCTCTTAAACTACGAGCCCTTGTTTACTACGCAAGCACATACTCTCTGTTCTAGAGAGAGGCCTGGGGCAGGAGCTCATCTTCCAGAACGTGGGTTGCCCTTGCTCCATCACTGCTTCTGTGTAGCTCCAGCAAATCTCGAAGGTTCTAGACCAGCTAGGGACCTATGAGGATTTTGTTTAGTTTTGCAAATGACTCGAAAATGTCCCGTTCGCAATCCCAAATGTGAAGGTCAAGAATGCATGTTTTCCGAAAGTGTTTGCAAATTCACAAAATTGCATCTGCAAGCACAGGATGTGTACTTGAAAAGGCACAACTTTCTGAAAATGTGCAAATTTTGAAAAAACAACAATGCATAACTTAATCTTTGTAAACTGCCCAGAGAGCTTCATCTATGGGGCAGTATATAAATGTAATAAATAACAACAACAACAACAACTTTCTCAAAATCCATGTCTTTCTTAAAATGCGCAAGTTTTGAAAAAGGCATAACTTTCTCGAAATGCACAACTTTTCCATTTGAATTAACTGAAAAACAGGTCACAAACGAGAACGGGAGCGAACGGAGTTGAGCTTCGGAGTAAAGTTCAGATAATTTCCGCAAACTCGAGCATCGCTGGTTCTCCCAGCCCTAAGGCGAAGGCTAGGCAATGTGGTACCCTTGAGCATTAATGTGCCCCTGCGTGCCTTTCTGGGCATCCTCCAAGGAATTCTACCTCTCCTAGTTTTTATTGCAAAAACAAACACAAACACATTTGTCTTACTGCCTGTTGGGATCACTTCAGAGCAGAGTGAGGGCATTTCTTTCCCTTTAGACATCTTTCACCACACCTACTTCTTATCTTCTTCCAAAATTCAAAAGCACCCTCTACTTTAGCCCAGCTTGGGCATGTCCCATTGGGCATGCTGGCTTGGAATGATGGGAACTGTAGTCTCAGGTTGGAGAAATCTATTTTAGCCTATGTGTGCATGGAAGCCCCAAATAAGTTGGCTTGCCTTTTTTGGGCTCCATCACACCAGTGTTTTATTGCACTCTCGTCGTGCCTGGTTTGCAGTTTTGCAGCATGGTACTCACATGACGTTGTGCCTGTCCTGCAGTCACCCCGCCTCTTCCCCTCCATTTTCTGCGTTTTCCTAGAGTGGGGAAAGTCCAGTTTATTTCCTCCATGCAGGATTAAGTCGCCCTTACAGCTCTGTGTGTTGCTTTCCTTGCACTATGTCCTTCATTCGGTGGTCTTGCTGATGAAAGAGGAGGGCGGGGTGGTTCTCCTCCTCCAGTACGCTGTGTTGAACAAACTGTCTTGCACTGACTCAGGCCATGGCTAGACCAGGCCGATATCCCGGGATCATCCCTGTGCATCCAAATGACACACGGGATCCCGGGAGCAGGCAGGGACGACCCCTCCATTTGCCTGGGATAATCTTTAGGTCTAGCTAAGACCTCAGTTGAATGGACTTTTGCTGCTCCAACCCCAGTCTCATTGCCCACAGAAACAGCTGATAAAACATTAAATCAGTAAAACACTAGACAACAAAGCCAGAGTGGGCGGGGGGAGGGGGAAGGTGCCTGTCCATCACAATGTCCATCAGTGACAAGAACCAATGAACTGGAGGGTGGAAGGAGAAGAGGCAGAGCAGGGTGAGGTGGAGTGAAAGAGCAAACCAGTGAAAGGAGATTTCACCGGTACAGTGGCGATACCACAAACACACCAGAAAGGGACCATTAGCTGGATGCGGTAATGAAACGGAGGTGAAAATCGGGGAGGCAAACCAGGAGGGGAAAAAAAAGTAGGTGTGATGGACCCCTTTGTGTCCCTTCCCCAGCTGTATGAAGTCCATTTTGCGACTGGGCTTGACCAGAACTCTACAGAACACTCCAAATACGGTTGTGCCATAGCTTTACATCGACATCCAAACTACCTGAAGTGTTCCCGAATGGTAGCCAGGATAATCTGTCTTCCTACTGGGACGAAGATGACGAAACTCAGCAGACAGTGAGGAGGAGAGAGAAACCAGCCATTATACCCTCCGCATTTATGGCCTCGGTCATTATTTTAATTTTCGCAGAGCAACCAGACAAGCTGGCAGCTCCAGCGAGTGCTTGGCACGGCACAATGGTTTAATAACCACCTCATAAATTCTTCCCCCCCTTCTTCTCCGCTGGCTTCCTACATCCATTGAGCAAACACCCTCCCTTCACCACTCGATCCAGAATGCTGGTACTTAACCGAACGGCTGGCACTGCTGAAGCCCTTTGGGCTTACCTGGATCATGAAGTGGCTTGTGATTTCACCAACTCTGGGCCAGATGGCAGATGGACTTGCTCAGTGATGACAAGGAAGCTTGTCTAGAAATGACATACGGAAGATGTTGTGGGTCTTATGGTTGGAGAAACTATTTTTATCTCCACCTTTCTGTCTAAGGGGGAATCCGCACGTTGTACTGAGATCGCTTCTAAGAGACGTCCTTCCCACCGCTGCCGCCGCCGCCACCCAACTCGCTCCTCGCCGGCTGGGACGGAAAGCTCAGGGGAAGAAGGCGGGGTGGAGAGCTTCTTCCTCTCTCCACCCCGCCTTCTTCAGCCGAGCTCTCCTCGCCGCTTGGCGAGGAGGTCTGCGGGTGGCGGCGGCATCGGCGGTGGGAAGGACGTCTCTTCGTCAGCTCTTCCAAAGGCAAGTTACACGCTCGCTTTCACACTGCACTGGGGTCGCTTAGAAGCGATCTCAGTACGACGTGCGGATTCCCCCAGAATCGCAGACGTCTTTGGGCAGTTGATGAAATCTCGGTGCCCCATGAGAGATGCCCTCCAGATTAGAATACTGCCATGGATTTTAACTAGGGCTGCCCTTGAAGAGAGTTCAGAAAATGCAGCAGCTAGAACGCTTTTGGGAGTCTGCTTTTCAGATAGGGTGGCTGCTTATGAATCACCAAAAAAGGAAGAGGGCAGAGGTGGATTAACAGCCCCATCAAAATCGGAACCACCGACCAGGGAATTGGGACTGCATCAGCTATATAGGACAGTGATAGTCAGCTATATAGTACCTGCCCAGACCCTAAGGTCATCCTCAGGGGTCCTTCTCCGCGAGCCCCTGCCAAAGGAAGTGAGGCAGGTGGCTACCAGGAGGAGGGCCTTCTCTGCTGTGGCACCCCGGCTGTGGAATGAGCTCCCTAAGGAGGTTCGCTTGGCACCTACCTTATATGCTTTTAGACGCCAGGAGAAGACCTTTTTATTCTCCCAGCATTTTAACAGTCTATAAATAAATTTTAACTTGGTGTTTTAAATTTGTAACTTTGCATTGCTGCTGTTTTTATCTTGGTTGAGCTTTTATATTGTATTTTATAGTATGGTTTTATACTGTTGTTTTATACTTTGAATGTTTTTAATTTTTGTGAACCGCCCAGAGAGCTCCGGCTATCGGGCGGTATAGAAATGTAATAAATAAATAAATAAATAAATAAGTGATGGGGAAGCTCCAGGCCCACTGGTGGTGGGGGGGCTGCCCCCCCATCCAGCCTGCTGAGGTCTCAAGTAATGTCCAACGCTCTGCTCTTTGGAGAATGAAGATGGCTTTGCCTGCAGCCATGGCCTGGAGGGCCCTGGAACACCCTGAACCATGGTTCCTGAAGGCTCCCTCTCCGTAATTCAGTTAATTCAACAAGGGAAGCTTGCTCCATTGGGATTTCTGTGTTGGACTCCTCTTCATGGACAGAGAAGAAACACAGCCAGATGGAGACAATAGAGGCTGGTGGTTCTCATGTCAATGGGAAAAGGAATCCGTTCCGGGTTTCAGTCAGTACCAGTCTGAACTCTAAAGAAGCTATCCAAGGTACAAACTTTAGAGTTCTGAGAGATTCTGACTGAAACCTGGGGAAGATTCACTGCACCGTTGACATCGGAGCCACCAGCCACCATTGGAAGAAGATGTAGGGTTACTCACTTCCTGGATCGCCAAGTCATTGAGTTTTCAGGTGGGAAACAGCTAAGCAGCCGGGGATGTGGGGGTGGAGGTGGGGAGATTTCAGGTTTAAACCTCATCACCTCACAACTCAGAGCTGATCAGTATGAGTGTGTTTCAATGGCATCTGTGGCCATTGTTAGATGAGGACTTAGCCCGGTGTGAGGCCTGGGCTCCCTGCTGTGCATGCAGACGACGCACAGGGGATCCCGGGGTCAGGCCGGGCTAAGTCCTCCCTTGACCTGGGATAACCGGATCCGCTTAAGGCCCGGCTTTTCCGCAGCCCCAGGCTGAGCCCAGGACTGCGGAAGGTCTAGCTACTTCCGTGGCTTTTTCCAACTGCTCACTTACTTGCGAGTAGCCGGGAGAAGCTGTGCACTGGGCACAGCACTCCATAGGAGCGCAGTACCCATTGCTCCGGGGGGGGGGGAATCATGGGGGTGGGGGGAGATGGGGGCTGGGGGAAAGAGCGGACCTGGCAGGAGAGATGGGGGGAAAGAGTGGAGCCAGGGTGGGGAGATCACGGACGGGGGCGCATGTAGGGGGCATCGGACATGGCAGGCGGGTGATCGGGTGGGTATGGCGAGTGGGCTGGCAAGCGGGCAGGGGGGCATCAGACATGGCGGACAGGGGGAAGAAGAACGGGGCCAGGGCATGGTGAGCGGGGATGGGCGAGCGAACAGGGGGAGGGCATGGTGAGTGGGGGGAGGATGGGCGAGCAAACAAGCAGAGGGGGCATCAGACATTGTGGGGGGGAAATCAGGGGCAGGGTGAGTGGGGAACCTTTTATGTTTTTTTTTAAAAAAACTTACTTTTCCATTGGTGCGCTCCTGTGCACATGGCCCCTTTAAAATAAAAAAATGGAGGACGCGACGGCCCGCGCTAGCTGCAGCCGGCCTCGCCCCGACTCCCCACCGGATTATCAGGTAGGTCTAGCAAGGCCCTGTGTGTCTGTGTGGGGGTGAACACATTGGTTTTGGACCCACCCACTTTGGGCTCTGGTCCGACTTCACAACCTCCTCTTGCTGCATAGCTGGTCAGTTTGTGTGTGCATGAATTGTGTGCTGTGTGTGTTTGTGACTTCCAACTCCAAGCAGTCTTGGATGATACAGATTTTCTAGATCCATTTCAAGCTGGCTTCAGAGTGGGATACAGAGTTGAGACCGCTAGGGTCGCCTTAGTGGATGATCTTCACAGGAGTATCGACAGGGGGGAGCGTGTCCCTGCTGGTGCTTTTGGACCTCTCAGCGGCTTTCGATACCATCAACCATGGTGTCCTTTTGGAACGTCTGAGGGGACTGGGAATTGGGGGCACTGTGCAAGAAAAGCTATGGTGACTGAGAAGTTCTCTTCTAAAGAACCACCAAACACGTAGGATGTGCCTGTATCCTACAGCTGTGGTGGGAAGAAAGGAGTGTGCCAGGTGTTTTGGACTTCAGCTCCCAGCATTCCTGACCATTAGCCATGCTGTGAAGTAGGGCTGTGCTCCGCTTCTCTTTGGTTCGGAGAAGCAGTAGCGAGGCGGCCTGATTCGCCTCCGGAAAAGGCGGAGGCGAAGAGAGTCAGGGGGCTGCGGATTGAGTGGAAGAGGATTGCCTCAATCCAGAGCTCTGGACGCAGGTAAGTGGGGGGGAGGGGGACTCAACTGGCGCTGCTGCTGCTGCCGTAGTTCCTGCAGCGACGGCGATGGAGCCAGGTAAGGGAGCAGGGAGGAGGGAGGCTTACCTGCATCCATCATGGTCCGTCGCGGGCTTCAATTGAGGCCCCGGTTGAAGCCGGAAATGAAAGCCGAGGCCTCTTCCGGCTTCAAGTTGGGGCCACAATTGAAGCCCACGATGACGGACACAGGTAAGGGGGTGGTGGGGTGGTGGCTTACCTGGCACCACTGCCGCCGTCCATGTGGCGATGGCGGTGAAGCCGGATCTCGGTCTGCGGAGTGGGGGATGGGTGGATCGGCCCGAAGCGGATCGGGGGGTCCGTGCACAGCCCTACTGTGAAGCACCTTTAGAGTTCTGAGTTTTTCTGACTGACACCCAGAGCAGATTCACTGCCTCACTGACTTTGGAACCACCAGCTTCCACCGCCCTCCCCAGCGTGAACACACAAACGCGTCCTGGCTTCATGACCAGCAAGATGATGAAGTTCCATTTAGGGTCAACCATACACAACAACCGCACCTCGCAAATGCTGCTGTTGATTCTTGGCTGCTGGAGAAAAGTTTGCCACCCAGTGGCCCGCCGGGATGACTTCCTGCACCAGCCAGGAAGTTTCAAGGTAGCGAATTCCCATCGGAGATGTGACCTCCTCTGACCCTACTTAGCACATGAAATCAGATAGGATCACAGAACAAGGTGGTACGGTATGTGTTCAGTTCCCTGGGGAGATGCCAAGGCAGCAGATGACCTGGTTAAAGATCTTAAATGTCTCAGGAGACGCCTTTTCCTCCTCTCCTCTTTCTGCTATGTGGAGTTTCATATATAATCTACAGGATCTTTTCCTTCTTTCTTCTTTGAAAGGGAATTTCAAAGTTAACTATGGCCATAGCTAGACCTAAGGTTTATCCCTGGATCGTCCAGGGGTCAAACCTGTTCATCTAGGTGACACACAGGGGATCCAGTGCTCAGGCAGGGGCGAACCCTGGATGATCCCAGGTTAAACCTTAGGTCTAGCTGTGGCCTATGTCTTTACTGGTGCAGTCATTCCAGCTGCATTTTTATCATCTTTACATTAGATGATGAGTTTGAGTCTCTTCGTTTTGCCTCTCCATTCTTATTTATTTATTATTATTTATTTAGGAAATAAATATTTATTTACTTATTAAAACATTTATATCTCGCCCTATAGGCTCTCAGGGCGGTATACAGCTAAAATCATACATATAAAATAGAATAAATATACAATTCTAAAACAAATTAAACCACTGATATGTTAAAACCAATATGAAATTTTATAACAGCAAAATCCAATTAAAACAAGACGGTGTGCAGGCTGGTGGATTTAGCCATCCCTCATCAGATAGCTCCCATATCCTTTCTGTTGTTGTTTTTTTAAAAAAATCATTTCAGGGGGAAAAAACCTTGGGGGGCTGAATTTTTCTTTTTCTTGAAGTTGCCCATTCAAACACAATCATTTTAAATATTTATTTATTACATTGATATCTTGCCTTCCTCCAAGAAGCTCAGAGTGGGATACATGGATTTATTTATTTATTGCACTTTTATACCACTCCCATAGCCAAGGCTCTCTGGGCAGTTTACAGAAATTCTAAAATTAAGATAAAAACTCAGTATACAAAATTTAAAATTTTAAAACACAGAAAATACACACATAAAACATTAAAAACCGTTAAAAAACTATACATGTGGGTGATTAAGATGTGCCGCCATATGCCGGGGCAAAGAGGAAAGTCTTAACCTGGCGCCGGAAAGATAGCAGCGTTGGCGCCAGGCGAGCCTCGTCAGGGAGATTGTTCCATAGTCTGGGGGCCACCACCGAAAAGGTCATATCCCTCGTTGCCACACTCCGAGCCTCTCTCAGAGTAGACACCCGGAGGAGGACCTTAGATGTTGAATGTAGTGACCGGGTATATTCACTTCGGGAGAGGCATTCCGTCAGGTATTGTGGTCCCAAGCCATGTAAGGCTTTATAGGTCAAAACCAGCACCTTGAATTGGGCTCGGAAATATACAGGCAGCCAGTGCAAGCGGACCAGAGCAGGTGTTATATGGTCGAACCTTCTGGTTCCCGAAATCAATCTGGCCGCTGCATTTTGCACGAGCTGCAGCTTCCGAACCGTCTTCAAAGGCAGCCCTACGTAGAGTGCATTGCAGTAATCTAACTTGGAGGTTACCAGAGCATGGACAACTGAAGCCAGGTTATCCCTGTCCAGATAGGGGCGTAGCTGGGCCACCAACCGGTGTTTGTAAAAGGCACTCCCTGCCACCGAGGTCACCTGAGCCTCAAGTGACAATGATGGATCTAAATGATGATCTCCTTCTCCATTTCATCATAACGACAACCCTGTGAGGTACATGAGACTGAAAGACGGTGTGAGCTTCGTGACTGAGTGGGGGATTCAAACTGTGGCCTCCTACTCCCCCAGCCTATCCCAATCTAGCTTAGGGATGGGGAGAAATTCATCCACTTTACAGCTGAATGCAAACTTCCCTTATTTTACACTTATGAACCGATAGGTGAGCTGAAACTCAGGCCACATCTACACCAAGCAGGATATGACACTCTGAAAACAGTTTGAAAACTCTATATTCAATGTGTCCTGAACAGTAAAGACACTAAAGGCAGTAGTGCACGCGCTGGTAACTTCAAGGCTTGACTTCTGCAATGCACTCTACATAGGGCTACCTTTGTGCCTAGTCCCGAAACTTCAACTAGTTCAAAATATGGCAGCCAGGCTGGTCACCGGTACACCTAGGGGGGACCACATTACCCCAGTCTTAAAATCTCTTCACTGGCTGCCAATTAGTTTCCGGACGAAGTATAAAGTGTTGGTTATCACCTTTAAAGCCCTACACGGTGTGGGTCCAGGCTACCTTCGGGATCACCTTCTCCCGTACAATCCACCCCGCACACTCAGGTCCTCTGGGAAAAATCTACTTCAGCTAGCAAAAACTAGAATAACAACTGTTAGACAGAGGATCTTCTCTTCTGCTGCTCCCAGACTGTGGAATGGCCTGCCGGAGGAGATTCATCAACTTAACTGTCTGCTATCATTCAAGAAAGCTATAAAGACTGATCTCTTCCGGTAGGCCTATCCAGTGGAATTTTAAGATGTTTTTAGAATGCTTTTTAGGATGTTTTAACAATGTATATTGTTTTAATTCAGTTTTATGTATTTTACTGTTTGCTGTTGTTCCCTGCCTCGATCAGAATGGAGAGGCGGGTAAGAAATACATTATTATTATTATTATTATTATTATTATTATTATTATTATTATTATTATTGTCAAAACTGTTCTAAAGTGTTATAAAGCAGTAGTGTAGATACTGCCTCAGTTAGTTTTTTGAAATTCACACTTCTCCAAATTTTGCGATGCCATTGTCCCTGGAGAAGATGCATAGAAAAATGCACATATTAGGCAAACGAAGGATAAAAATGCATTGTTTAGGAAGATTGCTTCCAAAAATGGGTGTATATTAGTTAAAAGAGCATACAAAAATGCATTTATTAGGAAGAACGTGTACAAATATCCACCCAAATATATACACCCAGGCGACATTTACGATCTTCAGAGGTTGCCATGCTCGTCATCTGAACATGAAGAGAATGTCACCATGAAGAACCTCGATGGCGGGGCCTTCTCTGTAGCGGCCCCCACCCTCTGGAAAACCCTTCTTCGTGTGGTTCAAGAAACGGAAAATGTAATAATTTTTAAACGCCTCCTAAAAACATACCTTTTAAAACAAGCCTTTCCTGGACTGCAATTTATTCTGGTTTTATGTGATTTTAAAGTTTTAGGCCGTAGCTAGACCTAAGGTTTATCCCAGTATTGTCCTGGGGTCAAATCAGTTCATCTAAGTGCCACACAGGGCATCCAGTGCTCAGGCAGGGATGAACCCGGGATGATCCTGGGATAAACCTCAGGTCTAGCTATGGCCTTAATTTGGATTTTATGGTTTTAGTTGTAAACTGCCCAGAGAGCTTAGGCTGTTGGGCACTATAAATATATAATAAATAAATAATAAACATGTATATGTATTTTCACTCAAACTTTAAAGGAGTTTAGGATGAACCAAACTGAAGATCAGACAAAGGAAAAGCCAAGAAACATCAAAATAGGAAGAACCGCCAATCCCTTTTTTAAAGCTAATATGGCTCTTTATTTATTTAATGAACTCTCTTTTGGTGCACTTACCACAGCTATGACCCTGTAAGGAAGGGCAATTAATTATGTTTTTATCTACCCAATAGCCAACCTTTTCTGGATGATGATGATGGCTCTCCCACACTAGAGGCCTTGAAGAGGCAGCTGGACAACCATCTGTCAGGGATGCTCTAGGGTGGATTCCTGCATTGAGCAGGGGGTTGGACTCGATGGCCTTGTAGGCCCCTTCCAACTCTGCTATTCTATGATTCTATGATAATCTCCATAGTGCCCCAAATGGCTGTTTCAGACCACCTAGAGTGTTTTTGGAAATGGGAGGATTTGAATCAGGAACTTCCTGGTTGATGGATTTTGGTTATGCAAGTGTTTCTCAGATGCTTTTCAGCCCCTTGGAACCCACCCTCCAAGTGTCTTTAAAAGCAAAGACCCAATAACAATCAAATTCATTTTAAAAACAACAATTAGCTTATTAAAAGCAGCAGCATCATAAACAAAAACATAGGGGATCAGAGAGCATCAGAAGCTTGCCCAAACAGGACCATCTCCCTGGAGCGAAGGAAACAAGGCTCCTGGAAGCGAGTTCCAGTGCCCAGGTGCCATCCCCAAGAAAGCCCTGTCCTGTATACTTACTTAGCACCTCATAGACTGGAGCAGAATATGGAGCAGCGTCTCCCCAGAAGATCTTAAAAGGTGGGCAGAGTCCTGTGGGAGCACAGATATCTTAGATCCAAACCATAACAACCAGTACTTTGAACTGCTGATTCCTTTCTTGGATCTTGGTTGTCATAAAATCAAGGGCCTTGCTAGACCTACC
This sequence comes from Elgaria multicarinata webbii, assembly GCF_023053635.1. NCBI lineage: Eukaryota > Metazoa > Chordata > Lepidosauria > Squamata > Anguidae > Elgaria > Elgaria multicarinata. The sequence continues at coordinate 5,968,255 of NC_086171.1, read as the reverse complement.
ACCGAATCCGGCAGTGAGGAGGGGCCAGGCCGCGCTAGAAGTAGTGCAGCCTGTCGGCCCCGTCTACACCTGAGGCGTGACGGGGCCGAGGGAAGCCCCGTCGCGGCCTCCATTTCCCCCCCGCCTTAAAGCGGCCACGTGCGCAGGGGCGCACCAACGGCCAGGTAAGTATTTTTTGTCTGTCCCCCGGCCTGTGATGTCTGCAGGCTAGAGGACATGATGACAGCAGGAAATGCCAGCTGGGGACTTTGTCCTCATCGGCGGCGGCACACAGCGGCTGGGGACATCGGCGGCAAATAGCAGGTGGGGACATGGGGGGGGGATCGAAGGCCAGGGGAGGTGGGGGGAATCGGGGGACGGGGGGGGCAAGAGCGCTGTGGCTCATCTGCCGCTTTTCCCGGCGACTTGCACATGAGTGCGGTAGCCGGGAAAAGCGGCGGAACGGTCCACACGCCCGCGGTTCCGGCCTCAGCCCGACCTAAGGCTGGGACCGTGGGAAAAACCAGCCCAAAAGTGGATCCAGTTATCCCGGGTCAAGGGAGGGTTTAGCCTGGCCTGACCCCGGGATCCCCTGTGCGTCATCTGCACCCACAGCAGGGAGCCTGGGCCTCGCACCAGGCTAAACCCTTGTCTAGCAACGGCCCAAGTTTCAGCTTAGCCAACCTATGGTGGAAACATCTGGAGGTGCTCTGTATTTCTTTCTTTCTTTCCTTTCCTTTTCTTTGCTCTTTTGGCCACACAAAACCCCTTTCTCTTTGGGCTCACTTAGAGGTGAGTAAAATGGGACACTTACAAATGGGTGGTCTTTGACACCCCACCCCCATCCCAGGTGCATTTTTTTGATTAAAAATAAACAGAGAGGACCACGAGGAATACCTATAAAGGTGAAGAGGGAGGTTGGTAAAGAAACCCCCTTTTATGGAAGAGCTTACAAAATCCGGACAGAGGGGAATTGGGGGCAGGAGGTGTTTGTGGCTGGTGAGAGATTTGCTTCTGGCTTTAGCCTCGGGAATTCAAGGTTTGGGGCAACATTTCTTTCTCTGCTTTTCTTTCTGTATGAGATCTTTTTTCTTCCTTTGCCTTAATTGGATAATGTTCTCTTCCTCCCTCCCTCCCTCAAAGTCTAATAATAATAATAATAATAATAATAATAATAATAATAATAATAATATATGAATACACTACCATCAATTTACACATATTTTACACATTGAAGTATATAGCAAATACAAGTGTTAAGAGAGAATCATAGAATAGTAGAGTTGCAAGGGGCCTATAAGGCCATCAAGTCCAACCCCCTGCTCAATGCAGGAATCCACCCTAAAGCATCCCTGACAGGTGGTTGTCCAGCTGCCTCTTGAAGGCCTCTAGTGTGGGAGAGCCCACAACCTCCCTAGGTAACTGGTTCCATTGTCATACTGCTCTAACAGTCAGGAAGTTTTTCCTGATGTCCAGCTGGAATCTGGCTTAGAATCATAGAATAGCAGAGTTGGAAGGGGCCTACAAGGCCATCGAGTCCAACCCCCTGCTCAATGCAGGAATCCACCCTAAAGCATCCCTGACAGAGGGTTGTCCAGCTGCCTCTTGAAGGCCTCTAGGGTGGGAGAGCCCACAACCTCCCTAGGTAACTGATTCCATTGCCGTACTGCTCTAACAGTCAGGAAGTTGAGAAACAAGAAATGTGCAGCGTGGTTTGATATGGTTTCCGTCTGATCTCTGACATGTTATGCTTTCCTGGGCATCAAAAATTGGTAGAGGCCAGAGGTGCGCAATTTGTGGCCCTCCAGATGTTTGACCTACAACTCCCATCAGTCCTATCCAGCATAACTAATGGTGAGGGGTGATGGAAGCGGTAGTACAAATTGTTTGGAAAGCCACAGTGGACGACATCATTTGGTATCCAAAGATGGTGGCCTGCACAGTTCAAATGACTTTTGAGGAGTCATCCATGAAGCTCAAGGCTGCTGGGTGCTTCTGTATGTGGGGATGGTGTAAATTTGGTCCTTTTTAACCTCAGAACCTGCACCAAATGGGTCCAGAACACCCCGGGGGGTAACCAGTGCTAATCCAAACAGAGAAACATCTAATCCCAACCAATAAGCATCACCACAGACATGACTGTAAATAAGAATCTATTTATTCTAGACCATCACAAAATTAAAGAAAATAAGCAGTGGCTTGCAAATGTAAGATTAATTAAAAGTATTGCAGTTGCCAAAGCGGGCACCACACATTTAGCTAATAAGATAACGGCATGAGCTTCTAACATCTATCTCGCTATATAAAACGCTCAGGTATGTTACTGTTTTGCCACGCCCACTTTGCCTTCAGGAATTCTAGAATGGCTTCAGCTGATACAGGTTGCTAAGCAACAGTAACAACTTGTAATGTCAGCTGATACTGGTTGCTAAGCACCTCGCCTGACTCCTCCAGGCTTTCCAGGGTAATCCTACCCCCCTTTCTGCCTCTTCGCTCCCCCCGACCCCATGAAGGGGGCAGCACCATGGTCCAGAGCACGAGTGAGGCACGGCCGGGGCCCTTGGTGGCTGGGTAGGAGGACGCTCACCTGCTGAGAATGAATAAATAAATAAAATGCGATGATATTTAATTAATAAACTTTAAGATATGCTACAACAGCGTATGTTACACCAGGTAAAGCTAGTTGTTATGACTTTTCCTTATCTGCTTCTATTTACTACTTGTGGTTAACCCTGCCTATTCCTCCTCCTGCACATTAATTGGATATAAAAACTACGCTAAAGCATTGCTCAGTTAGGGTGGCCATATGGCCGGATTTGCCCGGATTTGTCCGGGTTTTTGATGGCAAATCCGGGAGGGGAAGGGGCCCTGCCCTCTTTTAAATCTGGTCACTCTAGTATAGCTCCCGCAGGCTTAACTGTTGGGATGAAGAGGGAATTTCACCAGGTTCTCCATATATACAAATGACAAAAATGACACCTGTTGAAATTCCCTTTTCTATGCAACTGTTAAAGATACAGGAGTATCCTTTTCATATGGTCACCTTAGTGTAGATGACCCCGGAGTCTACACCTCCAGACTGTGTTGCACTACAGCAGTGGATCTTTTCCATCCCACAGACCTCAGGGTTCACCGGTCTCTTATGCAACTCTCCATCCACCCCGTTCTTGCATTTAACCCAAGGCATGAACCACTTGGGCTTTACCTGTTGTCGCCAGGAAACAGTTAACACTCGGTCCACTCCCTTTGCATCCTTGGGGTGGTGGCGGGGGTGGAGGGAGAGGAACCCAAATGACTCAGCTCGGAAGCCAAGTTTTGGAGCCACAGCCAGTTCCAAAAAAACCCAGTGGCCGTCTAGGATTTCAACGTCTTGTCCGCAAGGATCCACAATTAAAATTTCTACTGCTAAAGTTTCACGGGGGAAACAAAAGCTCTGATATTCCTCCCTGCCTCCCCACCTCACCGCATCCACCCTCCCCTCTCCACCACTCAGTTAAGTGGAAGCAATGAGAAACCTCCGGTTTCTTGGCAGCCACATCTGCCCAACTTTGTATAGTTCAGTTCCATCCTATAGAGCAACGTTATGACTCCCCCCCTCCACCAGCCCTCTCTGGAGCTCACTTAGTTCAGTAATTGCAGCCATCATGTTGCCTGCTTCTACGCCTTGGCAGATGCCACTGGGAAGAGGCAGGGGGAATTTCAGTCACTTCCTGCAGTTAGAGTCCCCTTGATTCGTTCAGCTGACGTTTTCTCTCTCTTTCATATTGTCTTGCTCTTCTGCCAAAACGGGTTCCTAGCAAAAGGAGAACAGGATGGAGATGGAAGCACATTTCACCCTGTAAAAACAGGGCACTGTTGCCCACTCCAAGCCCACCCTGGGCATGTGGAACATGATGGTGAGATGTCAGACAGTCCAGACTTCATCAGAAGATGCTTCCATAGGGAATAGAGGGTAGGAAAGTCTACTTCCACCAGCACTGTTGATCCACTGTAAATCTGATCCCAGCGGTGGAACGTTCCACAAGAGAACATGGGTTGGCAAAGATGACAATGCTGCTGTCAAAAATGTCCTCAGGTTTGTGGGATCTACTTCATCTTTTTTACTAGAACCTGGAGGTAAACCTACCAGAGACAGGTGCAAAATAATGACTCAGGAAGACAGGTGTACACTTGGGACATGGGACAAGTCCTGCTGGACCAGACCTAATCCAGCATCCTATTACTCACAATGGTTGATCAGATGCCTACAGGAAGCCCACAAGTAGGGTATCATGTTCCCACCCACTGGCAAACAGATTAATGGTGCCTCAGACACTGTAGATGAAGCAGAGCCATCAGGACTAGTAGCCACTGATAACCTTCTCCTGCATGAATTTGTCTACCCTACTTCTAAAGCCATCCAATTTGGTGACCATCCCTACATCTTGCGGTAGCCAATCACAGAAGTATGAAACGGGTGAAAAACACTTTCTTTTGTCTGTCCTGACTCTCCCCCACCTCCGCCATTCAACATCATGAAGTTCTAGTATTATTTTAGGGATGTCAGAGAAATCCTCAATGAAATCAGATGAGTTTAGATTTCTATAAATCCAACCTGTAGATTCTGCTGTGGACCACATGCAGATTCCATGAGCATGTGGACCGGTTTTTCCAATTCGGGGAGGATTTGTGCCAATTCACATTAATGTAAGTGCCAATTAACACCAATTAGTTCAAAATTACTGCTAAGGTGCATTAATGAATGCGGATTAGTGCAAGTACAATGAAATTCTGGTTGAAAAACTAGTCCCTCTCTATGGCCTTAGATAGACCTAAGGTTTATCCCGGGATCATCCCAGGGTTGTCCCTGCCTGCTCCTGGGATCCCCTGTGTGTCATTTACATGAACAGGGATGACCCTGGGACGATCCCGGGATAAACCTTAGGTCTAGCTAAGGCCTATATCCCCCTTCTCTGCCACTACCTGTCATCCTGTGGACATGGGCCCCTTCATGGGTGCCAGTTCTGCAACTTTACATTTGAGAAAAAATGCAAGATGCCATTTTAATGCGAACTGCATGAATGGCGACTCACTGGAGGTCATGGATGGCTGTCGGGCACTTGCAACAGACCCTGATAAGTTGCAGGGGGGTTGTTTGGCATGGCAGGATGGGTTCGTGGCCGCAACTGGGGATTGCCCACTAGACTCTCAAACCCTCTCGGGTGCTAGAATAACTTCTACTCATGTGAGTTCTATGGGACTTAATTAGAATAAACTTGCAAAGAATATATATATATATATATATATATATATATATATATATATATTGTCTTTAGTAAACATCCAATTGCAGAAATATGCCTCAATTTGTCCTTCTATGTTCAAAGAACAACAAAATATGGATCTCTTGCTTATAGCCCAGTCCAGCGTGGTTCTGTATCTCCAGGTGCCGAGTATTTCGGAAGTCCCTTTTGTAGATGTTGTTCTCAACTTTTATTTCACAGGGCAATCCCCAACCAGTAACACGACAGTTCAGAGTATTAGCCCTACAATAATATAATTAGTACAAATATCAATAATGCAAATAATAATAATAATAATAATAATAATAATAATAATAATAATATGATTCTCTACCCCCTTGAAATGCTACTGAACACAATTAACAGTTCAATTTGCCTTATACAAGGTGTTAAGTAGGGCTGTGCATGCCCCCGAACCACTTCGGATCCTGATCTTGATCTTTCGGATTGGGCCCGAACTGGTTTGAGTCGATCCGGACCCCCCTGACCCACTCTGGAACCAGATCTATTTCTGGCCTTAGGCGTGGGTGACAGTCAAAGCTGCCATGTGGACTGTGGCAATGGCAGATGGGGGAGCCAGGTAAGCCCCCCTCCCCACTTACCTGGCTCCAAAGCTTCGGAACCGTCTGAATTGATTCAGACCGTTCTGAACCGCTTCGGGTCAATCCGGACTTCACCTGATCTGATCCGGAACCGAGATTAGGAGGTTCAGATCGGATCGCTTCACTTCGGATTCGGGGACACACCCCTAGTGATAAGAGCTTATAATTAGGGGTGTGCACGGACCCCCTGATCCGCTTCTCTTCCAGATCCACAATTTGCAGATCGGGCCACTTCGCTCCACCCCGCTCTGCCTATAGTCCACTCCGGTCCGCTCCGGAGCTCCGGATCCGGATCGGAGCTCCGCTTCCCCCCCCCCATAGGCTTGCATTGAAATCCAAAAAAGTATACAACTTTTTTCTGTTAAAGTTAGAAACCTCAAGTTTGGCACCATGACACCTCATGGACGTATACACACACATGCCAAGAATCAAGCCAATCCCATCATCCCCTGATTTTTGGGGAATTTATGAAAATTGGACACCCCATTTGCAGATATGGGCTTTTCTCCGACATTTTGACAGATAAAAAAAATTGAAGTGGGCACCCCCACAGATGCCATCTAGAGCCACATTCATGGCAAGACTCAAGCCAATCCCATCATACCCTGATTTTTGCCGGGGCTCTAACCTTTTAGGAAAGGAAAGGAACCTCTCGTGCAAGCACTGAGTCATTTCTGACTCTTGGAGGGACACCAGCTTTCGCTGACGTTTTCTTGGCAGGCTTTATAGCGGGGTGGTTTGCCATTGCCTTCCCCAGCCGTTATTGCCTTTCCCCCAGCTAACTGGGTACTCATTTTACCGACCTCGGGAGGATGGAAGGCTGAGTCGACCTGAGCCAGCTGCCTGAAACCAGCTTCTCTAACCTTTTAACTTACCCCAATTCACACCCCTTTTGAGATCTCTGTCAATTTGCACATCAGAAAACTCACATTTGGTCCCATGACAGCTTATCCATGTGTCCACATGGACACCAAGTTTCAAGCCAATCCCATCATCCCCTGATTTTTGGGGAATTTATGAAAATCGGACAACCCCATTTGCAGACATGGGCTGTTCTCCGACGTTTTGACAGATAAAAGAAATTGAAGTGGGCACCCCCACAGATGCCATCTAGAGCCACATTCATGGCAAGACTCAAGCCAATCCCATCATCCCCTGATTTTCGCCGGGGCTCTAACCTTTTAACTCATCCCAATTCACACCCCTTTCGAGATCTCTGTCAATTTGCACGTCAGAAACCTCAAACTGGCCACCATGATAGATTATCCAGGGATACACATGCATGCCGAGACTCAAGCCAATCCCATCATCCCCTGATTTTGGGGGAATTTATGAAAATCGGACACCCCAGTATCTCAGGGATTTAAAGCTGCAGACAGCTCAATGGGGCCATTTCAAAGGAAATCCCAACATGCCATGAATTGGGGAGTAGAGTTAAACCTAAAATATGAATCTTCTTCTTCACTTGAAAAAATTGATTTGGAACTTCCAAAAGTATAAGTGAGCGCAGGAAGGACTTCTCCCCTGAGTCAAAGCAACACACACACAAACCATTCCTGCGAGGCAGGCAGGGGAGGAGGGAGGGAACGCAGGCAGGCAGCAGACATTTCTGGGGGCATAAGGAAGTGAGCCAAGGATAGTTTCAAAGCCAGTAATGCATATAAAATAGAATAAATAAATAAAGAAATAAACAAAGGAGGGGTGGAATTAAAAGCAGCAGTGTTGCTGAATAAACAACAAGAACAACTTTTTAAAAAAAGGCTATATCTGTTTTTTACCAGTAAGAGGGAAGTGGACGTGCCCAGGGGGAGGGGGAATCATCATTGCCAATTTGACTGTCCCTGTCTAGGGAACAGTCTTTAAGAAGCAAACTTTCACTTCAACTCATGATAGGCATTCTCTCCACAGGTTAACCTTGGGAGGACTCTGATGGCCCTCCAAGGACAGGAGAGTGCACTGGGCATGTCCACATGCCCTAGGGGAGCTCATCCCCTTGCACCACATCTATTCAGTTGTTCCCCAAAGTTAGGGTGGGTAGCAGTGCTGTGTTTCCTATTTGTTAGTATATGATTTCAGGTTGTGTTTGTGCATTTGGTGGAGCTACTGTTTTAAAAAACACTGGGAAAACTCCATTCAGAGTAGAAAGAGAAGTTTCCCAGAATCCCAAGTTACCCGTTTTGCCTATCCCCTCCTCCAACTTTGGGATCATGTGATCATGACCGGGAGTTGACTCTGCCCCTCAGCCCTTCGAAAAGGTACATCTTCCCGCTGTTTTAACCGGTTTTTTTAAAAAATTCTAGCAAGCGAACCGCAGCACGCAGAGAGCTGAGAGTAGGCTCAAAATGACCCCCGGCCACGACTCTCTAAGCACAAGAAGTTTCAGAAAGATAGCTTAAAAAACAACACAGTTATCCCCTATTCTTTTCCACAATGCAATCCTATGGGTGAATTTTTTCAAAATGGCGATCGGATCGGTCCGCGAAAAGAGAAGCGCTCTGCCTATGGGCGCTTCTCTTCGCCGTGCTTCTACGGGTCCCTGGTCCACTTCTACTCCGCCTCTGGGCAAGGTGGAGCAGGCCAATTCACTTCTGATTCTCCGCTTCTAATCGGAGCGGAGCACATCCCTACTTATAATCAAACAGAAATCCTTCTAATATTCCACTTTCAGCAGGACAACTGGTTCTCTTTTTTTTAGCTGTTTCTTCTCTGGCCCTCCCTCTGAGTGAGAGCCCCGCCCAAGGGTCTAAACCATCTGCTCCATAGGGCTTACCCTAGCAACACCCCCTAACCTCTATCATGTCTCTCCATACTCATCTTCCCCCCCTAAACTAAACAGTCCCAGCTGTTGCAACCTTCCCTCCGAGGGGAGACGCTCCAGCCCCTCAATAATTTTGGATGCCCTTTTCTGCACCATTTCCAGATCTACATTATCCTTTTTGTGGTGTGGCAACCAGAACCGCAAGTGGCATTCCAAGTGTGGTCACAGAATAGATTTACATGAAGGCATTATGATGTCGGCAGCTTTTAATTCCGGTCCCTTTCCTAAAGTTACTTAATATGGAATCTGCCTTTTCTGCGGCTGCTGCCTGCTGGGCCAACCAAGCAGGGTGCCTCAGGGAACACACTCAGCCTGGGAAGTAGTTTTCAGTACCATACCTGAACGTAAAGACCCACTCCTGGTTCCACCGCCCTCAGCTTTCTGTAGTTTCCAGGAGTCTAATTTAGAAAGGGTGGTGGTGGAAGCCTATTTGTTGTAGCTGTTAGGAAACGTTTGGGAGTCAAATTCCCAGCCCCTTTTCATGTGTGTGTGGAAAACCCACATTCTCCCTAACGTGCCACTCTGCCCATATGCTAATAGCACCGTCATAAATTTGACACTTTCCTCCACTGCTACTCAGAGGGACCCTGGGACCCCGGCAAGCTCCACCACCACGTTTTCAGCACAAGTTCATGAAGCTGCAGGACTGGGAGGAGGCTGGTGGGAAGCCAAGCAAGTGAAGCCTGTTCAACACAGGCTTACATTTGTACTATGGATGTGCCCCAAGATCAGCATTTGACTCTTTCTTTCTTTCTTTCTTTCTTTCTTTCTTTCTTTCTTTCTTTCTTTCTTTCTTTCTTTCTTTCTTCTCCCTTTCCACCTTCCTTCTCTTTCATTCATTCCTTTCCCTCCCTCCCTCCCTCCCTTTTCTGTCATTCCTTTCCCTCCCTCACTTCTTTCTTCCCTTTTCCTTTCCTCTTCCCCTCTCCTCCCTTTCCTCCTTCCTTCCTTTTTACCTTCTCACTTCCCTTCCCTCCTCTCCTCTCCTCTCCTCTCCCCTCCGCTCCCCTGCCTTTCTTTCTTTCTTTCTTTCTTTCTTTCTTTCTTTCTTTCTTTCTTTCTTTCTTTCTTTCTTTCTGCCAAGGCTGTGGTGCCTTCTTTAGCAACAGCCAGACATGCAAAAATCCAACTTTCCCCTTGATTATGAAGATGACGGAGCAACGGCCAAAGTTGTAACTGCTGCCTTTCTGATTGCCACAGTTGTTGAAGGCGCAGGAGCCCTGTCTGGAAAAAAGAGAGAGAGGTGGCACCACGTTTTAGCATACCTCGAAGCGCGGCTTTGGAATCCACGGGTTAAGAGGCAGGCAGCCAAGATGTATAGGGGCACGTCCAGTCCTACTTGCCCTGTTCCCCTCCCCTTGCGGCCCAGGGGAATGCAAAGTGCATTCTGGGATATCATCCAGAAGTGCATTCATCAATGGAAATCAGAAACGGCCTTCATGGCCAATGATTGCCATAGAGCCACCAGAGGAAAAGAACACCCGAGTGTATTAAAGGAACGCTCTTGTGTCCCTTTAATACTGCTGTTCTCACACCAAGGATCTCTGCTCAAGCAGCCCGGCACTGTTACACCTCGCAAAGGGCGCCATGCTGTAGGCTTTCTTCCTTTTCCATGGCTTCAAAAGCAAGGGCACATTAGAACATTGACTTCAACCGTTCGCTTTTCTTTTAAAAAGGAAGAAAGAAACACACACACACACACAACTTAAAATGTCGAATGCAAAATCTCATCTCACGATGCGTCTGGCTGAGCTGGCTAAAGAAAATCACCCCTATCCTGTCTGCTAATAACGAACTGTTCCTCTGAGTGCCGATCATTATTTAGCCCAAAATGGCACCACTCAAGGCCAGGAGGGAGGAGTCAGCAGGCTTTGTGGGGGACCCTGAGGGCTACAAAAAGGGGAAAGGAAAACATTTAGGAAGGGGGGAACCTAAGTGGGGGACCCCCCAAACAGTTCAGTGACTGAACAGGCTCAATAGGCATGAAACAAACTCATGATGATTTTTCAAGGGAGGGGGGACCAAAAAAACCAGAGGGGGTGGGTATCCTGGAAAGGACATCACTGCCTGTTTGGAATCCTGAACAGGACCACTTCATGCTGGATAGGGACTTATGCAATGGAATATAGTGGAAAGATGGAAAGGAAGCTACCTGCATATTTCTGCAAGCCTTGGGGCACTGAGGCCACTAACTCTGAGGTTCAGAAAGTACAGAAAAGGGCAACTCAAATGATGAAGGGGCTGGAGCATCTCCCCTATGAGGGAAGGTTACAACAGGTGGGATTGTTCAGCCTGGAAAAAAGGAGGCTGAGGGGAGACATGATAGAGGTGTACAACATTATGCACGGTGTGGTGAAAGTGGAGAGGGAGAGATTTTTCTCCCTCTCCCATAACACTAGAACCGAATGGGGACATCCCATGAAGCTGATGGGTGGGAGATTCAGAAGAGATGAAATAGGGTGACCCTATGAAAAGGAGGACAGGGCTCCTGTATCTTTAACAGTTGCATAGAAAAAAGAATTTCAGCAGGTGTCATTTGTATATATGGAGAACCTGGTGGAATTCCCTCTTCATCACGACAGTTAAAGCTGCAGGAGCTATACTAGAGTGACCAGATTTAAAAGAGGGCAGGACACCTGCAGCTTTAACTGTTATGATGGAGAGGAAATTTCACCAGGTTCCCCATATATGCAAACGACACCTGCTGAAATTCCCTTTTCAATACAACTGTTAAAGATACAGGAGCCCTGTCCTCCTTTTCATAGGGTCACCCTAAATAAGAGGAAGGACTTCTTCACACAGTGCATAGTCAAACTATGGAATTTGCTACCACAAGATGTGGTGATGGCCACCAATTGGGATGGCTTTAAAAGGGGGCTGGATAAATTCTTGGAGGAGATGGCTATCAATGGCTACTAGTCCTGTGGGCTCTGTGTTACCACCACTATCAGAGACAGAATGCCTGTGTGCACCAGATGCTGGGGAACATGGGTGGGAGGGTGCTGTTGCACCATGTCCTGCTTGCTCATCCCTGGCTGATGGCTGGTTGGCCACTGTGTGAACAGAGTGCTGGACTAGATGGACCTTCAGTCTGACCCAACAGGGCTCTTCTTATGTTCCTTATGAGGTGACCCCAGGCTACTCCCCGCTCCAGAGTGATGTTGCCTTGGACAGCCTCGGAAGGGGTGCTCCTCCCCTTGTGTGCCCCTCCCCCACCAGGTTATGACTTCAGGATTTGTCAGGCATGGATTGGGTGAGGGGTTGGCTTTCCCTTTCAGATTTTATGGTCCTTTGTGAAGAAGAGGAATTGCTGCCTCAATCTGAGGAATGGGCTTAGGCGCCTTTCCCAAAGGAGGCAGTGCAGTCACTTAGCCATTGTAGTGGGTCACTGAGCTCTTTGCCAGCCACTTAGGTTTCCCCCCAAACCTGCTGACTCCTCCCTCCTGTGCACGAGTGGTGCCATTTTGGGCTAAATAATGATCGGCCCTCAGAGAATCAGTTCATTATTAGAGTGCAGAATGTGCATGACCGTCTCGAGCAAGCTGGGCCAGATGCACTGAGAGACAGAATACTCTGTTCAAATATAACGTTGTTCAAATATAATGTTGCTTCCATGTTCAGTGGCAGTATATCTGTAAATAAACATTGCTGGGGAGCAGCAGCAGCGGGAGGAGGCTGCCACCTCCATGTCTCCTGCTTGCGGGCTTTGCAGTGGAGGCATCTGCCTGGCCATTGTGGGAAACTGGCCTACATGGATGGTTGGTCTGAAGCATAAGAACATCAGAAGTGCCCTGCTGGATCAGGCCAAGGGTCTATCTAGTCCAGCGCTCTGTTCACACAGTGGCCAGCCAGCGATCGGCCAGGAATGAGCAAGTAGGACATGGTGCAACAGCACCCTCCCACCCATGTTCCCCAGCAACTGGTGCACACAGGCTTACTGCCTCGAATACTGGAGGTAGCACACAACCATCAGGGCTAGTAGCCATGGATAGCCTTCTCCTCCAGGAATTTATCCAACTCCCTTTTAAAGCCGTCCAGATTGGTGGCCATCACTAGATCCTGTGGTAGTGAGTTCCATAACTTAACTCTGTGCTGTGTGAAGAAGTCCTTCCTCTTATTTGTCCTGGATCTCCCACCCATCAGCCTCATGGGATGACCCTACTGGGGTTCTAGTATTGTGAGAGAGGGAGAAAAATGTCTCCCTGTCCACATTCCCCATGGCAGCATGGCTGACATGAATGCTGGTGCCAGGTTTTGGAAGACCCTTGGGCCAGACACCCTTCATGGACACCCTCCCTCCCTGAGTCCGTCTCCTCACCACCATGGTCATTAGCTGCCCTTGCTTCTCATCCTCTTCCTCATCATGGCCCCCCACTTGCCTGCTTGCCAGGCAGAGGGTCCAGGGAGCAAGTAGGCAGGAGCACCTGCTCCTCCTCCTTCACCCCACCACTATGTCTGGGCCAGGGTGAGGGGCAGGTGAACAAGCAGGGTGCAGCACGGAAGAGGAGGGGCAACTCCAGGGGGCTGATATCAGTTATATCATAGAATCATAGAATCATAGAATAGCAGAGTTGGAAGGGGCCTACAAGGCCATCGAGTCCAACCCCCTGCTCAATGCAGGAATCCACCCTAAAGCATTCCCGACAGATGGCTGTCCATAACAGGGAGGCAAATATGAACGCCAGTGGCAAAACAGCTCAGAGTTAAGGCCTAACCCATAGGGAGATGGGGTTGAGGCTGTGGGGAGGGAGGGAGCTGTCGAACGTATACAAATTTTTAATGTGGCCAAGGTTGACACTGAAAGAACTGGGCATGTTTAGCTTGGAGAAGAGACGATTGAGGGGAGACTTGAGAGCACTCTTCAAATACTTCAAAGGTTGTCACACAGAGGAGGGCCAGGATCTCTTCTCGATCCTCCCAGAGTGCAGGACACGGAATAACGGGCTCAAGTTACAGGAAGCCAGATTACAGCTGGACATCAGGAAAAACTTCCTGATTGTTAGAGCAGTACGACAATGGAACCAGTTACCTAGGGAGGTGGTGGGCTCTCCCACACTAGAGGCCTTCAAGAGGCAGCTGGACAACCCTCTGTCAGGGATGCTTTAGGGTGGATTCCTGCATTGAGCAGGAGGTTGGACTCGATGGCCTTGTAGGCCCCTTCCAACTCTGCTATTCTATGATTCTATGAAGTGTTGAAGAAAAACGTTCTCAGATCTGTGGCGCGTTGGCCAGCGCTACGCCAACAGCAGAGGAAAAGCGCACTGCTGTCTGCACACAGTTCAGTTGTCTATAGTGCTGGCGATCACGGAGTCTGGTTTGGCCTGGTGTGATGAATTCAGGTCGCCCTCAGGTTCTGCAGGTGAAGTGAGGGCAGCTTTGAGGGTCAGATGAGGCACACTGGGCTCGCGAATGTGGAATGCCTTGTTACCCCGGCCTAAAGTTCAGCCTAAAGTTACATCTAAACTTAACACAAGTTCCCGAAATCTGCGATTGATTGATTGATTGATAACTTGCCCTTCCTCACAAAGAGCCTGAGGCAACTAAGAACGTAATAAAATTACACTGCATAGGTTCATTTAAAATCACAAATATCGTAAATAAAGTACAATAAAGCCATCAACGGAATCATTCAATAATAATAAAAAAGAAGCAAAGGAAGCACTTGCCTAACACCCCCCAATGCCCTGCACACAGAAATAGGTTTTTAGCTATGACAACAGTGGGAGTGGGGATGGGGGGGGGGAAGCCAAATTTCTATTGGAAGAGAGTTCCATTGGCAGGCTGAGGTGCCACTGCTGAAAAGGCCCCGTCATGCCATCTTGGAAGCACAGGGCTTTCCAAGATGGTGCTCCATCCATGCTGGGGACATTCTAGGGAGCTGCTTGAATGCTCCCACCCTTGATAATAAATGCTATATTTCTTACCCTCCCAGGGTCTCTACGTCTCTTGCTCGGCTTCGTCCATTTTCTCTTGCTGCCTCTTAGGCCTGGAATTCTCTTCCAGAGCATTTGCGGATCACGAGTTCAATGACTGTTTTTTAAAGCTCAGTTGAAAACTTTTCTTTTTTCTACAGCTTTTAGAACTTGGCTTTGTTCTTACTTTCACACTGAAAGTAAGAACAAAGTCAAGTTTTTAGTTTTATTGTCCCCTGTGCCTATTTGGTGCATTCTCTTCCCTTATTGTTTTATTACGATTTGAGAGCTGGACCATAAGGAAAGCTGAGCGAAGGAAGATAGATGCTTTTGAACTGTGGTGTTGGAGGAAAATTCTGAGAGTGCCTTGGACTGCAAGAAGATCAAACCAGTCCATACTCCAGGAAATATAGCCAGACTGCTCACTTGAGGGAATGGTATTAAAGGCAAAACTGAAGTACTTTGGCCACATAATGAGAAGACAGGACACCCTGGAGAAGAGGTTGATGCTAGGGAAAGTGGAAGGCAAAAGGAAGAGGGCCGACCAAAGGCAAGATGGATGGATGACATTCTGGAGGTGACAGACTTGACATTGGGGGAGCTAGGGGTGGCAATGGCCGACAGAAAGCTCTGGCGTGGGCTGGTCCATGAAGTCACGAAGAGTCGGAAGTGACTGAACGAATAAACAACAAGCCTATGGGGCCGGGTGTTGCTGTTTTATTCTTTTACTATGTACAGCACCATGTGCATTGATGGTGCTATATAAATAAATGAATAATATTTGCGTTCCAATACACATATTGGAGAAAAGAGACGGGCTGTACTCTTCCATCGTGTTTCATTCGGGGAACCACTTTCTCTGTCCGCAGCCTTATCAGGAAGGCCGGCTTGGCTTCCGAGGAGGAGGATGCGGAAAATTCTGCAAACTCATTGCATTCCACGACGAGGTTTGGAATTGGTCCAGGCTTTAAAATACCAAATCAGGCCCAGGCAACATGTGGAAGAATGCAGATTGAGAACAGCCCCCCTCCCTTCTCCACCCCGCTGCCAAGGAGAGAAGGCCGCCAAGTTGCATCCAGATTGAATTAATTGCAGAGCCCGGCGTTGGTCTTCCGCCTCTTGGAAATGTCCTTAAGTTCTTCTTCTGGAAGACGCCGAAAGTCAGATGCTTTTGCTGATGGGATACGACTGATCCCTCTCTAATGAGGAAGTCAAGTAGCGGAGATGAAAGGATGGCCTCCCACCAGGTAAAGATATGAACTAATAAACTGAGCTCAAAGAATATGGAGACCCTCATATTTCCTCCCCGCCCCCCAGAGAGGATTTGGACTAAACCAGCTCGCTTTGAGTTCTTTTGATCAAGCTTGTTGCCAGAAACTTCTTATTAAGGGCTTCAGGAAATAAAGCACTACTCCTACCCCCAAGAAGACCCCCTGCCTCCCCACCTGCCTGCCAGTTCATTCATAATTGTATTAACAATTTGGGCCAGGATAAAAAAAGCAAAACAAAAAGAACTGCGTGCCAAGAGAGAGGAAGGAGAGAGCGGCTCAAGAAGTGAGCAGTGTGCCGTCCGTTATTAGAGTCTTCAGGAAGCAGGTTTGGTTTTTGTTTTCTTGTTTTTAAATCAGGTTGCTAGCCCTCATGGTGACTGGGAGTAATAAAAAGTAATAGTCTGAAAATGTGATAGCAAATGTACTAGAGGGCTCAATTTGCACCAGGGTTGAACAGGATATGTTGCTAGTGAGGCAGGGGAAAGGGAGCAAGAAAAGTAATCTTGGATCAGACCAAGGGTCCATCTAGTCCAACATTCTGTTTGCACAGTGGCCAATCAGCTGCCCCTGGGAAGTCCACAAACTTGATGTTACTTGGACTTTAGACTGTTAGTTATACTGTTAGTTTTACCCTACCCTGTGCCTGTTTACCCTACCCAGTGCCTGTTTGCATTCTCTCCCCCTCCTTATTGCTTTACTATGACTTTATTAGAATGTAAGCCTATGCGGCAGGGCCTTGCTATGGTGCTATATAAATAAATAATAATAATAATAAGGACGTGAGGGCAACAGCAGCCTTCCACCCATGTTCCCCAGCAACTAGGTGCATAGGCCTACTGCCTCCAATTCTGGAGGTAGCATATAACCATCAGCACTAGGAGCCATGGATAGCCTTCTCCTCCAGGAAGTTGTATAGTCCCCTTTTAAACCCATTGAAATTGGTGGCCATTGCTATATGTTGTTGTTGTTGTTGTTGTTATTATTATTATTATTATTATTATTATTATTATTATTATTATTTATATAGCACCATCAATGTACATGGTGCTGTACAGATAACACAGTAAATAGCAAGACCCTGCCGCATAGGCTTATAATCTGATAAGTTGTAGTAAACAATAAGGAGGGAAAGAGAATGCAAACAGGCACAGGGAAGTGTAAACAGGCACCGGGTAGGGTGAAGCTAACAGTATAGAGTCAGAACAAACTCAATATTTGAAGGCTATAGGGAAAAGAAAAGTTTTTAGCTGAGTTTTAAAAGCAGTGATTGAGTTTGTAGTTCTCAAGTGTTCTGGAAGAGCGTTCCAGGCGTAAGGGGCAGCAGAAGAAAAAGGACGAAGCCGAGTAAGGGAAGTGGAGGTCCTTGGGCAGGCGAGAAGCATGGCATCAGAGGAGCGGAGAGCACGAGCGGGGCGATAGTGTGAGATGAGAGAGGAGAGATAGGCAGGAGCTAGACCGTGAAGAGCTTTGAAGGTCAGCAGGAGAAGTTTATATTGGATTCTGGAGTGAATTAGAAGCCAATGAAGAGATTTCAGAAGTGGAGTGACATGGTCAGAGCGGCGGGCCAAGAAGATGATCTTAGCAGCAGAGTGGTGGACAGAGACCAGCGGACTGATGTGAGACGAAGGAAGGCCAGAGAGAAGAAGGTTGCAGTAGTCCAACCGAGAGATAACCAGTGCGTGAACGAGAGTCTTGGCAGAAGAGACAGACAAAAATGGTCGAATCCTGGCAATATTATACAGGAAGAAACGACAGGATTTAGCTACTGCCTCGATGTGAGGAGTAAAGGAGAGCGAGGAGTCAAATATAAAGCCAAGACTACGAGCTTCCTTGACTGGTAGAGAATCCCATAGTCTAATTCTGCGCTGTGTGAGGAAGCCCTTCCTTTTATCTGTCACAAATCTTCCACTATTCATCTTCATGGGATGATCTCATTGGGGCCTCGTATTATGAGAGAGGGGGAAAAACCCTATCCACTTTCTCCAGCCTATGCTTCATTTTGTATACCTCATAGATTCATAGAATCATAGAAGAGTAGAGTTGGAAGGGGCCTACAAGGCCATCTAGTCCAACCCCCTGCTAAATGCAGGAATCCACCCTAAAGCATCCCTGACAGATGGTTGTCCAGCTGCCTCTTGAAGGCCTCTACTGTGAGAGATATCACAACCTCCCTAGGTAACTGGTTCCATTGTTGTACTGCTCTAACAGTCAGGAAGTTTTTCCTGATGTCCAGCCGGAATTTGGCTTCCTGTCACTTGAGCCCGTTATTCCGTGTCCTGCACTCTGGGAGGATTGTGAAGAGATCCTGGCCCTCCTCTGTGTGACAACCTTTCAAGTATTTGAAGAGTGCTCTCGTGTCTCCCCTCCATCTTCTCTTCTCCAGGCTAAACCTGCCCAGTTCTTTCAGCCTCTCTTCATAGGGCTTTGTTTCCAGACCTCTGATCATCCTGGGCCATAGCTAGACCTAAAGTTTATCCCTGGATCTTCCAGGGGGTCAAACCTGTTCATCTAGGTGACACACAGAGGATCCAGTGCTCAGGTAGGGACAAACCCTGGATGATCCCAGGAAAAACCTTCGGTCTAGCTGTGGCCCTGGTTGCCCTCCTCTATCATGTTTCTCTGTACTTGGCTTTCTGGCTCATGCACTTCACCACAACCCTACACGAGCTCCTTTTATGTGAAAGGGTAGCAGTTCCTTCTATATAGAGCCTCCCAAAAGCTATAGATCTTGGAAAATAGTAGGATCTACTTAGAGCCATTTCTAAAGGCCTTAAAAAATACGAATACTAAGTGGAAAAATCACTGCATGGTGATTTTCCAGCTTTAAATTTGATTTGCCAATTGGCCCAGGTCTTTACCACTCTAAAATGCTGCTGGAAGATATAAAATGGTGGCTGCCGCAGGCTCATTGGTTCACTTCTCGGTTGTTTCCCAGGATGCTTGAGTGAGATCTGGGGAGGCTGCAGTACATTGGCCACCCACTAGATGTCTCTGTTTGCTGTATCAGCTTTCACTCTGGACTCTGGTTCTGGGGAAGAGCAAGATGGAACTCAAGTTGGGTGGAAAAGTTGGGTGAACGCCAGGTCTAGAGTTTGTATGCCAGGACATTTGGCTCATCGTTTCCAGTATACTGACTCCACTCCCAGTCAAGATAAAATGTAATCAACTATTAAAATGTTGAATATTGACGCTGATTCACAGAGTTGGCTTGTATGACTTCCCTAGTGGATCTAGATGCCATGGGAAGAATACCAAATAAAATTGTTTGGATCAAGGACTTTGAACACTATTCTGAAGACACCTGGAATCATTATTTTGCAGACCCTCTGGTGAAAAAACCAACTATGGGAGTACAATAGTCGGTAGGATTACTGAGACCTCCAAGTTCCCTCCCAGACATGTTGACCCTGCATCTAGAGCAACATCCCACAGCTTTGCGCCAATGGGCATGATGACTGGGATTGATGGGAGTTGTAGTCCAACACATATGAAGGGCACCAGGTTGAGGAAGGGTGTTCTAGAATAGCTTACGTCTTGGTAAATGCACGTCTGTAACTTTCAGACATACACATGCAGAAACTTTTTCAGTAATTTATTAAATCCCATTAAAAAAACCCATCTTTTAATAGCAATAGGTCTTTAAAAGTTTCATGGTGGTGGAGGGGGGAGGTGGATCAAGAAATGGGAAAAACACTACTTCGAAATGTCAAAGTCCAGATGCTGAATCTGGAATCTCAACATCAGAACGTTGTCATTCCCATTTCCAAAACTTGCCCTGTACAAAGAAGATTAGACCCGACATGAGCTTCTGACTGTTGGATGAAGTTTTGCATTCAAAATGCCAAAGTGGATGTTGTGTGATGATAGCAAATGACTTTGATTGCTTTAACTAGGGAATAGACAGAGGCCTTAGCTAGACCTAAGGATTATCCCGGGCAAATGGAGGGGTCATCCCTGCCTGCTCCCGGGATCCCCTGTGTTTCATTTGGATGCTCAGGGATGATCCCAGGACAACCCCAGGATATAGGCTGGTCTAGCCATGGCCAAGAGTCTGCATGATAAAATGTTGAACTGCGCCCAATATTTATACCTGGAGTAACCAGCACTGAGCTTTCTGCAGAAGCAAAATATATTGAGGCCGTAGCTAGAACTAAGGTTTATCCCACGTTCATCCCAGGTTCATCCCTGCCTGTGCGCTGGGTGCCCTGTGTGGCACTTAGATGAACAGGTTTGACCCCAGGACAATCCTGGGATAAACCATAGGTCTAGCTATGGCCTGAGTCTCTGCTAGGAATCTGAACTAGCTGGAGAGTCTGCATGTTCTTCAAAAGTGGCTTCTTGCATAAAGTAGGGAGACCATATGAAAAGGAGGACAGCACTCCTGTATCTTTAACAGTTGTATTGAAAAGGGAATTTCAGCAGGTATCATTTGTATATATAGAGAACCTGGTGAAATTCCCTCTTCACCACAACAGTTAAAGCTGCAGGTGCCCTGCCCTCTTTTAAATCTGGTCACTCTAGTATAGCTCCTGCACATTAACTGTTGTGATGAAGAGGGAATTTCACCAGGTTCTCCATATAAACAAATGACACCTGCTGAAATTCCCTTTTCTATGCAACTGTTAAAGACACAGGAGCCCTGTCCTCCTTTCCATATGGTCACCCTACATAAAGCCTTGCAGTGCTTCCCCCTTTAAGACATTGCAAAAATACAGCCTGGCCTCCCTGGCTTCTCGGCAGAAGCTGTAGTCCAAGCCATGGGGGTCATCTCTCATCATCTCTCACCTACACCAGAGTTGGGAGAAAGTAGGTAGGTAGATCCCCAGATGTCTTGGACTTCAACTCCCAGAAGCTTCTGCCAAGGATGGCCAAAGGTCAGGAATGCTGGGGACAGAAGTCCAAAACATCTGGAGATCCACTTTCTGACTATAACTGGTGTAGACTACTGTGGCCTCCTGTTGGCCTCCTCACATTTGTCCAGTGGGGTGCTGCCCAAATCATTCCCCTCTCTTCATCCTGATCATGTGATGCCCCCATTTAAATCCCTAAACTGACTTCCTGCTGCCCATGCTTGGGCCCCACACAAGTTTGATACCCTTACCTTCAAAGCCCCACATGACTTTGCCCCCTAACCTTTCTGCTCTTTATCCCAGGGCATCCCAGCTCACAAGAAGCTTCACTCCTCCAACTTCACTACCCTCTGTCATCCATAGGTCTCCTGCTCCTTCGAAGGACTTGGCCGTTTTTCTCCACTTGTGCTTAGATCTGTCTCCCAGAACTCTTCAGCTGGAGTGGCCAACTACAACTACTAAAGATACAGGAGCCCTGTCCTCCTTTCCATCTGGTCACCCTAAGTGACTAGATGGACTGTTGGTCTGATCCAGCAGGGCTCTTCTAAGTTCTTAAAATGACACATTTTCCATGATTCCCACCGAGGAGAAAGTCTTTCGGATAATGCTGCTATTAAGTTTGAAAGAAGCTGAGTTAGAAAATGGTACCAGGGCATTTGCTATAGAATATTGTCCCTTCCACCCTTACTAAATCCGATCAGCAACTTTACTGCCAGTTGCACATTCATTTCATTGATGGGGTCCTGCAAAAAAAGGGGTGGGGTGTAGAAACAAGAGACACCCACCCCCTTGACTCCTCCACAATGTTTCCAAAACAAGCCCAGACTTTTAATATTCTGTTTATTAACTTGTGATTAAATGTGGGGATGTTGTTGTGATCTGGAGCTTAAATTCTAAGTAAGGGCTCAGGCTGGGAGGCTGGGTTTGAATACTTGGGCCCAGAATATTTCAAGTGATCAATATAATAATAATAATAATAATAATAATAATAATAATAATAATAATAATCAACCCTCCTCTGGTTGCATGTGCTGTGCCTTCTTCAGATTCAGAATTGCAGAAGGGGCTTCTGGGTTTGACCATCTTGTGGATCAGCCCCAGTAAGTCCTACTCTAATCCTGATTTTTCTGGGATTCACATTCTGTCTTCCCTTCCTCTTCCTTTTCCCTTGCGCAACGTGTCCTTTTAGATTTTAATCCTGCAGGCAGGAACTATCTGTTCTTCTGACTATATGTAAGCTGCTCTGGGTGTCTTTTTGGTAGAGGAGCAGCATAAAAATACACTAGGGGGTTCAGAGGAGGACAACGAGGATGGTCAGGGGTCTGGAAACAAAGTTCTATGAGGAGAAACTGAAAGAAATGGGCATATTTAGCCTGGAGAAGGGAAGGCTGAGGGGAGACAGGATAGCACTCTTCAAGGACTTGGAAGGTTTTCACACAGAGGAGGGCCAGGATCTCTTCTCGATCCTCCCAGAGTGCAGGACACGGAATAACGGGCTCAAGTTACAGGAAGTTAGATTCTGGCTGGACATCAGGAAAAACTTCCTGAATGTTAGAGCAGTACAACAATGGAACCAGTGATCTAGGGAGGTGGTGGGCTCTCCCACACTAGAGGCCTTCAAGAGGCAGCTGGACAATCCTCTGTCAGGGATGCTTTGAGGTGGATTCCTGCATTGAGCAGGGGGTTGGACTCGATGGCCTTATAGGACCCTTCCAACTCTACAATTCTATGATTCTAAATACAATTTAAAATTAAATAAGAACATAAGAAGAGCTAGGGTGGGTAAGAAACATGAATGAAGAGCATGAACAGGGCTATAATATGAAATAAGAGAAGAAAGATAAGAAGGAGTTAAATCATGACAATGACATCAGCTGCTCACTTGCCTGCAATCCTCATTTTTATGACTCTCCCTAGGGATGTGCCTCTGGGGACCGTCATGATGAGCACCTGCATTTGAAAATATATCACTACGCCACTGCTGTTTGTGCTTACCATACCTTTTAGCAGTATGAACAATAAATCCAATCAGTTGTATCACTGATTTGATGCTTAGAGCCAGGATGGGGTTACCTACACACGGTGTGCAGGAGACTAGGGCCTCATCTACACCAAGCAGGATATTCCACTATGAAAGCGGTATGAAAGTGGTATATAAAAGGCAGGAGCTGCACGACTGCTTTAGAGCGGTATTGTGGTGCACTGCAGGATCTACACGACTACCTTATAGTGGTACAGAAGTGCACTGAGAACTGTTGGGGCTATTGACACATACCATAGACCGTTTTCATACCACTTTCATAGTGTTTTACCCTTCTTTTTTAATTTTTATTTTATTTTCTACAATACTTAAACATACACCATTACAATTAAGAAAACAACAACATATTACATAAATGTTGATTAACATTAATATCATATCAACATAACATAATCAAACTTAACATATAAGTGCACCCCCCACCTCGGGATCTCATTTCTGATTCCAAAATCTCATACTTTCTTCTGCTGGCGGTTTCCCACTTCCCTTAGAAAACACAAATATTAGGAACTGTTTCCAGATTCCTTCAAAATCATTTGTTTTAGCTATACCTCTTCTCAATTTAATATTACAAGTCAATTTATCATTAATAGCTATATCCCATACTTCTTTGTACCATTCTTCAATACAATAATCTCCTTGAATCTTCCAGTTCCTAGCTACAATCAATCTTGCTGCAGTCAGCAAATTCGTTATCAATTCCTAAATTTCTTTTTTACATTTTAAATCTTCAAATAGTGACAGTAATGCAACTTTTGGTGTTCGTTCTATCTTCATTCCCACAATTTCTTCAATCTCCAAAAACACCATCTTCCACAATTTTTGTACATATTTGCATTCCCGTTCCTTTTCCCCCACATCCTCTCCAACAATTTGCTGAGTGCTGATTATTTATCTTATTTAATCTAACTGGGGTTAGGTACCACCTCCATATAATTTTAAAGTAATTCTCTTTTATTCTTACTGACACATTTCTCAAGTGTTTTACCCCTCTTGATGTAGAAGTGTCAGTGGGTCCCAACAGTTGTCAGTGCACTTCAGCGCCACTATAAAGCAGTCGTGTGGCTCCTGCCTTTTATATACCACTTTCATACCGCTTTCATAGTGGAATATCCTGCTTGGTGTAGATTAGGGTGACCCTATGAAAAGGAGGACAGGGCTCCTGTATCTTTAACAGTTGTATTGAAAAGGAAAATTCAGCAGGTATCATTTGTATATATGGGGAATCTGGGGTAATTTCCTCTTCATCACAGCAGTTAAAGCTGCAGGAGCCCTGCCCTCTTTTAAATCTGGTCACTCTAGTATAGCTCCTGCAGCTTGAACTGCTGTGAGAATCTGGAGCGACCCGATCCGGACCCGCTAAATTCAGATCCGGATTGGGTCTAGGGACCTTTGGATCGAAGCAAAGCGGTTCACCTCGTTTTGGATCACTTCGCCTCGACCCGGAGCTACGGACACCATTTTGAGCATTCCCCCCCCCCTTGATTTGTATTGGGTGAAAAAATACCTATAACTTCCTTATTTTTAAAGACAGAGCCCTGAAAATTACTGAGCTTAGAGATTGCTCATTGGGGGTCATTTGTGTAGGTTTTCAGAAATATTCATTCAGTGTGCTGATAAGTAATCACACCACATAAAGTATCTTCCAATCCCAACATTGGAGGGGGGGGGGGACTAAGCCAGAGGCATGAAGAGACACTTTTCTTTCTCTGTCTTTGTGGAGTAGGACTTCGGTCAGTGAGTAGTGAAATCTTCTGGAGCTGTGTTTGGAGGAGTTAGTTGGAAATCTTTTAAAAATTCCCCCAAAATCAGGGGATGATCTCATTTCCTTCAAAGTGGCCATGCCTAAGGATCCATTTAGAAGCTATCATGGTGCCCATTTTTATGTTTCTAACTTTAAAACTAAAAAAGTTATAGGCATTTTACATTTGCAATGGATGTCTACGGGGGGGACGGGACGACAGAGCTCCGGATCCGGATCCACAGCGGAGTGGAGGCAGATCAATCCGAAGCAGAGAGGACTCCAATCCAAAAGGTGCAGATTGGGATCCAGAGCGGATCGGGGGGGTCTGTGTACAGCCCTACTTTATAATGGCATTGAAGTGCACTGCCAGCTGTTGGGGCCCATTGACACATACCATGTAGAGCTTTCATAATGCTTTCATAGTGCAATATCCTGCTTGATGTAGATTAGACCTATGTTGGGTCCAGAAAGTGCAAACTGGATACATCTTCATCAAAAATGAACTGAAACTAATTTCTCATGTATCCCTAGTGGCCCTGAGTTCCATGCCTCTGCTAGCCAGAGTCGTGTGCTTCGCTCAACAGCTCAGTGAGGTTGCCGTGCACCACACCAAGCAACTCAACTGGTGCCAGGAAGTGCAGCTGCTTTTCCTGCAGCTGGCTAAATCCCCCACCCTCCCATCCCTGCTGTTATCTCTGATCTCAGATTGGGGATAACAACAGCTATTTTCTCCAGGGAAAAGGGCTTGGAGCCAAATCAGGGAGGCTGGCGGGCCAGATAAGCTGGGGGTTCCTCATCCCTGCTTTAGGGAGTTTTAGGGTAGGGTGACCATATGAAAAGGAGGACAGGGCTCCTGCATCTTTAACAGTTGCATAGAAAAGGGAATTTCAGCAGGTGTCATTTGTATATATGTGGAACCTGGTGAAATTCTCTCATCATCACAACAGTTAAAGCTGCAGGAGCTATACTAGAGTGACCAGACACAAAAGAGGGCAGGGCTCCTGCAGCTTTAACTGTTGTGATGAAGAGGGAATTTCACTAGGTTCTTCATATATATACAAATGTAGGGTGACCATATGAAAAGGAGGATCGGACTCCTGTATCTTTAACAGTTGTATTGAAAAGGGAATTTCAGCAGGTATCATTGGGGAACCTGGTGAAATTTCCTCTTCATCACAACAGTTAGAGCTGCAGGTGCCTGCCCTCTTTTAAATCTGGTCACTCTAGTATAGCTCCTGCAGCTTTAACAGTTGTGATGAAGAGGGAATTCCACCAGGTCCTCCATATATACAAATGACACCTGCTGAAATTCCCTTTTCAATACAACTGTTAAAGATACAGGAGCCCGGTCCTCCTTTTCATAGGGTCACCCTACTTAGGGGAAATGTTGTTGCCAGCTGTGAGAAGGAACACAGCTTCCAGGCATGTTTTCCTTCCTGGAGGCAGCAACTGGCAGGGGTGGCTTTGGATCCTGGCCACTGCTGTGGGCCACCATTGTCAGGTTGGGGTCTGGTTCCTCTCCTGTGTTCAGTGCTGCCCTGTGGAGGCACCAGTCACCTTCCATCCAGCCATTTCTCCTGCCTTTCTAGCCCTTCCTGGTCCCTGTGCTTGACGCCATTTTCTTGCCTCAGCCTGAGCTGTCATAGCTTTGAGGGAGCTTGGATAGGCCTGAGCCAAAATGGGAGAGAAGGAATGGGGTGGGTGGGTGGGACCCATTTCAGAAATTGAGGGTGTGGATGCAATGGCATAAAAATAGGGGTGAGATACCAGCAGTGACAACATAGAATCATAGAATCACAGAATAGCAGAGTCGGAAGGGGCCTACAAGGCCATCGAGTCCAACCCCCTGCTCAAGGCAGGAATCCACCCAAAAGCATTCCTGACAGAGGGTTGTCCAGCTGCCTCTGGAAGGCCTCTAGGGTGGGAGAGCCCACAACCTCCCTAGGTAACTGATTCCACTGTCATACTGCTCTAACAGTCAGGAAGTTTTTTCTGATGTCCAGCTGGAGATCATTTCCTTCATGAGATCATTTCCAAGCGGCCACCAGAAGCAATTTGCCAACCCTGCCAGAAGTCATCCGGGAATGATCCCATCATTTCCTGAGGAATTCTGGGGGGAAATGGTGACCACCAATCAGTAACCAAAGGGTAAAGAGCTCCGAGCTGTCTCCAGCACTGCAAAACAGATAGAGACGGCATTTGAAGAAGGGCATGGGAGGCACTGTGATTTGCTTAGTTTGTATTTTATTCCTTTAAATATTTGTCTCGTATCTAAATGTGTTTTAAAATGGTATTTCAGTTTGTTATCTGCTCAAAAAACACGAGATATTGGGCAGATTAGAAATGCGTGAAATAAAATAAATAAGATTGCTTCCCCGTTCGTTCCGCTGCCCACGCTCGCTGTTTCGGCTCAACCATAATTCTATTTGTATTTTTAGAATATTTATTTATTGGGAACTGTGCCTTGCAAACCGTCACTTGATGCCGGAGTCCCTCAGTGACAACGGCCCTGCCTCAAAGCTGCTTCACGGTTATCAACATTCCCCTGTCTGTGTTTTTTTTTTGAGATGAGAAATTAACCATCACCCACACCCTTTGGAAGAAGAGAAAGGGGGAAAACATACACACACAAACACCCTCTTTCTCTCTTGCTTTTTCTCTTGCCCATGCAACATCTGGCCACAATTAGTTTGGTATCTTACATACTCTGAGCGGATGTCAGCAATAATTCTTGTTTTTCACCTCATCTCTCCCCTCCCCCGGCCCGCACCTTCCTCGCTGCAAGACGTGGGACGTCCTTGTGGAGGCACTGAAACCATCATCACGCGATGGTCCTCCTCGCCCACGCGTCATTTCTTCCTTAAACGTATTAGTCTCAGGACATCCTGATGGCTCACACGCCAAAATCCATTTTCTCCCCATTCTGTCATTCCCAACATTTATCACCATCTCATTCTTCCAGCTTTAAGCACCGTCCGGGGAGTTGCATAACTTCTGTGCAAAACTCGGATACACACACACAAAAAATCAATCCATAACGTAGGCTTTTCAGAAATCGGAGGCCAACGGGCCCACCGCTGGAACACAGACAATGAAAATGATATTATCGTTGAGTTGGGACCATGGAGACAACCCTAATTTTTCATTTTTATGGCCTCTCATGAACACCTTGGAAGCTTTTGTGAACTGTGTGTGGAAAGACACGGAAAATAACAAGAGTTATGTTTATGTCACATTCCCATCTAACTGCAGGATCAGGATGTAACGCTGGACGCACGATTCTGATTCCTAAGCATATTTGCTTTTATCAATAAACAGCAAACTTCTAGACCTCATGGATGTGAGGCTATGCTGAAACATGCGGGCCATGCCTGATGAATTCACAGAAGCCAGAGAGATGCCTGGATAAGATGAGTTCTGCTTAGGGGTCTGAGCCAATTAAAACCCACTTTCCCCTTCCCTATTCCTAGAATCATAGAATCATAGAATCATAGAATAGCAGTGTTGGAATGGGCCTACAAGGCCATTGAGTCCAACCCCCTGCTCAATGCAGGAATCCACCCTAAAGCATCCCTGACAGATGGTTGTCCAGCTGCCTCTTGAAGGCCTCTAGTGTGGGAGAGCCCACAACCTCCCTAGGTAACTGATTTCACCGTCGCACTGCTCTAACAGTCAAGAAGTTTTTCCTGATGTCCAGCCAGAATCTGGCTTCCTGTCACTTGAGCCCATTATTCCGTGTCCTGCACTCTGGGAGGAACGAGAAGAGATCCTGGCCCTCCTCTGTGTGACAACCTTTTATGTATTTGAAGAGTGCTATCATGTCTCCTATCATGTGCAAAAGTAACTATTGCTAACTGTTGATGGCCAACAGTTCTTATAGTTCTTTAGCTTTAAACCAGAGTTGGCCTAGACAGCGTTTCAAATAACAGATTCCTTCAAACAGAGGACTGTTCTCGGGCAGCCCTTCAAATAGAGGACTGTAAAAGAGGCCACCTGGCCACCCTAACATCTCCACTGGTAAGTGGAGCAAATACTTCACCCCCATGGTTCAGGCCTAATTTTTTAGAGGGATATTGCAACCAGGGGGGCAGTGTTGCAGTTGGTGAGTCCATTTCGACCACAGCTAGCATTGGGCTCTCTGTAGCCTACAATGTGGTTTCCTGTAGGGATGTGCTCCGCTTCTCCTCGAACCGGAGAAGCAGGAGCAGAGCGGGGGGCTTCGCCTACCCTTAAGGCGGAGGTGAAGAGAGTCAGGGGGGCTGCGGATCGAGGCGAAGAGGATCGCCTCAATCCAGAGCTTCGCCTGAAGGTAAGTGGGGGGGGGAGGGGGACTAATCTGGCGCTGCCGGCGCTGCCATCCATGTGGCTGCGGCAGCGGCAGCACCAGGTAAGGGAGCAGGGAGGAGGGACGCTTACCTTCCTCTGTCGCCGGATTCAATTGAGGCTCCAGTTGAAGCCGGAAGTGAAGGCTGAGGCCTCTTCCGGCTTCAACCGGGGCCTCAATTGAAGCCCGCGATGAAGGAAAGTAAGGGAGGAAGGTAAGGGGCCGGGGGCTGGGCTGGGGGCCGGGGCGGGGGCCTGGCCTACCTGGCGCCGCCGGCGCTGCCATCCATGCAGCGGCGGCGGCGCCAGGTAAGGGAGCAGGGAGGAGGGACACTTACCTTCCTCCGTCGCCGGCTTCAATAGAGGCCCCGGTTGAAGCTGGAAGTGAAGACCGAGGCCTCTTCTGGCTTCAACCGGGGCCTCAATTGAATCCCGTGACGGAGGAAGGTAAAGGGGCAGGGTGGGTGGGTGGTTTCTCTTGCGCCGCCGCCGCCACCGCCGTCCATATAGTGACGACGGCGAAGCCGGATCTCGCTCCGCGGAGCGGAGTGGGAGACGGGCGGAGCGGCGCGAAGAGGATCGGGCCCGATCCGGATTTTCCGGATTGGGCCACGAAGCGGATTGGGGGGTCCGTGCACACCCCTAGTTTCCTGTGATTTCTTCCTTTTGTTCCTCCCTTTCCTCCTCCCACTTTGTGATCTCCTCCATTGTGGAATGGAACACAAAATGGACTGAACAAACTCTTTTTGAATCTCTTCATTCGACCTGCATTTTATATGCAAGAGCATTTTTTTTTTTTTAGTAAAACCATTTTACCCTTTCTTCACCAAGGAATGTCTCTCCTTTTATTGTTATAAGATTGCTGGTGTGCCTGCGGGACTGATAAATGCTCGTTTTGGGCCACAGCTAGACCTAAGGTTTATCCTGGGATCATCAAGGGTTTGCCCCTGTTTGAGCACTGGATCCCCTGTGTGTCACCTAGATGAACAGGTTTGACCCCAGGACAATCCTGGGATAAACCTTAGGTCTAGCTGTGGCCTTGATTTGTCTTTTGTTTCGTTTTTACTCTGCTAATTACATTTCTAACAGGAGGCATCATTACTAAATAACCCCCACACTTTCAAGCAACTTTACGAGGCCTGAACCATAAGGATCTGACTAAAAGAGAAGTGAGCAAGGAGACGTGGTTGCCTTCGGGGTACTCTGGAGGTGTTGCCGGGAATCCTTATTCCCAGCTGAGCTGCCTGTGGGCAGCATAGCCTCAAGTTTACTCATCTGCAAAGCTGGGGGTTACTCCATTTGCTTATTTATTTTGATGTATGGGAGAGCTGAAACCAATCTGGGAACATTGTGTGTTCAAGCAATTCTTCCCCTACTCACATTGGCTGGCAACGTTTCAAGTTAGTATTCCTCTCAGCTCAGCGGGGACCTGCAGTGCCTCTCTGACTGGACTGTGCCAATTTAGACTGCAGATGGGGTTGTAGAATTGAATGCTCCCCCTTATCCATACATCCTTGCAAAACTAGTGCCTCAGGGGGAAAGGATTCTAAGCCATCTCCCTGACATTCTAGTTTTCTTTCTATGGGGATTAAAGATAGATAGATGATACATAGGTAGGAGCCCACAATGTGGAAGATCTCTGAAGATGTAGAGGTGATTGCTGATTTGGATGGCTTTGAAACGGAGTTGGATAAAACTAGCCCTGATGGTTGTGTGGTATCTCCAGTATTTGAGGAAGTAAGCCTGTGTTCATCATTTGCTGGGGAACATGGGTGGGAGGGTGCTATTGCACTACATCCTGCTTGTTCTTCCCTGGCCGATGGCTGGTTGGCCACTGTGTGAACAGAGTGCTGGATGAGATGGAACCTTGGGCCTTAGCTAGACCTAAGGTTTATCCCGGGATCGTCCCAGGGTCATCCCTGTTCATGTAAATGACACACAGAATATCCTGGGAGTAGGCAGGGACGATCCCGGGACGATCCCGGGATAAACCTTAGGTCTAGCTAAGGCCTATGTCTGATCCAGCATGGCACTTCTTATATTCTTAAGTGAAGCAGTCCAATTTTACCAATTTGTACCTCCAAGGTGCCATCAGAAAGCCTACCGCAAGTAGGAAATACTTTGACATTATAACTGAGTTTGCTGATTCAAATCCCACAGTTTCTCAAATCCCACGGTTTCCCCCATCCCTCTATGCCGCATAGCAACTTCGTCCAAGGGCTCACACCCCTTTGCGATATTAGAGCAACAAAGATGTCAACAAACAGTGGAGTTGGCGCATCTCCGTCTGTCCAGACCCTTGGCGAGACCTGCAGTTGTAGCACTCCAGACCTACTCAAGCTGTGGCCAGGAGGCTTCATCCCAGCCAATGTCCGCGCTTTCCCTTCACATCAGAAAGGGAGGCGAGGGGTTATAAGTAGGGCTCTGCACCACCTCTCGGGTCCGAATCTGGACTGTCACCCGAAGCTTGTCAAATCGGGCCACCAGTCCAAATCTTGATCTGGCCAGATCAGAGAGGACTGGATTGGGCCTGAAGCAGTTGGGGCCGCTTTGGCCTGATCCCAGGGGATGGTGAGCCGCTGAACCCTCCAACTTACTTTATCCTCTCGGCAGCCGCCCCCCCCTTGATCAGAGCTGCCATTTTTAAGGAAGATGGTGGCTCTAATGTTCAAACTACGGTGGCCGTAAAGAGTCATTGCCTGTTGGGAGCCCTCTTCAGACTTCCCTGTTTCCTCTGAGCATAGCTGCAATCCTCACCGTAGCTGGGGGTGGGTGAGGTGCATTTCCACAGCAACAATAGATTGTTGCGAGCTACCCCTGTTGTAATGAAATGTATTTTGGGATGGCTTAGTCTTGAATGCTCAAACGGCCTGACCCTGGTCGTGATGAAAACTGCTAGACGGGGTTTGATACAGATTAACACAGCTGCCTCCATCTTTGGCCTCTCCTTAGGGGTGTCGCTTTAAGGACTGTTTCGATGAGTGCCTGCACTTCCAAATTTACCCCTACACCACTGATGGTAACAGAGTTGTTGTTCTTTCTGCACCTCGCATGTAGTTCTGAAGGGATGCATGTTGCTTTGAAGGGCCACATGTGTGTTCCTGCACCTTACACCCCAATTTTTGCTAGCCTCCCATTTTGTGCTCCCAGGGCACAAACTTTGGGCCAAAAGTTATCCATAGAAACCATCTGGCCCAGTATTGGATTGCCTGATTCCACAGACATTCATTTAATGCCTGCACATGTTTAGGGTGACCATTATGAAAAGGAGGACTGGGCTCCTGTATCTTGAACAGTAGGGTGACCCTATGAAAAGGAGGACCGGGCTCCTGTATCTTGAACAGTAGAGTGACCCTATGAAAAGGAGGACAGGGCTCCTGTATCTTTAACAGTTGTATTGAAAAGGGAATTTCAGCAGGTGCCATTTGTATATATGGAGAACCTGGTGAAATTCCCTCTCCATCACAACAGTTAAAGCTGCAGGAGCTATACTAGAGTGACTTTCTATATAACTGTTAAAGGTACAAGAGCCCTGGCCTACTTTTTATATGGGCACTTTCTACACTGTTGTTTTCCCCCGGGGAAATGATGCACAGGGGATCCTGGGGTCAGCTGGGGATGATCCTGGTGAAACCCCAGGAAAACAGAACCTGGAGATTTCCTGGTTTTTCTGGGGTCCCAGGGCCATCCCGGGACCACGGGAGATGTGAGGACATCTGCCCCTGCTTTGTCCTAAATGCAAGGAGGCGGGAAATGTTTTTGTGAACCGCCCAGGGAGCTTCTGCTGTTGGGTGGTATAAAATGCAATAAATAATAATAAAATGGGGGACGGAGCTCTTTGGGGGGGGAGTGGGGTCAGCGGGTTTTTTTTTTTTTTTTAAACACCTTACTTTTCTGTTGGGAGTGCAATTGTGCTCATCTCGCCCATTTTTATTTTTTTAAAATGGCGGGCGCGACATCCCTCCTTCCTCCTAGGATGTTACACACATTAGCCACAGCTAGACTTATGGCTTATCCTGGGATCATCCAGGGTTCGCCCCTGGCTGAGCACTGGATCCCCTGTGTGTCACCTAGATGAACAGGTTTGGCCCCTGGATGATCCAGGGATAAACCTTAGGACTAGCTATGGCCTGTGTGTGAATCCAGGGGGAGGAACTCACAAGCAGAATATCACGAGATCCTCCCCCATCCTCCCAGAAGGCCGGGAGGTGTAGAAAGGGCCATGGTTACTCTACACAGGTTGACCGTACAAATGATCAAGGCTAGAGAAGTAACATTTCCAGAATTTTTCAAACTTTTTCTACAAGGCCATTTTTATGCCTCCACCCTACAGGGTAAAGGCACACACACACACACACACACACACACACACACACACACACACCAAATAAAAGCAGAAGTTGTGGGAAAATACAAAACACTGACAGTGCTTCTCAATTCGCAGTACCAAACCTGATCATGTCCTTGGCCCCAGCAATAATGTGTAAAGCAGATGGACTCCTGACACGATCAAGTTTGCAGGAAAGCAGCTGGAAAATTCATATATTGACGCTTGCATCCAAAGCTACTGGCAGTGATACCACCGGACTTCATTTGGAACGGAATATGCATAAAGCGCCTCGCGGGAGGCAAAACGAGCCCATGTTGTAAGCTGAGATGATGACAAATCTTTACCGTAGGTTTGTAAAGGCAAAAAAAGGAGAAGGGATCTGTTCCACCCCACCCCCTTGGCTAACCTTTATCAGAAATGAGGTGGAAAACAACTACCACAGAAAGTCGCTGCTTGGGAAATAATTTGAGTGCTGGCTCCCTTTGAGTGGAGAAGGGGGCTCTGGAGAATCCTTAAGGCTGCTGAGCTCTCATCACACTTCCCAGATGCTTTGGATGGTGGATGTGAGACAGAAGGAGGGTCATTAGATGTGAGGCATAAGTCCTCTGCCTTGGGACTGTACAAACCTGAGATGAACCAGAATCATTGGGAGGGAGCAATGTTTGGTCCAGGTTTTCAGGGGTAGTGTTGGTGGTGTTAGAGAAGATGCCTCCAGTTGGCCTTCTTGACATGTGAAGGACAGTCTGCTGCTTGCCACTCTAAGCAGCCAATGGTCTTGATCTCCCTCTTCAGCCTACTAACTAGGGCTGTGCACTGCCTTGGATCCGAAACCTGAATCCGAAGCAGATTGGAGTGATTCGGACCCTCCCAAACCAGATCCAAATCGGTCTGGGTGAAGCCTGAGGTGGCCTGAAGCTGAAGCCAATTGGCCCTGAAGCTTTGGGCCACCTCAGCACTTCAGAGGCAGTCCCAGCCTCCCACCAGTCCCAGCCCCCCACCAGTCTCTTTATCTGCCTCCACCATCCGCCGCCGCCACCCTTACATCTGGTGGCTTCCACTGCTGCCGACGCATAAGACAGGAAGTAGGCAGCACGGTGTACTTCCAGTCTTATGTGTCGGTGGCAGTGGAAGCTGCCAGACACAAAGGCAGCGGCGGCGGCATAGTAGGTAACCTCCTTCCCCCCTTCCCTGCTTCGCCGTCTACCGTGGTCTTTGCATCTGGTGGCTTCCACTGCTGCCGACGCATAAGACAGGAAGTAGGCTGCGTGGCCTACTTCCAGTCTTATGCATTGGCAGCAGTGGAAGCTGCTGGACAGAAAGACCACGGTGGCAGGCAGTGGAGGAGGGAAGGGGGAAGGGGGAGGGGGGCTTACCTGGTGCCTCCGCCATCTGTGGCGGCGGATGGCAGAGGCACAAGATAAGTGGGGACAGTTTTCTGGGTGCCGGCTGCGCAGCTGGCACCCAGAAAACTCTGAGTCACTTTGAAGGGGCCGAATTTCACCTTGGCTTCGATGCTGAGGTGAGTAGGGAACCCCCGAGGCAGCCCCGAAGCAGATCTGGGCTGCTTCGGGTGCTCTGGATTGGCCTCCGAGGCGGATCGGGGTGTGTGTGTCCCTGCACAGCCCTATTACTAATTTGTTCCCTCTGGATGATGAAGAAGAGGTCGCCACACCTAAAAAAGGATTTTATAGAGCTGGGAAAAGGGCAGAAAAGGGCAACTAAAATGATTAAGGGGCTGGAGCATCTCCCCTAGGAGGGAAGGCTACATCAACTGGGATTGTTTAGCTTGGAGAAAAGGAGGCTGAGGGGAGACATGATAGAGGTGTACCAAATTATGCATGGAATGGAGAATGTGGCCCATTGGGTTCTAGTATTATGGGAGAGGTAGAAAAATGTCTCCCTCTTCACATTCTCTACACCATGCATAATTTTGTCCACCTCTATCAGGTCTCCCCTTACTCACCTCTTTTCTAAGCTACACAACCCCAGCTATTGGGGTGGGGATCGTGTTGCAGGATAGCTGGGATGGGGGCAAGGTTACAGCCTCACCCCCACCCCAGTGTGTAATACTGTGTGTAACCATCTGTCAGGGATGCTTTAGGGTGGATTCCTGCATTGAGCATTGGGTTGGACTAGATGGCCTTAGAGGCGCTTAGAGGCGCCTTCCAACTCTGCTATTCTATGATTCTATAATATGTCCCATTGATATTGTGGCCAAAAAGCTTGTGATTTTATAAGGTGCTCAATCAATCGATCAATCAAATAATTTGTAATAGCTAAAATGACTGGTGTAACACAATGGCGGAAAAAAAGCATACTCCTCCTTTATATATTCCTGCTTTATCTGTTTTCATTCTGGATGCTGTAATGAAATTTTGCTTTACTTCAACTACAACTTCTATCATTATCGTATTTATCTTTTCCCATCCTTCTACGTATCGCTGTGGCTGTTTTCCAAAGACCAGGTTTCAAAGCCCAGCTGGGTTTGAATGATTTGTCTAGTTAAAAATTAAAATGGGGAACTATGATCATTACAAATGAGAGGGGAGGGGGAAACCACCCTTTTCCTTCCTCTGCCCCTTCCCCACCCCAGTGGTGCATAAATCAGGAAAAGTAGATTTCTTTCCTGCAAACATTTCCAGATTGTCTTTCAACTGAGACCAAACTTGGAGAGCCTCAGCCCCTAAAGTGGTTGGTTTTGAAGGTCAAAGGTGGTAAAACACTAATTGATTTATGTCCTCGGTCACAGTGAGATGCTCAAATAATGTAGCTGTTTAAGAGCCTAATGCACAAGCCATTTAAGCTGAAGTACTTGGATTGAAGCCAGTGATAGCTCTGATGCAGCTCAGGTTACGCACACTTCAGATCCATTGATTTCATTGCGACACTCTGCTGCTCCAGAAGGAGTCATGTGTTAGGATTTAGGAGCAACCTGACATCTTCAGAGCTGGGCTACATGTTACACTTCTCACCTGGAAAGCAGACTCAGGGCTTGTCTGCACCTGCTATTTATCCCAGGGTGGTCACGAGGTCATCACTGCACATCCAAATGATGTACAGCTGAGGGTGGTCACTGGTACACCTAGAACCCACATCACACCAGTCTTAAAATCTCTTCACTGGCTGCCAATTAGTTTCCGGGCAAAGTATAAAGTGTTGGTTATCACCTATAAAGCCCTACATGGTTTGGGTCCAGGCTACCTGCGGGATCGTCTTCTCCCGTACAATCTGGCCCGCACACTTAGTTCCTCTGGGAAGAATTTACTCCAGCCAAGGAAAACAAGGCTGACAACTATTACCCAGAGGACCTTTTCGTCTGCCGCTCCCAGTTTGTGGAATGGCT
Source organism: Elgaria multicarinata webbii (assembly GCF_023053635.1). Classification (NCBI taxonomy): domain Eukaryota; kingdom Metazoa; phylum Chordata; class Lepidosauria; order Squamata; family Anguidae; genus Elgaria; species Elgaria multicarinata. The sequence continues at coordinate 5,931,760 of NC_086171.1, read as the reverse complement.
TGCTGGGAGGGATTCGTCAACTTAACAGTCTTCTAGAATTTAAGAAAGCCCTAAAGACTGGTCTCTTCCGGCAGGCCTACCTAACTGAATTTTAAGATGCCTTTTTTTAATGGTGTGCTGCTGTAAATGAAGTGCTGGTTTTAAACGTTTGAATTAGTTTTATGTATTTTATGGTGTTTTTATTTGTATTGTACCCTGCCTCGATCCAGAGGGAGAGGCGGGGTAACAAACAAATAAATAAATTTATTATTATTATTATTATTATTATTATTATTATTATTATTATTATCCGGGGACAAGCACTCGGTTCTCCTGGGATAGCTGGGACTGTTTTTTCCCCATTTTGGGGTTGGCTCTCCCAGGGTCCTCCCTCTTCCTCACGAGTAGCAGGACTCAGGAAACAAGCATGGAGCTGGGTGGGGGGGAGTCCGTGGGCATGGGGTGTGAGGGGGAGAGCATTTTTGCCATCTTTGGGATGATGCTCAGTTTCTTCCAGCTCCAAATCTGTTCTCCTCTTTTTTATTTTTTAAAAATGGCACCCTGCAATATCCCTCTTTACTTCCGGGTCATCTCAGGGTCATGTGGCCCCTGAGGGACAATTCCGGAAGTCATAGAATCATAGAATCATAGAATAGCAGATTTGGAAGGGGCCTACAAGGCCATCGAGTCCAACCCCCTGCTCAATGCAGGAATCCACCATAAAGCATCCCTGACAGATGGCTGTCTAGCTGCCTCTTGAAGGCCTCGAGTGTGGGAGAGCCCACAACCTCCCTAGGGAACTGATTCCATTGTCGTACTGCTCTAACAGTTAGGAAGTTTTTCCTGATGTCCAGCTGGAATCTGGCTTCCTTTAACTTGAGCCCATTATTCCGTGTCCTGCACTCTGGGAGGATCGAGAAGAGATCCTGGCCCTCCTCTGTGTGACAACCTTTTAAGTATTTGAAGAGTGCTATCATGTCTCCCCTCCATCTTCTCTTCTCCAGGCTAAACATGCCAAGTTCTTTCAGTCTGTCCTCATAGGGCTTTGTTTCCAGACCCCTGATCGTTCTGCTTGCCCTGAACCCGCTCCAGCTTGTCTGCGTCCTTCTTGAATTGTGGAGCCCAGAACTGGACGCAATACTCTAGATGAGGCCTAACCAGGGCCGAATAGAGAGGAACCAGTACCTCACGTGATTTGGAAGCTCTACTTCTATTAATGCGGCCCAAAATAGCATTTGCCTTTCTTGCAGCCATATCGCACTGTTGGCTCATACTCAGCTTGCGATCTACAACAATTCCAAGATCCCTCTCGTTTGTAGTGTTGCTGAACTCCATGATGTCCCTCCCCACTCCCCAAAGGGCTGCAGGTGTAGATGAGCCCTCGGTCTGTATTTTCATGATCTGAAAGCTCTCACCCATCAGGCCATGAAAATAGGAGGTACTCACAGGGAAAGAGGAGCTTCAAGCTGAGTGTCCCCCTTTCCCAGCTGTTATATCTTAGGCAGCTAATTTTCAGTAGCTGTTGGGAGGGGGAACGAGCAGGGAAGATTAGCTGTGACGGTTTGTAGTTCTCTTCAGCTTTCCCGGCCTGTAGGGAAGGAGCCTTTGGTGGAGTTTGCAGGGTTCTAAAAAGCCAGATCGCTTTCCACAGAATAAATTGAATCTTCAGCCCAACTCCAAGTGACAGTTAGGAGCCACATTGAATATTTTGCACATGCTTCTCTTTTCTCAGGGTGTGGTATGGCCGATAGAATGTTGCACCTGGACAGGGGAGACCCAGGTTCAGTTTCCCACACAGCCGTTAACATATCAGTAGACCCCAATCCACCAGAAATGAAAATACGTGCCTTTTACCCCACAGCCTCTCCAGCAAAGGGGATTGCACATTGAATAGGGTGACCCTATTAAAAGGAGGACAGGGCTCCTGTATCTTTAACAGTTGCATAGAAAAGGGAATTTCAGCAGGTCTCATTTGTATATATGGAGAACCTGGTGAAATTCCCTCTTCATTACAGCAGGTAAAGCTGCAGGAGCTATACTAGAGTGACCAGATTTAAATGAGGGGAAGGCACCTGCAGCTTTAACTGTTGTGATGAAGAGGAAATTTCCCCAGGTTTCCCATATATATAAATGACACCTGCTGGAATTCCCTTTTCAATACAACTGTTCAAGATACAGGAGCCCGGTCCTCCTTTTCATAAGGTCACCCTAACATTGAAGTGATGTGTGCCGGCTGAATCGGCATGTGATACCATCTGTACAAGATGTTCAAGGCGGTTTCTTGGATAGGGACTGATACGAATGGGGGGAAATGTGCATTTTAGGCCTGATTTTTTGGGTGTATTTTTCTATGAAGAAATTTGCGCAAAATCCCTGAAGTTTTTAAAACACACTCCACAAGTTTGCAAAATCTGCCCGGCGGGGGCTTCTGCTGCGGTGTCCACAGGTCGGATTCATAAAAATCCAAGCTTGTTTGGTTCTGTTGCGGATTTGTCTGACATCCCTAGCCAACGGTACATAGCACATCTCCCTGGAGATTTATCCCTTTTGCTTGCTGAAACGATCGGAGGAGTGTAAAACAGGGAACAGGGACCGTCGTGTTGGATTTTCCGGCACGTTGTGTTTGAAAGGTCAGGAAAGGGTCTCGTTCATTTCCTTGTTACATAACCCTGTTGACTGATTTAATGACGGCTGGCTAAAATAATAAAAGATTTACGTCCGTAAACATTCGAACACGAGGGCCGCGCTTGATTCCATTCCTGGGGTTTTCCCCAGTGCACTTTTCCAACAACCGTCTCCTTCATTTCCACATCGAAGGGCTTGAGATGCACACACACAAACACACACCTCCACACTGCGAAAGCAAAGAGGTCAGGTGAAATTAAGGCTAGGGAAAACTGCACCGCGTTCAAATTGGAAAAAAAGAAGGATCGAAACCCCTGCTCCCATTGTGCCTTTCTTTTTAACTGTGGCCTCATCTACACCAAGCAGGATATTGCACCATGAAAGTGGTATATAAAAGGCAGGAGCCACACTACTGCTTTATAGGGGTATTGAAGTACACTGACAACTGTTGGGGCCCATTGACACATACCATATATTGCTTTCATACCGCTATATCCTGCTTGGTGTGGCTCTGGCGTTTATATAAAATGCTTTCATACTGCTTTTATAGTGCAATATCCAACTTGGTGTAGATTTGGCCCATGACTGCAAGATTTAATCAGTTGCATCGGTGGATCAATCAATGAGAGCATGGTATAGTGGTTAGAGTATTGGATTGGGACTTGGCAGACCCAGGTTCAAGTCCCTGCGGGTCACTGGGTGACTTTGGGCCAGTCACTGAATCTCAGCTTAATCTACCTTATAGGGTTGTTGTGAGGATACATAGATTTTTCCTTCTCTATATAGGAAAGGAATTGATGAGGAGGAAGTCAAGCACTAGGTGCCATCGCTTGTTTGATGCACCTGACTTCTCTCTAGGGATGGGTGAGAATTTCATTTCAGTTTGTTAATTCACTAAAGGTGCAATCTCTAAAGGAGAAAAAACTCTTAGCATGCCCCAACCAATCTCTCCCCCTGTCTAAACATGCATAGGATTGCACCCTACATTCTTCATATTCAGGACATTCTTCATATTCAGGACAGAAAGAAAGGTTATCTGAAGGAACGCCTCCTCCCATATGTACCTACCCGGACCTTAAGATCATCTACAGGGGGCTTCTCCATGAGCCCCTGCCAAAGGAAGTGAGGCAGGTGGCTACTAGGAGGAGGGCTTTCTCCGCTGTGGCACCCCGGTTGTGGAACGAGCTCCCCAGAGAGGTCCGCCTGGTGCCTACACTGTGCTGCTTTCGTCGCCAGCTGAAGACCTTTTTATTCACTCAGTATTTTAACACTTAATTTTAACTTAAATTTAAATTTTACTGTTTTAACTCTGTATTTTAATCCTATATCAACTTTGCTGTGTGGTTTTATCCTGGTTGCGCTTTTTATACTGTATTTCGTAATTGTGTTTTAAACTGTTGGGTGTTTTACTGTGGTTTTAATTTTTGTGAACCGCCCAGAGAGCTTCGGCTATTGGGCGGTATAAAAATGTAATAAATAAATAAATAAATAAATTCAAGATTTTTTTTTTTTAGAAAAGCAAAATGTGTGTGAGAGCAAAATGGAGAGACACATCAATTCCTACTCTCTCTTTCTGCCTTTGAACAGTGAGACCTATAATCCGGGGGGAAGAGAATCAGGAGTATGCAGTCAGGTACTCAACCATCCTAATTATTATTATTATTATTATTATTATTATTATTATTATTATTATTATTTATATACTGCTCCATAGCAGAAGCTCTCTGGGTGGTTTGCAAAAGTTAAAAACAGTGAACATTAAAAAAATACAAAATTTTAAACCATCACAAATATAAAAACAACAGTATAAAACAACAGTATCCATTTAAACAACAACAGTTCTGGGGTCCATTAAAAAACAAACAAACTTAGCATATGTTGTTAATTGCTGTTAAATGCCTGGGAGAGGAGAAAGGTCTTGACCTGGCGCCGAAAAGATAACAATGTTGGCGTCAGGCGAGCCTCATCGGGGAGATCATTCCATAATTGGGGGGCCACCACTGAAAAGGCCCTCTCCCTTGTTGCCATCCTCCAAGCTTCCCTCGGAGTAGGCACTCGGAGGAGGGCCTTAGATGTTGAGCACAGTGTACAGGTAGGTTCATGTCAGGAGAGGCGTTCCATCAGGTATTGTGGTCGCAAGCCATGTAGGGCTTTATAGTTTAAACCAGCACCTTGAATTGGGCTCGGTAACATATAGGCAGCCAATGCAAGCGGGCCAGAATCGGTCTTATATGTTCGAACCTTCTGGTTCCAGTTATCAATCTGTCCGCTGCATTTTTGCCCAAGGTGCAAAAGGTTGAAGGAGTGCGTAAAGATGACCAGTAAAGATGACCACTGCCTTTTACCAAGCTGTTATTTGATCTCTGGCGCTCCAGACAGGGAGGATGGATTTTTGCCCACCCTGGATATCCTTTCAACTGGAGATGGTGAGGTCTGGACTTGGGACCTCCTGCATCCAACAGGTACATCTCACCACAGAGCTGTGGTTCCCCTGGTGATAGGAACAGCTGCAATTAACCAAGTGGGATTTTGTTGGCAAGGGAAAATCCACTCCCGAGTCTCATGGATTCCACAGACTTGCAGACCGTTTTTTTTAAACTTTCTGGAATATTATGCAAATTTGGTTATAGGAAAATATGTAATAATAATTTTTACAAAGCAGCCGAAAAAATGCACATTTCCCAAAAAAACCCACACATTTTGGAGGATTTGTGCATTTTTGCCACCTTGAATTTGCACAACTGAATTTATACAAATTTGGGTAATTGGAAAAAGATCTGATTCTTCCAATGGGTGGACGATAGAATGAAAGATACCTGAGAGTCCATGACACATGGACGGGACTGATTTCACAACATCTGTACACCCTTAGATAGGGTAGGATGAATCTGCCTGGTTTGCTTTCTCCTTCACTTAAAATTCTTTTAATTCCAAACTTGAAGAGATTTGTGAATGTCGGTAAATTCTAATAAAAAAAGAGAACTGAACTGAAGACCTGCTCCAGGAAAATTCAACAGGTACAGCTATTCTCAGCATGGAGAGGGCTGTGTTGTACCTACCTGCCTGCTGTGCAGGTGTTAAAGACAAGGAGACTAATTCAGCACCAGAAACGTAGCTGAATACACAGGGAATCGAAGCCCGACTTTGAAGAGCTTGTGTTCTGGACCTGGTTAGACAAATCCGTCAGGTTCATTTCATCCCACATTCCCTTTAAAAATCAATCAATCAATCTCAAGTTCTTTCCATCCTGAATGTGAAGCCATTTACGCATTTTGGTAAGTTTTTATCAAAAAAGAGCCATCCTCAGTGACAGAAGCATGACAGAGGTCTTAGCTAGACCTAACGGTTAGCCCACAACGGAGGAGGGAAGATTTCACGTTGTGTTTATTGCGAGATCCCTCCTCTGTTTATGTGATGACCTCAGAAGGAGGGGTGTTGCGCCCACCATTTTAAAAAAAACTTAAAGGGGCAGCAGCACACGAACGCTCATGTGCCAATGGTATTTTTTAAAAAATTTAAATTATTTTACCCTCTCCACCCCACCCTACCCCCGATGGGCACAGCTCCAGGCTCCTCGTGAGGAATTGTGCGGAACCGGGTCAACCCGGGGGAATCAGCCACACGTTCTGCAGTCTCAGGCTCAGCCTGGGACCATGGAAAAAATGAGGCTAAAGTGGAGGGCGAGATCCCAGGGCATGGGAGAGATCATCCCTCCCCGATTCCAGGATCCCCTGTGCGTCATGTGGATGCACAGGGATGATCCCGGGGATCACCCCAGGATTTCGCCCCGTCTAGCTATGGCCTAAAACTGGCATGGAGGAGGGTAAGAGAAGAGGGAGAGAGAGAGGCAGGAGAAGTTGAGCTTAAGCATAACACGTTTTCTGGGTGATGTGGGGGGAGACGTTGTGCATCAGGGTGTTGCAAAAGGGAGGACCAGGTTGGGTGGGGTTGTCTTCGCAGGAGGAGATCAAGGTGCAACCGTGGCACCTGGTTCATCCCCAGGCCCGCCCTGGCGCCTTCTTGCTAAGGAGAGCCGCCTTTCTCGGAGGGGAAGTGATGGCAAATGTAAATCAAGGCAGAACTCCCATGCAAGACGCCAACATACACAGCACTTAATTCCCGTCACTTTCTCAGATTATAAGCGTGCTGTAGGTTTGGCAGGATGTTGCCTGAGAAAAAAAAAGGGGGGGCGCGGAAGGAGTGTGTTCGCTCAACGAATTTGTTTGCCTCCAATGTTCGTGGCTGCGCTTCCACTGAAGGGTTTAGAACGAAGGGAAAAGAAAGGTCTTGCGGTCCCTCCTGGGTGCATTTTTCAAAGCTGTATGCAGGGGATTAGCACAGTATTATTATACATTCAGTGAAGGAAAGGTGGAATGGGAACCGTCAGTGACACTCGCCAACCTTGTTTCCAGTAGCATTATGCGGCTTCTGCCAGGCCACTGGAGTTCCAGACACTGGGAGTTGCGGGGAATAGTGGTTGTTTTTTCTTCTCCTGCTGAAGTTGGCTGAAAGGCCAGTTCGGTTGTGAAAACCAGAAGGAAAGGCAATCTGGCGAACATCTGAAGATCCTGGAGCGGAAGCTGGTAGGACTGCTGCAGACTGGTCACTCAGCAGTGCTGGTACAGAACAGGGAATCCATTCATGGGTGGAAACAATGACAGAAACCTGTCATCTAAAGAGTTAGACCTGTAGGGTGTCATAGGAGGGACTTCGGAGATCATCTAGTCTAACCCCATTGTCAATGAAGGAGGCAACTGTGCTGGGTGCAAGGCCAACCCAACCACTCCCCCTGCTCCCTACCAGACACTCCCCCACTCTCTCCCAGCCATTCCCCCTCCCACTTGCCTGCCCATGGGACTTACCTGAGGCCTCCATGTGCTCCAGAGAGCCACCCGGCCTTCTTTCTGGGCTCCACCTTCCCAGCCACTCCCCCCGCTCCCTCCCAGCTGATCCCCCACTCCCAGATGTAATTATATATCCTGTTGCTTAGCAATAGAAAGTTCTTCTCATAGCTCAGAACCTCCAACATACAAAGTTCTTCTCATAGCTCCAGCGTGTCATAGTTTGGAATCTCCGCACCACGCATTGCCATGCATCACCTGTTTTTTATATAGCGAGATAACTGGTATTTTGTCTGTGTATATTTGGCCCAGCCTTCTTTGCCTTTGGCCCCACCCCTTTTGCCTTCTGCCCCTCCCATCACTGGAATGCACCCCACAAGAGCTTCTCCAAACTGAATTTAATTGAACCCCTGGCTGAAAGAGGTTCAGCACCCCTGAACTAAAGTATCCCAGACAGATGGCCTTCCAGCTTCTGCTCAAATACTTCCAGCCAAGGAAAGCTGAAATCTGCCTGGAGCAACAGAGGGCAAATCTGCTCCTTTTCCTGCATAGAATCCCTTCAGTGGAGGCTGGTGGCTCCAATCCAAAGCACCTTGGATAGCTCGTTAGAGTTCTGTCTGGTTCTGCCTTCATTGAAGCACCTTGCATAGCTGCTTTAGACAGGTTCTGACTGAAACCCCCCAGATCACACATTCCTGCATGATTGAGATGGAAAGTATTTGAAAATTGGAATGTGGGAGAAAGTGAAGCTGATGGATTCATTCATCCCTAATCACAACTCCCCCTAATGTCCTCTTCTCAAAGCTAAGCAACAGTTGTTCCACACAAAGACTTGGCTTCCAAATTCCTCACCATCCTGGTCCATCTCCTCTGGACACGCTCCCATTTGTCAATGTCCTCCTTAAAATGTAGTGCCCAGGACTAAACATGGTACCCTAGGTGCAGTACAATGTGGAGTGGAGCCATTATATCTTGTAATCTAGGCCTGTATGGTCAGTTGAGCTGGCAGAAACTCCCCAAGAAAAAACATGGGCCTTTCCCTCCTCCCTTACTCCAGATCTTTTTCGATGGAGACCTGTGGAGGCTGGTGGATCTAATTTCAGTGGGGCTGTAAATCCATTTTGGATCTCAGGCTGTTGCTAGACGAGGACTTAGCCTGGTGTGAGGCCCGGTCTACCTGCTGTGCATCCAGATGATGCACAGGGGATCCCGGGGTCAGGCCGGGCTAAGTCCTCCCTTGACCCGGGATAAACGGATCCGCTTATGGTCCGGCTTTTCCACAGCCCTGGGCTGAGGCCGGGGCTGCGGAAAGTCTAGCGACTTCCGTGGCTTTTCCTGGCTGCTTGCTTACTCACGAGTAGCTGGGAGAAGCCACGCACTGGGCATAGCATTCCATAGGAGCGCTGTGCCCATTGGGCCGGGGGCGGGAAATCATGGGGGGGGGAGATGGGTACCGGGAGAAAGAGCGGACCCGGCAGGAGAGGTTGGGGGGAAGAAGAACGGGGATGGGCATGGCAGACGGTGACAGGGCATGGCGAGCGGGGGGAGGACGGGTGAGCGAGCGGGCAGGGGGGCATCAGGCATTGTGTGTGGGGGAAATCAGGTGCAGGGGGAGCGGGGAACCTTTTATTTATTTATTTTTAAAAAAAACACTTACTGTGCCGTTGGTGCGCTCCTGTGCATGCGGCCCCTTTAAGGGAGAAAAAAATGGCGTATGCGATGTGGCTTCCATCGGCCGTGTCGCGTCTTATGTGTGGACGGGGCCTACAGGCCGCGCTACTTCTAGGATTATCGGGTAAGTCTAGCAAGGCCCTCAGTCGGAACCAGCCAGAAACCCAAAATGGATTCACAGCCCCACTGAAATCAGAAACAGCAGCCCCCAGTGGGGGAGATGTGGGGAATTGAAGCTGAAAGCTTTGGCATGCAAAGCGCATGCACTCCCATTGAGTTATGGCTCCCTGCATCACATCAAACCATTGGCTGAATTGTGTGTTCGCTGTCATCCGTCTTGAAGTTGAGCAGAAGACCCTCCTGAGCGACTGGGCTGGCATTAAATCCACTTTCTGCTGCCCCCTAACATTTGTCCCCAGTGGGAATCTGCAAACCGGTCCTCGAAATTCTGCTTCGTGTGAACTTCTGTGGCAACTTTTCTGTCAGGTCTTAAAATTCTTATTAAATTTCCACCCTTTACAGAAAGTCTTCACATCAGTGAGGGCCAACAGCCTCTTTTGCACTGATGTTTTCCATGGGCCCAACTATTCAGATTAGGGGCCTTGCTAGACCTACCTGCAAATCCGTGTGGGAGGAGGGGCCAGCCCACGCTAAAAGTAGCGCCAGACGTCACCCCTGTCTACACATAAGATGCGACGGGCTGCAGGAAGGACACGTCGCGTCCGCCATTTTTTTTTTTAGTTTAAAGGGGCCATGTGCACAGGAGCGCACCAATGAGAAAGGTAGGCTTTTTTAAAAAAAGGGTTCCCTGCTCCTCCCTGCCCCCGATTCCCCCCACGATCTCTGATCCCCCCCCCACGATCTCTGATTCCCATCCCCCCTGGCTCCGTTTCCCCCCATCCCCCCGGCTCCATTTCCCCTCCATCTCCCCCTGGCTCCCCCTGGAAGACGTCAGGTTGGGGAAAGTTCCTGAAGAGCATTTGGCAGGGAATTCCAGATACACCTACATCTGATGTTAGCGTCCCAGCCTACACCAAGCAGGATAAAACACATTGAAAGTGGTTTAAAAACTAGGGCTGTGCACAGGGCCCCCGATCCACTTTGGATCCTGATCCGGACCTTCCGGATTGGGCCCGAATCGGTTCGGGTCAATCTGGACCTCCCCCGATTCACTCCTGAACCAGATCTGGAGCGAGATCCAGAAGTCTGGATCGATATTCGGCCCCCATTTTGCGCCCCCTTCCCCACTTACTTGCCTCCGCGGTGGACGGTGGAGGCAGGTAAGTGGGGAAGTGGGGACAAAATGGGGGCCGAATAAGCCCTCCTCCCTCACTTACAGGAAACAAGGCCTGTTTCCGGTCTTAGGCCTGGGCATCAGTTGAAGCCACTGCCCGGACCACAACGCAGGCAAGTAAGCCCCCCTCCCCATTTACCTGGGTCTGGAAATATGGAGTGGAGTGAGGGAGGTCTGGATCGGCCCAAAGTGCGATTCGGGCCGATCCAGACCTCCCTCACTCCACTCCGGAACCGGGCTTCGGAGGTCCGGATCAGCCCACTCCACTTTGGATCCATGGATCTGTAACAGAGCGGAGCACACCCCTATTGAAAACAGCACATGGAGTGTGTCCTGGGTCCAATAGCTGTCAATACTGTTATAAACCGTTATAAAGCAGAAGTGTAGATTCTGCCAGGGAGGGGCTCAAACTGAGATGCTGGTGACTGTGTATAAGCAGGATTGGTGCATTATGACTGGCGAGTTGAAGCTTTTGTTCCTGTCCTGGTAGGGATTAACCCCACTGGAAGAAAAACAGCTAACCAAGGCATTTTATGGGGTGGTGCTGATTGTGGGGTGTGGAGAAAAATCATAGAATCTTAGAATAGTAGAGTTGGAAGGGGCCTATAAGGCCATCGAGTCCAACAACTGCTCAATGCAGGAATCCACCCTAAAGCATACCTGACAGATGGTTGTCCACCTGCCTCTTGAATGACTCTAGTGTGGGAGAGCCCACAACCTCCCTAGGTCATTGGTTCCATAGTCGTACTTCTCTAACAGTCAGGAAGATTTTCCTCATGTCTAGCCGGAATCTGGCTTCCTGTAACTTGAGCCCATTATTCCATGTCCTGCACTCTAGGAGGATCGAGAAGAGATCCTGGCCCTCCTCTGTGTGACAACCTTGTAAGTATTTGAAGAGTGCTATCATGTCTCCCCTCCATCTTCTCTTCTCCAGGCTAAACATGCCCAGTCCTTTCCATCTCTCTTCATAGGGCTTTGTTTCCAGACCCCTGATCATCCTGGTTGCTCTCCTCTGAACACGCTCCAGGTTGTCTACGTCCTTCTTGAATTGTGGAGCCCAGAACTGGACGCAATACTGTAGATGAGGCCTAACCAGGGCCGAATAGAGAGGAACCAGTACCTCACATGATTTAGAAGCTATACTTCTATTAATGCAGCCCAAAATAGTATTTGCTTTTTTTTGCAGCCACATCACGCTGTTGGCTCTTATTCAGCTTGTGATCCACAACAATTCCAAGATCCTTCTCTTTTGTAGTACTGAAAGTTCCACCCCCCTCCAGCTCAGCTATTTTACTGTTTGCATCCCGCCCCACACCCCCAGCTTTCTGGGGATGCAGCACAGACTCAATTCTACAGGGGGAAGTGCTGGATCTCATTCCATGTCCCCTTATTGGGTTTTTTCAAGCCACCCGGAATGGTTGGGGGTTTCCTTAAAAAAAGAGAACTGCATGTCTTTCTTCCTTCTTCCAGCAGTGGGCGCCACACACATAACACTTACTCAGCAGCCACCCCATAAGGGAGCTTTCTGCTTACTCAGCAGTTTCCTTTGCCTCCTCCACTAAATGAATTGAGATATGGAACTTTTAATAACGAGTCTCCAAAGAAGCCCCATGGAGTCCTTAGTAAGAAGACTTTGGCCATAGCTAGACCTAAGGTTCATCCCTGGATCGTCCAGGGGTCAAACCTGTTCATCTAGGTGACACACAGGAGATCCAGTGCTCAGGCAGGGGCGAACCCTGGATGATCCCAGGATAAACCTTAGGTCTAGCTGTGGCCTATGTGTGGCTGATGGAGATTCCTCAGCGATTGCCAGTCTCCTTTACACAGGTCTTGTCAGCCATATTGCATTAGGTATGGAGATTTTTCAAAGTATGACTTTTGGCGTTTGAATTCCAGAAATGAATTTGAGGGCTGTGCAAATGGCCGAAACAGTAACGCAACTCACCTTTTGGAGTGTTTGACGCACTAAAATAGCTGAAATGAAATCCACCTGAGAAGAAGACAATTTCTATGGAATTCAACAGCCTCCTGATTTTGAAACCTGCTCCTGAAATAGAGCTACCTTTGGTTTGAACAAGCCCCATGCTGGAGCTGAAATCCTTCCAAACAGACACAGACACACACACACACACACACACACACACACACTATACAACCTTACCTGAACTTTGTGACTAGAGAGGAGCATTGGAAGAACGCAATTTTGACACAATCTTTCACATCAAGAACTCCCTGTTAGTGGAAAGCTAGTGCATCAGGGGGAAGAATCCTTGTTTACCCTTTGCCCTGATGTGCTTGTTATCTGTGGGTAGGGCACTGTTTTTTTTTTTTTTTTTTGTAGAAGGGGCAGTCAAATCTGTGACTTCCCCACCTGCAGTATGAAATAGCATCACCCAAGAAGTGTTGTACCAAGACGTATTTTCTGAACTCAGCTCTGCTCTTAGCTGGAGGGCCTGCAGTCTTCACCTACGTGTAGGGATAGGGAAGAAGTCCATTCAGTTCTCATTTTAGAGTAGGGCTGTGCACACAAACACACACCAACCACTCTGGAGACCAATTTGGAGTTGGTGGATTGGCCCCAATCTGCCTCGGCCCAAACGAAGTACAACCGGACCAGCTCTGGATCTGAATTGCTTCAAATCTGAATCTGGATCAGCCAGGTTGGAGGTTTTGAGTGCCCTAACCCAACCCACTTCTGTGTTCACCCCTGACCACCACCCCCAACCAGGCCCAGTGACCTGCTGTCCCCTATCTCAGCCATGCTCACACGTACTGGACTTGTCTTCTCAGCCCAGCAACCTCCCAGTCCACCACAAAAGCTGCCATTTTTTTTAGTGGGAGGGGGGTCCATTTCATCATAAGTCTATATTCAGGGTGACCCTATGAAAAGGAGGACAGGGCTCCTGTATCTTTAACAGTTGCCTAGAAAAGGGAATTTCAGCAGGTGTCATTTGTATATATGGAGAACCTGGTGAAATTCCCTCTTCACCACAACAGTTAAAGCTGCAGGAGCTATACGAGAGTGACCAGATTTAAAAGAGGGCAGGGCTCCTGCAGCTTTAACTGTTATGATGAAGAGGGAATTTCACCAGATTCCGCATATATACAAATGACACCTGCTGGAATTCCCTTTTCAATACAACTGTTCAACATACAGGAGCCCTGTCCTCCTTTTCATATGGTCACCCTATCTATATTGCACACAATGGTGACCTTACATTTATTTATTTATTGTATTTTTATACCACCCAATAGCTGAAGCTATCTTAAATGACCATTTTTAATAGGTTCAGCTATTCCCAGTATGGAGAAAACCATTCTGTACTGCCTGCCACAAAGCAAAGATCATAGAATCATAGAATAGTAGAGTTGGCCATCGAGTCCAACCCCTGCTCAATGCAGGAATCCACCTCAAAGCATCCTGACAGAGGATTGTCCAGCTGCCTCTTGAAGGCCTTTAGTGTGGCAGAGCCCACGACCTCCCTAGGTAACTGGTTCCATTGTTGTACTTCTCTAACAGTCAGGAAGTTTTTCCTGATGTCCAGCTGGAGATCATTTCCTTCATGAGATCATTTCCAAGCAGCCACCAGAAGCAATTTGCCAACCCTGCCAGAAGTCATCCGGGAATGATCCCATCATTTCCTGAGGAATTCTGGGGGGGAATGGTGACCACCCCTCAGCAACCAAAGGGCAAAGAGATCCGAGCTGTCTCCACCACTGCAAAACAGATAGAGACAGCATTTGAAAAAGGGCATGGGAGGCATTGTGATTTGCTTAGTTTATATTTTCCTGGGGGGAATCCACACGTCGTTCTGAGATCGCTTCTAAGCGAACCCAGAGCGGTGTGAAAGCGAGCGTGTAACTTGCCTTTTGAAGAGCCGATGAAGAGACGTCCTTCCCGCCGCCGCCGCCGCCGCCGCCACCCAACTCCCTCCTCGCCGGCTGGGACGGAGCGCTCGGGGGAAGAAGGCGGGGTGGAGAGCTTCTTCCGCTCTCAACCCCGCCTTCTTCAGCCGAGCTCTCCTCGCCGCTTGGCGAGGAGGTCTGCGGGTGGCGGCGGCGGTGGCGGCGGGAAGGACGTCTCTTCGTCGGCTCTTCAAAAGGCAAGTTACACGCTCGCTTTCACGCCGCTCTGGGTTCGCTTAGAAGCGATCTCGGAACGACGTGCGGATTCCCCCCTGATGTCCAGCCAGAATCTGACTTCCTGTAACTTCAGCCTGTTATTCGGTGTCCTGAACTCTGGGAGGATCGAGAAGAGACCCAGTCAGAAAAGATGAGAAGCCAGTCAGAAAAAAAAGAGGGGACAGCCCTAATTCAACATTAACATGTTTAAATTTAGGGATGGCTGCTTTATGGCTACTATTTGCATAAGATTTGGTTCATGGAAAAATATGAGACACTTTCAATTCCTCCCACATTCAGTTTAAGGTCTTTTTGCCTTGAATGTAAAAACAAAACTTGGCAAATTTGGAAAATCCTTATCAAAGATGAACTGAAGCATAATTTCCAGCCATATGTTGGGAGCGATGCAATGCAAGCGATGCCGTGTGACGGATGCCATCCGGCAGCCTTTCCACACCTGCTCCCCACCCCGTGATGTTTTGGAATACATCTCCCAGCTCTGCTGACCATTAACCATTCTGGCTAGGACTGATGGGACTTGTAGTCCAATGCATCTGGAGGGCCCAAGTTGGGCAAGGTTGGCCTATGGTGTTCACCTACAAGGGATCCATTGTGTAGGTTGAATTCATTTATCACAGAATCATACAACTGTAGAGTTGGAAGGTGCCTCTAAGGCCATCTAGTCCAACCCCTTGCTTAATGCAGGAATCCATCTTAAAGCATCCCTGACAGATGGCTGTCCAGCTGCCTCTTGAAGGCCTCTAGGGTGGGAGAGCCCACAACCTCCCTAGGTAACTGGTTCCATTGTCATACTGCTCTAACAGTCAGGGAGTTTTTCCTGATGTCCAGCCGGAATCTGGCTTCCTGTAACTTGAGCCCATTATTCCGTGTCCTGCACTCTGGGATGATCGATATGAGATCCTGGCTTTGAAAAGGAATAACAGTGTTGCAGGAAGGCAAGCTGGCAGGAAGCTGTGGAGAGACTCCTGCACTGCTCACTCTTGTTTAAAGTTTAAAAAAGCAAGAAGAAATAAGGGGAGACCATTGCCCACCTCGTAATATTAAGTTAGGTAAACAGCAAGCCCTTCCCCAACATTCTGGAGAAATGACTCCCTTCTCCATGAACTGTTGGGAGGGTTTAGTTCCGCATCCGCTCACCCACTGAATAGCCGAAAAAGAAATTTTCAAGTTTTTCAATTCAGCTTTACTAGAAAAATCTTCTTTGCAAATGCACACATTCATCAGCAATCAAAATGCAACCTTACAGAAGATTGCAGTCTTGCAAGATGTTACATTTCTGTTCCATGTTTATGTAACACTTGTCAGCACTGAAATACATTTGCAGACATATCATTGTTATTATATATAATGATGTTTGGAGCTAACTCACCCACCCACTCCGGCAGGGATCAAAGTGGTTAGGATACTTCCCCATGACCTAGAAAGAGAAAATGTGGCACACACGTGGTCTGAGATAGACAGATTTCTCGAAAAGTATGTAAACATCTCTTCGTCAGATGGTCTGCGCTATCTGGAAAGGTGAGATTTGAGCACAACTTTCTGTTTACACAAACTGTCCCAGTTGATGCAGATCAAGTTGGTCTAGCTTGTGAGAAAGGAGCCAAAGTCTGGTAGTGTTGTTGGATGATGAAAACTCAGTGAACTCCTTCCCCCAACCCCCGGATGGATGCCTCTGACCTCCCCAATTAGGAGTGATCAGTGGCCAAGTTTGCAGACGACACCAAATTATTTAAGGTTGCTAAAACACAAAGGGATTGTGAGGAGCTCCAAAAGGATCTCTCCAAGCTGGGAGAGAAGGCATCCAAAATGGCAGATGCGGTTCAATGTAAGCAAGTGTAAGGTGATGCACGTTGGGGCAAAAAACCCTCCAACTTCAAGTAACCGAATGGGATCTGAGCTAGCGGTGACCGAACAAGAAAGAGATCTTGGGGTTGTGGTGGACAGCTTGATGAAAATGTCAACCCAGTGTGTGGCTGCTCTAAAGAAGGCAAACTCCATGAGAGGCATAATTAGGAAAGGAATTAAGAATAAAATTGCCAGTATCACTACTGCACTTGTAGAAAGCTATGGTGTGACCACCCTTGGAATGCTTACTTGGTGTGGATCTGGTCACCACAAACACACACACATATTGTTGAGGTGGAAAAGTGCAGAAAAGCGCTACTAAAATTATCAAGGCACTGGAGCAATTCCTCTATGAGGGAAGGTTACAACAGCTGGGATTGCGTAGCTTGATAAAAAGGCAAGTAAAGGGAGGCATAATAGAGGTGTACAAAAACATGCATGGTCTGGAGAATGTGGATAGGGAGACATTTTTCTTCCTATAATACTAGAACCCAAAGGGGGTCAACCCATGAAGCTGACTGGTGGGCGATTTGGGAGAGGTAAGAGGAAGGACTTCTTCACACAGTGCTTAGACTATGGAACGCACTACCACAAGATGTAGTGAAGGCCCCCAATTCGGACGGCTTTAAAGACAGATTAGATAGGAGGAGAAAGCTATCAGTGGCCATAGCTAGACCTAAGGTTCATCCCAGGATTGTCCTGGGGTCAGACCTGTTCATCTAAGGCCATAGCTAGACCTCAGGTTTATCCCTGGATCGTCCAGGGGTCAAACCTGTTCATCTAGGTGACACACAGGGCATCCAATGCTCAGGCAGGGGCGAACCCAGGATGATCCTGCGATAAACCTTAGGTCTAGCTACGGCCAGTAGCTACTAGATGCCTCTATGGTACCTCCAGTATGGGATGCAGTATGTCTATGTACAGTAGGGTGACCCTATGAAAAGGAGGACAGGGCTCCTGTATCTTTAACAGTTGCACAGAAAAGGGAATTTCAGCAGGTGTCCTTTGTATATATGGAGAACCTGGTGAAATTTCCTCTTCATCACACCAGTTAAAGCTGCAGGTGCCCTGCCCTCTTTTAAATCTGGTCACTCTAGTATAGCTCCTGCACCTTTAACTGTTGTGATGAAGAGGGAATTTTACCAGCTTCTCCATATATACAAATGACACCTGCTGAAATTCCCTTTTCTATGCAACTGTTAAAGATACAGGAGCCCTGTCCTCCTTTTCATAGGGTCACCCTAATGTACACCAGTTGCTTGGGAACCTGGGCAGGAGGGTGATGTTGCACTCATGTCCTACTTGTGGGTGTCCCATGACAGCATTCTGTTCGCACAGTGGCCGACCAACTGTCCATGTGAAGCACACAAGCAGAACACGAGTGCAACAGTTCCCCTAAACAGGTGAAAGAAGTAATATTGAACTACGCTAACAGGGAAAGAGAATGTTTTCTCCCTTTCACACAGCCCAAGTACTTACACTCATCCAATGAAAATGATTGGCAGGAGATACTAGATGGGCAAAAGGAAGGGCATCTTCGCACAACATGTCACTCATTTAAGGAATTTATTGCTACCACAGTGGTTACCACTTTGATGCCTTTAAGGTAGGGTAGGGTGACCCTATGGAAAAGAGGACAGGGCTCCTGTATCTTAACAGTTGCATTAAAAAGGGAATTTCAGCAGGTGTCGTTAGTATGCATGCAGCACCAGGAGAAAGTTCCTCTTCATCACAACAGTTAAAACCGCAGGAGCCCTGCCCTCTTTTGTTTCTGGTCACTAGGGCAGAGCTCCTGCAGCTTCAACTGTTGTGATGGAGAGGGAATTTCACCAGGTGCTGCATGCATACAAAGGACACCTGCTGAAATTCCCTTTTCAGAGGAGGGCAACCAGGATGATCAGGGGTCTGGAAACAAAGCCCTATGAAGAGAGACTGAAAGAACCGGGCATGTTTAGCCTGGAGAAGAGGAGATTGAGGGGAGACATGAGAGCACTCTTCAAATACTTAAAAGGTTGTCACACAGAGGAGGGCCAGGATCTCTTCTCGATCCTCCCAGAGTGCAGGACACAGAATAATGGTCTCAAATTAAAGGAAGCCAGATTCCAGCTGGACATCAGGAAAAACTTCCTGACTGTTAGAGCAGTACGACAATGGAACCCATGACCTAGGGAGGTTGTGGGCTCTCCCACACTAGAGGCCTTCAAGAGGCAGCTGGACAACCATCTGTCAGGGATGCTTTAGGGTGGATTCTTGCATTGAGCAGGGGGTTGGACTCGATGGCCTTGTAGGCCCCTTCCAACTCTGCTATTCTATGATTCTATGATTCTATGTTAAAGATACATGAGCCCTGTCCTCCTTTCCATTGGGTCACTGTAAGGTGAGGTATCATCCAGCCCCCTCTAGTGAAATTCTTTTGCCCACTCCTGATTTAGAGGCTCCTCCCCAAGTGAAAGTTGTTTGATTCCCCAAACATTGTGTCTCCTACTTTCTCCTCCCTCTCAAATGGCACCCCCTCTGTCCGTAAAGGGATTGAGGAGAAAGTGTTAGACAGAGGATGGGCTCAAAGCGATATGGGGAAATCTCAAGGAAGGTTGGCCTGACTCAAGCCTTGCAAATGGGACTCCTCGTGTGTGCATTCTTGTCTTGCTTGAGGCCTTCTGCCTTCCATCCAAATGCCTTCTTTTGATCGATTACCTCCAGGTACAGGCCCGTTCCAGTTCAGATTTTCCTTTAAAGGTTGCTGCTAATGCATTCCAGCCGGCAAGCGAGTTTGCATGCCAGAAATGTTTTTGCTCTGACTGTGTGTGTGTGTGTGCGTGTGTGTGTTTGAAACGTTTTCCCCTCCCTTCTTTTCAAAATACCACAAGGGCAGGGCTTTGTGTAGCATGTCAGAGTCTGTTCCATGAGGTTTTTATTTGGAAATGCCACAAAATGCATTTTTAATTTTGTGTGTGTGTGTGCGTGTGTGTGCGCGCGCACGCTTGATATTGCCAAATGAAAAACACATGGTTGCAGGAAGCGCCCAGAATGGTATTCTCCTTTGTAAACATTCTCATGAAAAAGTCAGTCAAGTTTTAGATGAAAGGAATGAATTAGTGACGGGAGGGGAGGGGTAGGGGAAAGTAGCCAGTCGGAAGGGGAGGGATGTTCAATAGGAGCCTGGAAATGACAGCCGTTACGCCCTTATCTTCAGCCTCCTCAAGATGATGGTCGCAAATAGGGCTGTGTTCCGCTCCGTTACGGATCCCTGGATCCGAAGCGAAGCGGGCCAATCTGGACCTCTGAAGCCCGGTTCCGGATCAGATTGGGGGAGGTCTGGATTGGCACAGAGTGGATCGGAACGGTCCAAAGCGATTCGGACCGTTCCGAACCTCTGGACCCAGGTAAGTGGGGGGAGTTACTTGGCGCCGCAGTCCATGTGGCAACGGCAGCGGAGCCAGGTAAGGGGGAGGGGGAGGGGGAGGGGGTGAGCCAGGTAAGGGGGGGAGGGGGGCGTACCTGTCTCCATTGCAGTCTGGGCGGCAACTTCAACAGTGCAGGATGTAGGGATGGGATTCTCATGCTCTTTCTCTCCCAAAGAAGTCAAACTTTACACATCTCAGTCAATTCACATCAAAAAACAACAACAAACTGAACTGAAATTCTCACCACTCAAATTCTGTAGGTACAGCTATTCTCAACCCAGAAAGGATCGTACTGTATCTGCTTGTTGGCACAGAGCTGTTAAAGATGAGCAGTCTGTCAGAAAAATAAGAATAGGTGGCCACCATACCACAAATGTGGTTGAATACAAAGCGATTCGAACCTAGGCCTAAACTACACCAAGCAGGATATTGCACTATGAAAGTGGTATGTAAAAGGCAGGAGCCACACCAAGCAGGATATAGCGGTATATGGCCTGTGTCAATGGGCCCCAACAGTTGTCAGTGCACTTCGACATCACTATAAAGCAGTAGCGTGGCTCCTGCCTTTTATATACCGCTTTCATAGTGCAATATCCTGCTTGGTATAGATTAAGCCCTAGACTCTTCAGAGCTACACACTCAAGATCCCAATCCAGGATGGGCAAATCTGTCAGTTTCACTTTTCCCAACATCCATTAGAACCAAAAACAACAACTCATGTTCTTTTTGATCCTAATATGGAGAATGATTGAAATTCTGGAAAATTCTTATCTAAACTGAACCAAAACTCAATTCTCACCCTTTTCTAGTTCAAGATGTCTTGACAGGATGAAAATGAGAGGAAAGAGCTTTTTGGTTTGGGGAGGTGAGAGCAACATTTAAAGCAGCTGTTTTCGAACTTGGTGCCTTCAGGGAATCTTTTGACACAGACACATCAGCCAAGGAAGTCCTGTACAGCTAACACAGAACCTGTGGGTGTGTTGCAAAGGATTCTGGGGGCATACTCTGAGATAATGGATGGAAAGTGCTCAGAATTTTTAGGAAAAGCCCTATAGCAGTATAGTTTCGTGTGTGTGTGTTTAACTCTACTTTTTATTGTATACTATTTTGGTCATTCCCTCCTCTCTAAACTTACACAGAGGCATATATAAAGAAAGGCATCAAATGATACATTAGTAATGAAGGGGAAGAAAGAAAGACTGACACATTTTATATTAACAATTAATAACGGGGTATACATAAGAACCTGTATGTACCCTATTATCAACTCCTCTGTGTCGTGTTCCTCAGAAAACTCTTGCTTTCGATGGGAGGCAAATGATGAGGCTCGCTAAGTAATCCACAAAGCTTTTATTAAGCAACAAACGTCTCTTCTACTTGAAGAGAGTCTAACCTCTTGGAAACGTCCCCCTAGGCAAAACTATGCAAACTAAGCAAGACAATTTTCCGTTCAAGAAGAATAGGAAGCCACTTCCCGTAACTTCAGAGAGCCTGGTGCAGAGGCAGGTTCTGGTGTAATCAAACTGACTTTCTCACACCTTCCTTCCACCCCATGTGTTTGAGCTTCCGGCGGACCCTAGCATCAGCTAGCTTGTCGGGACGCTCACCTCTGGAAGAAATCTCACTTCCCACTGGGTGTGTAGGATTTGGCCTTGAGGAGATAAGCTCTGGAGAGGACTGACTCCCAGCTGAGGAATCGCCTGTGAGAGCTTCCTCCCCCACTGGTGCAGGCTGGCTGGTGTCTGGCGTTGCATCTTCTAGTTCTGAATCTGATTCTGATCGATTACCTGAAACATCTTCTCCCAAAACAGGGGCAGTAGGGTTAGACATGACGCTCCAAATCCCTTCTCCATGGAGGTACAGAGGATGGCAACAAGGAGAGCACCTTTTTGGTGGTGGCCACCTGATTGTGGAATGCTTTCTCCAGCACCAACATTGTCATCTTTCCAGAGCTACCTTAAGATTTTCCCAAGCATTTGATTGCATGTGATGGGTTGTTGAATGCATCAGTTGAATTGTTCATGGTTGTCACTGATGCTTTAACTGTCGTATAGGGTGGTTGAACTTTAGTGGATAAGTTGACTAGCTGTTTTGAATTCTGCATGCTCTTGCATGTTGATAATAATAATTAAAACAACAACAACGTCACCATTATTCCATTAGTCACATCAGTCACCAGCATCACACCAAAAAGCTATACAGAAAACCTTCAGAAACTGGGCCTCCCAAAATACACCCACACCAACATCCGTATAGCAGTCATACTTAAAACATACTCAATTGTCAGGAAAATCCTGTATCAGTAAAAAGATAGCATGACTTGGCTAGAAAACCCACTATGAGCAAGAGAAGAGATAGTAATAATAGCAATGTTTGAACATGCTGGGTGTCATAGGTGAAAAGATTTTTCAGAATGTTAGGGGTGGCTGACAATGTTAAGCAAGGCATTATTTATGGAACTCACCACCACCACCCATGAACAATCTGAATACTGGATCGCTCTAGGGTAGCCTCACCAAATCCAGGGGCAATTCTGGCCTCCTCTCCAGCACTACAATATGAAATGTACACCCATGCACCTTGGAGAACACGCTGAGCTGAGCAATCAGAGAGACTTCAGGGCTGGCTCTATTATTTGAGGAATGGTTGGGAAACCTTGCCTGAAAGACCCCCTACTAACACTGGAAAAGATGGGCACATGGTTGGTTAAGGGTTCAGAAGGGTACACAAACACTACGATATGTCTCCACTACCAGCAAAGAAGCTCATCCTGAAACGTCACATCTCTTAGGGAAGGGAGACATGTGGAAGGAGCAGCCCACAGCTTGGCGGAAGAGCCCCCCCTTCATTGCCTTTCTTGCAAACTACATAATTGGGGGGTGGCATGTTGGCAACTTTGGGGGAGGGGAACAAGAAGCAGAGCCAGCCCTCCCATGAGGCAAGGTGAAACCCTCCAAGTGGTGGATCAGGAAGGATGGTGGATCTCACCCCTCATCTACCCTTGGTAGGGTTGTCCTCTGCCGCCACACATTTGGGCAGGGTGGGGGAGCTGGCAGTAGGTAGCTGCTGCTTCCAGCTGTCTGCCATTGAGAAGACAGAGAGACTGAAAGAGCTGGGCATGTTTAGCCTGGAGAAGAGAAGATGGAGGGGAGACATGAGAGCACTCTTCAAGGACTTAAAAGGTTGTCACACAGAGGAGGGCCAGGATCTCTTCTCGATCCTCCCAGAGTGCAGGACACGGAATAAGGGGCTCAAGTTAAAGGAAGCCAGATTCCGGCTGGACATCAGGAAAAACTTCCTGACTGTTAGAGCAGTACGACAATGGAACCAGTTCCCTAGGGAGGTGGTGGGCTCTCCCACCCTAGAGGCCTTCAAGAGGCAGCTGGACAACCATCTGTCAGAGATGCTTTAAGGTGGATTCCTGCATTAAGCAGAGGGTTGGACTCGATGGCCTTAGAGGCCCCTTCCAACTCTGCTATTCTATGATTCTATGATTCTTTGAGTACTGCTGCCACCTGTTCAGCCCAATGTCTCTCCCAAAGGAAGGACCCACCACCCCGCAGAGTGGGGCATTGGGCAAACGGGGGAGCCCCATTGGCTGCTTTCCTGCTGTGGCAAATGCCGCAGACGGAAAGTGGCTGGCACAGCTCTTCAGAGGAGCCACAAGGGGGCTCACATGATGGAAGGCCGAGGGCACTGAGTGCAGGTGAGTCCGTCCATCTCTAGTAAAGGCTCATTTACAGGTGAGAGAGCTTCGGCTATTGAATCTTTATCGAACTGCAGTAATAAAGGGTCCATTTACATAAAATTACAGGTGTAAATGCTCCATTTGGCAGAGATGGCTCCTTTATGCCCACCATTTGCAGAAATGAGCCTTTACATTAAAATAAGAAGGCAAAGCTGCCACTTTAACCCAAAATGGTGGATTAGTACAACAGCAGGAACTGGAGTTCAGGGGGCCAAGCGGGGGAGGGGGGAGTCTGCCAGACCTCACTAGTCCAAAGCTCTTCCCCTACAGCTCACTGGTTCTCTTGTGATGCCCTCAATCGAGTCAGTGGTGGAGGTGTTTGTCCCTTCCTGCATCACAAAAGCGAAACCAGGTTTGTTGCGAGGGGCGGGGGATACGCAGCTCACGCAGCACATCTGGGGGTGTTTTGGGGGAGCCTGAATCTGAAACAAATGTGCTTTTTGGCAGAGAACCCTGCTTCGAGGCCACGGCCACGCCGCTGATGACCTTGGAGTAACATTGGACAGCCAGCCGAGTTGGGACATTGCAGTGCATCCTGGGAGGCGGGAAGGTCATTGGCCTGGAGGGGAGTGACAAGCTGGAGCAGAGAGGTTAAGCGTTGCTTGTGCAAATACGATCCTAGTGGGATCGCAGCTGAACGCCGTTCTGGGCACTTCATTACCAGGGAAATGCAGATGTAGCAGAGGGAGGTTTCGGGGAAATCGGCTGTACGGCGGGTGGAACGAGAGAGACATATGGAGGGGTGACATTGGAAGGGAAGGTTAAAGTATTTAAAGATGTACGGCTTGGCTGTGGCACAACTCATGGTGGTGGTCGGGGAGTGGGGGGCGGCGGCGTTGCGGTAACAGCTGAGAAAGCTCCGGACTGTAAATGCAAATTGAGGGGGTGAATAATTTGCGATGGTTCAAAGGGGCCACGGCTAAGAGCAGCGGGAGGAAATCCAGATGGGAAGGGGGGGCAGGGCAAAGGTGGAAGGAGAAAGCTCCACTCCTTCGTGAAATCGGCTCATCTGGAAAGCCGGAGAGGCCCCGAAATGAGAGCATTCTAAAAAGAGGGGGATTGAAACAGAATGGGGGGAGTGGGGGGGCTCTCCGGAACTGGTGGGCAAATGAGCACTGGCTTCTTCCCCTACACTCTGCTCCCCGATTTGGAATTGACACTTTTTGAAAATGGGAGAAATGCTTCTTAAACGGGCAAAGGCCCAGCTGCTTCCAAGACATTTTCGATTCTTCGTCTTTTCTTCTTCGCTCTCTGCGAAGGAGAAAAAGGAAGAATGTTTGGGAAGAGAAGGAGCGTTACAGGGCAATCCTGTGGAGGTCAGGGTGGGGGAATCCATAGCAGTTGCATGTGTGCGTATTGATAACGTAGAGTAGGGTGACCCTATAGAAAGGAGGACTGGGCTCCTGTATCTTTAACAGTTGCCTAGAAAAGGGAATTTCAGCAGGTGTCACTTGTATATATGGGGAACCTGGTGAAATTCCCTCTTCATCACAACAGTTAAAGTGCAGGAGCTATACTAGAGTGACCAGATTTAAAAGAGGGCAGGGCTCCTGCAGCTTTCACTGTGGTGATGAAGAGGGAATTTCCCCAGGTTCTCCATATATACAAATGACACCTGCTGAAATTCCCTTTTCAATACAACTGTTAAAGGTGTATTAACTTTACATCTGGTATTTCCCACGGTCGTGTAGCCCATTCTGCTGCTTTTCCCAGCTACCGCATTTACTCACGTGTAGCCGGGAAAAGTGGCAGGCAGCACGCAGTGCAGCCATCAGGGCAGGGTAGGGAGATGGGGGGAAACCGGAGCCAGGGGGATGGGGGGGGAATTGGAGATCGCGGGGGATGGAGAATCAGAGATTGTGGGCGGGCAGGCAGGGAGGATTGGAGATCACAGACAGATGGGGGGATCGCAGCCAGGGGGAAATCGGGGGCAGGGGGAGCAGGGAACCCTTTATTTTTTAAAAAAAAAACACCAAATCTTGCCGATGGTGCGCTCCTGCACACACGGCCCTTTAAGATCTTAAACAAAATGGAGGACGTGACGGGGCTTTCCTTTGCCCTGTTGTGTCTACCATGTGGAAAGTAGTGACAGCCTGTGCTACTTCTAGCGTGGGCTGGCTCCTCCTCCCACATGGACTCTCCAGTAGGTTTAGCAAGGCCCTGAAACCAAGTACAGCTACATCTAATGGTATTTGTTCATATCTCTCTCTCTCTCTCTCTCTCTCTCTCTCTCTCTCTCTCCACCATGTTTTTTCTCTTCTTCTTCTCCTGTTGGGTGTTTTAGATTGCAAGTACCCTGTGGACAGAGAACTCCATTTTTTGCGTATGGCAGAATGTAGGGCACCATGTCCATGAATGGTCTCATAGCGATAATGGCGGCCAGCCCTCTCCTACATGTAACTGGAGTGGACGTCTCATGGTGCTTGGATGTGTCTTACCTAATAATAGCCAGAGAAGAGAACAACTTCCCTATATGGACACATGGAGATCTCTGGAATATGGCTAACGAGGCCTACGAAACACTTCATGCCTTCCCACCTAGCATGTAAAAAAAAAATACGTCAGGAGCACTTAGAGCAGAAATGCAGGATTTGTGCAAAGGCCGGCCAGCGTCTGATTTACACGTCCCTCTGCCGATCCATCCTCACTTTGCATGGTTATCAAAACTGATGATGTGTCTCCAGGTCCTGAAATTCATTTCTGGGCTGCGTGTTTCAACAAGCAATCAGCTGCTAATACTTTCCAGATGTTTTATCACCCGATGTGTGATGTACACTTTGCTTAAATTCCCCCTTCATGCCTGGATCCCTTTTCACTTCCCAGATCTCCAATTTGCAGGATTATATGTGCCCCTAATCTTCAGGTTCACAGCAAATGGAAAGTATTTTGTTCTGCTGGTTCTCCACCCGGTTTCCCATCAATGGTGTAACACCGGGCCAAGTTAAGGCTAGGACAGGCCTGATCATTGATGTCCCATCCCTGAAACACGTCACATTTTGCCCCAGATGCATTCTTTTTTTATAGAATAGCAGCAACCACTCTTTAGGATGTGGGTGCAAAATAACGCTCCCCACTTGGCACAGGCAACTACCCAAGCCCTATCTGGTGCCCCCCAAGACCCCAGCATTTGCCCCCAATGCAAAACAAAAAACATGCACTAGGAATTGTCTCTGGTTCCTGCCATAGAAGACTCATTCCTAGAGTACCTTAGAAAGTAGTGGTTGAAGGTTCCTGCCTGTTATTAAGGATGCTCTGGAGATAATCTAGGAATGAGTCTTCTATGGCAGGAATCATAGATCCTGTCACTAGAGAGGTGGAATGAAGTGGAGTGGTTAAGGTTTTGAGTGAGTAGGTGCATGATGAATGTTTGGATGAGTGGGGAGAAGTGACGGTGAGTGAGTGGAGAAGTGAGTGTAAGGCCTTAGCTAGACCTAAGGATTATCCCAGGCAAATGGAGGGGTCCTCCCTGCCTGCTCCCTGGATCCCCTGTGTGTCATTTGGATGCACAGGGATGATCCCGGGACAATCCTGGAATATAGGCCTTGTCTAGCCATGGCCTAAGTGTGAGTAGGAGTAGTTTGTGTGTGAGAGGGGGATTCCAGCCC
This sequence comes from Elgaria multicarinata webbii, assembly GCF_023053635.1. NCBI lineage: Eukaryota > Metazoa > Chordata > Lepidosauria > Squamata > Anguidae > Elgaria > Elgaria multicarinata. The sequence goes on along the minus strand of NC_086171.1, from coordinate 5,904,605 downwards.
CTGACAAACTACCGCCAAGAGAATGCCTTTCTCAATATTAAAATATATACAAGACAAGCACAGTGTGCATGAAGGGTGGTGTATGTGACAGAGAGTGGGTTGTATGTGAATGTCCATGCAAGTCTATACATGGATGTGCCTGTGTTCATGCACACACATGCAGATATTTGATGCAGCCCTCAAGGCAAAAAGATTTCCTCACTTCGGAAGGGTTTTTTTTTTAAAAAAAAAAATGTTTTTTTTTTGGTCATACAACGTATTTTCACAGCAGCAACCGGACATGAACCAGGAGTTTTCAGTTCTAGATAGGGCAATGTGGTGGTGTGGTCCCTGGGGACAGGAGAACTAAGGATGCGTGATCTTGCTTATATTCATAGAATCATAGACTCATAGTATATTAGAGTTGGAAGGGGCCTATGAGGCCATTGAGTCCAACGCCCTGCTGAATGCAGGAATCCACCTTAAAGCATCCCTGACAGAGGGCTGTCCACCTGCATCTTGAAGGCCTCTATGGTGGGAGAGGCCACAACCTGCCTAGGTCATTGGTTCCATTGTCGTACTGCTCTAACAGGAAGTTTTTCCTGATGTCCAGCTGGAATCTGGTTTCCTGCAACTTAAGCCTGTTATTCTGTGTCCTGCACTCTGGGATGATGGAGAAGAGATCCTGGCCCTCCCCTGTGTGACAACCTTTCAAGTATTTGAAGTTTGCTATCATGTCTCACCTCAGTCTTCTCGTCTCAAGGCTGAACATGCCCAGTTCTTTCAGTCTCTCCTCATAGAGTTGATGTTTCCTTCTAGCCATGAGACCTAGGGTCTTGTGTGTTTGGTTAGTTATCTCTTACAGGTGTGAAATTTCTCTGAGGTTCAGTTCAAAGCTTAGTTTGGTCCACTCCCATTGTCGTTTGTGATCTTTTTTGGGTGGAGTTGTTCAAATGGGGAGAAGTGCATATTTTGAATGGAAAAGTGCACATTTTCCAAAAGTGTACACTTCCTCCCCCGCCCCCTCAAATGGGCAAATACTTGCAAAGTCAGCAAACATGACATTTTGTTAACCATTCCTGGTGAAATCCATCTAAGCTGGGTATAAGCATTTTGTCCAGACTTTTTGCAGAGCCCCACGTGATTTAACAAACCTTGCAGAAGACTCCAGCTGGTGCGAAAGGATTCCTCAGTATCTAGAAACATTGCAAGGCCTAGACAGAAGCCCTTTGTTTCTGGTGTACATTCATGAGCTTATATGCACCACTTGCTGGGGAACATGAGTGGGAGGGTGCTGTTGCACCCATGTCCTACTTGTGGGTCCCTGGTCGACAGCTGGTTGGCCACTGTGTGAACAGAGTCCTGGACTAGATGGGACCCTTTGTCTGATCCAGCAGGGCTCTTCTTGTTTTCTTATGGCATTAGTTGAAAGCTGGTGTCACATTGTGGTTAAGAGACTGAGCTATGAACTGGGTCATTTGTGATCCAAATCTCACTAGGAAGACTTTGGTAATTCCCTCTTTCCAACCCTCCCTACATGCATTATGGAGATAATAATACCGAGCTATTTTACAGGATTGTAGGGATTATTGAGATTGTGTATATGAGGTTGTTGGGATATTATAACGCAGAGATATCAAAGCTATTTCTGTTCAAGGGCCAAATTCAATTTCAGAGAAGTTCTTGGGAACTGTGTTCCAGTGGTGGGTGGGGCAAAAAAAGGACAGGGTCAAAATGCAAGCATACTTTAGGTTAAAGCACTTACTTCTAATAACTAGTGATAGGCACGCTTACCTCAAAATAATTTGTTAGTACTTTGAAAAGTAACAAATTCATCCATATAATCTTGCATGAGCGTTTTCCTTTAATTTGACATCATGTTTTGTGTATATACATTTTTGTGCATGCACAAAATGTATATTCTTTGGAGCTGTGTTTTAGAATTGCACAATGTATCATGATGCCATGTGTCACCACATTATGTACCTCTTCCTGATTGGTTGCATATGGCCATTCTATGTCATGTGCACATGCTGTCACCGACCAGTATATGAAAGAGAGAGTTATAGATCAGTATATGGAGGTATATTCAAGCTACATGGTTGTCTCTTTGAACATGATTGGTTCGTGGAAAGAGCTCAAATGGCACACTTTCCCTAAAGGTTTAAAGTGAACTCATCAGATTTCCTCCTTAAAGAAAAGGGTTAAGCGAAGGTTGCGTGCAGAAATGTTGCAATTTAGATGCAGACTGAGCATGCTCTGAAGTTCACAACCTCTGAAGTTCACAAGACAGTGATCCCAGCTTGCTTCAATGGTGAGCATGATGCACGCATGAGTTTCGATGCACGCGCCAACTAATTACGGACTTTGGTGGCATTGCTACCAATAACTAAGCCTTAGGAATGGCATTTCAGTCTGTTTTAAAGGGATGGAGTGCACAAAAGCCAGGAAAACCAAATGGCCAGTGGTTGGGGGAAAGTGTATGGGGACCTGTGGACCCTCAGATGGCAGAATTTGAACCCCCAGGTGTGGGGGATTGGGCCCACAGGCCTGGGCTTTGTCACCCCCTGCCAAAAAGTGCTGCATAAATTCTAAATATTATGTAATATTGCAATAAGTAGAGGGAAGGGTAATCTGGGCCCAGTCATCGGCAGGGGGTCTAAGGGAAGCTGGAGGCAGGAAGGGGAGGTCGAACCCCTTCACTTCTGGAAGAGCACTGTCAAGAAGAAATGAGTTGGACCCCAACCATTGGCTAGAGTACAAACAGGTGTTTCCCCTTCCTTCCCAATGAAACTTCTCATAGAATCTATCTCTGTCACCACTCAGAGAGCCAAATGCTGTTGGGACATCATAACCCTTCTTTTTTATTTGTCTCTCATCCTTCTCCAAGAAACTCAAGATGGTGTACATGAGGAATTCTCATTTCTCCCCTCTCTTTTTCACAGCCATCCTCTGAGATTAGACTGAAAGGTAGTGGCAGACCAATGTCACCCAATGAAGTCAGTGAGCATTTGAGTTGAGGTGCTCAAGTGTTATCTGTGAACAACCCCATAATTGTGCATGAATGTGGTTGGATCATGGTCTGGGATTGTCATACCTTTAGATACTTAGCAATGACATAGACATTTAGATGATGTGAATATTTACATTTTTTTTTATCGTACTAGTCGCCATTTCCCCTAGGCTGTTCCTAATTCTTGAATTAGTAACTTGGGTGATCCTATACAATCAGGGAACACATAGCAAATTGGATGAGATTATACTACTGTGCAGCCCATCAGATTTGACTATGTGATGTCATCACCGAGGCCAAGTTAAGAGTAATCAATTAAGTGGAACATTTTTGCATGGAGTGCTGGAAAATCGGCAAAAAGTGTGGGTATTCCATACCATAGAAAGTTGTTGCAAGAAATGGTGGACATCTCAGCTCAACCTTGGCCTTCTGAGTTCATGACCTCCTGGTAGCCCTACTATGGCCAATTCACTCTGTGCTAGTCAGCTGACCCATGAGCAGACCTCAGTTTCCCTTTCCATTAAATTGTTCTTGTGGTAATTCATGAGTTGCCTCCCTCCATGGTTGTTCCAGACCTCAGTTCATCTTTTTCTCTCTTCTTGACCTCCCAGGAGCAAAAACTGTTTAGAATTTCAATTCAGCAAATCAAATTACGGTTAAGTCTTATTTCACCATTCTGGTTCAGGTTTTTAACAGTTGGATACAGTCTGCACCCACAACCTTCTATTTCCACAGAGTTATTCATAGTTGAGACAGAAGCATGAATCCGATTGGATGGTGGGCAACTGAAGTTGAGCCGAAATGACTCAGTTTCTCGTGAGCATTTCCAGCAGTGTGGGGAAAATGCCCTTCTTTTATAGCAATTGTTTCGATACTTCTTTTAAAAAGGTTCATTTACAATGCGCTCATTTGCCTTCGGCCTCAATTCTGCTTGATGGTCATCATAACCTTGCCTGATGTGAATAGCCCTATATGGGTGTTCATGTTCGATACTAATTTGATTTTGAAAAGAATTTCCTAAAATTTAAGAAGTTCTCAGTGTTCAGGACAAAAAGAACTAGAGATTCTTTAAAAAACCTGAATGTGGGACAAAGCAAAATTGACAGATCCACCCAACCAGGTAGCTCAGAGCTTTGAACACAGCCTAGGGCCATCTTCATGCTGAATTAGACTCACTGACTCTGGCAGGCCCCTTACTTTTACCAGCCATATGGCAGGCAGACACATCAGGACCCTCTCCTTACTGGGAATATTTATTTATTTATTATATTTTTATACCGCCCAATAGCCGAAGCTCTCTGGGCAGTTCACAAAAGTTAAAACCATAATAAAACAACCAACAGGTTAAAAGCACAATTACAAAAAACATTATAAAAAGCACAACCAGGATAAAAGCACGCAACAAAATTGATATAAGATTAAAATACAGAGTTAGAACAGTCAAATTTAACTTTAAGTTAAAATTAAGTGTTAAAATACTGAGAGAATAAAAAGGTCTTCAGCTGACGACGAAAGCAGTACAGTGTAGGTGCCAAGCGGACCTCTCTGGGGAGCTCATTCTACAACCGGGGTGCCACAGCGGAGAAAGCCCTCCTCCTAGTAACCACCTGCCTCACTTCCTTTGGCAGGGGCTCACGGAGAAGGCCCCCTGTAGATGATCTTAAGGTCTGGGCAGGTACATATGGGAGGAGGCGTTTCTTCAATTAACCTGACCCCAAACCGTTTAGGGCTTTAAATGTCAATACCAGCACTTTGAATCGGGCCCGGATTATTTTATTTATTAAAAACATTCGTATCCCGCCCTATATCATTAAGATCTCAGGGCGGCTTACAGATAAAAGCATACAGTATAAAACAATAAATATTCACAGTTAAAAACAAATTAAACCATGAACCAAGTTAAAACAATTCATAATTTAAAAGCAGTAAAAACAATTAAAACAGTTAAAACAATGTGCCATCTTAGTGGATTTAACCGTCAAAGGATTTGTTAAAAAGCCATGTTTTCACTTGGCGCCGGAATAAAATCAGCATTGGCGCCAGTTGGTCCTCCAAGGGGAGGGCATTCCACAGTCGGAGTGCCACCACAGAGAAGGCCCTCTCCCTTGTCCCATCATAGCGTATGTGTTGTGCTGGTGGAATGCAGAGAAGGGCTCCTCCAACAGATCTAAGGTCTCGGGCAGGCATATATAAGGAGAGGCGCTCCCTCAAGTATCGAGGTCCCAAGCCGTTTAGGGCTTTAAACATCATTACCAACATCTTGAATTCTGACCAGAAGCATATAGGCAGCCAGTGCAATTCCTTTAAGACCAGTGTTATGTGGTCTCTGTAAGATGTACCTGCCAGCAGTCTAGCTGCTACATTTTGCACTAGCTGCAACTTCCGCCTCGTCTTCAAGGGCAGCCCCACGTAGAGTGCATTGCAGTAGTCTAATTGGGAAGTTACCAGTGCAGGCACTACTTGGCTAGGTTGTCCCTGTCCAGGAAAGGCCGTAGCTGGCAGATCAGCCGAAGCTGACCCCAAGTACTCTGTACCACGGAGTCCACTTGGGCCTTCAGTGACAATGATGGATCTAGGAGCACTCCCAAGCTACACACCTGCTCCTTCTTCTAATAGTTGTAGCTGGCTGTTGGAGACAGATGAGGATTTAATTTCAGGTGTTTTTTTTGTTTTGTTTTTATAAGAAATTACTAAAATGTGCAAAATTTATTGTAATTTAGGAAAGAAATTCATATATATATATATATATATATATATATATATATAAAGGAGAAAGAAAAAGTGACAAATTTGCTGGGGATGTCCGAATCAGCAAAAACTGAGTTTGCGGAAGTTTTCCAAATTCTGTCTCAAAGCTTGTTCCGGATTGTGAGCTTGTCTCAGTTCACATGAAATCCTGTGCCTGTTTTCATGCATATTTCTCTCACCCACCCACCCCAATGTATGCATCAATTGTGCACAACTTTGGAATATGTGCAGTCTTCTCCCAGTGATTAAAGTGTATTTGTGAGTATTTTTTTTCAAAAGCATGCATTTTTAATCCACATTTTTCAAATGTGCACAAGGTGTCTGATGCATTGTTTTTGCTCCATGAATCACTTTGCAAGACTGGAAGTATCCAATTTAATCTCAGATCGCATACGAGTCCGTGTTCAATCCAAAAGGAGCGAACTGGATAAATCTTGATATAAAGACGAACTGAGATGAATTTCTGTAGAAGTTCAAATGACTCATACAGCTCAGGGATGCATGTGTCAGCTCCTCTCTTTCCATTGCCATCATTTTTGAGTTGGAGGCAAATGTCTGGAATGAGGGGGTGGGTTTCTATTCATTTGTAGTGATGGGCAAACTTACCCCAAGTGAATTTGTTATTCACTTGGAAAATAGAAAATTCGTTTGTGTAAGCTCAGATGACAGTTCCCCTTTAATCCGAAATCTCTTTCTGTCTATACACGTTCCAGTCTTGGGCTGTAGCTAGACCTAAGGTTTATCCCAGGATTGTCCTGGGGTCAAACCTGTTAATCTAAGTGCCACACAGGGCATCCAGCGCTCAGGCAGGGACGAACCCGGGATGATCCTGGGATAAACCTTAGGTCTAGCTACAGCCTTGGTGTTCATATGAATGGGCATACTTTGACCAAGGATCCAGCTAATTAGGAAATTCAGTGACATCGTTACTCATGTAAGCGGCCAGACTTATGACCTCGCCCCCATCACACACTGAAAAAATAATGAAAAGGGGGAGGAGGAAGTTCTCAGGAAAATGTTCCCCTCCCCCATTTCAGTTCTAATAATTTGCAGTGATTGTAATAATGTTAAATGGTTTCTCTTTTCAAGAAGGGCAATGTTTGTTGTCACACACAGGAGGGCCAGGATCTCTTCTCGATCCTCCCAGAGTGCAGGACACGGAATAATGGGCTCAAGTTAAAGGAAGCCAGATTCCAGCTGGACGTCAGGAAAAACGTCCTGACTGTTAGAGCGGTACGACAATGGAACCAATTACCTAGGGAGGTGGTGGGCTCTCCCACACTAGAGGCATTCAAGAGGCAGCTGGACAACCCTCTGTCAGGGATGCTTTAGGGTGGATTCCAGCATTGAGCAGGGGGTTGGACTCAATGGCCTTGTAGGCCCCTTCCAACTCTGCTATTCTATGATTCTATGATAAAGGTGGCCCAGCAGATTTTCCTTAGCCCGGTGCCTAACAGTTGTATTGGACTGCAACTCCCATCATTCCTGGATATAGCATTGCAATTGTGTAACAACTGGAGCATCTCCCCCATGAGGGAAGGTGACATCAACTGGGATTGTTTAGCTTGGATAAGAGGAGGCTGAGCGGAGACATGATAAGAGGTGTACAAAATTAAGCCTGGTGTAGAGAATGTGGCGAGGGAGACATTTTTCTCCCTCTCTCAAAATACTAGAACCCGGAGTCATCTTCATGAAGCTGATTGGTGGGAGATCCAGGACAAATAAGGGGAAGGACTTCTTCACACAGCGCAGAGTTAAATTATGGAACTCACTACCACAAGATGTAGTGATGGCCACCAATTTGGATGGCTTTAAAACGGGGTTGGATGAATTCCTGGAGGAGAAGGCTATCCATGGCTACAAGCCCTGGTGGTTGTGTGCTATCTCCAGTATCAGAGGCAGTAAGCCTGTGTACACCAGTTGCTGGGGAACATGGGCGGGAGGGTGCTGTTGCACCATGTCCTGCTTGTTAATCCCTGGCCGATGGCTGGTTGGCCACTGTGTGAATAGAGTGCTGGACTAGATGGACCCTTGGTCTGATCCAGCATCAGGGCTCTTCTGATGTTCTTAACCCTTCATTTTAATGGGACAGAAGTATGGCAACATGGCTGGTGAATATTTGTCTGGAAAACTCAGAACTTGTGTGAAATAATGCGTTAGATGTATTGACCATCCCGTCCTCAATGTTTTCACCCAGGTTTGGGTGAACACCCCCACACACACCCTCGAGCTAACCACCCTGCCTTGTTTTTCTTCCAAATATTCAGGATGGGAGGGGGAAAACGGTGGTGGGGTGGGGGAAAGATGGCAAAGCCTTGCATTTCTTGGAGTTCCGCCTAACAGTCTACATACTTGTGTGGGGTTTTGGTATTGCCGCCAACATGTTCTCTCCCCATAAATCAGGTTGAGAGAATGGATATATATTTTTCAGTCACTCAAAAATAAAGCACAGTAAAGGAATGTGTATCCTGACATGGCAATTTCCCCCTGCCCCCATTCCTCTCCTCCCAGATCTTCTTGGAGGTCTATGGGTGTGCGTCCTCCCACTGCACAAGGTGTTGGTGTTGGTGATGAGGATGAGGAGGATGAGGATTGTGATGAAGATGATTCTGCAAAAGCAGCTGTGAGAGATGGCAGGCGGGATTCCACAGAGAAACATTAACAATCTCAGATATGCAGATGACACCGCTTTGATGGCTGAAAGCGAGGAGGAGCTGAGGAGCCTTATGACAAAGGTGAAAGAAGAAAGTGCAAAAGCTGGGTTGCAGTTAATCCTCAAAAAAACCAAGATTATGGCAACCAGCTTGATTGATAACTGGCAAATAGAGGGAGAAAACATGGAGGCAGTGACAGACTTTGTATTTCTGGGCGCAAAGATTACTGCAGACGCTGACTGCAGCCAGGAAATCAGAAGACGTTGACTTCTTGGGAGGAGAGCAATGACAAATCTCGATAAAATAGTTAAGAGCAGAGACACCACACTGACAACAAAGGTCCGCATAGTTAAAGCAATGGTATTCCCCGTAGTAACCTATGGCTGCTAGAGCTGGACCATAAGGAAAGCTGAGCGGAGGAAGATAGATGCTTTTGAACTGTGGTGTTGGAGGAAAATTCTGAGAGTGCCTTGTACTGCAAGAAGACCAAACCAGTCCATACTCCAGGAAATAAAGCCAGACTGCTCACTTGAGGGAATGATACTAAAGGCAAAACTGAAGTACTTTGGCCACATAATGAGAAGACAGGACACCCTGGAGAAGAGGCTGATGCTAGGGAAAGTGGAAGGCAAAAGGAAGAGGGGCCGACCAAGGGCAAGATGAATGGATGACATTCTGGAGGTGACAGACTTGACCTTGGGGGAGCTGGGGGTGGCGACAGGCGACAGAAAGCTCTGGCGTGGGCTGGTCCATGAACTCACCAAGAGTCAGAAGCGACTGAACGAATAAACAACAACAACACACACACACACACACACACCCTCTCACAGATATCCTGCATAAAGCTGTAGGGCTAGCTTGGAGAGACAACCATCATTTCAAACCATTTGATCCACATCGAAGCGGGTTGCTTTGATTCATCAGTATTTTTCAGTGAAATGATGAAATCAATGAAAAGGTCCCCAAAGCTGCTTTATTCCAGACATGTGGAATCACAGGCTCGGGGGCCGAGTTTGGCCATCCTGGGGGCCCAACTTAGTCCTCAAGGGGTTTCCCAAAGGACCACACCTGCTTCCCCTGGTCTGACCCTGCTTTCAGCCTGAGGGCCAAATTCCTTCCCAGAGGAGCTCGGGGGGGGGGGGGGGCTGCATTCCAGAGATGGGTGGGACTGACATCAAAAGGGCTGTGTCTGAAACGCCAAGACTACCAGCCCATTTTAGCCTATCGCCCTTCCTGCCAATAACTAAGCCTTAGGGGAGGCATTTCAACCTTGTAGAATGGGGACTGGGAAAGGAAATTGCACAAAAGCCGGAAAACTACCAGTTGACTGGTGGTTAGAGGGAAAGGGGAGCTTCTGGTGACCCCTAGAGGGCTTGATAGGGACCCCAGGAGGGCCAAATTTGGCTCCTGGGCCCAAGGTTCTGCATCCCAGCCATAAAGGATGAATTGAAAATAAAAACTTTTGTAAAGGCCACAACTATGTCTTGTGAGCCTTGTTAGTCAGAGGAGAGAGAATGCATAGTAGTCTCAGACTAGGGTGACCCTATAGAAAGGAGGATAGGGCTCCTGTATCTTTAACAGTAGTCTAGAAAAGGGAATTTCAGCAGTAGGAGCTGAAAAGCTGTAGGAGCCCTGCCCTCTTTTGTATCTGGTCACACTAGGCTGGGCGCCTGCTGCTTGAACTGTGTTGATGAAGAGGGAGCGTCACCAGGTGCTGCCTGCAGACAAATGACACCTGCTGGAATTCCCTTTTCTAGATAACTGTTAAAGCTGCAGGAGCCCTGCCCTCTTTTGTATCTGGTCACACTAGGCTGGGCGCCTGCTGCTTGAACTGTGTTGATGAAGAGGGAGCGTCACCAGGTGCTGCCTGCAGACAAATGACACCTGCTGGAATTCCCTTTTCTAGATAACTGTTAAAGCTGCAGGAGCCCTGCCCTCTTTTGTATCTGGTCACACTAGGCTGGGCGCCTGCTGCTTGAACTGTGTTGATGAAGAGGGAGCGTCACCAGGTGCTGCCTGCAGACAAATGACACCTGCTGGAATTCCCTTTTCTAGATAACTGTTAAAGCTGCAGGAGCCCTGCCCTTGTGACTAGAAACCAAAGAGGGCAGGGCTCCTGCAGCTGTAGCTGTTGTGACGGAATTTCACCAGGTGCTGCTTGCATACAAAGGACACCTGCTGAAATTCCCTTCTCTGTGCAACGGTTGGAGATACAGGAGCCCGGTCCTCCTTTCCATGTGGTCACCCTGTCTCAGACACAGACCTTTCCGCTCCTTTCCAGCTCCGTCATTTCATGAAATGGGTGACTGACATCCAGACATCCAGCACTTGTTTTCCCTTCTTCTCTTCCCCCCCCCCAACCCCCTCTGACCAAGTCTGAATTAATATTTGTTGTTTCTGTACACACATCTGATAACGATCAAAGCAGAAACACTTTCCATCCGTGTGTTCGAATAGCGCCACATCCTCGGAGCGCACAAGCTTTGAAGCCAGAATCTTTGATGGGGAGCCGGTGAGAAGCTCAGGAGTTGTTTGGATTGCTGGTGGCAGCGATTTCTTTTTCTTCTTCTTTCCCTTTCCCCCTTTCGGTTGCTGCTGCTGTTGTCATCTCGAGGCGAACTTTTTCTGACGATGAAACTGTTTGAAATGCGGCGAAGAGGGGCGTATCAGAACCGTACTGTTTTTCTCTTGGCATTTGCCAAACTTCTCCAGATACGGAATTTGCACATGTTCAAAGCAGAAATAAACTATTAACATTTCCCCCCCCCCCATTTCTTGGAGCAGGATGAAGGCAAAGGGCCTAACAACATGGCAGGGCGTGCTATAGCCATCATGTGAAAGCTATTACATAGCAACATTTAACAGGGACCATATCTCTCCAGTCAGACCTAATAAAAAAGACACAGAAAATATGGACGGGCCGCTTGGATGCCAGTATGGAATTGATTCCCCTCCTGCATTGTTAAAAGTAATAAAGAAAATTAGATGGCTGAGAAATGGTGGGAACAGGGAAAGGGGGTAGCCAGGTGGACAGTTTAAAACTGGTGGGACAGTTTTGAATGCCCTTCCCTCTCTCTCTTTCTGCCACTCTTCCCTCCCTCTTGCCACTCCCTTCCCTCTCTCTTTCTGCCACCCACTTTCCTCCAATTTGCCACTCCCTTCCCTCTCTTTCTGCCACCCCTTTTTCTCTCTTTTTCCCTTTCCCTTCCCTCTCTTTCTGCCACCCCTCCCCTCCCTCTTGCCACTCCCTTCCCTCTCTCTTTTTGCCACCCACTTTCCTCCCTTTTGCCACTCCCTTCCCTCTCTCTTTCTGCCACCCCTTTTCTCTCTTTTGCCACTCCCTTCCCTCTCTCTTTCTGCCACCCCTTTTCTCTCTTTTTCCCTTCCCTCTCTTTCTGCCACCCTCCCCTCCCTCTTGCCACTCCCTTCCCTCTCTCTTTTTGCCACCCACTTTCCTCCCTTTTGCCACTCCCTTCCCTCTCTCTTTCTGCCACCCCTTTTCTCTCTTTTGCCACTCCCTTCCCTCTCTCTTTCTGCCACCCCTTTTCTCTCTTTTCCCCTTCCCTCTCTTTCTGCCACCCTCCCCTCCCTCTTGCCACTCCCTTCCCTCTCTCTCTTTCTGCCACCCCTCCCCTCCCTCTTGCCACTCCCTTCCCTCTCTCTTTCTGCCACCCCTTTTCTCTCTTTTTCCCTTTCCCTTCCCTCTCTTTCTGCCACCCCTCCCCTCCCTCTTGCCACTCCCTTCCCTCTTTCTTTCTGCCACCCCTTTTCTCTCTTTTTCCCTTTCCCTTCCCTCTCTTTCTGCCACCCTCCCCTCCCTCTTGCCACTCCCTTCCCTCTCTCTTTCTGCCACCTCTTTTCTCTCTTTTTCCCTTTTCCCTCTCTTTCTGCCACCCACTTTCCTCCCTTTTGCCCTTCCCTCCCTCTCCCTCCCTCTCTCTGCTACCCCTTTTCTCCCTTTTGCTCACCTCCTTCTCTCTCTCTCTCTCTCTCTCTCTCTCTCTCTCTCTCTCTCTCTCTCTCTCTCTCTCTCTTTCTCCCACCCCTTCTCTTACTCTTCCTTCATGCCCAGCAAGCTGCTGGGAGAAGGACAGATGACTCTTGCCATGAGCTTTTAAAATTTGCTGGGGGCTGCAGGTTGCCCCTTCCCCCCAACCACAGATGCCTTTGGGGACGAAGGAGCGTGCAACGTCAGGTTTTTCTCTGAGCCTCCAAAGCTTCGGGGTAATTGTTGGTGGGCTCCTTTTTTCTCTCTTCCTTGCTACGACCCTTATTACATACAGTCATATCTCATTGCTTCTCATCTCTCCCTGGAAACATCTGGTAGCAATGCAGTGCCTGGAATTCATGCTTGTAAACACAACCTTTTCTTCTTTGCTATTTAAAACACTCTGAAATCTTAATAATAAAATTGAATCAAAAGTTATTTAAGTTCTCCCTGAAGGGGAAAACATCCCTTGATCAGCCAGCTGAGTGGCTTTTATGTCTCAAATTAATTGATTCTGGAACGTTTTGTTAAATACGTAAATAGTTTAATAAGGGGAGAGAGAGAGAGAGAGAGAGAGAGAGAGAGAGAGAGAGAGAGAGAGAGAGAGAGATGGACTAAAGGATGGAAAATTGTGGAATCAAATGGAGTAACTTGGATCGTGACCCAAAGCAACACATTCTGAAATTAGTTTTAGTTACTCTATAAAGATGTCCTAAATCACGGGTGTAAAACCTCTGGCCTGGAGTGGGGACCGTATTTAGCCTATGGTTCCCCCCCCCCCGATCTGGCTTGGATACCCCTTGGGGTTTTTCCCAGGGGTGAGACTTATGTCTGAAGTCCCACTCCCTGAAAGATTGTGCAGGAGAAGCAGCGCCATTACAGCAGCAGACTCAATGGGCCTCGTGGTTGTTGGGTACTTCGTCTTTTGAAAGAAGAAGTAACTTGAGGAAGGAAAACACAGGTGGAGAAGCGACAGTAGAGAGCATTATTTATTATTATTATTATTATTTATTTATATAGCACCATCAATGTACATGGTGCTGTACAGATTACACAGTAAATAGCAAGACCCTGCTGCATAGGCTTACAATCTAATAAAGTTGTAGTAAACAGTAAGGAGGGAAAGAGAATGCAAACAGGCACAGGGAAGTGTAAACAGGCACCGGGTAGGGTGAGGCTAACAGTATAGAGTCAGAACAAACTCAATATTTAAAAGCTATAGGGAAAAGAAAAGTTTTTAGCTGAGTTTTAAAAGCTGTGATTGAGTTGGTAGTTCTCAAGTGTTCTGGAAGAGCATTCCAGGCGTAAGGGGCAGCAGAAGAAAAAGGACGAAGCCGAGTAAGGGAAGTGGAGGTCCTTGGGCAGGCGAGAAGCATGGCATCAGAGGAGCGGAGAGCACGAGCGGGGCAATAGTGTGAGATGAGAGAGGAGAGATAGGCAGGAGCTAGACCGTGAAAAGCTTTGAAGGTCAGAAGGAGAACCCCCGGTGTGATGGAGCATTCAGTGAGGTAGCAGGGCCACGCCCACTGATGCCATATGGCCCTTGGAGAATTGGGTGGGGTGGTCATACAGCACCACCTGTCCCCTAGCTCTGCACTCTTGTCCTAAATGGAGATGTCAAAAGAGAAGAGACGGAATGAAATTGTCGCTCTCGGTTTCTTTCGCCTTCAGAGCTGTCCGTGGTTGTGCCTAGGGCAACGTCTTCCAAGTGAGATGGATCCTCAGGACTGCACCTGCACCACTGGGGGGAGGGGGGCTCTGTTTCCTGTGCTGGCTCCTGAAAATGCAAAAACTGCACTTCGTGTAAAAAAAAAGAAAAGCTGCTGTTCCTCTTGCCCAGAGAGCTACAACAACTGTGCCAATTTGCAAAGAGCTGTTCTCTCATAAATGCAGCTGTTGCCGCTAAAAGTACAGATTTCTGTCCTCTGTAAATATTCTCTACTAGCAAGACAATTTTCAGAATACAATGAATATTTTTTACCTTTTTTTTTTTTTGAGAGAGAGAGAGAGAGAGAGAGAGCCAGTGTGGTGTAGTGGTTAAAGTGTTGGACTGGGAGTCGGGAGACCTGGGTTCTAGTCCCCACTTGGCCATGGAAACCCACTGGGTGACTTTGGGCCAGTCATAGCCGCTCAGCCCAACCTCACAGGGTTATTATTATTATTATTACTATTATTATTATTATTATTATTATTATTATTATTATTATTATTATTATTATTATTATTTATATAGCATCATTAATGTACATGGTGCTGTACAGAGTAAAACAATAAATAGAAGACCCTGCCGCATAGGCTTACATTCTAATAAAATCATAATAAAGCAATAAGGAGGGGAAGAGAATGCACCAAACAGGCAGTATAAAAGTCAGAACAAAATCAAGTTTTAAAAGCTTTAGGAAAAAGAAAAGTTTTTAGCTGAGCTTTAAAAGCTGCGATTGAACTTGTAGTTCTCAAATGCTCTGGAAGAGCGTTCCAGGCGTAAGGGGCAGCGGAAGAAAATGGACGAAGCCGAGCAAGGGAAGTAGAGGCCCTTGGGCAGGCAAGAAACATGGCATCAGAGGAGCGAAGAGCACAAGCGGGGCAATAGTGTGAGATGAGAGAGGAGAGATAGGAAGGAGCTAGACCGTGAAAAGCTTTGAAGGTCAACAGGAGAAGTTTATATTGGATTCTGAAGTGAATTGGAAGCCAATGAAGAGATTTCAGAAGTGGAGAAACATGGTCAGAGCGGCGAGCCAGGAAGATGATCTTAGCAGCAGAGTGGTGAACAGAAACCAACGGACTGATGTGAGAAGAAGGTTGCAGTAGTCCAACCGAGAAATAACCAATGCATGAACAAGAGTCTTGGCAGAAGAGACAGACAAAAATGATCGAATCCTGGCAATATTATATAGGAAAAAACGACAGGATTTAGCTACTGCCTCAATATGAGGAATAAAGGAGA
This sequence comes from Elgaria multicarinata webbii, assembly GCF_023053635.1. Classification (NCBI taxonomy): domain Eukaryota; kingdom Metazoa; phylum Chordata; class Lepidosauria; order Squamata; family Anguidae; genus Elgaria; species Elgaria multicarinata. The sequence goes on along the minus strand of NC_086171.1, from coordinate 5,889,279 downwards.
GCGAGGAATCAAATATAAAGCCAAGACTACGAGCTTCCTTGACTGGAAGATTCTGTATGCCGCCTCAGGTTCCTTGGAGGAAAAAAGGCAGGATATAAATGTAATAAAATAAATTGTCCAGCTCTAGCTCAGGAGTGGGCAAAGTAAAACCTGTCTGTTGCTTACAGCACCAGTGAACATGAAGCCCCCCCAAGATCTTAATAGAACCTGGACTATCCCAACTTCCTTTGCTAAAATTTCCAATGCTCATGGAGATAAAGCCAAAGAACATACCATAGAATCATAGAATCATACAATAGCAGAGTTGGAAGGGGCCTACAAGGCCATCGAGTGCAACCCCCTGCTCAATGCAGGAATCCAGCCTAAAGCATCCCTGACAGAGGGTTGTCCAGCTGCCTCTTGAATGATTCTAGTGTGGGAGAGCCCACAACCTCCCTAGGTAACTGATTCCATTGTCGTACTGCTCTAACAGTCAGGAAGTTTTTCCTGATGTCCACCTGGAATCTGGCTTCCTTTAACTTGAGCCCGTTATTCCGTGTCCATGACAGCAAAAACAATTAAATTAATTAATTGAATAGATATAATACTTCAGAACTTAGAACGGGCTTTCATTCCCACCCCCACCGTTGCCCCCCAACTGCTTTTAGCACAACCGGAACTGGACCTGCATTTGTATGCTTGCATTTTGCTTCAGTTGAGTTTTCTTCTCTCTGGGGGCATTCCTAGACCTCTCAGCATTCCAGAAGGGAGGGGGGAGGATTTCATGGTATTCTAATCACGAGATCCTCCCCTTTGAACAGACGGCACACATGACATCCCGGGAGCAATGAGGGATGTCACGGCCACCATTTTGTTGTTGTTGTTGTTATAGAAGATGAGCGCTCCAACGGAAAAGTAAGTGTTTGTTGGTTTTTTTAAACAAATTGATCATGCTCCCTCCTCCGCCCCAATGGGCATGGAGCTTCTGAAGAGCTCCATGCCCCATGTCTGGTTCCTGGGTCCTCACGTTTACTCATGAGGATCTGGGACAAAAACAGGATGGTTGCCCACACCTCCCACGGTCTTGGGACCATCCCGAGGCTGTGGGAAAAGTCAGGATGAAAGCCGTCCCAGTTATCCCGGGGAAATGGAGGGGGTCATCCCTCCCTGCCCTGGGATCCCCTGTGCATCATGTGGATGCACAGCGATGATCCCAGGGCAATCCCTGGGATATTGCATGGTCTAGACATGCCCTCTGCTTCTGTCCATCTCCTTCCCCTCTTTTCATGATCTCTCTCTTTGAGTTGTAAAGTACATCCATCAACAGCAATGCCCTCTATGTGGGGCAGCCTTTGAAGATGGTCCGGAAGCTGCAGCTTGTGCAAAATGCAGCGGCCAGATTGATAACTGGAACCAGAAGATTCAAACATATAAGGCCGATTCTGGCCCGCTTTCATTGGCTGCCTATATGTTTCTGAGCCCAATTCAAGGTGCTGGTTTTAACCTATAAAGTAGGGATGTGCTCCGCTTCTAATCGGACCAGCGAATTAGAAGCGGAGCGGGGGGCTTCACCTGCCCTTAAGGAGGAGGCGAAGAGGATTGGGGGGCCGGCGGAGCGTGGCGAAGAGGATCGAGGTGAAGACGGATCCTTCGCCTTGATCTGGAGCTCCGCCAGAAAGGTAAGTGGGGTTTACCGGGCCCTGCCGCTGTCGCTGTCGCCCATGCGGCGACAGCGGCAGGGCCTGGTAACCCCCCCGCCCTCCTCTCCCTTACCTGCCTCCGTCCGCGGTCCTTCAGCGTCTTCAATTGAGCCCGCGGTTCAACCAGTGCGGCCCAGACTTCCTGGTTGAACCGCGGGCTCAATTGAAGAAGCCGACGGACCGCAGACGGAGGCAGGTAAGGCCCCCCTCTCCCTTGGTCCCTTACCGGGCTCTGCCGCCGTTGCCGCATGGGCAGCGACGGCGGCAGGGCCCGGTAACCCCCCCCGCCCTCCTCTCCCTTACCTGCCTCTGTCCGCGGTCCGTCGGCGTCTTCAATTGAGCCCGCGGTTTTGCGGCCCAGATTTCCTGGTTGAACCGTGGGCTCAATTGAAGACGCCGACAGACCGCGGACGGAGGCAGGTAAGGCCCCCCTCTCCCTTGGTCCCTTACCGGGCTCTGCCACCGTCGCCGCACGGGCAGCGACGGTGGCAGGACCCGGTAAACCTCCCGCCCTCCTCTCCTGGCCTTACCTGGCACCACTCCCCTCCACTGCAGAGCTCTGATTCAGAGCCGGAGCTCCACGGTGAAGAGGAGCGGAGTATGGGCGGCGCGGAGCGGAGCGGCGCGGAGCGGGCCGACCCAAAATTTTCGGATCGGCCCGCGGGGCGGAGCGGGGGGTCCGTGCACACCCCTACTATAAAGACTTACACGGCTATGGACCACAATACCTGATGGAACGCCTCTCCCAACATGAAACTACCTGTACACTGTGCTCAACATCTAAGGTCCTCCTCCGAGTGCCTACTCTGAGGGAAGCTTGGAGGATGGCAACAAGGGAGAGGGCCTTTTCAGTGGTGGCCCCCCAATTGTGGAATGATCTCCCCAATGAGGCTCGCATGGTGCCAACATTGTTATCTTTCAGGCACCAGATCAAGACTTTCCTCTTCTCCCAGGCATTTAACAGCTTTTAACAACATATGCTGAATTTGTTTGTTTTTTAATGGACCCCAGAACTGTTGTTGTTTAAAAGGGATACTGTTGTTTTATGCTGCTGTTTTTATATTTCGATGGTTTTAAATTTTGTATACTTTTTAATGTTCACTGTTTTTAACTTTTGTAAACCGCCCAGAGAGCTTTGGCTATGGGGCAGTATATAAATTTAATAAATAAATAAATACGTAAAGTGTCATAATGCTATTAAGCTGACCAATGATGACATTGAAACAAGTGAAAACTGGGCAACGCTTCCTAGTATCTTAGCCCATCAGGAACGTGAAAGCAAGCAATAGGACAAGAACCCCCTTCCCCAATAAACAGGGGTGCATTTTGATAATGACAAACATTTTTGCAGAAATAATCTCCCCCATCCCACCCACCCCTTTTTTTTTTGGCTCAGACCTAGTTTTTAGGCCACATTTAAAATGAACTCTTGGCTTCTAGCTCACAATAATATGAATATACTTCTTCAATTTTTAATGAAAAAGAGGCCTTAAAAAGCCACATTTCTTATAAGTGTATTATTTATTTATTTTAAAATTTCCTTTCTGTTCAATAAGGGCCTATAGTAAAAGTATAATAAAACTGTTTAAAAACCAGACAGACAATTTAAAATATCAAAAATCCGACCAATTACATACAGCAGCAATCAGTGATGATGCAATAGCCTTGGAACTTTAAGTAGATTCAATGAAAGTTTTCAAAGCACATTAAAAAAAAGAAAGGCTCGTAATATAGGAATTAATTTTTCCAGACATCTATAACTGAGCAAAGAAGCTTGGATCATATTCTAAAGCTGTAGAGCCATCATGCAAAATCCCAGTTCCAAACATTTGCACTGGCAACCTATATATGTCTACTCAAAAGTAAGCCCCATTGTAAACAATGGAACATACTCCCAGGGAAGTGTGCATAGGATTGTAGCCTGCAACAGTTAGGACTTAGAACACAGCCTCACATTAGCCAAAAAATCACTTTAAAGATCTGATATTTTGGTAAGAATATAAGAAATGCCATGTTGCATCAGACTGAAGGTCCATCTAGCCCAGCACTCTGTTCACACAGGGGCCAACCAGCCATCGGCCAGGGACCAACAAGGCACGACATGGTGCAACAGCACCCTCCCACCCATGTTCCCCAGCAACTGGTGCACACAGGCTTAATGCCTCTGATACTCAGTAGCCATTGATAGCCTTCTCCTCCAGGAATTTATCAAACCCCCTTTTAAAGCCATTCAAGTTGGTGGCCATCGCTACATCTTGTGGTAGTGAATTCCACAGTTTAACTATGTGCTGTGCGAACAAGTACTTCCTTTTATCTGTCCTGAATCTCCCACCAATCAGCTTCATGAGATGACCCCATTGGGTATATAACATGAAATTGCATTTAGGATTATTGTGTATAGTGCAACTGTAATGACCCCTGACTGTTCACTCCGGTGGGTTTTTACAGATCTCAGATACCTTACATTTGTACTTTTCCCCTTCAACAAACGTATCTAAGGCTATGAATAATAAGAATGAAAATATTTCTTGAATAGCTAATAACTACTATGAAAACTAGCTATTTTTGGTGTTAAAATTGAGTTTTCAACGTATTTGGCACAGTTAGACATGTGCACACCCCGTGTCTTGGATGCAAAAATCGTTCCTTCCTCCCCATTCACCTTAAGTGGGGTTTAATTGACCCCATTGTTTTTGAGAGAAATCCTAAACGCAGACATATGCAATGGAGCACAGCAGTCCAAGCGGTAAAGTGCAAATGACTCCTCTGTTTTTGAGGACTAACTGGAAAATGAAGAGAAAAAAGGGAATTGAAACTTAAGACATGAGCTATGACAATTTATTTATTTTTATTTATTTATTTATTTATTACATTTTTATACCACCCAATAGCTGAAGCTCTCTGGGCGGTTCACAAAAATTAAAACCATAATAAAACAACCAACAGGTTAAAAGCACAAATACAAAATACAGTATCAAAAGCACAACCAGGATAAAAACCACGCAGCAAAATTGATATAAGATTAAAATACAGAGTTAGAACAGTCAAATTTAAATTTAAGTTAAAATTAAGTGTTAAAATACTGAGAGGATAAAAAGGTCTTCAGCTGGCGACGAAAGGAGTACAGTGTAAGTGCCAGGCGGACCTCTCTGGGGAGCTTATTCCACAGCCAGGGTGCCACAGCAGAGAAGGCCCTCCTCCTGGTAGCCACCTGCCTCACTTCCTTTGGCAGGGGCTCACGGAGAAGGGCCCCTGTAGATGATCTTAAGGTCCGGGCAGGTACATATGGGAAGAGACGTTCCTTCAAGTAACCTGGCCCCAAACCATTTAGATCTTTAAATGTCAATACCAGCACTTTGAATCGGGCCCGGATCTGGACTTGCAGCCAATGAAGTTGTAAAAGGACTGGCATAATGTGATCTCGCTGGCCAGTCCCTGTTAGTAAACGGGCTGCCCTGTTTTGTACCAGCTGAAGCTTCCGGACCATTTTCAAAGGCAGCCCCACGTATAACGCATTGCAGTAATGACAAGATGGAAGAAGTTAGGCCCGGAGGAAGCAGAGTCAATGGCCCTTTCTACACCATCGTCATTTGGAGGGATCATTCCCAGAACATCCCTGTGTGTCCAAATGATGCACAGGGGATCCCAGGATCACAGAGGGATGATCCCTCCATTTCCCTGGGATAACTGAGACCTCAGTTATCACGGTTTTACATGTAGTCCCGGGATGATCCCAAGGACCACGGGCAGTGTGGGCACCCGTCCTGGCTTCTTCTTTCTTCCCTGCAAATAGCGGGGGTCATCAGAAGGAAAGAGTCAGGGGATTTTAATATGGTTATGGATAATAAAAGAGACAGGTCAAATCCCACTAATGTTGAAAAGAGAAACAATATGACTATATTGAATAAATTAATAAAAGAAAATGATTATTTAGATTCGTGGCGCTTACTTAACGGGAATAGGCCTGGATTCTCATATTTTTCCCCAGTTCATCATACATACTCCAGGATAGATCATATATTTGTTTCAAAAGACTTTGCAACGAGGATTTGTAAAATGGAAATGGGGGTAATAAAAGTAACTGATCATGCCTTGTTAAGTTTAGAATTTACAGTTAAGAAAGATTATAAAGAGGCATATAGATGGAAGTTGAACACAAAGATATTGAAATACAATAAAATAGTAGATAAAATTCGGAAGGAACTGTCGGAGTCATGGGAAATTAATGAAAAAGGAGGAACAGCTGGGTCAGTCATTTGGGACACCATGAAGGCTGTAGCAAGAGGAATCTGTATTAGAGAAACATGTAGTTTAAAAAGACAACAACGTGCAGAACAGGAAAAGTTAGAGATAGAAATTAAAAACTTGGAGGAAAGATATTGGCGAAGTAAAGATAAATATAAATTAGTGGAAATACAAGCTAAGAAGAAACAATTAGAAAATTTAAATATAGAAGAGATTCAAAAGAATTTAATGTATATGAAAAGGGAATATTTTGAAAATAGTGATAAGAACTCGAGGTTGCTTGCCAAGCTCACACAAAAAGAAAAAGGGAGGAATGGGATAGAAACGTTGAAAGATAGCCGAGGGAATTATTGTCATGCAATGAAAGCTAAAATAAAAAATTTTCAGGAATTTTATCAGGAATTGTACAAGGGTAAAGAAATTCAACAAGAAAAGGTGGAGGAGTATATTGGAAGGTTTATAAAGAAGGAAATAAAATCAGAATATAAGGAGTTAATGGAGTCAGTAATAACTCAAAGAGAAGTTGAAGAGGTTATTGATAAGTTAAAAGTGGGTAAATCACCAGGAGCAGATGGTTTGGGTCCAGAATATTATAAGGTCTTCAAAGATTGTCTAGTTCCAAAATTAATGGAACTTTATAATAGGATATTATCAGGAGAGAAGATACCTGAATCATGGGAACATTCAGTGATAATTCTGATCCCAAAACCAGATAAAGATTTGACTAATCCCGATTCTTATAGACCTATTTCTTTAATAAATCAGGATGCTAAAATTTTTACATCTATTATGGCCAAACGATTAAATAAATTCTTGGCAGAATATATAGGAGCAGATCAATGTGGGTTTGTGGTAGGAAGACATATGCATAATTTAGTGGGTAGAGTTTTAAATGTAATAAATGTAATAAAAAAAGCAAATATTAAGGCAGGTATTATGGCATTAGATATTTTTAAAGCTTTTGATTGTGTGAGCTGGCAGGCACTAAAGAGTATTATAGATAAATTGGGATTTGGAAATAAATTTAAAAATGTAATAGAACAGCTATATTCCCAAAATACGGCGGTAGTGGTGGTAAATGACGGACTTACTGAAAAGATACGACTAGCCAGAGGAACAAGACAAGGATGTCCGCTCTCGCCGGTCCTTTTTGTAATGGTTATGGAAGTTTTGGCGAAGGCACTAAGGGAGGATAAAGAATTAGAAGGAATTGGAGAGGTAAGGGAAATAAAGCTAAACATGTTTGCGGATGATACTTTATTGACCATTAAGAATCCATTAAGAAAATTAGAAAGAATTAAATATCAGTTGAGGGAATTTGAGGAAATTACAGGGTTAAAAATAAATTGGTCTAAATCAGAGATGATGTTGTTTAACTATACTAAGAGGGAAGAAAAGGATTGGGAAGTTAAGGGAATGGAATTGAAAGTTAAGAACGAGATTAAATATTTGGGAATTAAAATTACAAAAAATCTAGAGAATTTAGAAAGGGAAAATTTAACGAGGTTAAAGAAGGAGGTACTAGAGAAATTGGAAAAATATAAAAGATTAAATTTATCTTGGTTTGGGAGAATAGCTTTGATAAAAATGAAGATATTAGCTAAAATTAATTTTGTATTTAGGATGTTACCTATAAAAATATCAGAAACCGAGATAAAAAGTTGGCAAAATATTATTAATAAATATTGTAATGGAGAAAAGAGAGCAAGAGTGAATAAAAATAATTGGTACCTAAGCCAAAAAAAGGGGGGAATGGGTCTCCCAAACATAAAATTATACTACGTAGCAAATAGATTAAGACATGTTGTAGAAGCAATTATGGGAGTAGGAGATTTATATTGGATGGAAGAAAAAATTATAAGTAAGGTAGAGATGAATCTGGAGAATGTTTTTTTTAAAGATGGAGGAAGAAAGTGGGTTGGAAGTATAGATAATCCACTCCTGAGGACTCAATGGGAAATTTGGAGTAAATTTAAAGGGAAGCTGCTTCCGAGCAACTCTCCCTTAGCACCGATAATAATGTTAAAGAATTTCCCAGAGGATCTAAAGGGTAGATTATGTAAAATATTAAAAGAGAAAAATAAAATAAAATTAAAGGATTGGGTAAGAGATATTAAAACAAGAGAAGATATGGAAAATTTGTTAAAGGAGAAGAAGCTATCTTGGCTAGAATATGGTCAATTAGAGCAATGGAATAAAAAGTGGATTAAAGATAATAGAATGTGCAGAAAGATGACGAGGTTTGAAGAATTAGTAGTAAGTAAGGAGAAAGGAAAAGGAAGTAGTATAGTTTCAAAAGGATTAATGAGTGAAATATATAAAATATTGTTAGAGAAGGAGTTTAGAGAGAATACAGAGAAAATGATTTGGGAATCAGATTTGAAGATACAAATAGGGCGACAGAGCTGGGAGGGACTATGGAAACAAAGAGTGTTGAGAAGTTTATCAGTAAGAATAAAGGAGAATTATTTTAAAATTTTATGGAGGTGGTACCTAACCCCGGTTAGATTGAATAAGATAAGTGATCAACATTCAGCAAATTGTTGGAGAGGATGTGGGGAAAAAGGAACGTATTTACATATGTGGTGGCAATGCAAATATGTACAAAGATTATGGAAGATGGTGTTTTCAGAAATTGAAGAAATAGTGGGAATGAAAATAGAACAAACACCAAAAATAGCATTGCTGTCACTATTTGAAGATATAAAGTGTGGAAAAGGAACTATAGAGCTGATATCGAGTTTGTTGGTTGCAGCACGATTGATGATAGCTAGGAACTGGAAGATCCAAGGGGAATATTCTATTGAGGAATGGTATAAAGTAGTATGGGACATAGCCATTAATGATAAACTGACATGTAATATTAAGTGGAGAAAAGGCGTAACTAAAATAAATGAGTTCGAAGGAATCTGGAAACAGTTCCTAGTGTTCGTGTTTACTAAGGGAAGTGGGAAACCACCAGCAGAAGAAATGATTAGATTTTGGACTCAAGAATGATCCCGAGGTGGGGGGTGCACATTTATGTTAAGAATGAAGATGTTGTAGAGTGATAAGGCATATGTAATAGTTTTTGATATTTGTACTCAACAATTATTCAATATGTATGCAGCAGATATTTGATGTATTTTTTTTCTTATTGTGTTAGTTTCAGTTATATTTTGGAAATGTTTATCTATGTTTATATAGTGTTGAAAATGAATAAAAATTAAAAAAAAAAATTAAAAAATAAAGAAAGAAATTAAAAAAAAAAAAAAGAAGTAAAAAAAAAAAAAAAGAAGGAAAGAGTCAGGTCAGGCGGAGTCCAGGGCCATTGGGGTGGGGTGGGGAGCGAGGTCAGGGATTATTATTTTTTACCTTCTAATTTTCGCTGGAGCATGAATGTGCTCCAGCTCTGGCCCTGGCCGCTATGGGCGCGATGCCCATGATGTTGAGTGGCCCATTTAGACTGAGGGTGACTATCCCAGAAGCAGGTAATTCTGGGATTGTCCCCTCTCCCTCCCTCTACAAAAGGGCCAAGGAGGGGCAGGTTGCCTCTTCCAATGTTCTCAGCCAAGGCTGACCCAAGACTTTTTGCTGCGTGAGACAGAAGGACATGATAGCACCCCCTCCCATTCCAAAAGCTGACCGAACTAGCAGATGAATCTGTCTTCATCACCAATGATGGGGCAATGATCTCCACTAAACCTGAAGGCACTAGGCTAACTTAGCAGGTACAGAGTAGGGTGACCTTATGAAAAGGAGGACCGGGCTCCTGTATCTTTAACAGTTGTATTGAAAGGGGAATTTCAGCAAGTGTCATTTGTATATATGGGGAACCTGGTGAAATTCCCTTTTCATCAACAACAGTTAAAGCTGCAGGAGCCCTGCCCTCTTTTAAATCTGGTCACTATAGTATAGCTCCTGCAGCTTTAACTGCTGTGATGAAGAGAGAATTTCACCAGGTTCTCCATCTATACAAATGTCACCTGCAGAAATTTCCTTTTCTGTGCAACTGTTAAAGATACAGGAGGCCTGTCCTCCTTTTCATATGGTCACCCTAGTACAGAGTAAGCTGCAAGGGACACACTTTCCTCTTTGGACACCTGATGCTGCCTCCCAGTACCTTCCGCCTGAGACGAATGCCTCATCCTGCATAATGGTAGAGCCGCCCCTGTTCTTAGCAAGAATGGTGGCTTAATCATTCTTCCTCATCCGCTTCCCATCCTGCTGCCTCTCCTTGGAACCCACATGCAGGTCCTCCTGCCTCCTCTTCTGAATTTTTACATTGTCAGGCCAATGCTGCAGGGGGCCACTGGGTATCTCAGGGGAACACGTTATCTCATTTGCTGGCCAAGGTGTAACGTTTCCACTGTTCAGATTGGGAGAAATGGATGAATTACACACACACACACACCAGCTTCTGCCTCCATCCTGTAGCACATCAATTCATTATTTTTCTAGTCTCCCATTGCAGACCCTCATGCCAGGTTTTCCTCTGCTCCCTCAAACTGTCAAGGAGAACCTGTCACTTGAAATATTAATTCATCAAAAAAGCAAGCAATTCCCCGCCCCCTCGTCCATCCACTCCAAATGCTGTTTGATTTATAACTCAGCTCTCCCAGAGAGAGAGAGGGAGAGAGAAAGAAAGAGAAAGAGAGACCATTATTATTGTTCATTCCCCTGGACAAGAACCGCCGCTCAGCTATGTAAATACCTCTGATACCGAGAAAGGCAGCATTTGATCCAACGTAATGTGCAACATGCAAGATAACGATTCCCCTCTTCTCTCGGTCGGATCTCTCCCGAAAAGCCATTCCTCTTGTGGCGTCTGTGAGAAATTGTCTAACTGATATTAACCAGATATAGTGGGAATTTTACAGAAAATAGAGAACATATGAGAACCCACATAGCTGGCTCTCAAGTTGGAGGCATCAGGGAATTTAAATAAAAATGGAATGGCCATCGTAAATCTAGACTAGCATCTAATCACGCAAGGTACTGGTTCCCCCCTATTTGGCCCTGGTTAGGCCTCATCTTGAGTATTGCGTCCAATTCTGGGCACCATACTTCAAGAAGGATGCAGACAAGCTGGAGCGTGTTCAGAGGAGGGCAACCAGGAGGAGAGACTGAAAGAACTGGGCATGTTTAGCCTGGAGAAGAGAAGATTGAGGGGAGACATGATAGCACTCTTCAAATTCTTAAAAGGTTGTCACACAGAGGAGGGCCAGGATCTCTTTTCGATCCTCCCAGAGTGCAGGACACGAAATAACGGGCTCAAGTTAAAGGAAGCCAGTTTCCAGCTGGACATCAGGAAAAACTTCCTGACTGTTAGAGCAGTACGGGAATGGAACCAGTTACCTAGGGAGGTTGTGGGCTCTCCCACACTCGAGGCCTTCAAGAGGCAGCTGGACAGCCATCTGTCAGGGATGCTTTAGGGTGGATTCCTGCATTGAGCAGGGGGTTAGACTCGATGGCCTTATAGGCCCCTTCCAACTCTACTATTCTATGATAACCACCAAACTTTTTGTAGCCTTACCATCTGGATCGCATGGGCATGTTCAGATTCTGTACTTCAAACCAGTTTCTGACTGGCTGAACAGCAATGGGACAATGAGTGTTTGTGTATTGCAGCTTTGTGAATAGGTCTGGATTTATTTGCACAGCCATAATTTAAAGCTTCATGCTTTCATTGGTAATGTTAATCAGCAAATCAATCTTAATTGGGTAGGGTTGGAAACTAAGGACACACTTCCTTGACTCTTGGGACATTCCTACCCAGAAGCTACTGGAGTGAGGACAGGCGATCCCTGATTGCTTCCTGCTTGGACCCTCACTCTGATTTGGCTTGAAGATGGTGCCATCAGAGCGAGGGCAGAAAAAGGAAGCCAAGATTCCTGGTCTGGAGAAGAATGAATGAAAGGAACTGAGAAAGAATTGATGTCCAGTTGCAGAGGAGAGAGAGAACATCATCACTGGTAAGTGATGTGAAAACATAGTTCTTGTTCTTGCCCATTGCAATGAAGCCACCACCCAAATTCACAGCCTGCAAATGGAATGACAGTCTGTGTGTGTGTGTGTGTGTGTGTGTGTGTGTGTGTGTGAGGTATTTTGGCTCAGCTTGACTTTAAGGTTGTCACCATCCCTGGAGATTGGGTGTGTGTGTCTCTGCATGTCCATTTGTATACCAGCGATTGGCAATGGCGTGTAAGTATCGCTTGACACCACACAGGCAAGTCACATGAAAACAGCCATTCTGAAAGGGGGCATAACATGGTGATGCATGGTGTCATGCTACATGATGCAATTCCAAATGACAGCTCCCAAGATGCACCTTGCTATTGCTCGGGCACAGAAATTCCTGCACACACAACCAGATTTCATATTAAAGGACAATTCTCAGCTCAGCTCACACAGACAAATTTGTTACTTTCCAAGAAAATAATGAATTCACTCCTGGTAAGTTCACCAATTTATTTATTACATTGTTTATACTGCCCAATAGCCGAAGCTCTCTGGGCGGTTCACAAAAATTAAAACCATGAGGAACATGATAAAACAACCCATCGTGAGGAATGACACTTGGGAGATGATGCAGTATAGTGACTAAGGCCTTAGCTAGACCTAACTGCTATCCCGCGACGGAGGAGGGGAGATCTCGCGTTATGTTTAATGCGAGATCCCTCCTCTGTCTACACGTGACATGTAATGACCTCAGCAGGAGAGGCATCGTGCCCGCCATTTTTTATTTTTTAAAGAGATAGCACGAACGCTCGTGCGCTAAAGGTAATTTTTTTTAAAAAAAATTAACTTTCTTTCCCTGCTCCCCCCACCCTTCCACTGATGGGTGCAGCTCCCTGCTCCTCGCGAGGAATCGCGCGGAGCCGGGTCAACCTGCGTCACCTGGCCACACATTCTGCGGTCTCGGGTTCAGCCCAGGACCACAGAAAAACCGGGGCCAAAGGCGAGGGCTATATCCTGGGGCAAGTAAAGGATGATCCCTCCATGATCCCGGGATCCCCTGTGTGTCATCTGGATGCACAGGGATGATCCCGGGGTTCGCCCTGGGATAAAGCCCTGTCTAGCTATGGCCTAAGAGTGTGATCGGGGAAGTCTCCAATTCAAATCTCACCTCACCCATGAAGCCACAAGGAGGACATATTTATGTATTGCATTTATATCCAGCCTTCTTTCCTCCAAGGAACACAAGGTGGTGTACATAATCCTCCTCCTTTCCATTTTATCCTCACAACAACAACCACCCTGTAAGGTAGGTTGGACTGAGAGCCTGTGACTGGCCCAAAGTCACTTAGTGAGCTTCCATGGCTGAGTGGGGACTAGAAACCGGATCTCCTGACTCCCAGTGGGAGTTTCAGGATGAATTAAAAGGAAGTACTTATTTATTTATTTATTTATTACATTTCTATACCGCCCAATAGCCGGAGCTCTCTGGGCGGTTCACAAAAACTTCTTCACAGAGTGCACAGTTAAACTATGGAATTCACTATCACAAGATGTAGTGATGGCCACCAATTTGGATGGCTTTAAAACTGCTGAAGGAGAAGGCTATCAAGGGCTACGAGCCCTGATGGTTATGTTCTAGCTCCAATATCCAAGGCAGTAGGCCTGTGTACACCAGTTGCTGGGGAACATGGGTGGGAGGGTGCTGTTGAACTGTGTCCTGCTTGTGGGTTCCTCGTCAATTGCTGGTTGGCCACTGTGTGAATAGAGTGCTGGACTAGATGGACCCTTGGTCTGCTCCAGCAGGGCTCTTCTGATGTTCTTCTGACCCCTCCCACCATTTCCACAACCCTGAAGCTTGGTACGGCAGCCCCTGCATCCCTTCACTTCCAAATTACGATCTGGCACTCCCAGAAGCTGTCTGCTCTGGGACACAGGCCCAGTTCAGTTTGAGTTTTTACTGCAAAGGAAGGAGATGAAAATCCAGAGGAGCTTAGATGTGACTGACTCCCTTTCTGGGGGAGATTTATAGGCTATCCAGACTACATGTGGCTGAGAGGAGAAATACATCTTCTTCTCCTCCTCCAGCCACACCTCCTCCCTTTTCTGGCAACAGGCTCTTTGTGAGTACCTTGGCCTTCTCCTCACACATCTGTCTTTATGACCGATGGACGAGTTGGCATCCCATAGCCTCAAGATTCATTGCCTCACAGGCTGTGGCCTTCGAGAAGTGCTAATATTTTACCGTTGGGCCTACTGAGAGAGTAGAGTGCCAAGGCTCAAGCATGCACATGATCAGTCTGCTCACGTTGGCAACCAGAAGCTATGGAAAGTCTTCTCTTTGGCCTGGTGATGGACACAAGCGTAGAGTGGGGTGTTGCTTCCCCCTTTAAGCCACACCACATCTGCCTATAGGCATATAGAAACCCTAAGAAAGAAAAGGAGGGATCCCTTCCTCCAGTGTCTCATTTGATTGTCCTGCCCCGATTGCCCTGACGATGTAACAAAACGCATGCAGCATTGCTAGATGATCCAATCAGTGGTTCATCTTGTCCATCACCCTTTTGCAAGCATTCCCAGCAAGGTGCCTCCACCAAGCAGGCTATGAAAACTTTGCACCCTCACTCACTCTTTCTCTCTAACATCTTGATCTCCAGAGGTAGACAGCCTCTGCAGAAGGAGTTTCCATGGCTAACAGCCCCTGGTAGACCTCTTCTCTATGAATTTGCCCAGACACAAGAACTTAAGAAGAGTCCTGCTGGATCAGACCCAAGGCCTATCTAGTCTAGCTTTCCATTTCTACACTGGCCAATCACATGTCTGTGGAAAGCTCACAATAAGACATGAGTACAATAACACAGCTTCCTTCCGCTTGCATTCCCAGGAACTGGTATACTGCCTCAGATACTGGAGGAACCGTATAGCCATCACAACCAGTAGCCACCATGAATGTGTCTAATCTTCTTTTAAAGCCATCCAAATTGGTGACCATCACCACATTATGTGGTAGTGAATTCCATAGTTTAACCATGTGCTGTATGAAGAAGTCCTTCCTTTCATCTGTCCTAAATCTCCCACCATTCAGCTTCATGGGATGACCTCTGGTTCTAGTATTATGGGAGAGGGATGCCTCCCTACTTTCTCTACAACATGCATACTTTTGTACACCCACATCATGTCTCCCCATCTTCACCTTTCTCCTAAGCTAAACAGCCCCTGTCCTTTTTAAATGAAGACTGAGATCACACCTTGTGTTGGCAGATCCCAAAAGTTCTTTTTTTGTGAAGAAGTGCTTTCTTCTCTATGGCCTTGACTCCGCTACCCATCAATTTCATTGGCTGAGAAGGAGTGTCTCACACACATCCCTCCTCAGTGTGTTGATGGATGTGTGTGAATGTGATACATATGTGGGTTTGTTTGGTGTCACCCATGTTTGGCCTGCTGCCACCGGAGAGATACACACATCGGAATGCAACCTTTAGGGTGAATTAGATGTGTTAGGAGGGGCGTCTCACATCACTCAACTTTTTTCTCCCCAGTTTATTTACTCATCTATAAATCATGGGGTTTGTTGTTGTTTATTCGTTCAGTCGCTTCCGACTTTTCGTGACTTCATGGACCAGCCCACGCCAGAGCTTTCTGTCGGCCGTTGCCACCCCTAGCTCCCCCAAGGTCAAGTCTGTCACCTCCAGAATATCATCCATCCATCTTGCCCTTGGTCGGCCCCTCTTCCTTTTGCCTTCCACTTTCTCTAACATCAGCCTCTTCTCCAGGGTATCCTGTCTTCTCATTATGTGGCCAAAATACTTCAGTTTTGCCTTTAGTATCATTCCCTCCAGTGAGCAGTCTGGCTTTATTTCCTGGAGTATGGACTGGTTTGATCTTCTTGCAGTCCAAGGCACTCTCAGAATTTTCCTCCAACACCACAGTTCCAAAGCATCTCTCTTCCTTCGCTCAGCCTTCCTTATGGTCCAGCTCTCGCAGCCATAGGTTACTACGGGAAATACCATTGCTTTAACTATGCGGACCTTTGTTGTCAGTGTGGTGTCTCTGCTCTTCACTATTTTATTGAGATTTGTCATTGCTCTCCTCCCAAGAAGTCAACGTCTTCTGATTTCCTGGCTGCAGTCAGCGTCTGCAGTAATCTTTGCGCCCAGAAATACAAAGTCTGTCACTGCCTCCACGTGTTCTCCCTCTATTTGCTAGTTATCAATCAAGCAGGTTGCCATAATCTTGGTTTTTTTGAAGTTTAACTGCAACCCAGCTTTTGCACTTTCTTCTTTCACCTTTGTCATAAGGCTCCTCAGCTCCTCCTCGCTTTCAGCCATCAAAGTGGTATCTGAAGTCAAACTGCAGTGGACCATTTTTTTCTGAGCCATGTGGATTCTGTGAACTATACATTAGCAACAATGCACATTAGCACAAGTGTGAATTGGCGCTAATGTACATCGTTGAAAGTGGAACAAAATGCTCGTACATCTGTAAAAAAAACCAACAACCCATGATTCTGCTAATGAGCAGACAGAAGGGAGTTAATAAAATGTGTACGTACAAAGGCCAATGTTCTGTGTAGACTAGTATCTTGCTTCTGACAGTAGCCTGCCACATGCCTTGGGAAGCTTACAGCCTGTGTATGATGCGACAACCAAGCTCTGTGGTCTGCCCCAGGTATCCTGCAAACAAAGGTACAGTGTCTCTCCTCATGGGGTTCCATTTCATTTGCCATGACACATAGCCGGCAATATAAATGAATAGAGGGGAAGGGCCAAACCATGGAGATCCACAGTCTCAGATTAAATCCTGGTACTCAAGTCTAAGGGCCTTGCTAGACCTACCTAGTAATCCGGTGGGGAGTCGGGGCGAGGCCGCGCTGCAGCTAGTGCGGGCCGTCGTCCCTAGCTAGATGTAACACGTGACGGGGTAAGGGAAAGCCCTGTCGCGTTGGCCATTTTTTTTTTACCTTAAAGGGGCCATGTGTGCAGGAGTGCACCAACGGAAAGGTAAGTCTTTTTTTAAAAAGATAAAGGGTTCCCTGCTCCCCCTGCCCCTGATTTCCCCACACACAATGTCTGATGCCCCCCGCTTGCTCGCCCATCCACCCATCTGTCCGCCCGCTCGCCTGTCCGCCCCCCGCTTGCCCACCATGTCCACCCCCCGCTTGCCTTGTCCACCCCCCCGCTTACTCACCCACCCGTCTGCCCGGCCCCCCACTTGCCATGTCTGATGCCCCCTCCACTGCCCTCGGCTGCGATCTCCCCACCCTGGCTCTGCTCTTCCCCCCATCTCTCCTGCTGGGTCCGTTCTCCCCCCCCCCCGGCCCCCATCTCTTTCCCCCGCATTTCCCTCCTGGCCCTATGAGCATAGCGCTCCTATGGAGCGCTGTGGCCCATCCACCGCTTTTCCTGGCTACTCACATGTAGGTGTGGTAGCCAGGAAAAGCAGTGGAACGGTCCACACATCTGCGGTTCCGGCCTCAGCCCGACCTAAGGCCGGGACCGTGGGAAAAACCAGGCTGAAAGGGGTTTCAATTACCCCGGGCCCAGGGAGGTTTCACCCCTGCCTGACCCCGGGCTCCCCTGTGCGTCATCTGGATGCACAGGGTTGAGCCCGGGGTGAGCACCGGGCTAAACCTCCATCAAGCAAGGCCCTAAGTGTGGAATATTGTAATAAATGGGAAAGACCGTCTGTACATGCTCAAAGGGACTCTTGTTTTGCACATTTTCCAAGACCAAGCCCTGAAACGGAAAAGGAGTTGTGGACCAAAGCCCTACTGAGTATTAGTTTTAAATTAAACGCTCTTTCCCCTCCAATTTAGATACTTTGTTCCTTTTCTCCTTGAAAAAGCAGCTGTTATGTGGCCAGAGAAGTGGAAATCCATGAGGTTTCAATTTAATAGAAAACCATTCTCCCGTCCAACTGACCTCTTTTAAAAGCCTGGAGTTTCTCGAACCAAGAGGAAGCCCGGGTTGTTAGAAGGAGATAATAAAAGGAAAAGCTTAATATAAGGCAGAATGCCGTCTCCAGAAAGCCAGTTATCACAATTGACCTCCGGTTTTCACAGCTTAACTGGGCAGCGCCTAATTAAATTTCTCTCAGGGTGATAATGCGTTGGCAACTTCCATGCGAAAAAAAGAAGAGGAGGGCGGGGGAGAAAGACGTGGTGGAGCTTTTTAAAAAATTCTTCTTTTTATTAAAGTCCTTTCGAGTCAAGACTTTAATCATTTTGGAGAG
Organism: Elgaria multicarinata webbii; assembly: GCF_023053635.1. Lineage (NCBI taxonomy): Eukaryota > Metazoa > Chordata > Lepidosauria > Squamata > Anguidae > Elgaria > Elgaria multicarinata. The sequence goes on along the minus strand of NC_086171.1, from coordinate 5,871,187 downwards.
TAAGGCAACAAAATGGTGCATAATATCAGGTCCTTTACTTCTTCTGGAAACCATTGGAAGGGATGGGTTTGAACAACGGAACACTTTGGGCAAAGGAGGGGAGATCTATAGGATTGTGTGGGAAGGAAGTAGGGTGGGGGAGCTGTTATTTATTTATTTATTTATTTATTTATTTATTTATTTATTGTATTACACTTATATACTGCCCCCATAGCCAGAGCTCTCTGGGCGGTTTTCAGAAATTCTAAAATTGAGATTAAAAACAAGTATACAAAATTTCAAATTCTAAAACACAGAACATACACACATAAAGCATTAAAAACCCTGTATGCGGCAGGGTCTTGCTATTTACTGTTACTCTGTACAGCACCATGTACATAGATGGTGCTATATAAATAATAATAATAATAATAATAATAATAATTATTATTATTATAATAATTATTATTATTATAATAATAATAATAATAATAATAATAATAATAATAATAATAATAATAAAAACTAAACATGTGGGTAATTAAGATGTGCCGCCATATGCCTGGGCAAAGAGGAAAGTCTTAACCTGGCGCCGGAAAGATAGCAGCGTTGGTGCCAGGCGAGCCTCGTCAGGGAGATCGTTCCACAGTCTAGGGGCCACCACCGAAAAGGCCCTGTTCCTCGTTGCCACACTCCGAGCCTCTCTTGGAGTAGGCACCCGGAGGAGGACCTTAGATGTTGAATGTAGCGACCGGGTTTATTCACGTCGGGAGAGGCGTTCTGTCAGGTATTGTGGTCCCAAGCTGTGTAAGGCTTTATAGGTCAAATACCAGCACCTTGAGTTGGTCTCGGAAACAGACTTAAAGACAAAACTGTGTAACACTGTGGGCTCCTCTAGCAAACAATATTTAGGAAGGCACATTTAGCAAGAATAAGCTTTGAACTAGTGTGGCTTCCCCTGTTCTATTCCTTTGTTGCGCTGTGGGGTTACTCTCCACTTCATTCCACAACCACCAGCACCTACATCAAATTCCGGCTGAACTAGGATAATTTCTTCAAATCATCACACAATCGGAGCGTGCACAATTTGCCATGGTGGGCCGTGCCTTCGGCCCATTTGCATCTTTCCCCTCCTCTGTGTTATTAAGCTCAGAGGTGCTTAATACTTGTGCCATAATATTACAGCTCAGTTCATCACCCCATGGAGCTGAATGGTGGGAGATTCAAAGCAGATAAAAGGAAGGATGTCTGCACACAGTGATGACCAACACATTGGAAAGTCTTAAGACAAAATCATGGAAGGTAAGGCTATCAATGGCTGCTAATGGTGGCTACAAGCTACCTTTGGCATCAGAGGTAGCCTATAGTCTGTTGCTGGGGAACATGGGTGGGAGGTCCTGTTGCACATATGCCCTGCTTTTGGGTTTGCCACAGGTAGTTGGTTGGCTACTGTGGGGAATTGGAACGGAATGCTGGACTAGAGAGCCTTTCGTCTGATTAAGTCTGGATCATCTTTTTTTTATTTTTTATTTTATTTACCATACTTATACCCCGCTCCTCAGCCAAAAAAGGCTCTCAGAGCGGCTTACACTTAGCAAAAAAGACAGTCCCTGCCCTGAGGCTTACAACCTAACAAAGACATGACACACAAGGAAAAGGAGTCAAGGAGGGAGGGAGGGAGGGAGGAGAGAGAAAGAGAGAGAGTCCAGCAGGAGCAGGCCCCGATGTTACTTCTGCCTGCTCCTGTCCCCTCGGTCCTTCTTCTTCCCCACAGGGCCAAGATGGCAGTTTGCCCTGTGGGGGGGGGGGGAAAGAGTCCAGCAGGAGCAGGCCCCGATGTTACTTCTGCCTGCTCCTGTCCCCTCGGTCCTTCTTCTTCCCCACAGGGCTAAGATGGCAGTTTGCCCTGTGGGGGGGGGAAGAGTCCAGCAGGAGCAGGCCCCGATGTTACTTCTGCCTGCTCCTGTCCCCTCGGTCCTTCTTCTTCCCCACAGGGCTAAGATGGCAGTTTGCCCTGTGGGGGGGGGGAAGAGTCCAGCAGGAGCAGGCCCCGATGTTACTTCTGCCTGCTCCTGTTCCCTCGGTCCTTCTTCTTCCCCACAGGGCTAAGATGGCAGTTTGCCCTGTGGGGGGGGGGGGAAGAGTCCAGCAGGAGCAGGCCCCGATGTTACTTCTGCCTGCTCCTGTCCCCTCGGTCCTTCTTCTTCCCCACAGGGCTAAGATGGCAGTTTACCCTGTGGGGGGGGGGGGGAGAATCCAGCAGGAGAAGGCCCCGATGTTACTTCTGCCTGCTCCTGTCCCCTCGGTCCTTCTTCTTCCCCACAGGGCTAAGATGGCAGTTTACCCTGTGGGGGGGGGGGGAGAGTCCAGCAGGAGCAGGCCCCGATGTTACTTCTGCCTGCTCCTGTCCCCTCGGTCCTTCTTCTTCTCCACAGGACCAAGATGGCAGTTTGCCCTGGGGGGGGGGAAGAGTCCAGCAGGAGCAGGCCCCAATGTTACTTCTTATGTTAACATTGATGAAATACAATGACAACACACCTCCACCATCACAAAAAGGAGCCTTGATATGCGCGTGCACACAATCACATCAAGAGTCTTTCTATTCAATGTGCAAGTGACAAAGACATGCCTGCACGTTGATGAAACACATCAATATGTGTGTGTGGGTTTGTTTGTTTTTTGGCTGCCATCATGCACAAGATCATTTCAATGCACATGTGTTTTGCAGTGCTTTGTCAATGCACACAGGTGCATCTAATGCAGAGTGGGGAAATGCATGTTAAATAGCAGTGTTTAAATATCTTCCAGAGTTAAAATTCTGATTCATAGGAGTGTACACACGGGTCTCCAGTTCAAACAAATTTCTTTGTGGATCAGATTACACCAGGGAAATCCATTTGGAAGACTGGACTGCAGGCAGCCAGGACACAATGCCATGACCCAGAATCCTCTGAACCCCAGCAGTCAGGTGACTGTAGAGTGTGCATTGTGACCCACTACTTGTTATATAGCTGAAGGCCACTGGTCATGTTCTAGTCACTGGAACATCATGCATCCACCTTACTGAAGCTAAGTAGATCTGACTCTGGTCAGTTCTTGGCTGGGAGATACCTGGGAATCCATGTACTCCACCTGGAGTGAAATCATGGAAAAAAGGTGGGATATAAATGTATGAAATAAATAAGTGTAAATATACCTTTGTCAGTTCTATTTGAGCCTGTATGTAGCTATCATTTCCCTTCTATGCTGCTGCTGATTTAAGAGTTTCATTTATTTATTTATTTATTTATTTATTTATTACATTTTTATACCGCCCAATAGCCGAAGCTCTCTGGGTGGTTCACAAAAATTAAAACCATAATAAAACAACCAACAGGTTAAAAGCACAAATACAAAATACAGTATAAAAAGCACAACCAGGATAAAACCATGCAGCAAAATTGATATAAGTTTAAAATGCAGAGTTAGAACAGTAAAATTTAAATTTAAGTTAAAATTAAGTGTTAAAATACTGGGAGAATAAAACGGTCTTCAGCTGGCGACGAAAGGGGTACAGTGTAGGAGCCAGGCGGACCTCTCTGGGGAGCTCATTCCACAGCTGGGGTGCCACAGCGGAGAAAGCCCTCCTCCTAGTAGCCACCTGCCTCACTTCCTTTGGCAGGGGCTCATAGAGAAGGGCCCCTGTGATGATCTTAAGGTCCAGGCAGGTACACATGGGAATACTTTTCCTTCCTGGAGCAATCCCAACCAATCAGGAATGACGTAAAGAGTATGATGGCTTTGAAATGCAATGCAGCTAAGGACTGCTGAATCTCTCAGTTTCTCATTTTTCCAATCTTGCATTTGGTTCATTTCAAACATGGATAATTTCTCCAATCTTAAGGTCAGTTTGTCCTGAATTTTGAGAATTTTGTTTTTAAAGATTTCCATTAAGTTGTATAAGAATTTTTATGTACATTCCTAACATAGTGCATTCTTTGAACATTGATATCCTTATTATACATATTTCTGTACACATTTTTTTTTAATTGGAGGAACCCATTGCAAAATTCAGAGAAGTGTGAATTTCTAAGTGAGTTTCAGGTTTCATAGTTGCTCTCAAGTGCAAACTCAGGTAAGTTTGCCTTCAAATGCAAACTGAATGAATTTCTTCCCCCTCTGTATATGTAGCCAATCAGATTTTGCTATGTGATGGTACCTTTTTTGTTTTTTTATTGTGAATTTAACAGAACAGAGCAGAAAACAAATTGTGTGTGTGTGGGGGGAAACAAATGTTACATGCATAGGATAGACCTTTCATTAAAAAAAAGGGGGGATGAGTTACACACAGGTTTCAAGAAAAGTCAAAATTATCCACTCGCATGTGGCATCTAAATACCACCCGTTCAAATGCTGATAGCATTGTTAAGGCCTCAGTCCACTGTGTGAACATTTATCTTCCAACATGATAATATCAGTCTTTCAGCTGTCATAAGGGCTCAGAAAATCCATTTGCGCTGACCACGCGTTAATTTCCAAGAAACCAGTAGGTAGTTTAGAAGGACATGCACATCGTTCTGTATTAAAGACTGTTCCAATACAAAGTTTATCCTTATTATGACCTCCTCCCAAAAGGAGGCAACTATTGGGCATTGCCAAAACATATGAATAAAAGAAGTGTTAGGTGCGTTATATCTCCAACAATTATGCAAATTAGAGAAACCCTTATTAAAGAGGTGTTCTGGAGTCCAATAAATTTGAATTATTATTATTATTATTATTGCTGAATAAGATGTAGCCTAAGATCAGTGGAAAATTCAGGTGCAGACACAGCAAAATAGGACACTCCAATTCTCTATTCCATTCCTGTCTTAGACCTTGGGTATCATATTTATTTACTGTTACTAAGTACTTATACATGGATCATAGTTGACATGCCTGTTCAATTGCTATAAGTGGTTCCAACACTAATTGGGGCTCTAAAACTGTAAAAGCTAGGGATGTGCTCTGCTTCTCTTCGGTTCAGAGAAGCAGGAGCGAGGCGGCCTAATTCGCCTCCGGAAAAGGCGGAGGCGAAGAGAGTCAGGGGGGCTGCAGATAGAGGCGAAGAGGATGGAGCTTTGCCTGCAGGTAAGTGGGGGGGGGAGGGGGACTCATCTGGTGCTGCCGGAGCCACCATCCATGTGGCGGTGGCAGCGCCAGCGCCAGGTAAGGGAGCAGGGAGGAGGGACGCTTACCTGCCTCTGTCACGGGCTTCAATTGAGGCCCCAGTTGAAGATGGAAGTGAAGGCTGAGGCCTCTTCCAGCTTCAACTGGGGCCTCAATTGAAGCCCATGATGGTAAGGGGGTGGGGGGGTGGCTTGTCTTGCACCGCCGCTGCTGCTGCCATCCATGTAGCGACGGCAGCGAAGCCGGATCTCACTCCGTGGAGCGGAGCGGGAGACGGGCGGAGCGGCATGAAGAGGATCGGGCCCGATCTGGATTTTCTGGATCGGGCCACGAAGCGGATTGGGGGGGTCCGTGCACACCCCTAGTAAAAGCAGCTGGAGCAAACCTAGATTCCAGCAAGTGTTGCAGTTGCAAGGATGTGATGTTGCCATTGGGGGTCAACAGCACCCCCAATTCACCACGAGGGCAAGTCAATGCTGGGCACGTGGTAGGATGGTTTCTCCTGACCTCTGTAGTAAAAGAAAGCTGAAAGAGTCACTAGGTCTCAGCAAAGCATGCCATGTTTTGGGCCAATTCACATTATATTTTGAACGTCAAAGTCAACTTCAGAAAAACTGAAATGAGGGGAATGTTCCCCAGGCCTAAAAAAGGGTTGCGGTCAGCCATGATTATATACAGCGCAAGGCAGGGAGACAGACAAAAATTCAATCTAGGAGTGAGCGAGCGTGTGCTCCCGGGGTGGTGGAGGATTCTCAAACCAAAAGTATTTGCCACTCTGAAAAGGGGGGGAAATCCTCAGCCACTATCCGGTAGCAAATTACAAAGTATTTCGACATTGGATGCCAACTTCCATTCTTGACGATCCATCCCCTGTTCTGCTTAGCAGCCCCAAACCACAGAAAGACAAACCTTCGTTCCAGAGCAGCAGACTTGGCATAGGAGCAAACCCCCAAACGTGATAGAAATGGGGTCTGTTTTAACCTGCGTGGTCCATATTCCATAAAAGAGGTGCTGACCTAAAACAGTGTCATCGTGCGCCCCTTCGGTCAAAAGTGAGAGTTCCAGGTCAAAACTCAGGATCCAAGGAAGTATAATAGAAGGTGGGAGTGGGAGGTGGGTGAGTGGGACGGAAGAAACTGTGAATTACAGGAGAGTTCAAGGGCATGGCTAGATGGGGCATATCCCGGTGATCGCCCGGGATCATCCCTGTGTACCACATGACATTCTGGTTAACAAACTAGCTAAAAGTGGGCTAGATGGAACAACTATTACGTGGATTCACAGTTGGCTACAGAATCAGACTCAAAGAGTACTTATCAATGGAACTTTCTCAAACTGGGGAGAGGGAACGAGTGGGGTACCGCAGGGCTCAGTCCTGGGCCCAATGCTCTTCAACATTTTTATTAATGATTTGGACGAGGAGGTGCAGGGAACGCTGATCAAATTTGCAGATGACACAAAATTGGGTGGGATAGCTAATACCCTGGAAGACAAAAACAAACTTCAAAGTCATGTTGAGAGGCTGGAGTGCTGGGCTGAAAACAACAGGATGAAATTGAATAGGGATAAATGCCAAGTTCTACATCTAGGAAATAGAAACCAAACGCACAGTTACAAGATGGGGGATACTTGGCTCAGCAATACTACAAACGAGAAGGATCTTGGAATTGTTGTAGATCACAAGCTGAATATGAGCCAAGAGTACGATATGGCTGCAAGAAAGGCAAATGCTATTTTGGGCTGCATTAATAGAGGTATAGCTTCCAAATCACGTGAGGTCCTGGTTCCTCTTTATTTGGCCCTGGTTAGGCCTCATCTAGAGTATTGTGTCCAGTTCTGGGCACCACAATTCAAGAAGGACGCAGACAAGCTGGAGCGTGTTCAGAGGAGGGCAACCAGGATGATCAGGGGTCTGGAAACAAAGCCCTATGAGGAGAGACTGAAAGAACTGGGCAGGTTTAGCCTGGAGAAGAGAAGCTGGAGGGGAGACATGATAGCACTCTTCAAGGACTTGAAAGGTTGTCACACAGAGGCGGGCCAGGATCTCTTCTCGATCCTCCCAGAGTGCAGGACATGGAATAACGGGCTCAAGTTAAAGGAAGCCAGATTCTAGCTGGACATCACAAAAAACTTCCTGACTGTTAGAGCAGTGCGACAATGGAATCAGTTACCTAGGGAGGTTGTGGTCTCTCCCACCCTAGAGGCCTTCAAGAGGCAGCTGGAGAACCATCTGTCAGGGATGCTTTAGGGTGGATTCCTGCATTGAGCAGGGGGTTGGACTTGATGGCCTTGTAGGCCCTTTCCAACTCTTCTATTCTATGATTCTATGATTCTATGACCCACAGGGCATCCCGAGGGCAGGGAGGGAAGATCCCTCCCTTTGCCCGGAATGTCACCTTACAGATTAATTCCAATGTTTCCGTGGTCTCAGAATGATCTGAGACCGCAGAACATGTGGCCCGCAGTCAAGCTATTGTCCTGGCTCCTTGTGAGTAACCGCAAGGCCCCAGGCCCCAGGCATGGAACTCTTCAGGAGCTCTGTGCCCATCAGAGTGGAGTGGGAGGAGCAAAAGGCTTTTGTCGGGTTTTTTTTTTAAAAAAACACAACTTACATTTTTCGCAGGAGTGCTCCTGTGCTCTTCTTGGATTAAAAAAAACCAAAACAAAATGGCGGCCGCGACGTCCTCTTCTCCCTGGAACATCACGTGTAACGTGTAGACGAGAGCGACAATCTTGCTATCATCCACCCACCCCCTCACCTAGCCATGCCCCAAGGGAGGACAGAGGGAGGGAGGTCTATTGGTGATTTCCATTGATCAGCAAGGCTTTCTGGCTCCTAATGGTTTAACTGGAGTAGAAAGCAAATGACCAAAATTACACTCCTGAAATGAAGAAAGCTTTGAGTAACCAGGAGTGGATGTATGTGTGGAAGGATTGTGAGCTCTATTCAGTTCTGATTCTCGAAACAAATTCTTGGGCTCAGAATTCTTTAATTCCACATGGGTGTCTTTTGTATCAGGCACCAGTTAGTGGATATCGGGGTTCTAGTATAAAACAAAGTAGATCCAATATGTGAACCTAAACTCGGGTGTCCTTTGAAATCTGCTTGTCTCCAAATTATGTAATGGAGTTCTCCAATCCGGGGGTGGGGGGACATGTTAAAAATGCTTATATTAGGGACACATGCAGGCAAAAATGCCATATATTAGGGAAAATAAAATTCAAAATGGATTATATTAGGACAATTGCTTGCTAAAACACACATATTAGGCAAAATTCTGTAGAAAATGCATGCAGTAGGAGAAATTTCACAGGTGAAATTTCATGTGAGCTAAAAACAATTCTCTGAGTTCAGGATGAATTGAGCATAAGATTGGGAAAATGAGAAACCGAGGGAAAACAAATGGACAGGTTAATACATCCCAAATTATGGGCGTGCAAGAAAAGAGAGAATGGATGGACATTAAAAAAAAAAACACATCCCCATATGTATGTGGGTTTCTTTCTACTTGTATTTTCCCTATTTGATTTCTTTCCAGTGAAAAAGCATTACTATCTCAGAATACAGTTGCTCAAGGTCACGCCCTAGAACGGGTCAATGTTTCCCTGGCCACTGACATAGACTGAGGGACGGAAAGAATGAGAAAGCTTATTATACTGAAGAGGGAGGTGGCTCTTTTCTTGATTTGCTTCTATCCGACAGACTCTTCTTGTCAATCCCCAGTTTAAATGTCAGCCTCCCTCACCTGGCAAGGTTTCCGGAGACTCCATTCATTTTGATGGCGTGGAAAGTTGTGACTCAACGGCTCTTCTAATCCATTGAAAGGACACACAGGAGCGAGGGCTTAATAAACCTCTAGTGTCAAGTTCAAAGAAGTGTAGACATCATGGAACCATTGGAGTTGAGCCCTCACGAGATTGAACTCGCAGCCAGTGAAACTGGGGGAATCATATAAGTTTTGGGTGCATAAAGGCTTCTTTATTTTTTACTTATTTATTGCAAAATGGGGGCCTTGAAAAATGTTGAAGAAGTCGAATGGCCATCTCATGGAACATGTCCAAAAGATCTGGAATCTACCCACCGTCTTTAGCCAGATTTCCTACCGTCCCATCCCTAGGCTGTTTTCCAACGAATTCCGAATTCACAGTAGCTGCCGGATGAATTGAATGAAGTGACCTTTGTCTGCGCAATTTGTTGAAGTGTTTGGGGATCACAGAGGATAAAAGGCTCTGAGGAAATGCAAAGCTCTCATTATTAGCTACCGTGAAGAGACCGTAGGCAACAGCTGCAGGCTAGGAAGAGGAGACGTGAATGAGTCAAGGGTGTGTGTGTGTTGCTTAGCAGAGACTTCCTGCTCTGAAACCTTTGGGTCTCCGTGGGTTGCTTCCATACTCAGTGGCTGCTTTCCACAGAATCACTGTCTGGAAGGGGACAAAAAGCCACGAGATGGATGCACCGGGACTGGACTCCATTTCTGTCTTTCCCCCCAAAATACCATCCTAACTCACTGTTTATTATCATGCCTTGAATGGGCCCACGTGCATTCAATACCCCCAGTTATTTCACTGTGAAACTGCTGCTGATAAAAAAAAAAAAAAGAGTCAGTCTTTACTCCAATTGGTTGCCAACTTTTCAAAAGCCCCCTAAGAACTAAAGAAGAACCATGCAAGGTCAGACCAAAGGCCCTTCGACTCCAGCATTCAGTTCACAACCAGCTTGCAAATTGCGAGAGGTAATGGTTCACCTCTATTTGGCCCTGGTTAGGCTTCATCTTGAGTACTGCGTCCAGTTCTGGGCACCACACTTCAAGACAGATGCAGACAAGCTGGAGGGGGTTCAGAAGAGGGCAACGAGGATAGTCAAGAGTCTGGAAACAAAGCCCTATGAGGAGAGACTGAGGCCACAGCTAGACCTAAGATTTATCCTGGGATCATCCAGGGTTTGCCCCTGCCTGAGTACTGGATCCCCTGTGTGCCACCTAGATGAACAGGTTTGACCCCTGGATGACCCAGGGATAAACCTTAGGTCTAGCTATGGCATGAAAGAATTGGGCAGGTTTAGCCTGGAGAAGAGAAGACTGAGGGGTGACATGAGAGCACTCTTCAAATACTTGAATAGTTGTCACACAGAGGAAGGCCAGGATCTCTTCTTGATCATCCCAGAGTGCAGGACATGGACTAAAGGGCTCAACATACAGGAAGCCAGATTCCAGCTGGACATCAGGAAAAACTTCCTGACTGTTAGAGCAGTGCGACAATGGAACCAGTTACCTAGGGAGGTCGTGGGCTCTCCCACCTTAGAGGCCTTCAAGAGACAGCTGGACAGCCACCTGTCAGGGATGCTTTGAGGTGGATTCCTGCATTAAGCAGGGGATTGGACTCAATGGTCTTATAGGCCCCTTCTAGTTCTACTATTCGATGATTCTATGATTCATGTTTTTCAGCAGCTAGTGTACATAGTCATAGCACCTCTGAGAATGGAGGTAGCATACAGTCAGTATGACTAGTAATCTGTGATAGCTTTACCCTCCATCAATTGGTTGAATCTTCCATTGAAGGCGTCCAAGCTGGTAGCCATCACTACATCTTGTGGTAGTGAATTCCAGGGTTAAACTATATGCTGTTTAAATAAGTCCTTCTTTTATCTGATCTGAATCACCCACTATTCATCCTCATGGGTTGACCCTGGGTTCTAGTATTATGAGAGAGGGAGAGAAGAATGTCCCCCTGTCCACTTTCTCCACACCATGTGTCATTTTATTCATTTTGCTTTCTGTTTCTTTAACTACAGTTCAATCTAAAACAATCAGCAGAGGATCATGGGTATAAAAAGCTTCATAATAATCATATTTCTGCATATCAAAGAGCCATTAAATGCTTCACCTGCTGATGCCAGGTATCTGTTCAAGGCCCAGCAGCAGGGCAGTCCATTTCCCCCCTCCCCATTCTGGACAGTTGGTAACCCTAGGAAATCTTCTCTGCTCGTGCCCTGTTTTCCACCTCCCTCTTTTATATTTGGCTCTCCAGTCATGCCCAACTCCTCGGAGTGGACCCCAGAGTGAGCACGTCCTGTTCCCTTCTCCTACAGAAAGATCTAAGTGATGCCATCTCAGGCCTCCCCAGGGGGTAGGCACAGAGCTGGTCAGATTTGGGAAGCTGGTGTCGCACTTGCAATTTGTGTAATCTCATCTGTAGCTCCTGTCCCAAGTCTGAATTAATCCTTCTTCAGTGCCAGAGTTGATGACCGGGAAAGAACTGAATTGGGCGAATTACTCCTCCTCCACCTCCTCCTCCTCCTCGCCACTGTAACTTGCTTGTTCACCTGCCTCTTGCTGTAGCCCAGAAAGGGTGGTGATGAGAACCAGTAAGAGTAGATGCTGCTGCCTCCTTGCTCACTATCAAGAAAGCGGGGTGGGGTGGGGCATCTCCAAAAGACAGAAAGTAGGGAGAAAACAGAGGCCGTGGTTTCCCCTTGGATGGCATTTAGATGGTATCAAGGTACAGAAATGTTTGTCATTACGTATGAAACCAGAAGATACTAGGGCCATGTCTACACCAGCTCAATAGTCCAGACTGGTCATGGCTGAGTCCCTGTGCATCCAAATGATGCGCAAGGACTCCTGGGGACAGTGGGGAGATGGGCACGGGTTTTCCCAGGGATAAAGAAATGCTGGGAAAACCGATTCTTCCTGCAGTCTCAGGACTGGGGGCCTTGCTAGACCTACCTAGTAATCTGGTGGGGAGTAGGGGCGACACCACACTGCAGCTAGCGCGGGCCGTCGCCCCTAGCTAGATGTAACACGCGATGGGGTAAGGGAAAGCCCCGTCGCGTTGGCCATTTTTTTAAAAAATTAAAGGGCCATGTGTGCAGGAGCGCACCAACGAGAAGGTAAGGCTTTTTTTAATAAATAAAAGGTTCCCTGCTCCCCCCTGCCCTGATTTCCCCCCAATGTCTGATGCCCCCCACTCGCCAGTCCACTCCCCCCACTCGCCCGCTCGATTGCCCGTCCGCTCAACCCACTTGCCCGCTTGCTCAGCCGTCTGCTCGCCCTTCCACTTGCCCCCCACTCGCTCATCCACTCGCCCATCCACTTGCCCCCCCGCTCGCTTGTCCACTTGCCCCCCACTCGCCCGCTTGCTTGCCCCCCGCTCACCCCCCGCTCGCTCGTCCCCTCGCCTCCGCTTGCCCTCTTGCTCTCCCATCCACTCACCCCCCGCTTGCCTGCTCGCTCGCCCATCCACTTGCCTCCCAACTTGCCCCCCAGCCCCCATCTCTCACCCCCCTGTGATTCCCTCACTCCTGTGCCCAGTGCGCAGCTTCTCCCAGCTACTTGCGAGTAAGCCATGTAGCCGGGAAAAGCTGCGGAACTTGCTAGACTTTCCACAGCCCTGGGCTCAGCCCGGGGCTGCGGAAAAACCGGGCCAAAAGTGGATACGGTTATCCCGGGTCAAGGGAGGGTTTAGCCCAGCCTAACCCTGGGATCCCCTGTGCGTCATCTGCACACACAGGGGTGAGCCCGGGTTTCAGCCCAGGCTAAACCCTCGTCTAGCAACGGCCCATCCCACCTGGTGCCGCACTTACTCGTGAGTAAGCGTAGCACCAGAAATCGTCACGGAGCCACGCCACATTGCTCCATGCCCATTGGGGGTGGGAGGGTGAGCAATTCTACCATCCTTGCAATGGCAGCAGGGGTGGGTGGGTGGCTTTAAGAAGCATGCGGTCATTTCCCCCCCACACACACTTACTTTTTTGCTAGAGCGGGGTCCGCTCTTGCACGACGGGCCCCACTAATGGAAAAAAACGGTGGCCATGACATGCCTCTTTCCTCCTGGCACGTCACACGCCACGTGTGCACCCTGGGGGAGGATCTCACGATCAGGATATTGTGAGATCCTCCCCCTCCCTCCTGGAAGTCTGGGAGGTGTCGAAAGGGCCTTGGTGCTGCTGTGTGTATTGAAGAGGTAGAATTGGCTTGAAAGCCCAGTTTCTCTTGTGTCTGAAGCCAGCTTGTGGAAGCCTGAACTACATGAATGACTTGCTCAATGTGTAATTTTTCTCAAACAAGGCAGCAGCAAATTGTGATAAGGAACAACGTAGAGGCACTCCCAACTAGGGATTTAGGAGAAATTTGATCAGGAGTTACACAGTGTGCACCTCCCAAGCTGAACACAGACTTGGACGCAATCCGAGATTGAAGTCTATACATTTCCAAGCTTGTAATGTGATTTGAGGACCAAGACAACGCGTCGGACGCGATGCACCGATTTTAAAAGTGTGCAGGAAAAAACTGGTGTACTTTTCTTTTCTTTTTTTTTAAAGGTGCATAAATGCACTTTGGTCAATAGGAGCAAAACGCCTGCATTTCAAAGACGTGAACAATGGATGCATACGTTTGAGAGATGCATATGAAAATAAATGTGGATTTTCATGCAGGAAAAAAGGCTCTCAGTCTGATATGAGTAGAGCTAGAACGAGCTTCGAGATCCCCGGCATTCTCCAGGTAGAGCTGGGAAGGAATCCTGCCTGAAACCCGCGGACAGTCGGTGTTCACTTCTGTCCTAGATGGACCAGATGCAGGCCCTTTCTACACCTGCCTTCCCCCCTCCCCTGGATTATTTATTTATTTATTTGATTACATTTATATACCGCCCCACAGCCGAAGCTCTCTGGGCAGTTCACAAAAGCTAAAAACAGTAAACATTTAAAATATACAAAATTTAAAAACCATCAGAGACATGAAAACAGTATAAAAACAGCAGCATCCATTTAAAACAACAATTCTGGGGCCCATTAAAAACTAAACTTAGCGTTCAATGCCTTTAAATGCCTGGGAGAAGAGGAAAGTCTTGACCTGGCGCCTGAAAGATAACAATGTTGGTGCCAGGCGAGCCTTATCGGGGAGATCATTTCACAGTCGGGGGGCAACCACTGAAAAGGCCCTCTCCCTTGTTGCCATCCTCTGAGCTTCCATCGGAGTAGGCACTGGGAGGAGGACCTTAGATGTTGAGCACAGTGTACAGATAGGTTCATGTTGGGAGAGGCGTTCCATCAGGTATTGCGGTCCCAAGCCATGTAGGGCTTTATAGGTTAAAACCAGCACCTTGAATTGGGCTCGGAAACGTATAGGCAGCCAATGCAAGCGGGCCAGAATCGGTGTTAAATGCTCAGACCTCCCTGCACCAGCTATCAATCTGGCTGCCGCATTTTGCACAAGCTACAGCTTCCGAACCATCTTCAAAGGCTGCCCCATGTAGAGGGCATTGCAGTAACCTAATTTGGAGGTTACCAGAGTATGGACAACTGAAGCTAGGTTATCCCTGTCCAGATAGGGGCATAGCTGGGCCACCCTGGATCATCCCTGTGCATCCAAATGATGCACAGGGTATTCCAGGAGCAGGCAGGGGCGATCCCTCCATTTTCCTGGGAGACCTCAGTTATCGGAGGGCATGTCAACACCACAAGGGTGTTGGGGGAAGGTTGCGGAGTTACTGGCTTCTGCGTTCCTCCCTGGGTGTCCAGAGGGCCATGCGATGTCAAGGCCACCATTTTTTTAAAAAAAAACCCAGGAGAGGAGTGCACTGGCGATCCTCCGCCAAATGTAGGGGGGGGGGAAATAAAACACCTGCTCTTGCTCCCCCCACCCCCATCCTGATGGGCACGGAGCGGCTAAAGAGCTCCGTGCCCGGTTTCCGGCTCCTCACATTTACTCGCAAGGAGCCAGGATGAAACCGGGACAGCCACCCACACTTCCTGTAGTCTCAGGACAATCCCGAGACCATGGGAAAAATCGGGCTAAAAGCTGTCCTGGTTATCCCCAGGGAAATGGAGGGATCTTCCCTCCCTACCCACGGGATCCCTTGTGTGTCATGTGGATGCACAGGGATGATCCCGGGACTCTCCCTAGAATAAGGCATGGTGTAGGCATGCCCCCAGTTTTACCAGTGCCCCCAGGACAATCCCGAGGACTACGGGCGGTATGGGGGCCCATCCTGGCTTCATTCCTCCTCCCTGCAAGTAGCGAGGGTCAGTAGATGGAAGGAGCTGGGTCAAGGGGAGTCCAGGGACATCGAGGCAGGGAGCGGGTTAGGGTTTTGTTTGGTTGTTGTCATTGTCCGGCTCCTGCTTTTGTTTATTTTACGTGGCGTGCATGATGTGCACAATGTCCCTCTTCACTTCCAGGATGTCACACTTCTATTTCGATGTCCAGGGACTATCCTGGAATCAGGGAAGTCCAGCACCATCCCCCCTCTCTCCCCAAAGGCCCGTAGGTGGAGAAAGGGCCTCCGTGTAAAGCAGGTTCCTCTGTTCCGCTCTCCCTGCTCCACTTTCTCATCCAGCTTGTATTGGGGAGCTGGAAGGGGGCGGACTGGAAATGGCTTCTTCGTATTCTCCGCACACCATTCTCCTGCCCCCTTGCTGTTTTCCTTCTGGAACGGACGGCAACCGTTAAGCCTTCGCTCTAAACACGGCACGGCAATCCCCCCGTGGCCGTTAAAATCAGCGGAGCCAAAGTATTTACTGTTCTGAGAGCAGCTTTTTTATTAGCCAGAACATCAGCCAGGCGAGGGGATGGGTTTCCAAGCTCTTAGAATTAATGAACCTCTCTCTCTCTCTCTCTCTCTCTCTCTCTCTCTCTCCGTCTCTAACATTCACCTAACATATTATGAGGAATACATATTTTCAAGGGAGGCCTAGGCTGAAGTCAACAGTCCTCAGAGGTAAACTCTCAATTTCTATTTCGTGTTTCGAGATAATGTTCAGATGTCTTGGAGTTGCAAAGCCCTTGCTTTGGGGAATAGGCAGTCCAGGCTTCATGGCTGCTTAGAGAGTCTTTACAACGAAGGGCCAGAATCCCCCTCCCCAATCCACCAGGATAACAGAGGTTTTCTGCACAGACCATCAAGGTGATCCTTGCAAGAAGGTTTCTAGCTTCCTCCTCTCATCCTGGACAGCCTTCTGTCAAAGGTAGACAGGCAAATCCCTTCACTTCCTTAGACTTGGGCTCCTCTTTCTTAGAGCTACATCTTGGGCTTATGCAGAAAGAGATCTGTTTCTCCTTTAGACATGGGACCAGCTCTGCTGAGCTACAAGGTCTTACTCTGTGTAGATGACATCACTGTCTATAACAGTGGTAAGTATCCTGGGGTGGGCGCTCCAGATATTTTGGACTACAAATTTCATAAACTCCAGCCAGTGTGGCGAATGGTCAGGGATGCTGGGACTTGTAGTCCAAAACATCTGGAGGGTACCAGGTTGCCTACTCCGGGTCTATAAACAGTGTGTGGATGAAAGGGGAGAAACAAAACCATCCACCTTCCTTCACAATGGCCATGTAGGGTTCTGAACCGCTTTATGGAGCCAATGAGGTTTGGGTCAAAAAGTGGCCATTCGGGGGTGGAGACCAGGTGGGGTCCTTGGGCAGTATTCAACTGTGACATTCTGCAAACTCAAAGAGCGCTCGCAGAGCTCTGCTGAATCATTCTGTTGCACAAGTGGCTGTCTATTAAGAGGCCCTTCCAGGCCCCAATTGGTGCAGGGGGTGGGTGGGTGGATATGGAGGGAAAGCCCTACTTTCCATGGCCTCCAGAAAGTGCACAATTTCCAGAGACCCTGGAAAGTAGGGCTTTGCTCCGCTTCGGTTTGGTTCATAGAAGTGATAGCGGAGCGGCCTGATTCACCTCTGCCAAAGGCAGAGATGGATCGCATTGGTGGAGCTGCGGATCAAGATGAAGTGGATTAAGGCAAAGCGGATCCTGCACCTCGATCCAGAGCTATGAAAAAGGTAAGTGTCGAGTGAGGGGGGCTTACCTGGTGCTGCTGCAGTCTGTGCAGCGACGGAGACGGAGACAGGTAAGGGGGCAGGGGAGGCTTACCTTCCTCCATCGTGGTCTGGTGGTGGCTTCAATTGAGGCCCAGGCCTCAGTTGAAGTTGCCGCCGGACTGCGACAGAGGCAGGTAAGTGGTGGGGGGAGGGGGGCCTTACCTGGCTCCGCCACCACTGCAGTCCATGCGGTGACAGCAAAGGAGCCAGGTAAGGGGGCAGGGGGGAGGGGGGCTTACCTGCCTCTGTCACGGTCTGGCAGTGGTGACTTCAACTGAGGCTGAAGCCTCAAACTGGAAGAGCAGGCTGTGGTTGCGGCCTGCTCTTCCACTTTGAGGCCTTGGCCTCAGTTGAAGCCACCGCCAGACCTCAACGGAGGCAAGTAAGTGGGGGGGAGGGAGGCCTTACCTGGCTCTGCCACCCGCCGCTGCTGCAGTCTGTGCAGCAGCGGACGGTGGAGCCAGGTAAGTTGGGAGGGGGACTTATTCACCCCCCATTTCACTTCCCCACTTACCTGCTGTCTGCTGTTCGGGCCCAATCTGAAAGTTCCGGATTGGGCCTCAAGGCGGTTTGGGGGAGCTGGTGCACAGCTCTACTGGAAAGTGCACATTGCCAAGCTGGGCAGTGCCTGCAAGTTCTTCATTGCCTGGTTGTGCATTCCCAATGTGCATTGCCATTGCGCAACTGGTTCCACAGTGCTGCGCCCCATCCACAGCTCCCGGCTCCTCCTGAGTAATTGCAAGGAGCCGGAAAAACCGCTTGTTAGAGGCGCCACATGATCACGCTCTTGAGACCGTGAAAAATATCGGGCTAAAAGTGGTGCCCGTTATCCTGGGGCAAGGGAGGGTTGGTCCCTCCTTGAGCCCGGGAGGGCAACCAGGATGATCAGGGATCTAGAAACAAAGCTCTATGAAGAGAGACTGAAAGAACTGGGCAGGTTTAGCCTGGAGAAGAGAAGATTGAGGGGAGACATGATAGCACTCTTCAAATACTTAAAAGGTTGTCACACAGAGGAGGGCCAGGATCTCTTCTCGATCCTCCCAGAGTGCAGGACATGGAATAAAGGGCTCAAGTTACAGGGAGCCAGATTCCAGCGGGACATCAGGAAAAACTCCCTGACTGTTTGAGCGGTACGACAGTGAAACCAATGACCTACGTAGAGTGCATTGCAGTAATCTACCTTGGAGGTTACCAGAGCATGGACAACTGAAGCCAGGTTATCCCTGTCTAGATAGGGGCGTAGCTGGGCCACCAACCGGAGTTTGTAGAAGGCACTCCGTCCCACCTGATGTCACCTGAGGTCACATCAGAATTAGAGGGAATGTGAATACACTTCTATCCATGAATTGGTCTAATTTGCCTTGAATGACTGCCCCTCCTGTGCCCTGGGGGAGATCGGGAGGGGATCTACACTAGGTTATGAAACGTTGTTTTTACAGTCATTGAACGTTTTGTTTTTGAACCATTTAAAACATAGCGGTTTTTAAAACGTTTACTTATGTTTTCTCTTTCCGTGGGAATGCATTCCTTTTGGCCACACTAAGAAAATAAATCCATTTGTTCTATTTCCCCGTCTGCCAATTTCCCTCTCCCACTTCCTCTTCTCTCCGAGACAATCCTCCACCTACAAATAATCCACCAAGAAGCCTCCCAAAAGTGAAACTGGAAGTGGCTGCAAAAAAGAGGCTTGAAAGAAAAAAACGGCTCTAACTTCGGCCGAGGAAATTACATAAACAACCCCCCCCCCCGGAATGCGGTTGGCCAATTAAGAAATACAGGAAACCCATTTAATACGATGAAATCAGCCACATCATACCAAATAGAACGACTTATTTCAGAGAAGTTCAAAATAAAAACCAGAGAACAGACAACAATAAAATGTCACAAACTATACGTCATGTGGCGTAATACTACGAAATGGACACTTGAAAACTGTAAGACACATTCTAACTTGACTAGTGTAGATCTCCTCCTGGAGACGAAGGCTTTTTAATGTTTTTTCTAGTTTGCGTGTCGGAAGCTGCAAAGTCTTCATGGCAATGTCCTTCCTTAGGTGAACAGAAATAGCTAGGGCTGAGCACCGCCCCCCCCCCCCGACGAAGTTTCACAACAACTGCAAAAATATATATGTACAAACCCCATAAGGTGCAGTTGAGTAGGAAACTCATTTTTCTCCCCCCGCCCCCAATTCTTCAGTTCTTTTGCCCAGGCAGGGTCAGGACTTCCCAATTTCTACTGAAATTTCGCTTGAGACAAAATTGCCTGGCATGTATGGAGTTCTTTTATGTACTTTGGCTTGTATCCAGGGCAGAGCGCCTGTTGTGCATTCTGTTCCAAGTTCCCTCCTGAGCATCTCCAGGTAACGCTGTGAAAAGCCCCTGTCCAAAAGCCTAGAGAATCGCTGCAAGTCATTGTAGAATCATAGAATCATAGAATAGTAGAGTTGGAAGGGGCCTACAAGGCCATCGAGTCCAACCCCTGCTCAATGCAGGAATCCACCTTAAAACATACCTGACAGATGGCTGTCCAGCTGCCTCTTGAAGGCCTCTAGGGTGGGAGAGCCCACAACCTCCCTAGGAAACTGGTTTTATTGTCATACTGAACTAACAGGAAGTTTTTCCTGATGTCCAGCCAGAATCTGACTTCCTGTAACTTGAGCCCGTTATTCTGCGTCCTGCACTCTGGAATGATCAAGAAGAGATCCTGACCTTCCTCTGTGTGACAACCTTTTAAGTATTTGAAGAGTGCTATCCTGTCTCCCCTCAATCTTCTCTTCTCCAAGCTAAACATCCCCAGCTGTTTCAGTCTCTCTTCATAAGGCTTTGTTTCCAGACCCCTGATCATCCTGGTTGCCCTCCTCTGAACCACCCCTCCAGCTTGTCTGCGTCCTTCTTGAAGTGTGGAGCCCAGAACTGGACGCAATACTCTAGATGAGGCCTAACCAGGGCCAAATAGGGAGGAACCAGTACCTCACGCGATTAGGAAGCTATACTTCTATTGATTCAGCCCAAAATTGCATTTGCCTTTCTTGCAGCCATATCGCACTGTTGGCTCATATTCAGCTTGTGATCTACAACAATTCCAAAATCCTTCTCGTTTGTAGTATTGTAGTAGACCAGGGCTGCAAAAATTCAGGCCAAGGGACCCATTCCAGCCTGCCTAGGGTCCCAATCCTGGTTGTTTGAGGTTCTCAGATGACCACACACCCTTTTCCAGGCCCCATTTCCTTTCCTCTGATCACCCCCTTTTTTGGGGAGGAAGTTTTTATTAGGGATGCCAGAGGAATCCATACATGATGTCAAGTCTGCTGAAGTTTCATCAGCTCCCCCACCCCCGATTTTGGCTCACTTCCCCACGAACTCTCAGCTCATGGGTTTTCCTCCTCCTCCTCCTTCTCCTCCTTTAAATAAAACCATGTGTGAATTACAGCTGCAGTTTGCGTAATTTTCTCAAATTATGATTGGAATTTGTGCAAATTCCACAAATTTTTGCAGCAATTTCATGCAACTTTCTATTTATGAGAGAGAGAAAGAAAATGGAAAATAATTCCTAGATTTTTTTGGGAAATCCACATCTTGGCTCGCAAATGTAAGCTAAGCCCGGCAGGGAGCAGGAATCTACCCCCCCCCCAAGGCTGCATTTTCAGACGATGGACTTGCCTAGTTCCCCGCCCCCCATTCCAAAATGTTGGCATCTTAAGGCTTTGTTGCAGATTCATCCACCTAGGCAAACGGCTTTCAGTACTTAGCTCTTCAAAGTCTGGTCTGGAATCCCTGTGCATTCATCCACATTAGTGCTTAATTAGGGTTGCCAGGTTTTTTTTTTAAGTAGAGCTTCTCATCTTTAACAGCTGCATGGCAGGCATGTACAAGATGCTGTCCATGCTGGGAGTAGCTGAACCTATTGCATTTGGCAGGTGCAGACAGGCAAAGACTTCAGCTTTAGCTAGACCTACGTTTTGTTCCAGGACAGAGGAGGGGAGATCTCGCATTGGGATTAACACAAGATCTCTTCCCCGTTTACACGTAAGGTGCAACGACCTCAGGACGAGAGGCATCGCGCCCTCCATTTTTAATTTTCTTAAAGTGACGGCAGTGCATGAACGGTTGTGCGCAAAGGTAAGTGTGTTTTTTAATTTAAATTAATTTCTCCACTCCCCCCACCCTACCCCCGATGGGTGCAGCTCCCGGCTCTGTGCGAGTAATCTCGTGGAGAGGAGTCAAGCTGCAGAAACGGGCAACACATTCCGTAGTCTTGGGCTCAGCCTGAGACCGTGGAAAAAGTGGGCCCAAATGAGAGGGCTCTACCCCAGGGCAAGGGAGGGATGATCCCTCCCTGATCCCTCCCTGATCCCGGGATCCCCTGTGCAACATACTTTGAATGTTTTTAATTTTTGTGAACCTTCATTTCAGTTTGTTTTTGATCAGACATCACCAAAAGTTGCCACTTTCTTCATATACCGGAGAGAAAGAAATTACGAATAATAATAATAATAATAATAATAATAATAATAATAATAGTTCAAATGGGCGGAGAAAGAGAAACCGAGAAATTCATGTCTCCCCAATGCCAGGGCCAATAGTGAGATGGCTTGGGAACACAATACCTGATGGAACACCTCTCGCGACATGAACCTACCCGTACACTGCGCTCAACATCTAAGGTCTTCCTCCGGGTGCCTACTCGGAGGGAAGCTCGGAGGGTGACAACAAGGGAGAGGGCCTTTTCGGTGGTGGCCCCCTGACTGTGGAATGATCTCCCTGATGAAGCTCACTTGGGGCCAACACTGTTATCTTTCATCCGCCAGGTCAAGACTTTTCTCTTCTCCCAGGCCTTTAACAGCATTTAACAACATTAAGTTTGTTTCTAATGGACCCCAGAATTGTTGCTTTTAAATGGATACTGTTGTTTTTATACTGTTGTTTTTATGTTTTTGATGGTTTTTAAATTTTGTATACTTTTTAATGTTTACCAATTTTAACTGTTGTAAGCCGCCCAGAGAGCTTCGGCTGTAGGGCGGTATATAAATGCAATAAATAATAATAATATAACATAATAATAATATCCCCTTTGCTTCTTTCTCCCAGCATTTTAACAGTCTATAAATACATTTTAACTCGGTGTTTTTTAATTTGTAATTTGGCATTGCTGCTGCTTTTATCTGGTTGAGCTTTTATAAGGTATTTTATATTATGGTTTTATACTGTTGTTTTATACTTTGAATGTTTTTAATTTTTGTGAACCGCCCAGAGAGCTCCGGCTATTGGGCGGTATAGAAATGTAATAAATAAATAAATAAATAAATAAGATCTCTCCCCCCCACTGCCCCCAAAAAATGCCTTTTACTTTCTGGATGATAATTAGATTTACCAGGGCTTGCATAGGAAGCACCAAAGAGAGTCACAGGGTTGTAGGAAGGTTAAGTCTGGCGTGTTTAACTAGTAGGAGCTAATTCCAGGGAGATCAGTCCGTGCCGCATGGCCATTTGCCGCCCGCCTGCAATTCTGCACACTTGTTATGACAGATGCTGAGCTATACCACTTTGGGGTGGATCGGGGTGACATCAGCCCTCCGATTTCCAACTCCACCCGTCGCTGGGGGGAGGGGAGGGGAGGGGAGGGGAGGTGGAAAGTCCGATGAATCTTGCTGTGGACATTTGGCTGAGGAAACGGGGGCCCATCGGCTGAGCCCCCGTTCATTTGGGCGTGTAGGCCTGCGGCGTTCCGAGGCTGTTATCTTGAACGGTGCCCTTTCCCTGGCTCAGCGAGCCCCGGGAACAGGAAGCATTTAGTAAGTGGGTAATAATAGTGTCATGTTCATAGGATATCACAGGCTGGCAGGGGCCAGGCTTCTGAGAGGCGAACAGACCCCACAGTTCTTGTGTGTGCATGTGTGGGAATACCACAGGCCTTTGAGGCTGCTCCAAGATACACAGCCTCTTTAATTCTTATGTAATTACCAGCGTCAATGAGCAGTGGGTGAGATTTGGTCATATATTGTTTTAATCTGGAAGCCAGGGCAGCCAGTACAACCGAGAAGGAGAGGGAGAAATGAACCGTTGACAGGCCCCTGCCTCAGGAGGAGGAAAAAATGGACACCAAGGTAATAATAATAATAATAATAATAATAATAATAATAATAATAATAATATCATTACATTTTATACTGGCCATCAGCTGAAGCTCTCTGGGTAGTGTACAACTAAAAACCATAAAATACAAGTATAAATTAAACATTAAAAGTTAAAATAATACAAAACCAGGTATTATAATATTAATATATTAATATAATAATAATAAGAAGAAGAAGAAGAAGTTACTTCCCACCGCAAAAAGCAGTCTCAAAGTTCCATCATGAATATAGCAAAAGCACATACACTCATCATTGATAAAAA
This sequence comes from Elgaria multicarinata webbii, assembly GCF_023053635.1. NCBI lineage: Eukaryota > Metazoa > Chordata > Lepidosauria > Squamata > Anguidae > Elgaria > Elgaria multicarinata. Next base: position 5,847,844 of record NC_086171.1, on the reverse strand, counting down.
CCGTGGTCGTCACAATATGGATGAAAATTGGCACCATGAAAAAGATAAGCTTAATAAGTCGATGGTTTGTTTTTGGGTGGGGAGAAACCAATCATGAAATGAAAAAATAACTTCAAACATGCACAATAAACAAAAATCATTCTTGTTTGAGTGATTTTCTAAATCCTTTTAATCCTTCTGTAGTGGACCAAGTAGGGTAGCACTTGCTTGAAATTATTATTATTGTCATTGTTGTTGATATTATTATTTTTATTATTATTATTCAGCGGAGACAAAACAAAGCAAAGTTGGGATGACCCAGATGTTCAGCAATTCCTGATACTCAATCTGGTCTATGACTAAACCACCAAGTAGCCCAGAGCCATTATGGCCTGGTTCAGACAACACACTAAACCAAGCAGCATGGTTTAGCATGCTGTCTGAACCAGGCCAATATCTCAAAGGACTGCCTTCTTCCAAGTGAACCTGACAGGCAATTAAGATTAGGGCTGTGCTCCGCTTCTCCTCAGACCGGAGAAGCAGAAGCGAATCGGGGTGCTTCGCCTCCCCTTAAGGCGGAGGCGAAGAGGATCGGGGGATCTGCGGAGCATTGTGGAGCGGATCGAGGTGAAGGCGGATCCTTTGCCTCGATCTGGAGCTCCGCAAAAAGGTAAGGGGGTTTACTTGGCCCTGCCGCTGCTGCCGCTGCCCATGCAGTGACAGCGGCAGAGCCAGGTAAGGGGGCAAGGGGGAGGGGGGTCTTACCTGTGTCTGTCCGCGGCCCCGAGGCTGCTTCAACTCAGTTGAAGCAGCCGCGGGGCTGCGGATGGACGCAGGTAAGGGGGAGGAAGGAGGGGGTGGTTACCTGGCCCTGCCGCTGCCACCACCTGTGTGGCGACGGTGGCAGAGCCAAGTAAGGGTGCAAGGGGGAGGGGGCTTACCAGCGGCCCATCATTGGCTTCACTAGAGCCCGCAGCTCAACCCACAAGCGGGGCCTACAGTTCCTGGTTGAGCCGTGGGCTCTAGTGAAACTGGCAGTGGGCCGGGACGGAAGCAGGTAAGGGGGAGGAGGGAGGGGACCTCACCTGGCGCTGCCCCCCACCATTGCGGAGCTCCAATTTGGAGCCGGAGCTCCACAGTGGAGCAGAGTGGAGCGGACCCTAGGCAAATCAAGGTGGGGCGGAGCCAGCCCGATCCACAATTTGCGGATTGAGAGTGGGGAGGAGTGGGGGTGGGGGTGTCTGTGCACAGCCCTAATTAAGATAATCTTCAGAGCACCTTTGCTGGGTGACCCTGTCAACAGAGAGGAGTCTTGTGGCAAAGAGAGAAAGAGAGAGAGAGAGAGAGAGCCTTTCCTTTGGTGGTATCCAAATTATGGAATTCTCTCCACAGAATATGTTCACCTGGAGTCAACTCTGATCTCCTTTTGCCACTAGGGTAAATCCAACCTTTGCCTCTGAAGCTCTTAAAGATCCATGAGATCTTTAAATGGTCCTTTATCAGCTAGATTTATGTTCTGGATTGATCTTTCCATCTGCTGTTTTTGCTGATCGGTCTCATTGGGGAAAACGGCATTCATTGGATGACAGTGCTTTATTATTGCAAGCTCCCTTTTTTGGCAGAAGGTGGGGTAGAACTTCTGAGAGATAGATGATATTGCTCTTAAAGATCATTCCTTGGGGCGGGGTGGCTGATTGCCCGGCCGTGTCCTCCTTGGGCCAAAGTGAAGTGGAGATGCACAAGCCAAATCCACACCTGACATTTCTTAGGCCACCTGTTGAGTGTGAAGTTCAGGTCTTGACCCCTCCCCACAACCCCATTTTTGATATATACATTTGGTTCTTCTTGCCCGACATTGAACAGAGCTAGGTTGGGCAAAACCTCAGCCTCACAGGACATTGAATGAAGGATCTCCACCCCTGCCATCACCTCTTAAATATGTTCATTGTTGACTATTAGAAAGAGGGAAACACACCCTTGCTCTGCCATGATATCATAATGTTCCATTAGCTGTCTGACAAAAGCTATTACTGATATTACCCTATAGGCTGAGCTCCACCTAACACCGCCCCCCTCCCATTCCCCGCCTGAGTCTCTTGGTACATTTTGTCTTGCGGTTGTCTGGCATTACTACTGAGGCAAGACAGGAGGCACCAGACAGTGGGGAGGGGGGGATCAGTGATTGCCAGTTTTCATTATAAAAGTGGGTGGCATGTCTGAAAAGGATGTGAAGGAGTCATAAATGGCAGCTGTCATCATCAGCAAGCTTGAAACATAATAGAATCGCTGTGAGATGCAATCTGGGAAATTCATGAGGACGTGCTGCCCATTCAGCCAAAGAAAGGTTGCAGATATATTCATGTTCTTTGCAAAGACGGAGGGGCCACCCACATCCCAGGGATGAAATTCCTGGGGGATCTGGATATGACTCTCCTGCAGCTCTTTTGCAGTCTTGGTTCCAAGTTCCTCAGAGTGGGGAGGATCTCGCGATATGCTGATCACGAGATCCTCCCCATGTGTTCACACACGGCGCGTGACGTCCCGAGAGGAAGGAGGATGTCGCGCCTGTCATTTGTTAAAAAAGAAGAGGCCCTGGAGCGCACCTGCGCTCCAGCACAAAAACCAATTGTTGCTGTTTTTTTTAAAAAGCCCCGACCCTGCTCCCCTTCCCACCCTCAACGGGCACGGAGTGCTTGAAGAGCTCCATGCCTTGTGCCTGATTCCCGGCTCCTTGTATTTACTTGCAAGGAGCTGAGATGAAACCAGGACAGCTGCCCACATGGACGAGCCCAAGACCACGGAAAAAAACTGGGCTAAAAGCTGTCCCGGTTATCACGGGCAAATTGAAGGATCATCCCTCCCTGCCCCTGGGATCCCCTGTGCATCATGTGGCTGCACAGGGATGATCCCAGGGCGATCCCTGGGATAAAGCATGGTGTAGACATTAGGACTGTGCTCCGCTCCGTTTCGGTTCGTAGAAGCGGGAGCAGAGTGGCCCGATTCGCCTCTGCCAAAGGTGGAGTTGAATCGGGTCGGGGGAGCTGCAGATTGAGATGAAGTGAATCGAGACAAAGCGGATCGCTTCACCTCGATCTGGAGCTCTGAACACAGGTAAGTGTGGTGGGAGGGAGGCTTACCTGGCGGCGGCAGTGCTGCCGCAGTCCGTATGGCAACAGTGGTGGAGAGAGGTAAGGGGCAGGGGGAGGGGGGCTTATCTGCCCCTGTCGTGGTCTGGTGGCATCTTCAACTGAGGACCAGGCCTCAAAGCGGAAACAGGCCTGTTTCTACTTTGAGGCCTGGGTCGCAGTTGAAGCCGCCACCGGACTGCAACAGAAGCAGATAAGTGGGGGTGGGTGGGGCCTTACCTGGCTCTGCCGCATCCACCACCGTGATCCGTATGGCGGCGGATGGCAGAGCTAGGTAAGGAGGAACGGGACTTATTCACCCCCATTTTGTCCCCCCTTCCCCAGTTACCTGCCTCCGCTGTGGAGGCAAGCAAGTGGGGAAGGGGGGCAAAATGGCGGGCGAATCTCGATCCGACCCTTCAGATCTCGCTCTGAGATCCGATCCGGAGCGGGTCGGGGGAGGGTCGGATTAACCCGAACCGATTCAGGATCACAAAGTAGTTCAGGGGGCTGGTGCACAGCCCTAGTAGACATGTCCTAGGTTATAGATGGGCAACTTTTTTCCCCCTATTCCGGGCTACATTTCATAGAATCATAGAATAGCAGAGTTGGAAGGGGCCTACAAGGCCATCGAGTCCAACCCCCTGCTCAATGCAGGAATCCACCCTAAAGCATCCCTGACAGAGGGTTGTCCAGCTGCCTCTTGAAGGCTTCTAGTAGGTCATCTGTTGTGGACCTCATGTCAGCAATGGGCAAGAGGCCAAAGTGGGTGGTTCACCCCATATTCTCTTTCTGACACCCCCTTTTCTCTCCCCCCTTAATTCGTATGAAGTAAGCTGCCAGAGATGGGACAGGTCTACTCTGGAAGCATCTCTCTAATGTTTCAGACTTGGGTCTTTCCTAGGCCCAGCCCTGTATGGAGATGCCAGGGGTTGAACCCGGGACCCTCTGCATGAAAAGCAGGTACTCTGACACTGAGCGACACCCCCCTCAACCTTCATGGCCTGAATCAGCTCAATCCTGGTCTAGGGAGGAAAGTTACGCAAATTTGGGGAAACGTGCTCAAATCTCCCATTTGATCGCTGCTCGATTTGCACATTTTCCCATTTGTGCAGAGCGAGCAGTGATCACAAATGTGGACGGGTATCAGCGATGAGACAAATGGTGAGATGATTTTATTATTTATTTATTTAAGATTATTATGCCACCATTCAGCCAAAAAATGCTCTCACGGCGGCTAACAAAAGTATTTCTTGACAGTCCCTGCCCACAGGCTTACAATCTCAAAGACATGACACAAAAGGAAAGGGGATTGGGAGGGAGGGGAAGGGGGAAATGAAAGGAAATTCAGGCACTACAATCATAGTTGCAAAGTTCAGCAGTGACAGTTGGTATGGGGAGGGAAGGGGCTCTCAGCCGAAGCTGGACCAAGGCACGATGGAGAGGTGCCTGGCTGCTTCTTCCTCCCTCACTGGTGGTCTCTGCAGAGACAGTTGGTAGCAGGAAGGAGGGGGATCTCAGCTGGAGGTGGACCCAGGCATGATGGAGAGGTGCCTGGCTGCTGCTTCCTACCTCACTGGTGGCCTCTGCAGAGACAGTTGGTAACAGGAGGGAGGGGGCTCTCAGCTGGAGCTGGACCCAGGCTCGATGGAGAGGTGCCTGGCTGCTGCTTCCTCCCTCACTGGTGGCCTCTGCAGAGACAGTTGGTAGCAGGAGGGAGGGGGCTCTCAGCTGGAGCTGGACCCAGGCACGATGGAGAGGTGCCTGGCTGCTGCTTCCTCCCTCCACTTATGATGTTCAGAGAATCCCACGGATCTTGCTCATTGCTCCTTTGCCCATTCCTACCTGGTACTGATGGGTGAGAATTTTGTTTCAGTTCATTTTTTATAAGACTATAACAAAATCTGCAAAGTTCTCCATATTCAGGGTGGAAAGAACTTGAGATTTAATGAATCCAACAGGGGAGGAAGCAATGCTTCTAACACACACATTGTGTGTATTTGTTTCAGGGCACACAGGTAGGCAAATGTGCACACGTCGGGGACTGACCCCGATTCCAAGTTGGTACCCTTCCTTCTTCTCAGTTGCTGGAAAGTTTATTAGGGGCTCCCATGACCTGCTTTTGATGGAAACTTTCACTCATTCCATGTGGTAGCTGCACTAGAAGAATCCAATGAGCAAGCGTCTTGGATCTCCGTCTGCAGTGAGTAGGAGATTCTTGGCTGCCGACTTCGAATTTGAGATAATTTTAGTCATCCTTAATGCTCATTGTTCACTGCCCCCTTGCCGCACGGCGTTTTCCCAGCCCTGTCCACCCCAAAACCCTCCCTTCAGGAAAACAGCAGGCGGGAGGCAGATTTATGATACCGGACCATCCTTGGCCCGAGAACGCTTCCGTGAATATTCTCAGGAGCGGAGTGATCCTACACTTCCCCAGTTACCAAGTGCATGATGGATGCTTATTGTTTGTCCCTTGTCACTTTCGAGACAAGAAGGCAATAATGCACAACAAATGGTTCTCATTTCTTTATTGCCTCGAGGAATATATGGCCTGTTCAAACTCAAAACAAAATCCCCCCTTTTTTGAGAGAGGCCTCTGGTGGTCATTAAGATGCTGATGAGGCTGAGGCTTTGGAGTTACTTTCCAGATAGTTCTTTTCCCTGGATGGAATCTACACCAAGCAAGATGTTCCACTATGAATGCGGTATGAAAGCAGTATATAAAAGTCAGTCAGTCAGTCAGTTTATTGTGTTACAAGCAGTTAGCCATTATACACAAGTTATAAAAGAGAACAGTTTACAATAAAAATAATTGAGCATCATAAAAGGAGTCACTACCCAAACCCTTCATGCATTGTGTAGAACGTATCTGCATAGACTTAGCTAAAAATTTCGACACTCTAAAAGAAACATTTTTTTTTGCATCTGATAACAAATTTATTTATTTATTTATTTATTTATTTATTTAGCTGGAGCTCTCTGGGCGGTTCACAAAAATTAAAAACATTCAAAGTATAAAACAACAGTATAAAACCATACTATAAAATACAATATAAAAGCTCAACCAGATCAAAACAGCAGCAATGCAAAATTACAAATTTAAAAACCAAGTTAAAATTTATTTATAGACTGTTAAAATGCTGGGAGAATAAAAAGGTCTTCACCTGGCGTCTAAAGGCATATAACGTAGGTGCCAAGCGAACCTCCTTAGGGAGCTCATTCCACAGCCAGGGTGCCACAGCAGAGAAGGCCCTCCTCCTGGTAGCCACCTGCCTCATTTCCTTTGGCAAATGACAAACTTTAGCATGTGATGAGGAGCCCTTCAGCGATTTTAGTAAGGGAGAAATGTATATATTTCTAAGATCGTTATACATAGGACATTCAAGCAAAACATGAATTAAGTCTTTGATAGAGACTGCATTACATCCACATACTCTGTCTTTAATTGGTAATCTTTTATATTGTCCTAGCTGAACTGCTAAAGGGAGAACATTTAGTCTTGCCTGTGTAAGGATTATCCTCAATTTAATGTTGGGTATATCCACCAGAACTTGATAGAGATAAATAAAATGGCGTGAAAGAATTATAGAAAGGGTTAGTTTTTACAGGACTTAAGCTCTTCTGACTGAGACTGCATCTCTATATCCTTTAACCTTTGCAGTAGCAGGGTTTTAGCTTTATCATGGCCCTGGGATAAGAGAAAGGGTACTGAAAATCCCAGATTCATTACAACCCCTTGCATTCTATGCATCCATGAGTCTGAGCCCTCCTTGGCCAATGTCATCAGAAGAATCTCTGACAATTGTTGGAAGATGGATTTTAACCAAAAGAGCAGGGCTAATCTAAGAGCTTCTGCTCTAATTGGCATAACTCCTGCTTCTGCATGCAGGAGTGCCAACTTTGTAGAGCTGGGCGCTGCCAAGAGTCTGCGCAAAAATTTGTTTTGCGCTTTTTCAAGTTGATCTAAATTTGTAAGCGCCCACAAGGGGGTGGTATATAAAAGACAAGAGCCACACGACTGCTTTATAGTGGTATGGAAGTGCACTGACAACCATATACCGCTTTCATAGTGTAATATCCTGCTTCGTGTAGATGAGCCCTAACAGAAGGGAACTGGCTTTGATCTCTTCCAAACAATAAGGAATGTGCGATTCAATATCTCATTAAACTGAATTGGAGGAACTTCATTTTACATCTGTATTGAATAATGGGGGCAGAAGAGTAGTAGTTTGACATGGAGAAAGGGATGGAACCAATTCATTATGGATGCATGTATAGGATGACCATATTTTGGAAACCAAAAAGGAGGACAACATGGTCGGCCCCCAAGGGGGCATGTCCAGCACCAAGGGGGCATGCCCCCCCGAACATAGCCTTGGTCACATGTCTGATTTTACAGCACACATTTAAGACAAATCTGTTCTACATAACATCTTAATGTTCAAATCACTGAAATAAAGAACAAGTGAGAGATTCAATGTATCTGAAATTAACTTCACTCACACCTACTTTTGTAGGTTTTGCTGTACTTTGAAGCTTTTGCTATACTCTGTGTGTTACATTCTCCCCTTCCCTCAAATATCTTTTCTGACTGTATCTTCACTCATTGCAAGCTGTTGTTGTTGTTAACAGGGTTTGCTACTGGCCCCAGATCTAGCTAAAGCTCTACCTAAAAGCTATCATGGTGCCAACTTTCAGCTGTATATCTTTAAATATGACAGTTTAAAAATTAATAATTTTAAAACCTTATTTTTTAAAAAAATCCTAAAAAATCAATGGATGTATAGATCAGTTTCAAATTTGGTATGACTAAAGCCCTTCCTAAGAGCTACCATTGTGCCAAGTTTCATGTCTTTATCTTTAAAAATGACGGAGTTATAAGCATTTTGTTAATTCCCATTAGAGCTGCTCTTTGAAAAAAATCCGGATTTGCCCTCCCTCCTCCCGGATTTGCCACCTGAAACCCGGACAAATCCGGGTAAATCCAGTCACATGGTCACCCGTGTGCAATGGAATATCATGTCTAAAGTAGGGATGTGCTCCGCTCCGATTAGGAGCGTAGAAGCAGTAGCGGATTGGCCTGCTCCGCCTTACCCAGAGGCGGAGTAGGAGCGGACCGCGGACCCCCTAGAAGCAAGGCGAAGAGAAGCGACCATTTTTCGGAGCTCCGAGTTCAGGCGGAGCGCTCCGGTCGCCATCTTGAAAACATTTCGCCATAGGATTGCATTGCGGCAAATAATCGCGCATAACTACGTTGTTTTTGAAGCTATCATTCTGGAAATTCTTGTGCACAGAGAGTCGTGGATGGGGGTCATTTTGAGACCACTCTCACCTCTCTGCGTGCTGTGGTTCACGTGCAATATTTTTTTAAAAATCGGGTCAACCGCGCGGCTCAAACTGCGTTTCGGCTTTTCGCCCATAGGATTGCATTGAGGGAAAGAATCGGGGATAACTGGGGGGGGGTTAAGCTATCGTTCTGAAAATTCTTGTGCACAGAGAGTCGTGGATGGGGGTCATTTTGAGACCACTCTCAACTTTCTGCGTCGTACGGGTCGCGGGCTAGACGTTTTTAAAAAATCGGCGGGAAAAATACCTTTTTCAAAGGGCTGAGGGGCAGAGTCAGCTCCCGGTCATGATGATCCCAAAGTTGGAGGAGGGCATAGGCAAAACAGGTAACTTGGGATTCTGGGAAACTTCTCTTTCTTCATCTGAACGGGCTTTTCCCCGTGTTTTTTAACACAGTAGCCCCACCAAATGCACAAACACAACCTGAAATCATATACTAAGCCAAGAATAAGAGATAGAAAAACACAGCACTGCTCCCCACCCTAACCTTGGGGAACAACTGAATCGATGTGGTGCAAGGGGATGAGCTCCCCTAGGGCATCTCATCGTGGACGTGCCCCCACTCTCTCTTGCACTGGAAGGCCATAGAGCCTTCCAAAGAGAGTAAAACGGTGGAGCAATGCCTCTCATGAGTTGAAGTGAATGGTCACTTTTCAGTGGTGGAGCAATGCCTGTTCTGAGTCGAAGTGAGCGTTTTACTTCTTCTCGGAGCTGTGGCTGTCAGTGTCTTGAACTGGCAGCTACTTCCCCCTCCCCCGGGCACGTCCCCCTATTGCTGGTAAAAGACAGATATAGCCTTTTAAAAAAAGTTCTTCTTGTTGTTTATTGAGCAACACTGCTGCTTTTAATTCCACCCCTCCTTTGTTTATTGATTTATTTATTCCATTTTATATGCATTACTGGCTTATCCTTGGCTCACTTCCTTATGCCCCCAGAAATGCCAGCTGCATGCCTGCCTGCCTTCCCTCCCTCCTCCCCTGCCCACCTCGCAGGGATGGTGTGTGTGGGGTGCCCGATTTTCAAAAATTCGCCAAAAATCAGGGGATGATGGGATTGCTTTGAAACTTGGCATGCGTGTGTATATCCCCATGAGGTGTCATGGTGCCAAACATGAGGTTTCTAACTTGAACAGAAAAAAAGTTGTATAATTTTTTAGCTTTCAATGCAAGCCTATGGGGGGGGGAAACGGAGCTCCGGATCCGGATCCGGAGCTCTGGGCGGAGCGGAGCGGAAGTGGGCGGAGCGGGGGCGGGGCGGAGCGGCCCGATCCGGAAAATGGCGGATCTGCAAGTGAAGCGGAGCGGGGGGTCTGTGCACACCCCTAGTCTAAAGAGATCTGCTACCCTCCAGTTCTGAGGGAGAAACTCCATGCCTGACGGCCAGACCCTTTCCCACTCAAAGAGCTCCCCACCTGCCTAAATTACTTTATTCTGGAAGGTTCACCACTAGCAATTTTTTTTTCAGAGAATGTGATGGACAACCAATGCTGTCCCAGACTAGAGCTTTCCAATGCAAAAACAGACACAACTTTGCCACACGGCTGAGGTCTTTTGCATTTGGCATCAGAGCTCAGATCTTTTCCAAGGCGTTAGCTAGAACTAAGGTTTATCCTGGGATCATAGAATCATAGAATAGCAAAGTTGGAAGGGGCCTACAAGGCCGTCGAGTCCAACCCCCTGCTCAATGCAGGAATCTACCCTAAAGCATCCCTGACAGATTGTTGTCCAGCTGCCTCTTGAAGGCCTCTAGGGTGGGAGAGCCCACCACCTCCCTTGGTAACTGATTCCATTGTCGTGCTGCTCTAACAGTCAGGAAGTTTTTCCTGATGTCCAGCCGGAATCTGGCTTCCTTTAACTTGAGCCCGTTATTCCGTGTCCTACACTCTGGGAGGATCGAGAAGAGATTCTGGCCCTCCTCTGTGTGACAACCTTTTAAGTATTTGAAGAGTGCTCTCATGTCTCCCCTCAATCTTCTCTTCTCCAGGCTAAACATGCCCAGTTCTTTCTGTCTCTCTTCATAGGGCTTTGTTTCCAGACCCCTGATCATCCTGGTTGCCCTCCTCTGAACACGCTCCAGCTTGTCTGTGTTTTTCTTGAATTGTGGAGCCCAGAACTAGACGCAATACTCTAGATGAAGCCTAACCAGGGCCGAATAGAGAGGAACCAGTACCTCCCATGATTTGGAAGCTATACTTCTATTAATGCAGCCCAAAATAGCATTGGCCTTTCTTGCAGCCATATCACACTGTTGGCTCCTATTCAGCTTGTGATCTACAACAATTCCAAGATCCTTCTCATTTGTAGTATTGCTGAGCCAAGTATCCCCCATCTTGTAACTGTGCACTTGGTTTCTATCATCCCTGCCTGCTCCCGGGATATCCTGTGTGTCATTTACATGAATAGGGACGACCCCGGGACGATCCTGGGATAAACCTTAGGTCTAGCTAAGGTCCATGGCAATGATTCCAAGATAATGCTTCCAAGATAATCTCCTTGGCCAACCATTTGAGGGAGGTTAAATAGCAGCAAAGGCACCCCTCCATCTGTAGAGAGGGGCTTCACTGGCCCGCCACTCCACACCCACCCCAGAGGTCCCATTATGCCTGTGATAAGCTCAGAAGGTGTAGATCTATTGCTGGTGGTGTTTGCACTGGTGGTAGACCCCAAAACTAAGGACTTTGGGAGGTCAGGGCATGGTTAGGGAGGAGGGAGCTTTGGATCCAATGGAACCAAAAAAACCTTCATTCCCCTGAAATGAAGATTTCATTGGTTTCATGGGAGTGTGTGTGTCAGATTTCTGAAGAACTACTAAGATGAAGAGCCTGGCAATGCTGCCCCACCTCTCTCCCTGGCCAGCATGTGCCAGTCAGCCTTTAGAAGAGCTGGGCAGTTTGCCACTTCATTTCTCCCCAAACTCAGTTAGGATTGCTCAGTTAAATCCCCTCCCCCAGTACAAGCATTTACTTTGCAGCACAACTTCAGGTTTTCAGTCACGACCACCACCACCGTGCAGGGAAGTCCTGGCCCTTTAAAAGCTGATTTGCCCTTTTGCAACAGACTTCAAGCCTTTTTGCTTCATGTCTTTGGAATACAAGCAGAGCTCGCAAAGGACGTCACCTTTGTGGCCAAGTGCTTTGCTTTCAGCTCGCAAATTCACCTTTGGAACGCTGTCAGTTGCCAATATAACTGTTAGATGAACTTCAAAGGAAGTCCAAGCCAGCACTTCTAATTGTGCCTGGAAGCCGGAATGGGATTTGTGTCAGGGTCATTAAAATGGGTCCGTTAGCTTCCTCTTTTATTTGTCAAGAGGAGGTTTCAGGAGAACAGTCCCCAATTCCAAACTGGGGAAGTGCCAGCCAGGATGCATGCTCTCTGCTCTCCCCTCTCCCAGCCCAGCCTCTCATTCAATGGACACAGTCTCAGATGATTTGAAGGTGTCAAAGGTAGGGGTATGCACGGACCCCCCGCTCCGCTTCTCTTCCAGATCTGCATTTTGTGGATCAGGCCGCTTTGCTCCACCCCCGCTCTGCCTATGTTCGCTCCGCTCCGCTGCGGAGCTCCGGATCCGGATCGGAGTTCCGTTCCCCCTCCCATAGGCTTGCATTGAAAGCTTAAAATGTATACAACTTTTTTTCTGTTAAAGTTAGAAACCTCAAGTTTGGCACCATGACACCTCATGGAAGTATACACATGCACGCCAAGTTTCAAGGGAATCCCATCATCCCCTGATTTTTGGCGGGGCTCTAACCTCTAACGCACCACCCATAACCCTAATTCACAGCCCTTTTGATAGCTCCGTCAATTTGCATGTTAGAAACCTCAAACTTGCCACCATGATAGCTTATCCATGTTTCCACATGGACGCCAAGTTTCAAGGCAATCCCATCATCCTCTGATTTTGGGGGAATTTTTGAAAATCGGGCACCCCATTCACACCCCTTTCGATAGCTCCGTCAATTTGCATGTTAGAAATCGCAAACTTGGCACCATGAAAGCTTATCCATGTGTCCACATGGACGCCCAGACTCAAGGCAATCCCATCATCCCCTGATTTTTGGTGGGGCTTAACTCACCCCAAATTGTCCCATTCTACAACTACGTAAATTTGCATGTTAGAAACCTCAAACTTGGCACCATGATAGCTTATCCATGTGTCCACATGGATGCCAAGTTTCAAGACAATCCCATCATCCCCTGATTTTTGGGGAATTTATGAAAATCGGGCACCCCATTCACACCCCTTTCGATAGCTCCGTCAATTTGCATGTTAGAAACCTCAAACTCGGCACCATGAAAGCTAATCCATGTGTCCATATGGACGCCCAGACTCAAGGCAGTCCCGTCATCCCCTGATTTTTGGTGGGGCTTAAACCTTTTAACTCACCCCAAATGAAGTCCCATTCTACAACTACGTCAATTTGCACGTCAGAAACCTATCCTTTGGTCCCATGACAGCTTACCCATGTGTCCACATGGATGCTAAGTTTCAAGCCAATCCCATCATCCCCTGATGTTAGGGGAAGTTTTGAAAATCGGACACTCCAGTATGTCAGGGATTTAAAGTTGCAATGCAGACAGCTCAATGGGGCCAGTTGAAAGGAAATCCCAACATGCCATGAGATAACCCTAAATCTTCTTCCACATTTGAAAAAGGGATTATTGAACTTGATAAAGTCTAAGTGAGCGCAGGAAGGACTTCTCCCCTGAGTCAAAGCAAGACACATACACCATCCCTGCGATGGTGAGGGAGAAGGGAGGGAAGGCGAGAAGGGAGGGAAGGCAGGCAGGCAGGCAGGCAGGCAGCATGCATTGTAGTGCCGCAAGGATGGCTTGAGCACTAACGCATAGCAAACCAACCCGTAAGCGGGCGCAAGGAGCAAGTGAGGCAAAGATGGCTGGTTGTTTCTTTCTAAGCCAGCAGTTACGCCTTGAGGGGCACAGAGGAGGACGACTGGGAGCAAGCGTGCCGGAGGGTGCTGGGCACGAACCGCAAAGCCCATCTCCCAGGCACCAGGCGGGCAGAGAGGCAGGCAGAGCAGGCGAGGAGTCAGTCCTGGCAGATGCCCCACCACAGCAGCAGGCAGGCAGGCAGGCTGCGGGCATTTCTTGGGGCACAAGGAAGTGAGGCAAGGATGGCTGGTTTCTAAGCCAGCACTGCAGTTAGTCACGCATTGCAAACGCAAACCATCCCAGCGAGTCAGTCACCGAGGAGGACAGGCTAGCAGAGGGGCAGGCAGAGTGACATGTCATAGATCTAGTATTGGGGAGGAGTCAGTCCCGGCAGATGCCCCACCACAGTAGCACCCTGGGTGGGCGTTGGAAAACACCATCTTGTGGGTCCATACTTCCCCCACCCCATGTCCTGCAGGGTTGCCTGCCTAACCCTTGTGGGGATGGGAGATGGAGAGCTTAGAGTAGCAGTGCCAGCAGCAGCCTTCGGCTTTCCCCTGGAACCAGTCGCCTTGCCCGCCTCTTTCCTCAGCAAGATTGACTGGTGCTGCCTCTGAAGATGCATCTTCATGCTGCTGGTTCCATAATGCCCTGTCGATGAACCCCTGCTTAGGCTGAGTTTGCAGTGGCGACAGACAGCAAAGCGGGGATCCGCTCCCACCTCAAAGTGGTCCCACACTATACTTGTCTTTCGCTTCCATGGTGACACCACCAATTGCCCGCCTGAGCTCTCTGGTGTTGCCACAGAAACAGGGGTGGCAGCGGAAGAGGTGTGGGATGAGACTGGGGAAAGTGCCTCGGCCTGCTGCTGCTCCTCCTCAGCACCCACCGCCTCCTCCTCCTCCTCCTGCCCCTCCAATGTGCAGAGAAGAACCTCGTCTAGGAGGTCTGGAGACAGGTCCATCAGCGGGCTCGTGGGCTCAAACAATAATGAAGGAGTTGGGGATACTCCTCCTCCTCCTCTAATGGCACTGCTGCCACGTGCCTCTTGCAAAGGGGCACTTTTCCCATTCCCACCCTCAAAAAGAGAACGCCGGGCACAAGTTGCAGAAGAGACTGCCTCTGCCTGCTGCTTCTCCTGCTTCTGTTGTGGAGCAGCCAGCCATGGAGTTGCCCGTTTGATTTTCACAGCAGGAGAGGCAGCCTGCTGCTTACTGCTGGTGCCAGCCTGAGCCTTGCTGCTTTCAGCATGCCCCGCCACAGACATGCGCCTGCTCCCTCTTCTCATGATGATATTATACTAATACTAATAATAATATGTATAAGAATATACTAATACTAATAATAATATGTATAAGAATATAATATTAATACTAATAATAATATGTATAAGAATATAATAATACTAATAATAATATGTATAAGAATATATTAATATGTATAAGAATATTACTATATGTAGGGAAATGGGACAAGAAGTGTGTGTATGCTTTGCCCAAACAGGATTTGAAATGCTCAATCTGTGGCTGCTGCACTTCACAAACAGTGCACACAGCACACTCACACAATAACACAGTCACACACACAGTCCAAGTAACAGAGAGAAGAAATAGAGAATATATTTTTTTTGGTATTTTTTTGTATTTTTTTGTATATAGAAGGAAGAAGGACGATGAAACACAGTCAGGCTTTAAGAGGGGGGGGGGGGACAACCAAACAACCAAACAAACACACACTCCAAAATTTAAAAATAAAGTTTATATTAAATCAAAGTAAGGGAAAAACACAGAGCAAACTAAGCTAAAAGTCAGAAAGAAGCAAACAAACACACACACACGGGCCAAGCTAAATCCTAATCTATCTACAAACATAGCAGCAGCAACTAACTAAAGTAGCTCCTCTCTCCACGAACGCCAAAACCCACAAGACGCTACGAGCTCAAAGCTCTGAGGGTGCCTCTACCTTAGTCCCCCCTCGAACGCTGGGATTGGAGGATGCTTCATGAGGTGATCAATTCTCATCAGGATTGGGAGTTGAATGTGCCTGTCATCGCTTCAAAAAAACACAAAAAAACGCCCTTTTGCTCGCTGTCCCAATTTGTTTACCCGACTTTTTTAAAAAAATAGCATGCGAACCGCACCACGCAGAGAGCTGAGAGTAGGCTCAAAATGACCTCCATCCACGACTCTCTAAGCACAAGAATTTTCAGAAAGATAGCATCAAAAACAACACAGTTATCCCCTTTCTTTTCCGCAATGCAATCCTATGGGCGAAATGTTTCAAGATGGCGATCGGAGCGGACCGCGGAAACCAGAGCGCTCCGAAAATGGCCGCTTCTCTTCGCCTTGCTTCTAGGGGTCCGCGGTCCACTTCTACTCCGCCTCTGGGCAAGGCGGAGCAGGCCAATTAGCTCCTGCTTCTACGCTTCTAATCGGAGCGGAGCACATGCCTAGTCAAAGGCCATAGCTAGATGGGGTAATATCCTGGGGCAATCCCCGGGATTGTCCCTGTGCATCCACATGACACACAGGGGATCCCGGGAACATAGAAACATAGAATAATAGAATAGCAGAGTAGGAAGGGGCCTACAAGGCCATCGAGTCCAACCCCCTGCTCAATGCAGGAATCCACCCTAAAGCATCCCTGACAGATGGTTGTCCACCTGCCTCTTGAAGGCCTCTAGTGTGGGAGAGCCCACAACCTCCCTAGGTCATTGGTTCCATTGTCGTACTGCTCTAACAGTCAGGAAGTTTTTCCTGATGTCCATCTGGTATCTGGCTTCCTTTAACTTGAGCCCGTTATTCCATGTCCTGCACTCTGAGAGAATCGAGAAGAGATCCTGGCCCTCCTCTGTGTGACAACCTTTTAAGTATTTGAAGAGTGCTATCATGTCTCCCCTCAATCTTCTCTTCTCCAGGCCTCGGGATCTTGCCCTCCACTTCTAGCCTGCTTTTTCCATGGTCTCGGGCTGATCCCGAGACCACAGGACGTGTGTGCGGGCATTGCGGTTCGTCCTGGCTCCTCACGGTTACTCACAAGGAGCCAGGACCTGTGCACAGGGCACAGAGCTCCCCATTGGGGGTGGGGTGAGTGGGAAAAATATTAAAAAATATTAAAAAATACCTTTTGCACATCAGAGTTCGTGTGCTCCTCTCCTTTAAGAAAAAACAAAATGGCGGACACCACGTCCTCTTCCTCTGAGGTCGTCACGCACCATGTGTAAACAGGAGTGGAGATCTCATGATAAAAATATTGCGAGATCTTAACCCCTCCGTCACACTAGACCAGGTAGGTCTAGCTGAGGCCAAACTCTCCCTCAAACCCAGTCAATCTTGCACCAAAGGAGAGTCTCATTTTGTTTGCGCTAAGGAAATCAGGGTTATTCAATAAAACCCTGGCCTCCTCCTTTAAACCTGTCAAATCCAGGAGGTGGCCTTGGGCTGCTTTTAATAAAAAAAATGTTGTACAAAATGAGAGAAAGTCTCAGATATCAATATTTATCTTTGTGCATGTGTAATTTCTACAAGGCTGCTTAATAGGCATGGAAGTTTAAAAATGCATACTTTATTTATTTGGTTTCCCCAGCAATTACGCTTTTCTTAAAAAAGAAAAGAAAAAAAAGCCTAGTATTTCTAGGCTGCACATTCTGGGCCAAAATCTTCATCTGAGCAATTAAAACGGAAGGGAGCCAACTCCCATGGATCCGCTGAACGCAGGAGCCAAGACACAATCAGACGGGGATAAGCAGCTGAGGAGAAGGCCTCTGCCAAGGCCTCTGTTACTTTTCCCAGCAGAGAGGAAGGGGTTAAGGAGCCCTTTGCTTGTGTCTCCATGTCAGTGGCAGAATGCGTTATAAGGAGAAGATTCTGCCGAAGACTCCGTCAACCTTGCCAGGAAGGGTTGGGTTGAGGAGCCCTTTGTTGATGGCTGTGGACATGTGAAGTCAGTCACTGGACATGTGAAGACAGTGGACATGTGAAGTCAGTCAGTGGCTACCACCAGTTCATAGGGATGGGCGAACTCACCCATGTTGGATATGTCAGATGCTCACCCTGCCGCTGCCGCCGCCACGAACCCCTGACCGTCAAGCCACATGAACTTCTTTTGAGGCTCGGTGAGGCTTGACAAGTGCTAAGCAGTCATTGGCCACCACTCCAGAATAGGGTGACCCTGTGGAAAAGAGGACAGGGCTCCTGTATCTTTAACAGTTGCATAGAAAAGGGAATTTCGGCAGGTGTCATTTGCATATATAGGGAACCTGGTGAAATTCCCTCTTCATCACACCAGTTAAAGCTGCAGGAGCCCTGCCCTCTTTTAAATCTGGTCACTCTGGTATAGCTCCTGCAGCTTTAACTGTTGTGATGAAGAGGGAATTTCACCAGGTTCTCCATATATACAAATGACACCTGCTGAAATTCCCTTTTCTATGCAACTTTTAAAGACACAAGAGCCCTGTCCTCCTTTTCATATGGTCACCCTACTCCAGAAAAAAACTATCCCCCCGCAATTGCATAAATGGCTGCTGTAAAGGACCCATTTATGCAATGGGAAAAAATTTCTAATTTCTGGAGCCACCATTTTTTATTACATTTATATCCCACCTTTTTTCCTCCACAGAACCAAGGGTGGTGAACATAATCCTCCTCCTCTCCATGTTATCCTCACAACAACAACCCTGTGAGGTGGGATGGGTTGAGAGCCTGTGACTGGCCAAAAGTCACCCAGTGGGTTTCCATGGCCGAGTGGGGACTAGAACCCGGATCTCCCGACTCCCAGTCCAACACTTTAGCCACTACACCACACTGGCTCCCCGTGGAGGCTCCAGACAAGGGCAGGCAGCTGAGCGTTTCAGGCCTTTACAGTCGCTTAGAGTATGGGTCCATGAATATGCTGCAGGCATCCAACTGGGTCTGGGGAGGCAGACGCGAGGGAGTCTGTTGGACTTCTGGACTCAGTCGGATACCCACAACATACCTAGGGCATGTCCAGACCAGGGGGGTGGAAGCGAAGGATCTCACGATCTGCTGATCGTGAGACCCTCCCCCTCAGTCTACACATGGCACATGACATCCCGGGAGGAATAGGACATCACGCCTGCCATTTTGTTTTGGTTTTTTAATAAAAAATAAGTACAGGAGTGCTCCAGTGAAAATGGTAATATATATATATATATATATATATATATATATATATATATATATATATATTTAACAAAACCCCTCGTGCTCCTGCCACCCCACCCCTGATGGGCACAGAGCTCCTGAGGTTACTCACGAGGAGCCGGGACGAAACCGGGATGGTGGCCCACACCTCCCATGGTCTCGGGATCATCCCGAGACTGTGGGAAAAGTCAGGATTAAAGCTGTCCTGGTTATCCTGGGGAAAGAGAGGGATCATCTCTCTCTGCCCCTGGGATCCCCTGCGTGTCATGTGGACCCACAGGGATGATCCCAGGGCGATCTCCCGGGATATCGCCCTGTCTAACCATGCCCTTAGTTAAACTAGCCCTACAGCCTAAGTTAAAAAACACACAACAACAAATGGTTATTGTTAAAAAAAAGAAGTAGTTTGCTTTTGTATTTATTAGAAACATTTATTTATTTTTTAAAAATGGACAACAACAACAGGAGAGAGAGAGAGAGAGTGAAGCACATCCAACTGTCATCAGTGAATTGAGCAATGCCATAAAATGTGCTTCCAAACATGGCTTTTTTAGCCTGCAATGTGAACACAATCAGTAAAGAAGAAAAGAATGGATAAATGGCCCTCCCAAATTAGCACATAAAGAATTCAAAATAGAATTCGTAAACCAAGCTATAAAACCACTGGGGGGGGGGGGGTGGTGCTCCGCTCTGTTATGAATCCCCAGATCCAAAGCGGGGCAGGCCGATCTGGACCTCCAAAGCCCAGTTCAGGAGCGGATCAGGGGAGGTCCGGAGCAGTTCGGAGTAGTTCAGAATGGTCCAAAGTGATTTGGACCCTTCTAAATCTCCAAACCCAGGTAAGTGGGGGAGGGGAGCTTACCTGGCTCCCCTGTCCACCGCCGCCACGGTCCATGCGGCAACGGCAGCAGAGCCAGGTAAGTGGGGAAGGTGGAGGGGGCTTATTGGGGCCGGCACCGCAGTCTGTGTTGCGCCAGCGGTGGAACCAGGTAAGGGGGGAAGGGGGCTTACCTGGCTCCGTCATGGTCTGGGCGGCGGCTTCAACTGAGGCCTAGGCCTCAGGCCAGAAGCAAGCTGTGGCCTCCTTCCGGCTTGATGCCTGGGCCTCAGTTGAAGCCGCCACCCGGACAGCGATGAAGCCAGGAAACTGGGGCAGGCAGCGACAGCGGCAGAGCCAGGGAAGGGGGAAGGGGGGCTTACCTGGCTCCGTCGTGGTCTGGGCAGCGGCTTCAACTGAGGCCTAGGCTCGGGTGACCATATTTGGGAAACCAAAAAAGAGGACACCTAGTGTGTGTGTGGGGAAGCAGCTTTCTGAGTCCTGCAGAAAGTATGTTATTCCCCCGCCATCTTAAAGAACCCGATTGGAATGGAGGAGGGGAAAGGATTTCATTCGGCACCACCACCATCCACTCCAATTGGGGCCTTTTCTATAATGTCCACGAATGACCCACTTTCCCCTTTAAGACCTCAATTGGAGCGCGGGGTGGGGGAATGATGTGCCTCAAGAAAGCATGTCGTTCCCTCCTGCCATGCTAATGGCAGCCTTAAAGGGGAAGGTGTGTCATTCCAGGACATTATTGAAAATTATAGAAAATCCCCCTGACACCATGGAAAGAACACAAACCAGGACAAATCCAGGGAAATCCTGACAGTTGGTCACCCTAGCCTAGGCCTCAGGCCAGAAGCAGGCCGCAGCCTGCTTCCAGCTTGACGCCTGGGCCTCAGTTGAAGCCGCCACCCCGGATGGCGATGAAGCCAGGAAAGTGGGGCAGGCAGCGACAGCGGCAGAGCCAGGGAAGGGGGAAGGGGGGCTTACCTGGCTCCGTTATGGTCTGGGCTGCGGCTTCAACTGAGGCCTAGGCCTCAGGCCAGAAGCAGGCCGCAGCCTGCTTCCAGCTTGACGCCTGGGCCTCAGTTGAAGCCGCCACCCGGATGGTGACGAAGCCAGGAAAGGGGGGGGTAGGGGGACTTTCCTGTCCAGGTGGCGGTGGCTTCAACCAAGTCCCAGGCCTCAGGCCGGAAACAGGCTATGGCCAAGGTGAGACCTGATAGAGGTGTATAAAATGTCGTAAGCTGCTGGAGCACAGTCCTGCCTCCAAACTGTTGTCGGATTTGAATCAGGATGCCCACAGGTATTGGTGCCCACTGATGGCATCAAACAAGAAGCCTTCTAATATTCCTTTTTGTCCAGGGAGATCTAACGTTCAGCCAGGGTGGATGGGGCCAAGCCAGGGCTGGAAAGCATTTTATTGAGAAGGTTGCCTCCTGCAGTTCAAAGGTTTGCCAGATGCAGGACAGAGAAATCCAGCTGTTCCTGACACAGAGTTGGGAGAGACTTTTTGCTTGAAAGCCTGAAGACCTGTAGACCAGATGATCGTGGGCCAAATAGCCAGTGTTCTCATTTTTTAATGGCAGAAGGTATGACTTAGCTGTATTCACCACTACTTTTTCAACCATTGCCAGGGAGAATTTTTTTCTGCGGTCGGGGTGGTAATGTTTGCACGAAAAGTCATGTGCATTTCCCGATGCATGTATTTTTGTTTGCCTTTTTGCCTAATATACACATTTCTGCCGGCAGCCTTCCCAATATAATGCATTTTTGAATATTATTTTCACAGACATGTGCATCTTTCTGTGCACCTTTCCCTAAGAGACAACTTTTTTATTTTTATTTTTCAGGACTGGAGAACCCTACTGCAAAATTCAGAGAGTGCAAATGTCAAAGGATGACTGAGACCATTTCTGCACCAGCCCCAAAATGTGGGCTGGTCACGGCCAAGTCCCTGTGTGTTCAAATGACACACAGGGACTCCCGGGAGGAAGGAGGGATGAAAATGGGTTTTCCCAGGGATCATGGAATCATAGAATAGTAGAGTTGGAAGGGGCCTACAAGGCCATTGAGTCCAACCCCCTGCTCAATGCAGGAATCTACCCTAAAGCATCCCTGACAGAGGGTTGTCCAGCTGCCTCTTGAATGCCTCTAGTGTGGGAGAGCCCACAACCTCCCTAGGTAACTGGTTCCATTTTCATACTGCTCTAACAGTCAGGAAGTTTTTCCCGATGTCCAGCTGGAATCTGGTTTCCTTTAACTTGAGCCCGTTATTCCGTGTCCTGCACTCTGGGAAGATCGAGAAGAGATCCTGTCCCTCCTCTGCCTGACAACCTTTTAAGTATTTGCAGAATGCTATCATGTCTCCCCTTATCCCAGGGATAAGTACTCCCTGGGAAAATCTGATTCTTCCTGCATTCTCAGTATCGTCCCAAGACCGTGGGAGGTGTGGTCCCGGCTTCTTCCCTCCTCCCCGCGAGTAGCAGGGATCAGTAGAGGGAAGGAACTGGGCCTGGAGGAATTGAGGGGGGAACAGGGTTGGGGCTTATTTTTTTAAAAAATAAAAAAAAATCTTACATTTAGTTGGAGCAAACGTGCGCTAATCTCCTTTAAAAAAAATTTTTATGCAAATGGTGGGCGCAGCACCCTCCTTCCTCTCAGGATGTCATGCCTTTATGTGGACTAAGGGGAGTATCTCGTGATCAGGATCTTGTGAGATCCTCCTGCCTCCCTCCCTCTATTGTAGAAATGGCCTGAGTTTCAATTTGTATATCGGTTTGGAGGTGCAAACTGAGGTATGTTTGTATTAAGGTTTGAACAGAATGAATTTCTCCCCCACTCCTACCCACAATGATCCCCTAATTGGGGGCAAAAGGCCAACCAGTTGACCTCCCAGCCATGTACTTGTAGAATCGATGGTTTGCAATTGCAAGATCAGAACATGCTTCAAGCCTAAAATGGAGAAGGAAAGGAAAGGAAAGGAACCTCTCGTGCAAGCACGGAGTCATTACTGACCCTTGGAGGGATGCCAGCTTTAGCTGATGTTTTCTTGGCAGGCCTTATCGCGGGGTGGTTCGCCATTGCCTTCCCCGGCCGTTATTACCTTTCCCCCAGCTAGCTGGGTATTCATTTTACCGACCTCGGGAGGATGGAAAGCTGAGTTGACCCGAGCCGGCTGCCTGAAACCAGCTTCCGCTGGGATCGATCTCAGGCCGTGGGGAGAGTTTCGGCTGCAGAAACTGCCGCTTACCGCTCTGTGCCACACGAGGCTAAAAATGGAGAACCCTGTTTAAAAATGACCTGCTAGTCAACACGCTGTGACCTTTTCCCCTTTATCTGTGACAAGCCTCGTAGCTCCTTGGCTGGCAATGTCTCTCTTGCAGTTAATAGAGGCAGAAGAGGCCTGCAAATCATGTTCTTCTATTTCCTGACCCACACACCAGAAAAGAGCATTTAGAATCACTTAGGACTGTGCAGTGGGACGTGATACGCAGAGTGCGGGCCATCTCTGAGGTTAATGAAGGCTGACGCTTCTCCTCAAGTGGTTCATCGTTTCTCAGATAGAAGATAAATCTTCTTACAAGAGCATTTCAGCTTTGAAACCTCGGTGACCTCAGTGGATGCCCCCGCCAAGCGAGAGGTTCATTAGTTCTAAAACCAAACTTCCCCCTTTATGTGGAGAATCACACACACTTGGCTTTTATTACCTGGCCTAGAGGCAAACTCTCTTGGCCTGACAAACCTGACGTTCTGAGCAGGAGATGTCTTGCTTCCCAGTCACTAAGGTATACGAGGCAAATGTTCTCACCCCATCTGACTCCCCCGCCTCCTTATCCTGGCAAGATTACACATGTGAGGAATTCCATGAGAGGTTTCACCAAAGGCGAGTTCAGGAGTGCACCAATGACTCCCCGTTTATCTTTTCTTTTCTTCCAAGGTGATGAAGCTTAATCTCCTGCTATGGCATGTGTGCATTAAACTCCGTTGGCCTCAGTCCACTGGAAATCCGCCTTCATAAAACAAACTATGAATTCTGTAGCATCCACAATACCCGAGTTCCTCCAAAAAAGCAAGGTTCTACTAGGGCCAATTATGGGAAGTACATCTTTCTGCTTGACAACTTATTTATTGATTTATTACATTTCTATGCCGCCCAATAGCCGGAGCTCTCTGGGCGGTTCACAAAAATTAAAAACATTCAAAGTATAAAACAACAGTATAAAACCATAATATAAAATACAATATAAAAGCTCAACCATATAAAAACAGCAGCAATGCAAAATTACCAATTTCAAACACCAAGTTAAAATTTACTTATAGACTGTTAAAATGCTGGGAGAATAAAAAGGTCTTCACCTGGCGTCTAAAAGCATATAATGTAGGTGCCAAGCGAACCTCCTTAGGGAGCTCATTCCACAGCTGGGGTGCCACAGCAGAGAAGGCGCTCCTCCTGGTAGCCACCTGCCTCACTTCCTTTGGCAGGGGCTCGTGGAGAAGGACCCCTGAGGGTCTGGGCAGGTACATACGGGAGAAGGTGTTCCTTCAGATAGCCTTGAAACTTCCTATTTGAGGCCTCCAGAAAGGAATAAGTTGGCAGGGCAGGCATCAAGGGTCATCATAGGTGGGCACCAGCCAGGGCCCAAACCCTGCAGGATCCCACTGACAAGAGCATCTCAGCCCTGGACTTGCTCCTCATCCTCTTCACCTTTGTAACCTGCTTGTTCACCTGTCTCTCACTCTGGCCCAGAAAACCATGGTGGTGAGATGGAGCACCAGCAAATGCCATGGTGTACTTGCTTACGGCTGGAGCGAGTTCAGAGGAGGGCAACCAGGACGATCAGGGGTCTGGAAACAAAGCCCTATGAAGAGAGACTGCGGGCTTAGCTTGACCAGCCAATATCCCGGGGATCGCTCTGGGATCGCCCCTGTGCGTTCACGTGATGCTGGTAGATGAAGGGAATTGGCACCAGTAGGAAGGTGGAAGGAAGAGAGACGAGCTCTGATGCCGTGTATAGATAAACAATGGACTTTTTATTTTTGTAATGATGTGAAAATGCTCGACGTTTCGGATTCAGAGAGCTTTGGCTACTGGGCGGTATAAAAATGTAATAAATAAATAAATAAATAAATAAAATAAATAAATAAATAAATCCTTCCTCAGGAGCTGTAATAAGAAAAAAGAAAGGACAAGCTGCATAACTGCAAACACAGTTGATTAAAAAGCCTCAGCGTTTGTTGTGTGTCCTGATATCAGAACAAACAAATTTTCTGGGTTGTGTGATGCCTCCCTTACCCCAGGATATCGCCCTACCCTTTAGTGACTCCCCCGCCCCCGTGGTATCGTGATGTTCCCAAGACTGTGGGATGCCTGGGATGCCGTCACAGTTTTGTCCTGGCTCCTCGTGAGTAATTGGGTGGGGGAGTGGGGAATATATATATATATATATATATATATATATATATATATATATATTTGTTTATTCATTCAGTCATTTCCGACTCTTCGTGACTTCATGGACCAGCCCACGCCAGAGCTTTCTGTCGCCACCCCCAGCTTCCCCAAGGTCAAGTCTGTCACCTCCAGAATGTCATCCATCCATCTTGCCCTTGGTCGGCCCCTCTTCCTTTTGCCTTCCACTTTCCCTAGCATCAGCCTCTTCTCCAGGGTCTCCTGTCTTCTCATTATGTGGCCAAAGTACTTCAGTTTTGCCTTTAATACCATTCCCTAAAGTGAGCAGTCTGGCTTTATTTCCTGGAGTATGGACTGGTTTGATCTTCTTGCAGTCCAAGGCGCTCTCAGAATTTTCCTCCAACACCACAGTTCAAAAGCATCTCTCTTCCTTCGCTCAGCCTTCCTTATGGTCCAGCTCTCGCAGCCATAGGTTACTACGGGGAATACCATTGCTTTAACTATGCGGACCTTTGTTGTCAGTGTGGTGTCTCTGCTCTTAATTATTTTATCAAGATTTGTCATTGCTCTCCTCCCAAGAAGTAAACATCTTCTGATTTCCTGGCTGCAGTCAGCGTCTGCAGTAATCTTTGCGCCCAGAAATATAAAGTCTGTCACTGCCTCCACGTTTTCTCCCTCTATTTGCCAGTTATCAATCAAGCTAGTTGCCATAATCTTGGTTTTTTTGAGGTTTAGCTGCAACCCGGCTTTTGCACTTTCTTCTTTCACCTTTGTCATAAGGCTCCTCAGCTCCTCCTCGCTTTCAGCCATCAAAGTGGTGTCATCTGCATATCTGAGGTTGTTAATGTTTCTTCCTGCAATTTTAACTCCAGCCTTGGATTCATCAAGCCCAGCACGTCGCATGATGTGTTCCGCATACAAGTTATAATATAATCACATTTTTTGCTCCAGTGCTCATGCGCTCCATCTCCTTTTTAAAAAAATGGTGGACGCAACATCCTCTTTCTCTTAGATTGTCGTGCACCACATGTAGACAGAGGGGGAGATGTCATGATAATCATATGGCAAGATCCTCCCTCCTCCATCACGCTAGACCGAGTAGGTCTAGCCATGGCCTGAAAGAACTGGGCATGTTTAGCTTGGAGAAGAGAAGGCTAAGGGGAGACATGAGAGCACTCTTCAAATACTTGAAAGGTTGTCACACAGAGGAGGGCCAGGATCTCTTCTCGATCCTCCCAGAGTGCAGGACACGGAATAATGGGCTCAAGTTAAAGGAAGCCAGATTTCGGCTGGACATCGGGAAAAACTTCCTGACTTTTAGAGCAGTACGCCAATGGAATCAGTTACCTAGGGAGGTTGTGGGCTCTCCCACACTAGAGGCCTTCAAGAGGCAGGTGGACAACCATTTGTCAGGGATGCTTTAAGGTGGATTTCTGCACTGAGCAGGGGGTTGGACTCGATGGCCTTATAGGCCCCTTCCAACTCTGATATTCTATGATTCTATGGTGGCTTTCTGCCTATCAAGGAAATAGGTGCTTGCAGAGTTGAGAAAGAGGGGCAGCAGCAAGAGCATCTGGTGAGAATGGCGATGAGAACGTAGATTCACTGAGGGAAGGTGCCACTACTATGGAGGTCCTGACCAGGTCCACCCCAACCACCACACTTCAGAGGAAAATCTTAAGGGATACATCTAGATGGGAGAAGGCAGACCTTTTGGTACCCTGAGATAATGGGATAACGAAATAAACGTATTGTTTCTCATTGTTTTCTATTTCTATTTTGCTTATTTTATCATCTTTTTCATATTTTTGGTGCAGATTTTCATTGTTCTCCTCTGATTTGGAAGACAATCTCATAATATGAGGAATGAATGGATAAAAAATAATTAAAATATGGGAAGTGCTTTGAACACTGTGAAGGCACTATGCGAATACATTGTAATTACTAGCATATGAGGAGGAGGGTGATGCCTCAAGACACGTCTTCCAACCGCTTCAGATACCTGTGACTCTTGTGACTGAAGAGGTTTCCCCAATCTGTTTCCCTCTAGGTGTGTCAGACTACAATTTCCATCATCCCCTGGCAGCATGGCCAATGGGAGTTGTAGTCCAACACATCTGGAGGGAAGCAGGTTAGCGTGCTGAAGAACATCTCTTCTGGTTACAAAACAATACTAAAGAATATAATTCCCCTTCTCTTGTCCAGGGAATACCTGAGAGATGTGTCATGATGCTGAAAGATAAACAGGCACTGAAGGTCCAGAAGGGAGGGGAGCACAGAACTGCTCCTTCCTCGGGAATGGCATAACCAATTAGTGAGCCCGGCCTTCCATGCACTGAAGCATGTTTAATGCACTGAAATTTGTGGGTGTTTTATTCATGTCTAAGATTGCGTTAGCAGACCTTGCAAAATGTTTCCTATAGGACTTTTCCAAAAATCCAGACTTCTTTTTGTAACAACACTGAAAATAAATAAATAAATACAGCTTTGTCAGGGAAAATTAAGAACCTGCTCCTCACATGATTACAAAACAGTCTGTAAGCTATCAATAGCCCCTAGCAAATGTGCACAAACTTCAGGTGTATTTCCCCACACACACACACACACAATTTTGGCAGGTCACTGAGCACCTAATGTATTATCACCCCAAAAAATCTCAGAACATGCAGTTCGAGATCAAATTAAAAACAGACCCAGCTGGAGTAAGTTCCCTCTACAAAAAAGACGTCTGTCATAGGAACACTGGTTCAGTGCCAGGCCTGCATTGCTAACTTTGGTGGCCTGTATGGATGGTGGAAAGAAAAGTCCCCAGGGCCTGGATATCAAGGACAAAGCACCACTTGGAGATATGACAGATTAGCGTAAAATGAGTGGCTTTTTGTTATTGACTAAAATATGAAGATATGGGGGACGGGCCCCTGGATGATGCTCAACACTTCTTCCAATGCAGGCTCTGTGGGCCTTGCTAGACCTAGGAGATAATTTGTCTGGGAGGAGGGGGCGATGGTGCGCTACAGCTAGCGCGCGCCGTCGCCCTTTTCCAGACGTCAACACGCGACAGGGCAAGGGAAAGCCCCGTCGCATGCTCCGGTTCCCCCCCACACCTTAAAGGGCCATGTGCGCAGGAGCGCACCACCGAAGAAGGTAAGTGTTTTTAAAAAATAATAAAGGGTTCCCCGCTCCCCCTGATTCCCCTCCCACGATGTCTGATGCCCCCCTGCTCGCTTGCTCACCCGTCCTCCCCCCGTCCCTGATGCCTGTCCCTGTCCCCGTTCATCTCCCCCCACCCCCGTCCGCCATGGCTGTCCCCGCTCGCCAGGCCCTGTCCCCGTTCATCTCCCCCCACCCCCGTCTGCCATGGCTGTCCCCGCTCGCCAGGCCCTGTCCCCGTCCTTCTTCCCCCCCGTCTCCGATGCCCGTCCCCGTTCTTCTCCCCCCTCTCTCCTGCTGGGTCCGGTCTTTCCCCCAGCCCCCATCTCCCCCCCCCCCCGTGATTCCCCCCCTCGGCTCGATGGGCACAGCGCTCCTATGGAGCGCTGTGCCCAGTCCATGGCTTCTCCCGGCTACTCGTGTAAGCGAGCAGCCGGGAAAAGCCACAGAAGTTGCTAGACTAGGCCGGGGCTGCTGAAAAGCCAGGCCATAAGTAAATCCTGACCCCAGAATCCCCTGTGCATCATCTGGATGCACAGGAGGGAGACCGGGCCTCACACTGGGCTAACGCCTCATCTAGCAACGGCCTGTGTCTTTCATGCAGGGATGCAGAGTATTAAGCCTGGGGGCTAAGTTCAGCCTGCCTGGGGTGCCAATTTGGCCTCTCCCCCTTCTTCCAGCCCCACCCCTTTTCCTGACCACCACTAGTTTCGTGGATTCCCATTTTTTGTGCTCCCCCGCATTATAAATGGTTGAAATGCCTCTTCTCTGGCTTAATTATTCACAGTAAGAGCTTTAAGCTAAAATGTAAGAATCTAAGAAGAGCCCTGATGCTGGATCAGACCAAGGGTCCATCTAGTCCAGCACTCTGTTCCCACAGTGGCCCACCAGCTGTCGGCCAGGGACCAACAAAGCAGGACGTGGTGCAGCAGCAACCTCCCATCCATGTTCCCCAACAACTGCTGCACATAGAGAGGCAGAGGCAGTAAGCCTGTGTGCACCAGTTGCTGGGGAACATGGGTGGGATGGTGCTGTTGCACCATGTCCTGCTTGTTCATCCCTGGCTGATGGCTGGTTGGCCACTGTGTGAACAGAGTGCTGGACTAGATGGACCCTTGGTCTGATCCAGCATGATGCTACTTATGTTCGATTTATTAAAAAAACCACATACCACAGTTTAGGGACTGATAAGAATGTAAGAAGAGCCGTGATGCTGGATCAGACCAAGGGTCCATCTAGTCCAGCACTCTGTTCGCACAGTGGCCCACCAGCTGTCGGCCAGGGACCAACAAAGCAGGACATGGTGCAACAACACCCTCTCACCCATGTTCCCCAGCAATTGGCACACACAGGCTTACTGCCTTGGATACTGGAGGTTGCACATAGCCATCAGGGCTAGAAGGCATTGATAGCCTTCTCCTCCAGGAATTTATCTAACCTCCTTTTGATGCCATCCAGATTGGTGGCCATCACTACATCTTGTGGTAGTGAGTTCCATAATTTAACTATGTGCTGTGTGACGAAGTCCTTCCTTTTATCTGTCCTGAATCTCCCACCAATCAGTTTCATGGGATGACGCTGGGTTCTAGTATCTTGAGAGAGGGAGAAGAATGTCCACATTCTCCACACCATGCATAATTTTGCACACCTCTCTCATGTTCCTTGGGACACGATCTGTTCTGCCCCTCTTTGATCTCCATTTGGGCCCTTTCCTATTAGGCCACAAGGAAGCAAGACTAGTGCATACCCTTGAATCCATGCCGTGCTTGTGCCAGGTTTGCTGGCAGGCCGTACTGCGAGAAGAGACTTCCTCTGAAGCCAACTTTTCCCCCCCCTCTCCTCTGGAGGCTTTCCCAAGGTAATTCCATCTAAGAGAACAAAACCCCAGCGATGTTTCTTATAATGCAGCAGATGTTTTCATACTGTGCCAGCACTTAATAAATGGCAGCGTATTCACACTGTCAAGGTTGTAAACCTAATAAATTGCATTTAATACGGAAATAAATACAGTGCGACCGCATTTCAAACAGACTCAAAGTATTCGTGCCTTATATAAGAGCAAAGGGGGCTGGTATGAAGTTTCAGTCTGGGGGCCACGTGGGCGTATAGTGTGTGTGTGTGTGTGTGTGTGTGTGTGTGTGTGTGTGTGTGTGTGTTTGTGTTATATATATCAGAGGGAATGTAACCAATTAGCCAGCCAGTTATAGGTGACTCTGTTATTATGGCTGGATACTATAGGAGAAAGGAGAAGGAGATGTTTTCGTGTCTGGAGGATGGGGCAGTTACAACCAACTATGGGGCAAGGATAGCATCACACACACACACAAGTAAATTCCACCCAAACAGGAAATTCAAAGCAGTTTTGGAAGGTCATTCTCTGGCAGACCGTCATTCAAATTTCGAAGGGAGTTACAAAGAATTCCAATAAGGTTAGTACAATCATCTGGGTGTGTTTTGTGGGTAGGGGGCATTTAACACATCTAGAAGGGCAGCCTGAGATATTCCAAAAGACACAGGGCTGCCTCTCAAAATGGAAACCCTGCGTCACATTCTCCTGCTATCTGTCAAGGTTGAGTTGTCAGAGCTGAGCCTGGAGCTAGGAGCTGAGCCAGTCTGAGCTGAGGAATCAAGCCAGGAATCAGAACTGAGGACTTTGTTAGAACACGGGTTAGCCCGGGGCCCACCCCAGGCTCACCCCTGTGCATCCAGATGACACACAGGGGAACCTGGGCTCAGGTAGGGGTCAACCCTCCCTTGTCCCAGGGTAACGGGCTCCAGTTGTAGCCCAGTATTTCCCACAGCCTCAGGCTGACCCCGAGACCGCAAGCGTGTAGACCGTTCCGCCGCTTTTCCCGGCTACTGCAATTACTCACGAGTAGCTGGGAAAAGCGTTGGATGGGGCGCAGAGATCGGGGGGATCAGAGTCAGGGGGAGATCAGGGGTGGGGAAATTGGGGGGGGCAATCGGGGGGCAGGGGGAGCGGGGAAATGACTTTTTTTTAAAAAACAACCTTATGTTTCGCCCAGCCGTTTAAGAATTTTTTAAAAATGGCGGATGTGACAGGGCTTTCCTGCAGCCCGTCACGTCTGACGTCTGGATTGGAGCGACGGTCCGTGCTACTTGTACCACGGGCTCACCCCTCCTCCTGCACGGATTCCCAGGTAGGTCTAGCAAAGGCCTGAGAAACAAGGGTCTAATCTACACCAAGCAGGATACTGCACTGTGAAAGAGGTTTGAAAGCAGTATATATAAAAGGCAGGAGCCACACCAAGCAGGATATAGTGCTATGAGAGTGGTATGGAAGAGGTATATGGTATGTGACCAATGGGCCCCAGCAGTTGTCAGTGCACTTCATTACCTCTATAAGGCACTAGTGAGGCTCCTGCCTTTTATATTTTCCCCAAAATCACTTTGAAGCTCATTCCAGTTCACTTCCATTTTAGTTTTTGACCATTTCCCCCCCCTCTCCATTCAAATGGGAAAAAATGAGCATTTCGAATGGGATAAGTGTGGAATTCTGTGTGTCTTTTTCAAAAGTGCACACTTCCCCCCCTTGGCTAAAGGAGGAAAAGACCACATTATTATGCCAGTCCTTTTCCAGCTTCACTGGCTGCCTGTCCAGGTCCTGGTATTAACATCCAAAGTGCAGGTATTAACATTCAAAGCCCTAAACAGCTTGGGGCCAGGCTCTCTGAAGGAATGGCTCCTCCCATATGGGACTGCCCAGACCTTAAGATCATCCTCAGGGGTCCTTTTCCGTGAGCCCCTGCCAAAGGAAGTGAGGCAGGTGGCTACTAGGAGGAGGGCCTTCTCTGCTGTGGCACCCCGGCTATGGAATGAGCTCCCTAGAGATGTTCGCCTCGTACCTACTTGATACTCTTTTAGATACCAGGTGAAGACCCTTTTTATTTTCTCGGTATTTTAACAGTTTATCATCTTTTCACTTTGCTGTTTTAAATCTCTATTTTAACTCTGTATAAGTCTTTGCATTGCTCCTCGGTTTTATCCTGGTTGTGCTTTAACATTGTACTTTTGTGGTGTGCTTTTTATATTGTGGTTTGTTTTACACGGTGAATTGTATTTGAAGGTTTTAATTTTTGTGAACCACCCAGAGCGCTTTGGCTATTGGGCGGTATAGAAATGCAAAAAGAAAAAGAAAAGAAAAAGGAAATGCATATTTCAGCATGCACATCCTTTATGTACAACTTCTGAATGTTCTTCTGTTCACGTCCTCATTCAGGATTGCAAACAGGACATGGTCACATGATTGGCGAATACAAACAAAATTCTTGTACATATCTATAGTAATTGGACTTTTTGAAGTAAATGAGATAAGTGAAGACAAAGCGAAGACTCTCTTTCCCCCCCCCCTTGAGTGCTGAAATAAGTTTTCTTATTCACCCCTCTCCTCTGCCTCCAACTCCCACACCATGTTCACCTTTCAATGACGGATCAAAAGATAGAGGAAATAGGCTACAAGAATAACATTTTGCTTGATCTCTTCTATCAGATTTGGCCATTTCAGTGGTATGTGAAGAATGAGGCCTCTGAGGCTGAATGGCTAGATGGGGGAATGACTTCGTCCCTTTAATCTTTGGGAATAAAAGAGGATTCCAATACAAGTCAGAAGAAGGGCTACAATCAAGAGTGGGAGATAGAAAGCTCCATCACACAGGGGGTTAACACGCTCCCTACCTTTGCTTCTCCTACCGTGTTTTCCTTCCTCAAGTTACCTCCTCTTTCAAAAAAGAGAAAGTACACAATGAGCACGAGGCCCATTGAGTCCACTGCTCTAATGGCGCTGCTTCTCCTGCACACAGGAGGAGAGAGCAGTGATTCCGAGTTAAAAAAAAATCGGATTTAATGAGGGTTTTTTTTTTCTTGTCGCACAAGGAAGGCCAGAAGGGGCAGAAGGGGCACAGGAGGCAGATGATGTCATGTGAGGGACCTGAGCAAACTCAGTGAGCGCCTAGTAACGAGCGTGCAATAAAGCTTCTCTTGCTTCGGTAAACCCCATTTTAACCTTGCACAAGCGCCCAGCCCTACTTGGTTCCACTGGTGCAAGCTGTGGCAGAAGGCATTGCACAAGCTGTTCCTCAGATGGTTGCACAAAGTGTTGCACAATGCATTATGGTTTCATTAGACTAGGGCCATGTCTACACTATGCCTTATTTACTTATTTATTTATTTATTTATTACATTTCTTTTTTTTTTTTTAATTTTTATTCATTTTCAACACTATATAAACATAGATAAACATTTCCAAAATATAACTGAAACTAACACAATAAGAAAAAAAATACATCAAATATCTGCTGCATACATATTGAATAATTGTTGAGTACAAATATCAAAAACTATTACATATGCCTTATCACTCTACAACATCTTCATTCTTAACATAAATGTGCACCCCCCACCTCGGGATCATTCTTGAGTCCAAAATCTAATCATTTCTTCTGCTGGTGGTTTCCCACTTCCCTTAGTAAACACGAACACTAGGAACTGTTTCCAGATTCCTTCGAACTCATTTATTTTAGTTACGCCTTTTCTCCACTTAATATTACATGTCAGTTTATCATTAATGGCTATGTCCCATACTACTTTATACCATTCCTCAATAGAATATTCCCCTTGGATCTTCCAGTTCCTAGCTATCATCAATCGTGCTGCAACCAACAAACTCGATATCAGCTCTATAGTTCCTTTTCCACACTTTATATCTTCAAATAGTGACAGCAATGCTATTTTTGGTGTTTGTTCTATTTTCATTCCCACTATTTCTTCAATTTCTGAAAACACCATCTTCCATAATCTTTGTACATATTTGCATTGCCACCACATATGTAAATACGTTCCTTTTTCCCCACATCCTCTCCAACAATTTGCTGAATGTTGATCATTTATCTTATTCAATCTAACCGGGGTTAGGTACCACCTCCATAAAATTTTAAAATAATTCTCCTTTATTCTTACTGATAAACTTCTCAACACTCTTTGTTTCCATAGTCCCTCCCAGCTCTGTCGCCCTATTTGTATCTTCAAATCTGATTCCCAAATCATTTTCTCTGTATTCTCTCTAAACTCCTTCTCTAACAATATTTTATATATTTCACTCATTAATCCTTTTGAAACTATACTACTTCCTTTTCCTTTCTCCTTACTTACTACTAATTCTTCAAACCTCGTCATCTTTCTGCACATTCTATTATCTTTAATCCACTTTTTATTCCATTGCTCTAATTGACCATATTCTAGCCAAGATAGCTTCTTCTCCTTTAACAAATTTTCCATATCTTCTCTTGTTTTAATATCTCTTACCCAATCCTTTAATTTTATTTTATTTTTCTCTTTTAATATTTTACATAATCTACCCTTTAGATCCTCTGGGAAATTCTTTAACATTATTATCGGTGCTAAGGGAGAGTTGCTCGGAAGCAGCTTCCCTTTAAATTTACTCCAAATTTCCCATTGAGTCCTCAGGAGTGGATTATCTATACTTCCAACCCATTTTCTTCCTCCATCTTTAAAAAAAACATTCTCCAGATTCATCTCTACCTTACTTATGATTTTTTCTTCCATCCAATATAAATCTCCTACTCCCATAATTGCTTCTACAACATGTCTTAATCTATTTGCTACGTAGTATAATTTTATGTTTGGGAGACCCATTCCCCCCTTTTTTTGGCTTAGGTACCAATTATTTTTATTCACTCTTGCTCTCTTTTCTCCATTACAATATTTATTAATAATATTTTGCCAACTTTTTATCTCGGTTTCTGATATTTTTATAGGTAACATCCTAAATACAAAATTAATTTTAGCTAATATCTTCATTTTTATCAAAGCTATTCTCCCAAACCAAGATAAATTTAATCTTTTATATTTTTCCAATTTCTCTAGTACCTCCTTCTTTAACCTCGTTAAATTTTCCCTTTCTAAATTCTCTAGATTTTTTGTAATTTTAATTCCCAAATATTTAATCTCGTTCTTAACTTTCAATTCCATTCCCTTAACTTCCCAATCCTTTTCTTCCCTCTTAGTATAGTTAAACAACATCATCTCTGATTTAGACCAATTTATTTTTAACCCTGTAATTTCCTCAAATTCCCTCAACTGATATTTAATTCTTTCTAATTTTCTTAATGGATTCTTAATGGTCAATAAAGTATCATCCGCAAACATGTTTAGCTTTATTTCCCTTACATCTCCAATTCCTTCTAATTCTTTATCCTCCCTTAGTGCCTTCGCCAAAACTTCCATAACCATTACAAAAAGGACCGGCGAGAGCGGACATCCTTGTCTTGTTCCTCTGGCTAGTCGTATCTTTTCAGTAAGTCCGTCATTTACCACCACTACCGCCGTATTTTGGGAATATAGCTGTTCTATTACATTTTTAAATTTATTTCCAAATCCCAATTTATCTATAATACTCTTTAGTGCCTGCCAGCTCACACAATCAAAAGCTTTAAAAATATCTAATGCCATAATACCTGCCTTAATATTTGCTTTTTTTATTACATTTATTACATTTAAAACTCTACCCACTAAATTATGCATATGTCTTCCTACCACAAACCCACATTGATCTGCTCCTATATATTCTGCCAAGAATTTATTTAATCGTTTGGCCATAAAAGATGTAAAAATTTTAGCATCCTGATTTATTAAAGAAATAGGTCTATAAGAATCGGGATTAGTCAAATCTTTATCTGGTTTTGGGATCAGAATTATCACTGAATGTTCCCATGATTCAGGTATCTTCTCTCCTGATAATATCCTATTATAAAGTTCCATTAATTTTGGAACTAGACAATCTTTGAAGACCTTATAATATTCTGGACCCAAACCATCTGCTCCTGGTGATTTACCCACTTTTAACTTATCAATAACCTCTTCAACTTCTCTTTGAGTTATTACTGACTCCATTAACTCCTTATATTCTGATTTTATTTCCTTCTTTATAAACCTTCCAATATACTCCTCCACCTTTTCTTGTTGAATTTCTTTACCCTTGTACAATTCCTGATAAAATTCCTGAAAAATTTTTATTTTAGCTTTCATTGCATGACAATAATTCCCTCGGCTATCTTTCAACGTTTCTATCCCATTCCTCCCTTTTTCTTTTTGTGTGAGCTTGGCAAGCAACCTCGAGTTCTTATCACTATTTTCAAAATATTCCCTTTTCATATACATTAAATTCTTTTGAATCTCTTCTATATTTAAATTTTCTAATTGTTTCTTCTTAGCTTGTATTTCCACTAATTTATATTTATCTTTACTTCGCCAATATCTTTCTTCCAAGTTTTTAATTTCTATCTCTAACTTTTCCTGTTCTGCACGTTGTTGTCTTTTTAAACTACATGTTTCTCTAATACAGATTCCTCTTGCTACAGCCTTCATGGTGTCCCAAATGACTGACCCAGCTGTTCCTCCTTTTTCATTAATTTCCCATGACTCCGACAGTTCCTTCCGAATTTTATCTACTATTTTATTGTATTTCAATATCTTTGTGTTCAACTTCCATCTATATGCCTCTTTATAATCTTTCTTAACTGTAAATTCTAAACTTAACAAGGCATGATCAGTTACTTTTATTACCCCCATTTCCATTTTACAAATCCTCGTTGCAAAGTCTTTTGAAACAAATATATGATCTATCCTGGAGTATGTATGATGAACTGGGGAAAAATATGAGAATCCAGGCCTATTCCCGTTAAGTAAGCGCCACGAATCTAAATAATCATTTTCTTTTATTAATTTATTCAATATAGTCATATTGTTTCTCTTTTCAACATTAGTGGGATTTGACCTGTCTCTTTTATTATCCATAACCATATTAAAATCCCCCGCTAATATAACATACCCCTCCTTAAATTCTTCTATTTCTTTAAACAACTTTATAAAAAACTCTCTATGCCTCTCATTTGGGGCATAAACATTAATCAAAGTATAGACCTTTCCCTCAATTTTACCTTTTAACATAAGATATCTACCCTTATCATCCTTTTTTACCTCTTCTAATGTAAACCCACTTTTTTTTGAAATCAAAGTGGCCACTCCATTTTTTTTTGATGTTCCTAATGACTTTTCATAATAGGCTAGCCACTTTAATTTTATCATATTCGAATTCTCGGAGCCTTGGTGTGTCTCTTGGATCATTATAATATCTGATCCCTCTTTATTAAGCATTTGTTCTATTCTCTTCCTTTTCACGACTGCCCCTAAACCTTTAACATTGAGTGTTGATACCTTTATCTTTTTATCCATAATCACCCTTTTGAAATCTCTTCCGATCCCTTGTGCTCAGCAGTTCAAACTTGCTTACATAAAAACACAAACTCCATACATAAAACCCCCACCCTCCTACCCCAATCCCTCCTCCCCTACCTTCCCCCCCTCCCCACCCCCCCACTCTAATCCCCCCCCCATATCCCCGTGAGTCTAGTACTCCAGCCATCTACTTTAAAGGGGGAGGGGGGAGGCAGTGCTGTGCCTGGCCGGCAGGTTTCTATATTAGCATTTTTATTTGCAATTATCTCCAAACATAATTAACAATTCTCTTACTCTCCAGATGTCCCAGCCTCATTCCCTCCCCCACCCACTCCAGCCCCATCTGCTTCCCCATCCAGACCCAGCCTCTTCAGCAAATCTTTACCTTGATCCAATGAGGTTACTCTGTGTTCCCTCCTCCCATATGTAAATCTTAAAAAAAACCGGGTAACCCCATGCATAAGAAATTTCATTCTTCATTAATGTTTCCATTATTAGTTTAAGACTACTTCTCCAATTTAATGTACGTTGAGAAAGATCATTGTAAATTTACACTGGTTTGCCTTTATATTATATCTGATTCTTAAATCTCAATTCTTTCATAATTTGCTCTTTTTTATAATAATTACCAAATTTCACCAAAATGTCTCTTGCCCCTTTGTGGTTTTGCCCCCCCACACGATGGACTCGATCCGGATCCAATCCGTCTATTGATATATCGGCATCAGCTCCTTGAACCAGTTCACGATGATTTCTCTAAGATCTTCTCCCTGCGACTCCTTTAGCTGCTTTATTCAAAAAGTAGATCTACTAGATTAATCTTCCGAGGCAATCGATCACAGTACCCATTCTTTAAATTGTATATTAGTTGATTTCTCAAAAGCCTCTTATTCCTTCTGGTCCAAGTCCGCTTTAGCCTCTATCTTTTTGATCTTATCCGAATTTTCCACCTTTTTTATCCGCTAAATACACAATTAATGTCTAAATTCACTCATATGCTGATCCATTTTTTTAAAATATAACAATATTATTTTCAGCTATAATGGGCCTGATCTCCATCAACGAGGGAGGGTTACTACCACTTTCTCCTCCTTCAGTCATATTTTTTCTTTATTTGGTATTGTATCCAAAGGGACTGGGTCTTTATCTTCCTCCTCTTGCTCAACTCCAGGGGCTGTCCTTTCCAGGAGGGAGAGGCATGCCAAATTATGATTTGAAAGTTCCTTTTTTTTTTATAATTTGAAGGTTTCTTTTTTTTTTTTTCTTCTTTTTTTTCTTTTCTTTTTTTGTATATTAAGCTTTGCCCAACTTTTGATCTTTCTTTTAATGTTAGGCATGGGACTCTTCTGGGTAGGGCATAAATCTTAGAGTATAACTCGCTTCCTTAGCAACTTATGCTGGCTTCTCTGTTATATATCAAACACTTCTTCTTTCTTCATGAGGGGGGGGGAATATCCAGTTCACAACAGCATTCACTAGAGGGGATTCACAAGCTGTGGCAGAAGGCATTGCACAAGCTGTTCCTCAGATGGTTGCACAAAGCGTTGCACAATGCATTATGGTTTCATTAGACTAGGGCCATGTCTACACTATGCCTTATTTACTTATTTATTTATTTATTTATTACATTTCTATACCGCCCAATAGCCGGAGCTCTCTGGGCGGTTCACAAAAATTAAAAACATTCAAAGTATAAAACAACAGTATAAAACCATACTATAAAATACAATATAAAAGCTCAACCAGATCAAAACAGCAGCAATGCAAAATTACAAATTTAAAACACCAAGTTAAAATTTATTTATAGACTGTTAAAATGCTGGGAGAATAAAAAGGTCTTCACCTGGCATCTAAAGGCATATAATGTAGGCGCCAAGCGAACCTCCCTAGGGAGCTCATTCCACAGCCGGGGTGCCACAGCAGAGAAGGCCCTGCTCCTGGTAGCCACCTGCCTCACTTCCTTTGGCAGGGGCTCATGGAGAAGGACCCCTGAGGATGACCTTAGGGTCCGGGCAGTTCCATATGGGAGGAGGCGTTCCTTCAGATAGCCTGGGCCCAAGCCGTTTAGGGCTTTAAATGTTAATACCAGCACTGTGAATCGGGCCCGGACCTGGGGATCATTCCTGCCTTATCCCAGGGATCGTCCCAGGATCCTCCCTGTGTGTCCACATGACGCACAAAGGATCCCGAGGGCAGGGAGGAAAGATCCCTCCATTTCGCTGGGATAACCGGGACGGCTTTTAACCTGATTTTCCCCACGTTCTCAGGATTGTCCCGAGGTGTGGCCGTCAGTTCCGGTTTCATCCTGGCTCCTCCCGAGTAAATGCGAGGAGCCGGGAACTGGGCACAGGTGCTCCATGCCCATCAGGGGAGGGGAGAAAAGCAGGATTGGGCCTTTTTTTTTTTACCTATTAATTTTCACTAGAGCACAATTGCACTCCAGCTCTTCTTTTCTGTAAAAAAAAAATGGCCACCACTACAGGCGCAATGTGGACTGAGTAGACTGAGTGAGACCCATGTGGACTAAGGGGGAGGAACGTGTGATCAGTATATTGTGGGATCCTCCCCCTCTCCTCCCCTGGTGTAGACATGCCCTAGGTGCTGCTTGAGCTAGCTGTTCTGCTAGTAGTTGTGCAACCACTAGAGAAGCAACACTAAGGGTAAAACCCTATGAATGTTTAGAAAGTCCTACAATTCCAGTATTCCCCAGTTCGTACTCTAACGGTTACAATTTTCCAGCCAGCGTAATAGTAGATATAATCTGGTGTTGCCCCTCTCACCAGATTTATTTGTCACTGGTTTGGAACATATAGATATTGCCCTTAGGAATCCGTATCCACAACATTACTATATGTTCATGATATGCTCATTTCTTGCTTAAATCCAGTGAAACTTATGGTCTGTTGTATAAAATAGCTTTTCAGACATTTCAAGGCATAACATCATTTTTACAGAATCTGTATGGATTGGGCTTAATTTTTCAGGACAAAGCATGGAGGCTTAAATTTATCAGAACAAAGCCAGAATAGTGGAGCTGAATAGTTTCATATCCAGTGTAAATCTTTAGGCATTAAATAGCTTGGAGTCTGGGTTGTTAAGGATATTGAACAGATAACGGAACTGAACCATAGGGAATTATGTCAACAAGTTTTGGTGGATATTAAGAGATGGTCAGAACTGAATTTGTCTTGGTTAGGATAAATCTCAAAGCCGGGAGTTAGTTAGTCATCCGTTTTTGACTGCCTTCCCAATGGTCAATCCTCATGAAACATACTTCATTGGAAAGTTCTTGGCATGCAGATTCCAAAAATAACAAAGGATTTCACTATAATTTAAAGTCAGGAGTTTATTTATGTACATAAAGCTTTACTGTTTTTAAGAATTAGGCTATCTTCTACAAAAATCTACTATAAAGTTTTACTTTTAATATCAGAAAAAACAGCAAGTATAATGAAACAAACATAATTAATTTCAAATTGCAGCAAAATGAAATATGAACATGAAAAAGTTGTTGTACACCTTTATAAACAGCAGGTCAAAGTACAATGATATGTACTAATATACAGCCGGCAAACGAATCATGAAGAGATTAAGAGACACCTACAGTTAAAAGTAACCCAGGCCGTAGCTAGACCTAAGTTTTATCCCAGGATCATCCCAGGTTCGTCCCTGCCTGAGCGCTGGATGCCCTGTGTGGCACTTAGATGAACAGCTTTGACCCCAGGGGTCTAGTCGTAGCTAGACCCCTGGGATAAACCTTAGGTCTAGCTACGGCCCCAGTCAAAGTTTACTTATTGCTCAGAAAGGAAATCTCTAGCTGTTAAATTTAACAAAAAAACATTTAAAAGTCTCTGTACACTTTTAGTTCAATTAAACCTTTTGTTAGGTTTGAATTTATCTCCGCTGGTCTTTTGTACTACAATGCATGTGCTTACCCCCAAAATATTTTGATTAATTTCCCTTTGACAGTCAAAGATTCAAGACTGGGGGGGAAATGGAAGGATTGATGAAATAATTATATTTGGGCAAATAAGTGGCCTCAAATGGCTTAGACTATGGCCTTAGTTAGACCAAGCAGGATATTCCACTATGAAAGTGGTATATAAAAGGCAGGAGCCACACTGCTGCTTTATAGTGGTATTGAAGTGTACTGACAACTGTGGGGGCCAATTGACACATAACATATAGCGCTTTCATACCGCTATATCCTCCTTGGTGTGGCTCCTGCATTTTATATACTGCTTTCACACCATTTTCATAGTGCAATATCCTGTTTGGTGTAAATGAGGCCTACCTTGAGTTATCCATGGAAAAAAGGGATGGGTCAATATCAAGACAAAAGCATGATATGCAAGATATAAAGATAAATTAATGGTTTTGAAACTCTCACATTATTTACATTCAATTAAGGAAATTTAGTCCACTCAGGGTACAATCATATGGGTTGCACTCTGGCTGCATGGAAGCCCCTGAACCTGGAGGTGTTTGAGATTCCTGTACCCTAGAATCATAGAATCATAGAATAGTAGAGTTGGAAGGGGCCTACAAGGCCATCGAGTCCAACCCCCTGCTCAATGCAGGAATCCACCCTAAAGCATCCCTGACAGAGGGTTGTCCAGCTGCCTCTTGAAGGCCTCTAGTGTGGGAGAGCCCACAACCTCCCTAGGTCACTGATTCCATTGTCGTACTGCTCTAACAGTTAGGAAGTTTTTCCTGATGTCCGGCTGGAATCTGGCTTCCTTTAACTTGAGCCCGTTATTCCGTGTCCCGCACTCTGGGAGGATTGAGAAGAGATCCTGGCCCTCCTCTGTGTGACAACCTTCTAAGTATTTGAAGAGTGCTATCATGACTCCCTCTGTTGGGCTGAAGCTGGCAAGGTGAGAGAATTGGCAGAGGAGACGATCTTTGCCACCCCGTTTTCTAATCTTTGATTTTTCACTACATGGGATTTTCAGTCCTTCTATTGAGGGCACATCAGCTGGGCTGGTGCCAGATTATTTTGCACCCTAGGCAAGGTGAGCTACTTTCACACACACACACACACACACACACACACACACACACACACAAATGCCAACTTTGATTTTTAAGAACATATGTTTCCTGGAAAAAATAAGAAGCACAAAACTTGAAACTGCTAAATTTATTTTAAAGTGCAAGAAATACGTCATGCCAATTATAGCAAATGAATTGGAAAGGAACGTCTATGGGTTAAAAATGTATTATTTAATAGGAATATCACCTCCAACTCATCCCCCCAACTCATACGCGTGCGTGCACACACACTCAGCATCACTCACTCCAAACAAACACACGCATGAACACATGCATTCACTCAAAGACCCCCTGCACCCCATTCACCCATACACTCTCTCTCTCTCTCTCTCTTCCGGGCACGTTCCGGAAGTCCGGACGTGGAGCTGCCCCACCCCCATCCCAGCGTCCCTGGCTTCGCTTCAGCTGGGCGGGCGTGGGGTGCCATCTCGCCCGCCCAGGCCCAGCTGAATCCTCGGGCCTGGCAGGGCCGGGCCGGCTCACAGCCAACAATGCGCGTGAGTACTGCACTGTGCCTGGCGCCCCTCTTAGCTTGGCGCTCTAGGTGACTGCCTGAGTGGCCTCTATGATAGCACTGGCCCTGCAAATCAGAGGGGAGGGAAAGAGGTTGGAGGGGGCTCAAGGTAATGTGTATTCTGTCTTCTCCAGTCTATTCCCCTCCCCACTCACCAGAATGCCCCCTCTCCCCCCTTTCCGAAGTTGATTTTCTGACCTTGGAGAGTCAGGCACTGTTCTTTCCACACCTGCTGTGAGGGGGGGGGATCTCCCACTCCCCCTTCTGAATTTGGAGAAATGTCTCCGGCCCTAGAGGGGGAAATTTAAGGCATCCAGTGGTCCCTGGGACACTTACCCCGGGACCATGGGATTACTCTCTTAATATTCAGGCTAATATACCGGCAGATGTAAGCCTTTCCCCAGTTGAAGAACATCAGTTGGTCTCCCCTAGTAAAGGAAGGGTTGGCAAAACATTTTTAGTTTTTTTGAAGAATGGACAAATGTTCTCTTTTCAAAATAGCAATGATGATGATGATGGTGGTGATGATGGGAGAATTCCACAAGTAGAATGACCTATCCACAGGTTTGGCAATAGATTGGTGAACATGCCAGAAAGAAGTAAATTGCAACCAATTTGAAACTAGGACTGTGCACTGCTTCAGCTGCAGGTCTGAATTCTGAGCTGAAATGGACCAGTTCGGACCGAATCAGTCCAGATCCAGAGTGGGACAGATCCGGCCTGAAGCAGCTTGAAGTGGGTTGGATCCGGCCTGAAGCACTTCAGAGTGCTTTGGACTGAACCGGATGGTGCAGCAGCCCAGCCTGAATGGCACCCACTCATGCACCCGCCCATTCGTGCCCCCGAGCTGTGGGATCCCCCTGCCCCTTTACTGGGACCTGTCTCAAATGCCCACAGTCATCCATACCTCTTGAAGTGTGTCGCCAAAATGGCGACTCATCCATTTCCATAAAAGAAATCCTGTGGAAATGGGAGCCACAGAGGAGCTATGTATTTATTTATTTATTTTTATTTATTTATTACATTTTTATACCGCCCAATAGCCGAAGCTCTCTGGGCGGTTCACAAAAATGTATGCAATGTTACTCACCTTGGAGAGCTCCTTTAGAGTTCTGACTGGTTCTGACTGAATCCTGGAGTAAATTCATCACCCCACTGACATCAGAGCCACCATAAGAACATAAGAACTTAGAAGTCGGGATATGCTCCACTTCTCTTTGGTTCAGAGAAGCAGGAGCGAGGCGGCCAAATTCGCCTCCGGAAAAGGCGGAGGCAAAGAGAGTCGGGGGGGCTGCGGATCGAGGCGAAGAGGATCGCCTCAATCCGGAGCTTCACCTGCAGGTAAGTGGGGGGGCAGGGGGACTCATCTGGCACTGCTGGCGCCGCCATCCATGCGGCGGCACCAGTTAATGGAGCAGGGAGGAAGGACGCTTACCTGCATCCATCACTGGCTTCAATTGAGGCCCCGGTTGAAGGCGGATGTGTAGGCTGAGGCCTCTTCCGGCTTCAACCAGGGCCTCAATTGAAGCTCGTGATGGATGCAGGTAAGGGGGCGGGGGGGCTGGCCTACCTGTCGCTGCCCGGTGCCACCATCCATGTGGCGCTGGTGCTGTCAGGTAAAGGAGCAGGGAGGAGGGACGCTTACCTGCGTCCGTCGTGAGTTTCAATTGAGGCCCTGGTTGAAGCTGGAAGTGAAGGCCGAGGCCTCTTCTGGCTTCAAGCCGGGGCCTCAATTGAAGCCCGCGATGACAGACACGGGTAAGGGGGTGGTGGCTTATCTTGCCCCGCCACCGCTACCGCCGTCCATGTAGCGACGGCGGCGAAGCCGGATCTCGCTCCACATAATGGAGCGGGAGACGGGTGGAGTGACGCGAAGAGAATCGGGCCCGATCCGGATTTCCCATATTGGGCCACGAAGCGGATTGGGGGGTCCGTGCACACACCTACTTAGAAGTGCCATGCTGGATCAGACCAAGGGTCCATCTAGTCCAGCACTCTGTTCACACAGTGGCCAACCAGCTGTCGAACCAGGGACCAACAAAGCAGGTCATGGTGCAACAGCACCCTCCCACCCATGTTCCCCAGCAACTGGTGCACACAGCCTTACTGCCTCAAATACTGGAGGTAGCACACAACCATCAGGGCTAGTAGCCATGGATAGCTTTCTCCTCCAGGAATTTACCCAATCCCCTTTTAAAGCCATCCAATTGGTGGCCATCACTACATCTTGTGGGAGTGCCTTCCATAATTTAATCAGCCT
This sequence comes from Elgaria multicarinata webbii, assembly GCF_023053635.1. Classification (NCBI taxonomy): domain Eukaryota; kingdom Metazoa; phylum Chordata; class Lepidosauria; order Squamata; family Anguidae; genus Elgaria; species Elgaria multicarinata. The sequence goes on along the minus strand of NC_086171.1, from coordinate 5,802,852 downwards.
CCGTTGACTTTCACCCCGAAAATGGGTGAGTCAGAGGAGGCCCTGTGCCCTGGGAATGAGGTGGAAACTCACAAACCATGCTTATTAAAACAGAGAAGGTTGAAATGCATTTTGCACATAATATTACTTGACTATGTGTTTTATTTCACTGACAAGAATTTATGTTTCAATTATATTTCAGGCTCACATAAACTAAGCTGCATACGTCTATCTAATCACAACTCGGTTATATATTGTAACAGCATGTTCAACAGACTAAAGTAATAAAAGTTGGCAATACGGAGAACTAGTTCATTTGTTAACAGTTGGAAGTCCCTACTTGTTAATAAAAAGAGAAATAGAAAGGCACGCACACACAACCCCGACGCCATTATTTTTACTCTGTATCAATCCCCCCTGAAGAAAACTGTCCTGAGCTCAGCTGAATTGGAACCAAAGTACCAATTTCCTCCAGAATTCAGATCCACACCGGAATTCAGAGGGTTATGTGTATGTGTGCCTGTTTATGGGACTGCGCTACATAATGGGCTTTGTAGTGCTCATGAAAAGCATGGTGGATTTTGGCAGCACTCTGAATTCCTGGAACCACCAGGAATACAGTTCAAATTCCTTCCCTTATGAGCCATGGCAGCGGATGGCAGAAGTAAGTCTACGGATCTGGTGAGAGGCCCTGGGTTCAGTTGCAGCCATGGGCAGATGAGAATGATATTGTGAGGAATGCTGGTGAGGGGTGGGGTGGGCATCAACACAGGAGGATGACACAGACATGGGTCAATCTAACCCCTCTTCTAAGAATGTAGACATACTCATTGACTGGAACCCATCAAACTATAAGGCACGGGTGGAGAACATTTTGGCATCTGGGTGTGGGATTTCCCCATGGGTTGGATGATGTCAGAGGGTGGGCTCCCATTTGTGACATCAGAGGTGGGGCTCCACCACTGATGTCATCAGGTTCCTGACTGAAGGACTGGCTGGAGCTCCACCAACTGTCACCTCAGCTGGGGAGCTCACTTCAGTCTGCATAGGACGTTCACAGTTCGGAAAGCCCAGGTGGAATGAAGTTGACTTCCCAACAGAGTTCCTCCAGCTGGTACCTCAGTTGGGAAGCTGGCTTTGTTTTGCTTGCGAAAGCCTAGGCAGAGCCAAGCCCACTGAGTCACCAGCTTTGCTCCTCCCACACAGGAAGGAGGAGGAGCAATGGCACTGAGCTGCAGCTCACTCACTCTCACGACCCCTCTCCCTTCTAAGAGGGCAGGGCTTAGGGCAGGGGCAGGGCCTCGCCTGACCTCCTGTGGTCCAGATGGACCAGCCTGGTGGGCCAGATGTGCCCACTGGCCAGAGGTTCCCCATTCCTGCTAGAGGGAATTCCACCCTGAAGTAAGCTGGACTGGAGTGAGAACAGTTGTTTGCTTAGGTATTTCCCGTGTTTGGCTAGAGGGTTTTGTTTCCTTGTGAATACAATAAGAGTGAATTTTGTTGAGTGCTGGGGAGCCAGTCCTTCAGAAACAAGAATGCACTTAATGATATGGACACTGAGGTAGCCCTTAATCAATCCTGGCACTGAAGGGGTGAGTCAATTGTCTGCCCATTTGATTTCGGACACAAAACACAAAGAACAACCTCCCACCATTCAGATTTAGCTATATGCTGGTGTCACAGAGGATAAATGAAACCATGTTAGAAAAGGGAAATACTTCTAGTACAGGTCACATGGGTGATCCTAGCCAATCAGGATTGACTTGGTTTCACATCCCTAATTGGCTAGGATCACCCACGTGACCAGTGCTAGAAGTATTTCCCTTATTCTAACATAGGTCTTTGCTAGACCTACCTGATAATCCGATGGTGAGGAGGGGAGAGCCCGCGATGCAACTATTGCAGGCTCTCGACGTATTTATTTATTTATTACATTTTTATACCGCCCAATAGCCGAAGCTCTCTGGGCAGTTCACAAAAATTAAAACCATGAAGAGCATAAAACCAACCAATTTAAAACACACATACAAAATACAATATAAAAAGCACAACCAGAATAAAACCACACAGCAAAAATCAATATAGGTTAAAATATGAGATTAAAACAGCAAAGTTTAAATTTAAGTTAAATTAGATGTTAAAATTCTGAGAAAATAAAGAGGTCTTCAGCTGGTGACGGAAAGAAAACAATGTAGGTGCCAAGCGAACCTCTCTGGGGAGCTCATTCCACAATCGGGGTGCCACAGCAGAGAAAGCCCTCCTCTTGGTAGCCACCTGCCTCACATAGTCTATACCTCAGGCGCGACGAGGTCAAGAAAGGACCCTGTCGCATCCGCCATTTTTTCATTTTAAAGGGGCCATGCGCACGAACGCTCGTGCGCTCAGGTAAGTGGATTTTTTTTAAAAAAATTAATGGCTTTCCCCATTCCCCCCACCCTAGCCCTGATGGCCGCAGCGCTCCTGAGGAGCACTGCGCATCATCTGCAACTTTTCCCGGCTACTCGTGAGTAATTGCGGTAGCCAGGGAAAGTGGCGGAATAGTCTACATGCTCGCAGTCTCGGGCTCAGCCCAAGGCCATGGGAAATACTGAGCCAAAAGTGGTGCCCGTTACTCCGGGGCAAGGGAGGGTTGACCCCTGCCTGAGCCCGGGATCCCCTGTGCGTCATCTGGACGCACGGGGCGATCCCGGGTATCAGCCTGGGCTAACCCATCATCTAGCTCAGGCCATAGTTTCATTTATTTGGGGCAATGCTTCTTGAACCAGTGAACATATTCACAGCTCCTTTTGCACTGATCTTCCAGAAATCACTAAAAGGGAGGGGGTGCTTTGAATGGCTGACAAAAACATTCACAAAAGTCACATGGATGAATGCACAGGCGGCCTGCACACACACACACACACACACACACACACACACACAGAAACACCTTGAATCAGCCTTAGGAACAATTATATGATTGTCCCTTCCGCAGTGTGGAGCAACAACTCTGGTCTCTATTTATCAGTTCATAGCTATAATGGCAAAATTGGGAATGTGGTGTTTTTTGGCACGCGACAAATGAAAATAATGTGAGAAGAGAGCTGTGGCTGGAGGGGTGTATGTGTCGGTGGGATCTGGAATTCTAATATGTCATTGTGACACTCGGGTCTTTTAAGCATCACTGCTCTTCAAAGGGCATCCCACTTTAGCACACGTTGTCCTCAAGCTATCACCAAAGGGATCTGTTAATACAATCCAGAAGAGCAGCTGGGGACAATTACCTCTGCTGTGAGGCTGAGCCAGGGAGGCCGTCCGAAAGGTCAGTGTACGGTACAAAATGTGTCACCCTGGCTAGGACCAGATGGCTGTGGAGGAAAATGGGGGGTGATCACAGGCTCTGGGATGGGGGTCAAAAAAGAAGAAAGGGGTCATGGGGACGATACACTTCTCAAAAGTCGTGAAGGAGATGACAGACTCTCCCTTCTCAGTTTGGTTTCTGCTTACAGCTGATCTACACATTTCAAGGAATGAAATGGCCAACGGAGGTGGTGTGAGTCTTGGGCCATTTCTACACCTGCCTTTTCCTTCAGGATCATCCCGGGATCATCCCTGTGCATCCAAATGACAGACAGGGGATCCTGGGAGCAGGCAGGGACGATCCCTCCATTTTCCTGGTGGATTCCTGCCTTGAGCAGGGGGTTGGACTCGATGGCCTTGTAGGTCCCTTCCAACTCTGCTATTCTATGATTCTATGATTCTACGGGTGGGTAGTTGGCCACCATGGATGCAACAGAGAGAAGTGCGTACAGAGTGGAGGCCCCGGAAATTGTGCAATTCTCTCCCCCCCCCCCGTTGCATCCATGGTGGCCATAAAGGCCTTGTATACACCAGAGTAAAGGTGCAAATGGAATATTCTCATCTTTGCCCTTTCATAAATGGGGCCTTTACGGCTGCCATTGATACGGCGGGGGAAGTGCACAATTTTGGCAGCGAGGGCGGATGTCTGCCAAGCGATTATCGGGGCCTCACAAGCGCTTGAGCATGGGTCCGTAGTCACACCACATGCACCCATCTGGGTCTGGGGGAGGGGGATGCAGGAGAGTCTGTCGGTCTCCCAGGCTCGGGCACTCGTGACATTCCCTAACCACTTCAGACTGCAGGTGTATGCATGTGTTGGCTTTGTGTTTTTAATTTGCTTCCTCGCAAAAAGCTCCTTGCAAGTACTTGTTACTGGAGCCGGCTCTACCATTAGGCATAGTGAAATGGTTGCCTCAGGTGGCAAATGTTGGGAGGTGGCAGTAAGTTGATGGAGGAAAGGACTGTGTGCCGCCAGGCCTGAGGTAGAGGGTGCTACCTTATTGTCAGTGTTGAAGAAAGGTTCAGCTACCAATCCAGTCAGCATTTCGTATGTGGGATAGGAGGAGGGACCTCCATGTTCTTCTTCTGAGGGAGCAAGATGTCCTGGGTTGCCGCTGCTTTTATCTAGGGATGTCTGTCACTCTGGAATATTTATTTATTTATTTATAATATTTATATACTGTAACCCATTCAAAATTTCAGAGGGATGTACAAGATAAAATAATATAAAAACAGGATAAATCACTTCAAAATAGATTTTAGAAGAAGCAAAATGTACAGTGAACCGTGGCTGGTCATTAAGGATAGTCTTTCTGGAATAATGACATTTTCAGGAGGCGCTGAAAGGAATACAAAGTTGGCGCCTGCCTGACGTCCAGAGGCAGGAAATTCCATAGGTAAGGGGCCACCACACTGAAGGCTCTTCCTCTGGTGGACTCCAATCGGTCTAGGTGGAACCACCAGGAGCAGGCCCTTGGATGCAGGGCCGGTGCTACCATAGAGGCCACTCAGGCAGCCGCCTAGAATGCTAAGCTAAGAGGGGCACTGGGCACAGCACAGCACTCATGCACGTTGGCTGTGAGTCGGTCCGGTCCGAGGATTCAGCTGGGCCTGGGTGGGCGAGATGGCTCCCCACACCCGCCCAGCTGAAGCGAAGCCAGGGACGCTGGGATGGGGGTGGGGTGGCTCCATGTTTGGACTTCCAGAATGCGCCCGGAAGAGAGAGAGAGAGAGAGAGAGAGAGAGAGAATATATGGGTGAATGGGGTGCAGGGGGTCTTTGAGTGAATGCATGCGTTCATGCGTGTGTTTGTTTGGAGTGAGTGATGCTGAGTGTGTGCGTGCGTGCGTGCGTGTGTGAGTTAAGGAGGGGGTGATTTGGAGGTCATATTCCTCTTAAATAATGCATTTTACACTCATAGACGTTCCTTTCCAATTTGTTGCTATAATTGGCATGACGTATTTCTTGCACTTTAAAATAAATTTAGCAGTTTCAAGTTTTGTGCTTCTTATTTTTTCCGGGAAACATCTGTTCTTAAAAATCAAAGTTGGCATTTTTTTGGGGTGGTGGTGGTGGTGGTGGTGGTGAAAGTAGCTCACCTTGCCTAGGGTGCAAAATAGTCTGGCACCAGCCCTGCTTGGATGACCCCAGTGACCGCGCAGGTTGGTAGGGGAGAAGGTGCTTTCTTGGGCTTCATGGATTCTGATTACACCCCTGCCATGGGTTGCCTTTGGGTTTGATCCCCAAATCTGGGAACTTTCCCCCCTTTTGTGGAAGCCCGCCCCCGCAAATTACAGCCATAACATGCCGAATTTACGCAAATCCCAGATGTAATTTGCACAGATAACAGCTGTAATTTGTGGAACAATGGGCTTCCACCAAAGGGTGGGGGAAAATTGTCCCTGCTGTTGTGGCTGTTACGCGCACCCCTCATGCTCTCATTACTGATGCCGACAGGTCTCATATTCTCCTTGCCCATGTCAGACAGTGGAAGGGTGAGTGTGTGCGTGGCAGCCGTGGAAGTCCACGAGCTGGCCCGACACACATAGGTCGAGTCAAACCACGTCGTGGACAAAGCGACATCTGACCCGAATGCATATCCCTCCGCTGCTTCCTTCAACCTCCTATTTCCCTCTCTTCTCTCTGTTATCCCCATTCCTCGCCCTGAATTAGTGTATGTATGTATGTATGTATGTATGTATGTATGTTATTAGAAAATTGTATATTGTATATTTCTTTTGTATAGTCTTGCATTGAGCAGGGGGTTGGACTCGAACTCTACTATTATATGATTCTATTTACCTGTTTTAATTGTATCGGTTTTAAATTTGTAAAGCCACCTTGAGTCCCAGTTTTGGGGAAAAGATGGGATATAATAATAATAATAATAATAATAATAATAATAATAATAATAATAACAACAACAACAACAACAATAATAATGTGCAAAGTGGGTCTTCTCTGCCTCGAAATTTGAGCCAGAGCTCCATTGAGGCAAATCTCTGCCCCAATTTCGGAGTAGTTCCCCTTACTCCGCCACATCGTATTACCCGTTAGAGAACCACCCCTTTTCGGATAACTGCTCAAGCTCATTTTTAAAGATACAGAGATGAAACTTGGTACAGTGATAGCTCTTAAGGAGGGCTTTAGCCCTGCCACATTTGAATCATATCGGTTCATGCTTTGATTTTTAGGAATTTTTAAAATGGAAGTAACAAAAATGCTTATATCTGCATAATTTATAAAGTTACAGAGAATAAACTTGGCATGACGATGATAGCTCTTAAGGAGGGCTTTAGCCACAACAAGTTTGAATCAGATCTGTTCTTACTTTGATTGTTTAGGAATTTTAAGATTCCCCCCTCAAACCATATCCCTCTTACACACACACACACGTTACTCCACCCCTGCACATGTATGGAAGGAGCTTTTATCCTTTACTTTGACGATGCAAAGCTCCACTGCTGGTGGTGGACCTTTCTACTCCAGCCTTCTCCAACCTGGTGGCCTCCAGAAATATTGGACAGAGCCTCTCCCCACCTGCACTGGAAGCCCAACCAGCTAACAGTAATAGTTTAACTGAAATAAAGAGCCTCCCTGTGCCTAACTCAGGTGTAGAAGCTTTCTCACTCACCGTTCCAGCCAGCCAGCCAGCCCAGCAGCACTTTCACACTGTGGAAATGTGGATGATTGACTTCTATGAGTCTGAGCAGAAACGTGCTCCCTTTCTTCCTCCCCCCACGGCCAGAATCAGCAGCCACTTAGGGTTTCCCTCGCCCCCAAGCACTGTGATTGGAGGAGAACATGGTCACGGACAGTGCTGTAGCAATTCCTAATTGTTAGCCACAGATGTCAATATCAAAGCTATCCCTCACCCCACTCAGCGTCTTCTAAATATGGAGATATTCAATTTAGACACACACACAGCAGGATTATTTAAGAGATGTTAGAAGCTCCAATTGGGCACATCTCCACTCTGATGATATTATTATTATTATTATTATTATTATTATTATTATTATTATTATTATTTTATTTCTTACCCGCCTCTCTGATTAGATCAAGGCGGGGAATAACAATAAGAATAAAATACACAAAATACTGATTAAAAACATAGCCTACACTGTTAAAAACATCCTAAAAACATCCTAAAAGCATTTAAAAGTATCCTAAAATTCTACCGGATAGATAGTTACCAGATAATTCTGGGGCGGAGTGCATGCCCTTAATAGTAACAATACCCCACCTTTCTTAAAAACACTACAAAGAGGTGAACGACATCTTGATTAAAAGAAGTCAACGCTAAAAACTCAGTTAAGACAACCTATGCAACATAGAACGACAGAATAAAATTACCTTTAAAAGTGAGAGAGGAAAACGAAACAATGGCTATGACTAGTATCTTGTCATGGTAGGAAAAAAACCATATCAGCCAGTTATTAAAAACAGTTATAGCCCAAAGGTATACTGCAATAATTGTAGTACAAGGGCGTTACTAGACGAGGCCTTAGCGCGCCTTCTGTCCCGGCTTCCCTGCTGTGCGTCCAGATGACGCACAGGGGAATCCGGAGACAGGCCGCGCTGAGGCCTTCTCCAACGCGCCATAAGCGAAGTCGCTTATGGCGCGCCTTTTCCCCAGCTCCGGCCTCAGGCCGGAGCTGGGGAAAGTGTGGAGAGTTCCGCGGCTTTTCGCGGCTCCTCGCTTACTCGCGAGGAGCCGCGAAAAGCCACGGACCTGGCACGATGCGCTGTGCCCATCGTGCCAGGAGGTGGGTGATCCGGGGGGGGGGGAAGATGGCAGAGGGCGACGAAGGAGACGATGAGGTGATGGCAGAGGGCGACGAAGGAGATGTTGGGGGGGGCGGAGGGCGACGAAGGAGACGATGAGGTGATGGCAGAGGGCGACGAAGGAGATGGTGGGGGGGCGGAGGGCGACGAAGGAGATGGTGGGGGGGCGGAGGGCGACGAAGGAGATGGTGGGGGGGGCGGAGGGCGACGAAGGAGATGGTGGGGGGGCGGAGGGCGACGAAGGAGATGGTGGGGGGGCGGAGGGCGACGAAGGAGATGGTGGGGGGGCGGAGGGCGACAAAGGAGATGGTGGGGGGGCGGAGGGCGACGAAGGAGACGGCGAGGGGGGCGGATGGGGGGGATTAAATTAAAAAAAACCCCTTACCTTCTCCGGCGGCTTCGGGCCCCACATGGCCCCTTTAAAAAAAAAAAAACATGGCCGACGCTGCAGGGCTTCCGTCGTCCCTGCGGGTCGGCCGTCTAGGAGGCTGGGCGGCGCGCGTTAAAGTTTGCACGCCGTCGCCCCGCCTCCCTGCCGGCTTATCCCGGCAGGTCTAGCAAGGCCCGAAGTAGTATAATTAATTAGATTAGAGAGAGGATTATAGCATCCCTTATTTATTTATTTATTTATTTATTATGGCTTGGGTCCAGATTTAGTCATACTTGGAGTAGACCCATTGAAATTATGTCATGAGTAACTTAAATCCTATTCAATTCAATGAGTCTACTCTAAGTATGACTAAGGCCACAGCTAGACCTAAGGTTTATCCTGGGATCATCCAGGGTTCGCCCCTGCCTGAGCACCTAGATTAACAGGTTTGCCCCTGGACGATCCAGGGATAATTAGGTCTAGCTATGGCCTGAATCTGAATCCTGCTGTATGTATTTTACATGTATCTCTTCATCTTGATCTGCTAGGTACCACTGTGGTTGCTTGTCCAAAGACGCATACTTCTTCCCTTCCATAATGTTGGAGAAGGAGGAGTCCTGTAGATTCAAGATGTCATGGAAGTAAGAAGAATAGGGAGCGAGTGTGGAGTACTTGGACCATGGCTAGACGAAGGGGTAGGAGGGCGAAGATCTCGTGGTTTTATGATCGCTAGATCGTTGCCCTGGTCTACACGAGGCACACGACATCGCAGCTGCCATTTGAATTTTGTTTTTTAAAGGAGAAGAAGCACATGAGCACTCATGCACAAACTATATAAAAAACTATATAAAAAACTATATAAAAAACTATATAAACTATATAAAACTATACAAACTATATAAAAAAAAACACCTTCCACCTCCCCCCCCCCCACCCTTGATGGGCACATTGCTCCTGAGAAGCTCTGGGTCTGGGTCCTGGGTCCATGCGGTTACTTGCGAGGAGCCGGGACAAACCGTGACGCCCGGCGCAACGTTCCACGGTCTTGGGATCATCCTGAGACCGTGGAAAAAGCGTGAAAAAATGGGTAGGGGAATCATCCCTCCCTGCTCCTATGGTGCCGTGTGGATCATGTGGATGCACAGAGACGATTCCCGGGCAATCCCCGGGATATCACCCCATCTAGCTATGCCCTTAGTTTAGCACAACGTGCTCCCCCCCCCCCCCCCCCCGTTGGTCTGGTGACTTTGTACAGCCAGGCAAAGACATCTTATTGACAGAAAGGCAGGGCAGTCACTGGCATGTTAAGAATCCAACTCAAGTAGACCTTCAGTTATGAACATGCCAACGTGGGAGCTAACCAAGGACAAGAAGAACAGCGCCACAAAAGTAACAGTTGAACTGGGTCTTCGGCCATGGCTAGACCAGGCCTATATCCAGGGATCATCCCGGGATCATCCCTGTATATCCAAGGCCGTTGTTAGACCACGGGTTAGCGCGGTGCTCGTCCCGTGCTCGTCCCTGTGCATCCAGATGACGCACAGGGGATCCCGGCCTCAGCCAGGCCTCGAGCCGCCCTGGCACTGCGCTAACAGGAACCGCTTGTAGCGCGGTTCTTCCTGCGGTCCTGGCCTCAGGTTGGGCTGAGGCCGGGACCGCGGACATGTGGACCGTTCCACCACTTTTTCCGGCTACTGCACTTATGTGCGAGTAGCCAGGAAAAGCGGCGGACGGGCTGCAGCGCTCCTGCCCCCCTGCCCCTGATTTCCGCCCACAACTTCCCCTGCCCCCGATTCCCCCCCACGACTTCCCCTGGCCTCTGATCCCCCCGTCCCCACCTGCTGTGTCCTGCTGCCGCCGATGTCCCCAGCTGCCCTGTCCCGCTGCCACCACTGACCCCAGCCGGCTTTTCCTGTTGTCACCTGCAGGACATAGAGATCCCTGTCGCCATGTCCGGCCTGTGATGCCTACTGAGCAGGCATCACCACCCAGACATGGCGACAACAGGAAAAGCTGGCTGGGGACAGTGGCGGCAGAGGCGGCAGCGGGACAGGGCGGCTGGGGACACCGGCGGCAGCAGGACACAGCAGGTGGGGACAGGGGGGGGGGGTTCAGAGGCCAGGGGAAGTCGTTGGGGGGAATTGGGGGCAGGGGTCCCTATTTTTTTTTTAAAGAAAACCTTTACCTTGGCCGTTGGTGCACTCCTGCGCACGCGGACGCTTTAAGGCAGGGGGGAAATGGCGGACGTGATGGGACTTCCCTTGGCCCCGTTGCGTCTCACGTGTGGACGGAGCCTACAGGCCGTGCTACTTCTAGCGTGGCTTGGCCCCTCCTTCCACATGGATTCTAAGGTAGGTCTAGCAAGGCCCCAAATGACACACAGGGGATCCCGGGAGCAGGCATGGACGATCCTTCAATTTTCCTGGGATAATTCTTAGGTCTAGCTAAGGCCTTAGATACTTGGCCAAAAAAGCTGTATGGCTGCTTAACTACTGCACCCAATGACCTTTGGGGCGCGCACGCATTCTTTTATATTTGATGGGACCAGCAGATGGATACCAAAGAGCTTTGAGAATTGGGCTAGTTCTATTGTCTGGGGGTGTGGAAACTTTTGATGATGTGTTACTATTAATCAGTTTTATGGTGATAGTCATAATGGGCAGAGACCAATGAGGTCATTTTGGCATTTTACCTGATTTCCATCTACTCCTGTTTTAGGAATTATTAAGCTTTTTTTTTAAAAAAAGGTTATATTCCTCATTTTCTGCATCTACGTTTAGAAACATTTTGCCTTCTTTTTTTTCTCTCTCTCTCTCTCTCTCCCACCCACCCACCATGGCTTTGCACATCTATGGATGATTGACAAGGTATTCAAAGGTCAAACATTTCCATTTTTTAGCAGTGAGATTGAGCACATAAAACCCTGATCCTATCTGGGTGATCCAGAGAAGTCAATGCACATAATGAGTCATTTGAGAGGGGACAAAAATGACATTTGCTCACCGAAATCTGAATTTAAAATTTCAAAACCCAGTTATGCCCCCATCCACACAAGACTGGACTTTCCATATGGAAAATGGTTCTTGAGTTCAAAATATGGACGGTTTCAGTAATGGCTTGAATTCTCTGGAGCCAGGATTGGTTAGTCCAACCACGCCCTCTAATAGGAAACGCAGGTGATGCTGAGTCCCGAGCCAAAAGAAAAGGAGCCAGAATGGGGCCACTGAGAAACAAGATGGCGCTATTGTATCAGCATGTCTTGGGGAACTCTGAGGTTTGTAGAAGTATGTTTAAAACAATACCCAAGGAGCAACCTCCCAATTCTCAATATCGATTGAACACGCTTAATAGCTGCAGAATGTTAAGCATCTGTTGAATAATAAAAATGGAAAATTGAGGGTGGCGGAGAGGTACGTGGTATATTATAGCAGGGGTGTCAGATTCTGAGGGCAGAGTTCCATTTTGAAGAAACTCTGGGGGTGGGCAGGGCCAGAAAAAAGGGCAGAGCCCAAGGACCCACATATCAATGTCTGGGGCCACAGCTAGACCTAAGGTTTATTCCAGGATTGCCCTGGGGTCAAACCTGTTCATTTAAGAGCCACACAGGGCATCCAGCGCTCAGGCAGGGATGAACCCAGGATGATCCTGGGATAAACCTTAGGTCTAGCTACAGCCTAATAGTATCACAGCATCATAGAAGAGTAGAGTTGGAAGGGGCCTACAAGGCCATCGAGTCCAACCCCCTGCTCAATGCAGGAATCCACCGTAAAGCATCCCTGACAGAGGGTTGTCCAGCTGCCTCTTGAAGGCCTCTAGTTTGGGAGAGCCCACAACTGTTATGGGGTTTGCCATCCTGCCGTGGTCGTGGGCTTCCCAGAATTGATTTGACCAGACGCTGCTGGAATCATGATGATAGACTAGATGGGTGCTTAATCTGACCATGCCTGGTTCCAGCTCCAACTGAGAGCCCCCTCCCTCCTGCTACCAACTGTCACTGCAGAGGCCACCAGTGAGGGAGGAAGAAGCAACCAGACACCTCTCCATCATGCCTGGTTCCAGCTCCAGCTGAGAACCCCTTCCCTCCTGCTGCCAACTGTCTCTGTAGAAGCCACCAGTGAGGGAGGAAGCAGCAGCCAGGCACCTCCATCGTGCCTGGGTCCAGCTCCAGCTGAGAGCCCCCTCCCTCCTGCTGCCAACTGTCTCTGCAGAGGCCACCAGTGAGGGAGGAAGTAGCAGCCAGGCACCTCTCCATCGTGCCTGGGTCCAGCTCCAGCTGAGAGCCCCCTCCCTCCTGATACCAACTGTCTCTGCAGAGGCCACCAGCGAGGGAGGAAGCAGCAGCCAGGCACCTCTCCATCATGCCTGGGTCCACCTCCAGCTGAGAGCCCCCTCCCTTCTGCTGCCAACTGTCTCTGCACAGGCCACCAGTGAGGGAGGAAGCAGCAGCCAGGCACCTCTCCACCGTGCCTGGGTCCAGCTCCAGCTGAGAGCCCCCTCCCTCCTGTTGCCAACTGTCAACTGTCACTGCTGAACTTTGCAACTAAGATTGTAGTGCCTGAATTTGCTTTCCTTTCCCCCCTCTTCCCCCCTCCCAATCCCCTTTCCTTTTGTGTCTTGTCTTTTAGATTGTAAGCCTGTGGGCAGGGACTGTCAAGAAATACTTTTGTAAGCCGCCGTGAGAGCCTTTTTTGGCTGAATGGTGGCATAAAAATGCTTAAATAAATGAAATAAATAAATAACTATTATGGGGTTTGCCATCCTGCCGTGGTCGTGGGCTTCCTGGAATTGATTTGACCAGACGCTGCTGGAATCATGATGATAGACTAGATGGGTGCTTAATCTGACCGTGCCTGGGACCAGCTCCAGCTGAGAGCTCCCTCCCTCCTCCTACCAACTGTCTCTACAGAGGCCACCAGTGAGGGAGGAAGCAGCAACCAGGCACCTCTCCATCGTGCCTGGGTCCAGCTCCAGCTGAGAGCCCCCTCCCTCCTGCTGCCAACTGTCTCTGCACAGGCCACCAGTGAGGGAGGAAGCAGCAGCCAGGCACCTCTCCATCATGCCTGGGTCCAGCTCCAGCTGAGAGCCCCCTTTCTCCTGCTGCCAACTGTCTCTGCAGAGGCCACCAGTGAGGGAGGAAGCAGCAGCCAGGCACCTCTCCATCGTGCCTGGGTCCAGCTCCAGCTGAGAGCCCCCTCCCTCCTGTTGCCAACTGTCAACTGTCACTGCTGAACTTTGCAACTAAGATCGTAGTGCCTGAATTTCCTTTCCTTTCCCCCCTCTTCCCCCCTCCCAATCCCCTTTCCTTTTGTGTCATGTCTTTTAGATTGTAAGCCTGTGGGCAGCGACTGTCAAGAAATACTTTTGTAAGCCGCTGTGAGAGCCTTTTTTGGCTGAATGGTGGCATAAAAATGCTTAAATAAATGAAATAAATAAATAACTATTATGGGGTTTGCCATCCTGCCGTGGTCGTGGGCTTCCCGGAATTGATTTGACCAGACGCTGCTGGAATCATGATGCTAGACTAGATGGGTGCTTAATCTGACCCAGGACCTGGCAGGGCAGGATCTACACTGCTGCTTTAAAGCGCTTGATAACAGTTATAAAGCGCTTTAACTGCTTTAAAGCGCTATAAAACTGTTACAAAGCGCTTTAAAGCAGTAGTGTAGATCCGGCCCAGGTCTCCTAATCTCCTTCTGTCCTCTGCTCCTCTTCAATGGTCTCATGCACTACCTTTCTGTCCGTCCATGTTGAAGCATCCCACATCGTCCCAGTTGGCCAAGAAAATAACAACCTTCCAATTTCCCATGTTCTGTCCTCAAACGTTTTCACAGGCTTGTAAATAAATAGAGATAGAAACATCTCTTTCCCCCGCCCCAAACACACACACACACACACAACCACAGCAGCTGTTTTCCATTTGTCATTACACAATGAGCCCTAAAAGAAAATGTTGTTTATCAAGTCCAGGGAGTTGCCCTGAATGCAACGCCCCGCTGTCTCCTGTAAGCCTTTAATCAGTGCACATCTGGACTGCATTGCCAGTCACTGGGGAGTGAGTGGAGGCAGTGACACGACAGCCCTCGTGCATGAGCTACGAATCCAATTATTAGCACTTGTTTCAATTCATTATTAAAGGTGGACGGGGAAAGAATGGGGGGTGGGGATGGGGAAGAGAACGAGACAGATTTTGCCAAGCCCTGGGAACTTTGGTGGCATGTGGTAGCCATTAGCTTTTTTAGGGGGTGGGGGTGGAACATGGCCAGAGAAAATGGCTTCCAGTGGGAGTGGAAGGGATGTACCGCCATGGTTCCCTTGTGCCTTGCCATCTTCACAGAGCATTCTGCTCCAGGGGCCCTCATCTCGCAATGTTGCCAAAATTGCTGGAGGGTGCCTCTTGTCTCATGTGTTATGGATGCCAGTGCCAGCATAGAATCATAGAATCATAGAAGAGCAGAGTTGGAAGGGGCCTACAAGGCCATCGAGTCCAACCCCCTGCTCAATGCAGGACTCCGCCCTAAAGCATCCCTGACAGATGGTTGTCCAGCTGCCTCTTGAAGGCCTCTAGTGTGGGAGAGGCCACAACCTCACCAGGCAACTGATTCCATTGTCACACTGCTCTAACAGTCAGGAACTTTTTTCCTGATGTCCACCTGTAATCTGGCTTCCTTTAACTTGAGCCCGTTATTCCGTGTCCTGCACTCTGGGAGGATCGAGAAGAGATCCTGGCCCTCCTCTGTGTGACAACCTTTTAAGTCTTTGAAGAGTGCTCTCACGTCTCCCCTCAATCTTCTCTTCTCCAGGCTAAACAGGCCCAGTTCTTTCAGTCTCTCTTCATAGGGCTTTGTTTCCAGACCCCTGATCATCCTGGTTGCCCTCCTCTGAACACGCTCCTTCTTGAATTGTGAAGCCCAGAACTGGACGCATGTGACACATGAACTAGCTGAAGAATCTAATGGGCTCCTGTTGGCCACCAATTTGGATGGCTGTAAAAGGAGGGGGTAGACAAATCCCTGGAGGAGACGACTATCAATGGATGCCTCTATGCTACCTCCAGCATCAGAGGCAATAAGCCTATGCACACCAGTTGCTGGGGAATATGGGCAGGAGGGTACATTCATGTCCTGCTTGTGGGTTTCCCATTGACAGCTGGTTGGCCACTGTGTGAACAGAATGTCAGACTAGATGAACCCTTGGTCTGATCCACTGTGGCTCTTATGTTCTTATGTTACAGGAAGCTAGATTTCATTTGAACATTAGGAGAAATATCTTGGTGGTGAGGGATGTTTGGCACTGGGATCAAAGACCTAGGGTGGTGGTGGTGGTAGAGGACTCTCCCTCACTGGTGGTCTTCAAAAAGAAGATGAACAACTCTCTGTTGGGCACACTCTAGCCCTGAAGTGTCATCACACTCCAAAAAAGACCTCAGAGTTGTCCATCCTCTTTTCCAAAGGACACTCTCTTTTCAAGCTCGTTTTCTGAATGTACGCATGCTGTCAAATGCATTTCTTTTGTGCCCTGAATCGCATTGCAAGTTCAGAAATGGACTTTGGCCTAATCTACACCAAGCAGGATATTCCACTATGAAAGCGGTATGAGAGTGGTGTATATAAAAGGCAGGAGCCACACGACTGCTTTTTAGTGGTATTGAAGTGCACTGACAACTGTTGGGGCCCATTGATACAGCCCATGTACTGCTTTCATTTCACTATATCCTGCTTCTATATACCACTTTCATAGTGCAATATCCTGATTGGTGCACATTAAGCTCCGTCACACCAGGGGGAAACACGCTCCCTACCGTCGCTTCTCCGCTCATGTTTTCATTCCTCAGTTACTTCCTCTTTTCAAAAGAAGAAGTACAGAACCAGCACAAGGCCCATTGAGTCCGCTGTTCTAAAGGCGCTGCTTCTCCTGCACACAGCAGGAGAGAGCAGCGATTCAGAGTTTAAAAAACACTGGACTTAATGAGGTTTTTTTCTTGCAGCACAAGGAAGGCCAGAAGGGACGGAAGGTGAGCAGGAGGCAGACAACGTCATGGGAGGGACCTGAGCAAACTCCGTGAGCACCCAGTAATGAGTGTGCAATAAAACGCTCTTCGGATAGAGCTTATTGTGTTTGGGTCTGGTTTTGGTTTGGGAGCCTCGTGTGGCGCAGAGCGGTAAAGCAGCAGTTTCTGTAGCTGAAACTCTCCCCACGGCCTGAGTTCGATCCCAGCAGAAGCTGGTTTCAGGCAGCTGGCTTGGATCGACTGAGACTTCCACCCTCCCGAGGTCGGTAAAATGAGTACCCAGTTAGCTGGAGGAAAGGTAATAACGGCTGGGGAAGGCAAACGGCAAACCACCCCGCTATAAGGCTAGCCAAGAAAATGTCCGCAAAAGCTGGCGTCCCTCCAAGAGTCAGTAATGACTCAGTGCTTGCAGGAGAAGTTCCTTTCCTTTCCTTGGTTTGGGAGGTGCAGACTGGGTAAATCATTACTAAAAATGAACGGAAACTAATTCCTCACACATAGGGGTAGGCGAACTTGCACAACCCCCGTGAGTGCTTCGCAGCCACCCGCCCCCATGCTGAAATTACATACGCCCCTTTCCTGCACCTTTATCCTTGCATCAATGGGACCTTTAAGGCTGCGATTGGTGTGGAGGGGGGAGAAAGTTTTTAACCTGTTGGTTGTTTTATTATGGTTTTAATTTTTGTGAATCGCCCAGAGAGCTTCGGCTATTGGGCGGTATAAAAATGTAATAAAATAAATAAATAAATAAATAAATAAATAAATGTGCAATTTACGGAAGCTCCGGAAATTGTGCAATTCCCCCACTGCTTCAATGACAGCCACCACTGACGCACGAAAGGGGAGTGCATTATTTCAGCGTGCAGAAGCGCTCGCCAGGCCCTTGCAGGTGCTCCGGTGGGGGTCCGCACTCATGTTGGGAGTGCCTGACTGCGACTGGGGGGGGGGAAAGACATGGGGGGTCTGCAGGACTCGTGGACCCAGTGCTCGCAGCATCCCTAATTTTCTGTGGGTTCTTGCAAAAATGCAAGACCCCCAACCCACCCCAAATTGTGCTGGTCTTATGGAAATGCTTCTTTGCTTATCTTAACATTCCTTTTGGCTCTCTTCACCTTTCTTCTCAAGACCCACACCTTGAAAATATCACTTGATGCAAAATGGGGGGGGCCCACCGCAAGGGTGAATTGCTCACATACCATTAGCATATCCGCAAGCGAAAACTGCGAACCAGCGTTGACGTTCCAGTGGCTTTTGCATACGACCTCCTACAAGTTGCTCACAGTTATGGTTTCATGTGCATGTGCAGCTATTTAGGCAGCTATATATGTGCAGCTATTTAGGCAGAACACACATCGCCAAGGCCCAAGCCAGCCCTTGATTTGGGACCCCTTTGATCATGAGCCCTTGTAACCCTCTGAAGGTTACCGCACATTTCTTGTTATAAGAATGAAGTAACCTATTATTACCCAGGGCTCCAGAGCCCCTGATGTTTCGGATTCCAGATGTCTGTATAAACTTATAAATTGGCAAGCTTGCTTATCAAGCCAGATGCATCATCATCATCTTATTATTATTATTATTATTATTATTATTATTATTATTATTATTATTATTATTTTGCCTTCTCCTTTTGTCCAAACATTTTTCTAACCTGTTAATATCCTGGAGATTGATAGAGTTTCACATGATTTCCAACCCCTGACTCGCCCAGCTCACAGCTAAACAAGGCTTTAGCTTAATCAAGAAAATATCCATGGAAGCATTCACCTATAATATCATAGAATCATAGAATAGCAGGGTTGGAAGGGGCCTACAAGGCCATCGAGTCCAACCCCCTGTTCAATGCAGGAATCCACCCTAAAGCATCCCTGACAGATGGTTGTCCAGCTGCCTCTTGAAGGCCTCTAGTGTGGGAGAGCCCACAACCTCCCTAGGTAGCTGATTCCATTGTCGCACTGCTCTAACAGTCAGGAAGTTTTTCCTGATGTCCAGCTGGAATCTGGCTTCCTGGAAGTTGAGCCCGTTATTTGGTGCCCTACACTAACAAACTGTGGCAAGTTCTTGGTGGTATGGGGATACAGCACCATGTACACTGATGGTGCTATATAAATAAATAAATAAATAATAATAATAATAATAATAATAATAATAATAATAATAATAATACCAAGTCATCTGGTCTGCCTCCTGAGGAATCTGTATAACGAACAAGTAGCAACGGTAAGAACAGACCACGGAACAACGGACTGGTTTAAGATTGGGAAA
Organism: Elgaria multicarinata webbii; assembly: GCF_023053635.1. NCBI lineage: Eukaryota > Metazoa > Chordata > Lepidosauria > Squamata > Anguidae > Elgaria > Elgaria multicarinata. The sequence goes on along the minus strand of NC_086171.1, from coordinate 5,784,103 downwards.
GGAGTACGGCAGGGCTGTATACTCTCACCTTACCTATTCAACTTGTATGCAGAACACATCATGCGACGTGCTGGGCTTGACGAATCCAAGGCTGGAGTTAAAATTGAAGGAAGAAACATTAACAATCTCAGATATGCAGATGACACCACTTTGATGGCTGAAAGCGAGGAGGAGCTGAGGAGCCTTATGACAAAGGTGAAAGAAGAAAGTGCAAAAGCCGGGTTGCAGTTAAACCTCAAAAAAACCAAGATTATGGCAACCTGCTTGATTGATAACTGGCAAATAGAGGGAGAAAACGTGGAGGCAGTGACAGACTTTCTATTTCTGGGCGCAAAGATTACTGCAGACGCTGACTGCAGCCAGGAAATCAGAAGACGATTACTTCTTGGGAGGAGAGCAATGACAAATCTTGATAAAATAGTGAAGAGCAGAGACACCACGCTGACCACAAAGGTCCGCATAGTTAAAGCAACGGTATTCCCCGTAGTAACCTATGGCTGCGAGAGCTGGACCATAAGGAAGGCTGAGCGAAGGAAGAGAGATGCTTTGGAACTGTGGTGTTGGAGGAAAATTCTGAGAGTGCCGTGGACTGCAAGAAGGTCAAACCAATCCATACTCCAGGAAATAAAGCCAGACTGCTCACTTGAGGGAATGGTATTAAAGGCAAAACTGAAGTACTTTGGCCACATAATGAGAAGACAGGATACCCTGGAGAAGAGGCTGATGCTAGGGAAAGTGGAAGGCAAAAGGAAGAGGAGCCGACCAAGGGCAAGATGGATGGATGATATTCTGGAGGTGACAGACTTGACCTTGGGGGAGCTAGGGGTGGCGACGGCTGACAGAAAGCTCTGGCGTGGGCTGGTCCATGAAGTCACGAAGAGTTGGAAGCGACTGAACGAATAAACAACAACACACTCTGGGAGGATTGAGAAGAGATCCTGGCCCTCCTCTGTGTGACAACCTTTTAAGTATTTGAAGAGTGCTATCATGTCTCCCCTCAATCTTCTCTTCTCCAGGCTAAACATACCCAGTTCTTTCAGTCTCTCTTCATAGGGCTTTGTTTCCAGACCCCTGATCATCCTGGTTGCCCTCCTCTGAAGACGCTTCAGCTTGTCTGCGTCCTTCTTGAATTGTGGAGCCCAGAACTGGACGCAATACTCTAGATGAGGTCTAACCAGGGCCGAATAGAGAGGAACCAGTACCTCATGTGATTTGAAAGCTATACTTCTATTAATGCAGTCCAAAATAGCATTTGCCTTTCTTGCGGCCATATCGCACTGTTGGCTCATATTCAGCTCGTGATCTACAACAATTCCAAGATCCTTCTCATTTGTAGTATTGCTGAGCCAAGTATCCCCCATCTTGTAACTGTTCATTTGGTCTCGATTACCTAAATGTAGAACTTGGCATTTATCCCTATTAAATTTCATCCTGTTGTTTTCAGCCCAGCCCTCCAGCCTATCAAGATCACTTTGAAGTTTGTTTCTGTCTTGCAGGGTATTCGCTATCCCACCCAATTTTGTGTCATCTGCAAATTTGATAAGCGTTCCCTGCACCTCCTTGTCAAAATCATATCGTCCAGGACATCTAGATATAAGAAGGGGGGAAGGAATTGCTCTTCCCCAGATTGGAAGAATTCACAGGATCTTAGGATGGACTGGAGAGAATTACTTTGGCAGGACCAGGGACGTTGAGATCACTGAAATTCTCCAAGCTTTCCTCCGAAGCTCAGTTCACCTCACTCATAGGCCATAACTAGACCTAAGGTTTATCCCAGGATCATCCCAGGGTCGTCCCTGCCTGCTCCCAGGATCACCTGTGGGTCATTTACATGAACAGGGATGACCCCGGGATGATCCCGGGATAAATCTTAGGTGTAGCTAAGGCCATATTCTTCTTTATGACCTTCTTTTTCTCCAGTTCATTCAAATGGAAAGTTGAGCAGTTTGGGCAAGTTGCACATTTTGGGGAAATTGCACATTTTTCAAGAACACATTTTGCATATTATTGTATTATATTTATTTGTTTATTTCTTACATTTCTGTACTAGCCCATAGCTGAAGCTCTCTGAGAGGTTTACATAAGATTAAAACAATTAAAAACGATATACAAAATTTAAAAACCAAAAACATGCAGCATACACAAAAACATACATCTAAAAACAACTGTGAACAACTTTAGGCTGCCAGCTGAACCTAAAAAAAGATCTGGGATTGGTGAAGCTCATCACATATTGGTAAATGCCTGGGAAAAGAGAAAAGCCTTGATCCTGCACCGAAAAGATAGCAATGTTGGCTCCAGGCAGACGTCGCCAGGGAGATTGTTTCATAATTGGGGGGCCACCACAGAGAAGGCTCTCTCCCTTGTTGCCATCTTTTGAGCCTCCCTCAAAGTAGGCATCTGGAGGAAGACCTTAGATGTTGAGAGTTTAGTGTAAATAGGTAGGTTCATGTCAGGAATGGTGTTCCATCAGGTATTGTGGTCCTGAGCCATGTAAGGCTTTATAGGTTAGAACCAGCACCTTGAATCGGGCTCTGAAACGTAGAGGCAGCCAATGCAATGCAAATGCAAATGCAAGTTCAGAAATCTGCAAACATTTTCAGAGTACAGGCGCTGCTGTTTGTGTTCAGGATTGTGAATGGGGCATTTTCAAGTGATTTGCGAATGGAAACAAAATTCTCACACATCCCTTAGTGAAGGTACATCCAAACCAGCACCGTTGACCTTTTCATTTGGGTTAGGTCCAATATGTTCCCCTTACACTTCGCCTACACAGAATTCTGGGCTGGGAATATATCTATACCCCCACTTCTCCAATCCAATCATTTATAAATGCTGAATTTGCACAATTGCACTCATTCACCTACGCATTCCCTCTACCAAAAATTGCATCCAGTTTGGAGGGGGGCAGGAGAAGCATTCAAAGCCCTAGGCGGCAGATGTTAGCCTTTGCCAGGCTGTGAACTTTTTCATTATTCTCCTTTTCATGGTCTCCAGGGAGAAAGGCCATAGCTAGACTTAAGGTTTATCCCAGGATTATCCCAGGTTCGTCCCTGCCTGAGTGCTGGATGCCCTGTGTGGCACTTAGATGAACAGGTTTGACCCCAGGACAATCCTGGGATAAACTTTAGGTCTAGCTATGGCCAAAGACTAAAATCTCAGGGTGAGCAGACTTAGGCCATTGCTAGACCTACCTGAAAATCCAGGGGAGAGGAGGGGAGACCTCGTGTTGTGAATAACGTGAGACTCTGTACAGCACCATGTACACTGATGGTGCTATATAAATAAATAAATAAATAAATAAATAAATAAATAAATAATAATCTTGCCCTCGTTTACATGCAAGGTGCAATGAGCTCAAGAGGAGAGGTGTTGCACCCGCCATTTTAAAAATTTTCTTAAAGGGCTGGTTGCTCACGAGCGCTGGAGCGAAAAGGTAAGGTTTTTTAATTATTTTTTAAAAAAATGATTTTCCCACTCTTCCCATCCTAGCCCCGATGGGCACAGCTACCGGCTCCGCACAAGTAATTGTGCAGAGCCGGGAAAAGCCACGGAAACGGGCCACACGCTTGCAGTCTCGGGCTCAGCCTGAGACCATGGGACAAACCAGGCCCAAAGTGTAGGGCTGTATTATGGGGCCAGGGAGGGATGATCCCTCACCGAGCCCAGGATCCCCTGTGCATCATCCGAACTCACAGGGGCGATGCCAGGTATCAGCCCGGGATAACCACTGGTCTAGCTAAGGCCAAACACCAAGCAGGATATTCCACTATGAAAGCAGTATATAAAAGGCAGGAGCCGCACGACTGCTTTATAGAGGTATTGAAGTGCTGGTGCCCATTGCCACATACCGCTTTTATAATGCTTTCATAGTGCTATTTCCTGCTTGGTGTGGCTCGTGCCATTTATATACCACTTTCATACTACTTTCATAGGCCCTTTCTACACCTACAGGTGTAGAGTAGGGTGACCAACTGTCAGGACTTCCCCGGATTTGTCCTGGTTTTTGTTCTTTCCATGGTGTCAGGGGGGATTTTCTATAATTTTCAATAATGTCCTGGAATGACACACCTTCCTCTTTAAGGCTGCCATTAGCATGGCAGGAGGGAGTGACATGCTTTCTTGAGGCACGTCATTCCCCCACCCCGAGCTCCAATTGAGGTCTTAAAGGGGAAAGTGGGTCATTCGTGGACATTATAGAAAAGGCCCCAATTGGAGTGGATGGTGGTGGTGCAGAATGAAATCCTTTCCCCTCCTCCACTCCAATCGGGTTCTTTAAGGTGGCGGGGGAATAAAGTACTTTCTGCAGGACTCAGAAAGCTGCTTCCACACACACACACACACACTAGGTGTCCTCTTTTTTGGTTTCCCAAATATGGTGACCCTAGTGTAGAGGGAGGGAGAGGGAGCAATCCCGTACTTACCTGCTTCTGGGATCATTGCCCTCAATCTAAACGGGCTGCGCAACATTACGGGCATTGCGCCTGCCGCGGGCGCCATTTTTTTAAAGGGCCAGAGCTGGAGCGCAGTTACGCTCCAGCGAAAATGAAAAGGTAAGGAAAAAAAGCCCCGACCCCACTCCCCAGCCTACCCCCAAGGACCCCGGCCTCCCCCACATTCCGGCTCCTTTCCTCTGATGTCCCCCACTACTTGTGGGGAACAGGGAAGAAACCGTGATGGGCATCTACACACCCTGTGGTCCTCGGGGTCATCCCAGGACCGCATGTAAAACCAGGATAACTGAGGTCTCAGTTATCCCGGGGAAATGGAGGGATCATCCATCCCTGATCCGGGGATTCCCTGTGTGTCATTTGGACACACAGGGATGATCCTGAGATGATCCCTCCAAAAAATGACGATGTAGAAAGGGCCATAGTGAAATATCCTGCTTGGTGTAGAACTGGCCATCATCAAGAAAAAAGACCGTTTCCTGCTTGTCCTGTGCCATGCTTCATACAGTCATGTCTTTGAAGGGCAGCCCAGGCCAAGTCTGTTTTAAAGATCAAGAACCATCGGAAGGGAAAGCAAAAGAGGGCCTTGAAGTTGCCCTGTTAGCAGCATCTCCAGGGCAGCAGACTGAGTAGTCAGACAGGTCACTTCACCACACTCTTCCTCATTATCTTTTTTTTTTTTTTTAATAAATCACCATTATTGTTTCTAAACTGGCATCTAGAAAAGCAAATCTTTTTGGTGACCTGAACGTTGTCACCCTCTGGCTTGACAAGAGCTTTTGCTATTTGCTCAGCCATTATAGCCTCGTTCAGGTGTTTTCCTGGGATTAAAGTAGGCAGAGAGTTGGGGCCGCAGGCGTGGGGCCTGCCCCGTAATTCTTCAGGCCTGCTGACCCTGACCCTTCAACTCAGGCCTTACTATGTTGAATCAGCAAACTCTGGAAGGGTGCTCTGCTCACGTTCACTCAAACACAAATAGAACCCTCCGGGCAATTGTGGACCTTGCCTTATGTTCAAGCAAATGCAAGTAGAACTCCCTGCTAAATCCCTGATGGAAGCTGATTTCAGAGATGTGGAGCCACCACTGAAAAGTCATAGAATCATAGAATAGCAGAGTTGGAAGGGGCCTACAAGGCCATCGAGTCCAACCCCCTGCTCAAGGCAGGAATCCACCCTAAAGTCCTTTTCCTTTGTACGCACCAGGAGGTGAAAAGGGCTTCTGCTGATGACCTCATAGTGCTGTCAGGCTACTATAGGAAGTTCCTTCCTGTGCACCACTAAGGGCCTTGCTAGACCTAAGTGAGAATCCGGGGGAGAGGAGGGGAGACCTCGCTGTACGAATAAAGTGAGATCTCACCCTTATTCAGACGCAAGACGCGACGAGCTCTGGAGGAGAGCCGTCGCGGCTGCCATTTAAATTTTTTTAAAGCAGTGGCAGCAGCTCAGGAGCCAGGAAAGGTAAGTAGGTTTTTTTTGGGTTTTTTGTAATTCTTCTTCCCCCCCATCTGCGATCTCCCCCCCCCCCAGCCCCATTCTCCTTCCCCCGCCCGTGATGTCCGATCTCTCACCCGCCCCCCTGGCCTTGTTCTCCTTCCCCCTCCTGCTACCCCTGCCCATGATGTCTGATCCCCTGCCCAATGTCCCCCCACCCACAATTCCCCCTGATGTCCCCTGGGCCACGATTCCCCTCGATCTCCCCGGCCTCCGTTTCCCGCCCCCCATGTCCCCACCGTAGCCCTGATGGCCGCAGCGCTCCAGCACTGCAGCCCGTCCACCGCTTCCCCCAGCTACTCGGGAGTAAATCCGGTAGCCGGGAAAAGTGGCAGATCTGGCTACACGCCTGCAGTCCCAGCCTCAGCCTGACCTGAGGCCCGGACCACGGGAAGAACCGCGCTACAAGTGGTTCCCATTAGCACGGTGCCAGGGCGGCTCGAGGCCTGGCTGAGGCCGGGATCCCCTGTGCATCGTCTGGACACACAAGGATGAGCACGGGCCTCGCACTGTTCTAACCCCTGGTCTAGCAAGGCCCTAACATTTACTAGTGTAATCACGGCATACCAGTAGAAGACAGGTTATGTGTTTGTGGAGAGCCAGTTCCAGAGGACATAACACACTATGTATTTGACTGCCCCTTATATATAGATATAAGGAAAAGTTATTTAGAGCCTTTTTTAAAGAAAGTGAAATACTGGGGTGCTAAGGAAAAACTGAGTTATTTATCATATTCAACCAACCCATATGTGATACAAAGGGTTGCACTATTTGCAGTGAAAGCTAGTAGATGTAGAGCAAAGTTTTTAGATACTATTGGTGTGTGTTGTTATAAAGATTTAGAAATATAAATGAAATGTCATTGAGAAGCAATTAAAGGTTTCTGTGTGTCCGCTGTGCTCCTATCTTACTATCCTTTTAGTAATGCATGTTACGTTTTTGATAGCTCTTTAATTTTTAACCATATGTAATTTTTATCATGTATAGTATAGCAAAATGTCAAGTTTGTATGTGTTGCAATGATCTGTGGATTGAGCAATAAACATGTTGATTTACTAGCAGAGAGAAAGGAAATTGAAATTATGATGAGCACACACACTTCCAAATTTACCTCCACCACGTGGCTTAGTGGTACCTATCCGTTTCACTTAACTGTCAAACCAACATCATTCTCTTCTTCCGAGAGCATGGAATGACTTATGGACTTATGGGTCCCTGGTGGGTTCCTGTCCAGGCAGCCTTCAGGGCCAATCTGCTGTGCATCAAGAGCCACGCTGCGTTTTGTGCTGTCAAATTGCAGGCCGCTCCTTGGGCTCTGCATGTCATTCATTAGAATGCGAGGGCTGCTAGCGACTTCGGAGCAAAGGAAAGCCGCTTGGGTCAAGGAGTTCATTCATTGCTTCTCTCGCACACTCTTCCCTCCTGGCCTCGCTGTTGCCGCCCGATTTCCCCGGCTGCTGGGGCATGTGATGGGAAACTCCTGCTCACCTTCCAGTCGCAGGGATTGCTTAAGTGTTTCTGAATGTGTTTACGATGGGAGGTTGCACGCTAGATAGATTTACGAGGCCTGGCAGGGCCGGGGGAATGTTTGTTACATGATTAATACAGTTAACAGTTCTGAATCAACAACAACCTCTGAATGTTGTCTCCCGCCGTGCCAAGGCAAACGTGTGGTTCACGCTCACCCGCGGAACAGTAGCCACTTTTGTACTACTGGATTTCGGCGTCTTAATGAGTCGTCGCGGGGTGGCGCGCATGGCAGCGCAAATGAGGGCGCGGGGGTGGGCGGGCGGGCTGTGGTTGCCCAGGCAGGAGTGGCCGCATTCCTTCAAGATTGTCATTTGAAGCGAAAGGCAACATTTCAGAGGAAAAGCTTCAGCTGGACTTCTCCGTTCTTCTTATCACACAAGGATCGTCTGGCATGTTTTTTTCTCCATTGGGGACTTCGCGCGTCCAGTGAAGCCACTGCAAGATTTAACTCCCATAGGAACATAAGAAGAGAACTTCTGGAGCAAACCAAAGCTCCATCTAGTCCAGTGACCTCCTTCTCAGTGGCCAACTAGATGCCTCCAAGAAGCCTGCAAACATGACAGGAAGTTCTCTTCCATTGTTACTTTCAAAAAACTAGCGTTCAGTGGACTACTGCTGGTCCAGATAGCTTTTATGACTTATAGCCAACACTCTACATTCCCAGTGAAGACCAGACAAAATGGGCTTCAGCTGGATATTCATTGAACCAGCATCAACCTCGAATCTGCTTGTTGTTTGGACTAAAACAAGGGCCTAATCTACACCTGCAGCCCTTTCACAATGGAAGAGGGCTGCTTCTGAGTGTTCCCCGCTTCCGCGATTGCACTCGTGGGGCACACGCGACCAATGTTTACCGCAATTAAAGGAGTGTTGTTGTGGGAGCGTGTGTGCCCCATTCCTGTGCTTGCGCATGTTTATCAGTAGAAGTGAGCATGGGGCAGAGATGGTTTTTTATGACTCATGAGAGATGCGCATGAGTGCATATGCACAGCAACACATGAGGGATGTAAACTCTGGCCTTAGCTAGATGGAGCTTTATCCCGGGGGCAACCCTAGGATTGTCCCTGTGCGTACACATGATGCACAGGGGATCCCAGGATCAGGGAGGGATCATCCCTCCCTTGGCCCGGGATCTTGCCCTCCACTTTGGCCCCGGTTTTTCCATGGTCTCGGGCTGTGGCCTGTTGCCACAGTTTGACCTGGTTCCGTGTGATCCCTTGTCAGGAGCCGCCCTGCGCCGTAGGGTGGGGGGAATTTAAATTATTTTTTAAAAAAAATGCTTACCTTTAGCACATGAGTGTTCATGCGCTCCTTCCTCTTTAAAAAAATGGCGGACGTGACGCCTCTCCTCCTGAGGTCGTCGCGTGTTATGTGTAGACAGAGGAGGGATCTTGTGATAAACACATCGCGGGATCTTCCCTCCTCTGTTGTGAGCTAAAAGGTATCTCTCGCTAAGGAGGTTCAGAGATGGGATGCAGAGCTCCTCATTTGTAATATGCTCGCCACGGCCTCTGGATCCTCGGATTCTTGTTTCCTTTCCAGCCATCCCCATTAAGGGAAGGACCATTTCCTTTCTAGCCCACTTCCACTGTTTGGTCTAAGAATAATAAGTTCAATTCCTTCTTCCATTC